>NC_143200.1:14077500-14677500 GCF_051530095.1 Phoenix dactylifera
ATAAAGAGTTAACAAATTATATAATTTACTTTGAAGAACATAAACTATGGGATGAATGACCTTCTTATGACACAACGTTTTAATACATTGGAACACAGAAGAAAAAATGTTAACCAGAAGGAACATATGGTTGTTGACAATTACACATATGGCAAGAGCCAGATAGGTCCAACATAGGCACATAGCTATAGGCAGTTAGTAACTTCATGAGCTAAGGTGCAAAACCTCTATTGAGGAGTCGAAAAGGATTGCGAGCCAACCGATGCTAGACTAAGCCTTCCAACTCCGACTTCAAGTGACTCAATTGACATAATTTGACAACATCCAGGGTGCCATGATATAATCAAAATGGATGTTTGGCACGTTATGTCATTTAGGAGGCCGCCAAGTGTCAAAATACAAGCCCCCTTCCCTTATAATAAATTCCAGCAAAAACAAGCTTGTCAACCAGCATATATATATATATATATATATATATATGTATATGTGTATATATATATATATATATGTATATGTATATATATATGTATATGTATATATATATATATACATATACATATATATATACATATACATATATATATATATACATATACATATACATATATATATATATATATACATATATATATATATATATATATATATATATATATATATATCCACCATCCGATGCTGCCATGCGTCTACATCGAGACACCGAACACCGTAGATAATCTGCTGTCACATGTCACGCGGTAAGGAGTAGAGATGGGCATCGGGCCGTGC
Organism: Phoenix dactylifera; assembly: GCF_051530095.1. Lineage (NCBI taxonomy): Eukaryota > Viridiplantae > Streptophyta > Magnoliopsida > Arecales > Arecaceae > Phoenix > Phoenix dactylifera. The sequence goes on from NC_143200.1 coordinate 14,078,269, forward strand.
CGGGCCCGGCCCGGCCCAGGCCCCCCGGGCCACAGAATAAACGGGTCGTGCCTGGCCCGGCCCGCTTCGTAAATGGGCCGTGCCGGGCACGGCCCGCTTAGCCTAAAAGCTAAGCCCGGCCCGGCCATCACGGGCCGCGAAATGGGCCGTGCCTGGCACGGCCCGTCTGGCAGAGGGAAGAAAATAGCCATTTCCAAACGGCTATTTTTTGGTTTTTACCCAAAATACCTGTGGAGTGATTGATAATACTCCAATTTGATTTTGATGAGACCAAAGCATTTGAGTATATTTTATGTAATACTAATGAATTCAATATAATATCTCAGGCAAAATTTGTGAGAATCTTCTTTTGAGTGCATGTGAAAATCAGCTTGAGTCAAAGGCTGAAACTCGAGTCGACTCTGGAGGATTACGAGTCGACTCCAAGTATTTCAGATGTTCTGGCACAGGCTCGAGTCGACTCCGGCACACTGCGAGTCGACTCCGACTGAGAACAGACAGCAGGACAGAAGGATGAATCTCAGACCCTGTCACCGAGTCGACTCAACGGCTTCGAGTCGACTCCGATGCTTACCGAGTCGACTCCCGACAGTTCCGAGTCGACTCCAAGGAATAACAGACCGAAAGACAGAGAAGTGGTTTCTGGACCCTGTTACCGAGTCGACTCCAGAAGAATTCGAGTCGACTCCAACGGTTGGGAAGTCGACTCCTAAACAAGCAAGAGTCGACTCTCAGAGGAAAGCAAGACTAATAGTCAGAGAACCAACTACGGGCTTTGAGAGCCGAGTCGACTCCAAGATGATCCGAGTCGACTCCGAGGCAGTTCAACTCCAAAGACAGAAGATCAGTTTTTGGGTTCTGAGAGCCAAGTCGACTCCAAGATAATTCGAGTCGACTCGAGAAAGAAATACAGAAAAATAGATCTCTGGAATCCTGAGAACGAGCCGTCTCCAGAGGGCCGAGTCATCTCCGGATACTGGCGAGTCGACTCCAAGTTTGGCCGAGTCGACTCCAAAACGGGACAGCACTTTAATTCAAATTCTGAACAGTGGGCGAGTCGTCTCCAGTGAAGCATGAGTCAACTCCAGTAACAGCCGAGTCGACTCCAGATCGAGCGAGTCGACTCCGATCCCAACGGACACATTGTCAGGAGTTGCAGATTGTGCAGAACGGCCATAAATTGGTGTCTAACGGCTAGTTTTCAAAGTGGACTACTTAAATAGCCAGAGTGAACAGTAATAGACATTAAGAGAGAGATTCCATTCAAAGAAAAAGTGATTTCCACCTACCAAAGGCTCTCAAGAGTAAATACAAGGGAAAGAAGGAAGAAGCGCATTGAACTTCATCCTACATTCTCTTTCCTTCGCATTCAAGGCTCTCCTTCTGACATCAAGTCTTTAGCGCATTCAAAGAGGAGACTCTGAATTCGAGAAGCCCCTTCTTCCACTTTCAAAATCTGTTTGAGGGCTTCTAACTTCACTCTTTTCATATTGTTTAATATTTGCTTATTAAGAAGCTTTCCGTGTAATTTTTCCAAACTATTTTCTTACTTGATTCAATCAGAGGATTGAATCAAGGGTTGTAAGGTTTGTTGGTGAGCCGAGGGTAAAACCAACGGTGTAAGAGTTCGATTGTGATCCCGGAAAAACAATCGGGTGGTTCTAGTCGGTGAGCTTGTGAAAACCGACCGAGTTCGTTGTGATCTCGTAAAACAACAATTTGGGTTGTGAGCTTGTAAAACAACCGGCTGTAATCCAAGGGATTATAGTGAACTCCCAAGTGTAGCTTGGGGAGTGGACGTAGGAGCAAGGGTTAGCTCCGAACCACTATAAAACTGCTTGTGTTTGTGTTGGTTGCTGCTTTGTCTCTTACACTTTCTCTACTCATTCATTGCATTTAAATTGCTTAACCTGAATACTTGAAATAGAATTAGTTAATCATTAAACATAGTTTTTTAATTGGTCGAGATTTAAGTCATAACCCAATTCACCCCCTCCCCCCCCCCCTCTTGGGTTGTCTTCTTGGGCAACAAGTGGTATCAGAGCCGGAACTCTTATATTAAAAGAGTAAAAGATCAAAATGACAACCCCATTTGGATCTTCTCTTATTGAGGGGCAATCCACCCATAGACCTCCATTCTTCAATGGAACCGACTACACCTATTGGAAGGCTAGGATGAGAATATTTATTCAAACACAAGACTATGAGATTTGGAGCACCATAGTTAATGAACCATACATTCCTTCGATTTTTGTAGATGATATTACTATACCCAAACTTGAAAAAGATTGGGATGATGATGATAGAAGGAAGGTACAACTAAATGCCAAAGCAATGAATGTACTTTATTGTGCCTTAGACCGTAATGAATTCAATAGAGTCTCTACTTGCAATTCTACAAAAGAGATATGGAATAGACTTGAAGTGACCCACGAGGGCACGAATCAAATAAAAGAATCTAAAATAAACATACTAGTTCATAAATATGAATTATTTAAGATGGAATCTAATGAAACTATCACTTGCATGTTTACTAGATTTACTGATATTATCAATGGCCTAAAAAGCCTTGGCAAAAGTTATACTAACAGTGACCTTGTCAGAAAAATTCTTCGTTGTTTGCCAAGGTCATGGGAAGCCAAGGTAACGGCAATCCAAGAAGCCAAGGACTTGAACAAGCTGTCACTTGAGGAGCTTCTTGGATCCCTGATGACGCATGAGCTCACAATGAAACAACACAGCGAAGAAGAATCCTCTCATAAGAAAAAGGTAATAGCCTTCAAATCTACTTCTTCTAACATGAATCTATCTTGCAGTAGCAGCAGCGAAGAAGAAGATAATGAGGGAGACGATGATGAGGCTCTTCTCGTGCGAAAGTTTAGAAAATTCATCAACCGGAAGAAGTCCTTTCATCAGAGGAGAGGTCCCTCAAGTTCCTACAATAAGGATAAAGGTAAGAAAAGGGAAAATGAAGGAATCGGATGCTATGAATGCAAGAAGCCGGGACATTTCAGAGTTGACTGTCCCTTGCTGAAGAAGGGCAGCAAATATAAGAAGAAGAAAGTCCTTGTCTCCACTTTGACGGACTCCGATTCATCAACATCATCATCGGATGAGGAACAAGAGGAAAAGGCCAACGTTTGTTTTATGGCGAATGAAAATGAGGTAACATCTGAAACGCATTTAGATTTTATCTTTGATGAATTGTATGATGCATTTAATGAACTAATGGATGAATATAAGACAATAAATCTTAAGAATAAAGAACTAAAACTAACTAATCAATCTCACTTCCATAAATACGATAAATTAATTAAGGACAAGGATTTTATCATTAAAGAAAATTTAGAACTTAAAACAAACAACCAAATGTTAATTCAAAAAACTAATACCTTAATTAAAGATAACGAAAAACTAACCAAGAAAATTTCAGAACTTAAAAATGGTAAACAAATTATAAAAGATAATCTCACAAAAGACTTAAACATACTGAAAACAGAAAAATAAAAGCTAATAAAAGAATTTGAAAAATACAAACCTATTGTTGAAAAGTTTACATATAGCTCTGAAAAATTGAAAATGATACTTAATAATCAACGAGCTGTATTTAATAGAGCTGGTTTAGGGTATAAACCTAAGAATAAGCAAAAGCTCCTTAAAAACTTTTTTTGTGAAAGCAGGAAAAAGTAAAGCTAAGAATATAACCTATTTTTTTTGTAGAAAAGTAGGACATAAAGCTAATGTGTGTGACCATAGGAAAGTAGAAGCTAAAAGAAAAATTAAAAAGATTTGGGTTCCAAAAGGAACCAACATTACTAACCTTGAAGGACCCAAGAAAACTTGGGTACCTAAAATTTTTATGATTTCCTTGTGTAGGAGTGTCTTGCAGCCAAAGTCGACAAAAACTGTTGGTACTTGGATAGTGGCTGCTCAAGACACATGACGGGTGACAAGAAGCAATTCTTCACCCTAGAGCCTAAAAAGGGAGGTGCTGTGACATTTGGAGACAATAACCAAGGTCACATTGTTGGTATAGGTAAAATACAAATCACCTCTTCAACCTTTGTTGATAATGTACGATTTGTAGATGGTCTTAAGCATAACTTACTTTGCATAAGTCAATTATGTGATAGAAGTTTTGATGTTCTGTTTAAGCCAACTCTTTGCATCATAACCAACTCAATTGACAATAGCTTAGTATTCAAAGGAATAAGACGTGGCAATGTGTACGTAGTAGATCTTGAAGATCTTGCCAAAAATAACCCTTGCTTAGTAGCTAGTGATACTAAGGTTAATGATGCAAGTTGGTTATGGCACTGTAAGTTAGGTCATGCAAGTATGGATACAATATCAAAACTAGTTAAAAGAGATTCTGTAATAGGTTTGCCAAAACTAAAATTTGAGAAAAATAAAATTTGTGAAGCATGTCAATATGGCAAACAATCTAGAAGTTCCTTTAAATCCAGAAATTGTGTCTCTACTACTAGACCCCTTGAACTACTTCACATGGATCTATTTGGACCAACTAGAACCACAAGTCTTGGTGGAAACAAGTATGGCATTGTCATTGTAGATGATTTTTCTAGATACACATGGGTCATGTTCTTAGCTCATAAAGATGAAGCATTTTCAGTATTTAAGAAATTTCATAAGGAAGTTACTAATTCAAGAAATGCTTCAGTTATAGCTATTAGGAGTGATCATGGAACGAAATTTGAAAATCATCTATTTGATGAATTCTGTAGTAAAAAGGGAATAACTCATAATTTCTCTGCACCTAGGATACCACAACAAAATGGAGTTGTAGAAAGAAAGAATAGAACCCTAGAGAAAATGGCTAGAACCATGTTGTGTGAAAGTAACCTCCCTAAGTATTTTTGGGGAGAAGCCATTAATACATCATGCCATATATTAAATAGAGTTTTATTGAGACCAATTATAAAGAAAACACCTTATGAACTTTGGAGAGATAGAAAGTCCAAAGTAAACTATTTTCATGTTTTTGGATGTAGGTGTTTCATTCATAATAATGGCAAAGATAACTTAGGTAAATTTGATTCTAAATCTGAGGAAGATATCTTTTTGGGATATTCTACATCAAGTAAAGCTTATAGAGTCTTTAACAAAAGAATTCTTGTTATTGAAGAGTCTATACATGTTGTTTCTAATGATACTAATGATATCTCTTCTAGCAAGAAAGTAGCTCTTGATGATGATGCAGAAATACTTGAGAAAAAGATAGATGAGATGACATTATAAGAGGATGAACCGAAGCAAATTGGAGAAACTTCAACAAGCCGAGAGGTAATTGTTGATCATGGGCTTACTAAAGCTTGGAGGTATGCTCATGGTCATCCTAAGGAATTAATTTTAGATGATCCATCTCAACCTGTTAGAACTAGAGCATCTCTTAGGAACTTAAATAATCATCTAGCATTTGTCTCACACTTTGAACCTAAAAACATAGAAGAAGCTGAAAATGATGTAAATTGGATAAATGCTATGCAAGAAGAGCTAAACCAATTTACTAGAAACAAAGTATGGAACTTAGTTGAACGACCCACTGAATACTCAATAATAGGAACTAAATGGATATATAAAAATAAACTTGATGAAAATGGAATCGTGATTAGGAACAATGCTAGACTAGTAGCAAAGGGATATAATCAAGAAGAAGGTATAGACTTTGATGAGACTTTTGCTCCTGTAGCTAGACTTGAAGCAATTAGATTGTTACTAGCATTTGCATGCTCTAAAGACTTCAAACTATTTCAAATGGATGTAAAAAGTGCCTTTTTGAATGGGTATATTAATGAGGAGGTGTATGTAGAACAACCTCCTGATTTTGAAAATCATCAATACCCCAATCATGTTTATAAACTAAACAAAGCACTTTATGGCCTGAAACAAGCTCCTAGAGCATGGTATGAAAGACTTAGCAAATTTCTATTAGACCATGAATTCTCTAGAGGGAACGTTGATACAACACTGTTCTTAAAGAAGAAAAACAAAGATATGTTAGTAGTACAGATTTATGTAGATGATATTATTTTCGGTGCTACTAACAATCGCCTCTGTGAAGAATTTGCTGACTTAATGCAGAGTGAATTTGAAATGAGCATGATGGGAGAGCTGAACTATTTCCTTGGGCTCCAAATCAAACAATCTAAAGAAGGCATCTTCATCTGTCCAGCAAAATACATCAAGGAGATGCTTAAGAAGTTTGATATGGAAGGAAACAAATCAATCAGCACACCCATGAGTTCATCATGCAAACTAGACAAAGATGAATCAGGTAAATCAGTAGATCAAAAGATGTATAGAGATATGATAAGATCTTTATTATATCTTACTGCAAGTAGACCTGATATCATGTTTAGTGTATGCATGTGTGCTAGATATCAATCTAATCCTAAGGAATCACATTTAATTGCTTTTAAGAGAATCTTTAAATACCTAATAGGAACAAAAAACATAGGTTTATGGTACTCTAAAGAATCAAGCATAAACTTAATAGGGTACACTGATTTAGACTTCGCTGGTTGTAAACTTGATAGAAAAAGCACCAGCGGGTCATGTCAATTCTTAGAAAAAAACTTAATCTCTTGGTTTAGCAAGAAACAAAACTCGGTTGCACTATCTACGGCTGAAGCCGAATATGTAGCTGCCGGGAGTTGTTGTGCTCAAATCTTGTGGATTAAACAACAACTTGAAGATTATGGCATTAAACAAGATAAAATTCCCATTAACTGTGATAATACAAGTGCCATTAATCTAACTAAAAATCCAATTCAACATTCAAGAACTAAACACATTGAGATAAGACATCACTTCATAAGAGATCATGTTCTGAATGGTGATGTGACACTTCAATTTGTTTGTACTGATGATCAACTTGCTGATATCTTCACAAAACCTTTGAGTGAAGATCGATTTTGTATGCTTAGAAGAGGGTTAGGAGTGATTGATCCATTCTAGTGATACTCTCCTCTAATTTATTGATTTTGATGATTAGTTTATGTTGGACACAGGACTTCTTATCTATGATCATCAAATCAGTTCTTAAATCTTAGATAGTTCCATAACTCTCTCTTTTGGCACGGAAATAACAAGTTTTTTGGTTATGTGCCAGAGTTCGAGTGGACTCGAAAAGAATTTAGAGTCGGCTCGTGGGCGAGTCGACTCGTGCATATTCAGGAGTCGACTCGAGGTCGAGTCGACTTGCGACTTACCGGAGTCGACTCGAGGTCGGGAATCCGATTTTTAACCCTAAGCAGAATGTTTTTCTCTTTACTTCTATTTTCAGTCGCCACTGTTCAAAAGCCCTAGAGCCGTCTCCGACCTCGTCTCCGACCCATTTTAGGTCATCTCCGTCGAGTTTTCTTCCATTTTTCTTGTCCTTCCCCTGTGTTTAGGTCAAAAATGCCTAGGAAAGCCGTTGTCCCAAGCCGGAAGAGATCTCTCTCCGCGAGCGGCGCCGAGCGACGGTCAAAGGCTCAGAACGAACCCGCGAGGCCACCACCTCCGGTTCCTTCCCCGCCTCGGTCGGTTCCCTCGCGTCCGTGCGCCAGGAGGGCGGTCTCCACCGGGAGGAAAGTCGACTTTGACTTCCTCTCTCGGGAAAGGTTCACCCTAGGGCATCGTCTCAGGGCTCAAGGGTTAGAGTTATTCTGTTCCTTAGACCTCCCTACTTACCCGGAGTTAGTTAGGAAATTCTATGGGACTGTAGCCCGAAGTAGTGGTGGTATCCAGGGAACCGTAGCGGGTGTCCCTGTATTCATCTCGGAGGACTTCATTGCTCGAGTCCTCCATCTCTCCCGAGAAGGGATCTTTCCTAGTCACCCCCTTGATAGGACTGAGGCCCTTACGGCAGTGTTAGAGAGACCCCCTCAGTCCCCTATAGAGGAAGTGTCTGCAAATCAGCTTTCAGCTGAAATGCGGCTCTTCCTCAGTATCATTTCTGGGACTCTCTTTCCAAAAACTGGCCGATTTAACTTTATCTCTGAGAGGGATCTAGCCTTGATGTTCCACATACTCCAGGACACTCCTATCAACTTCCCTAAACTCATCTACAAGTATATCTGTGAACCCCTAGATAAACCTAGGTTGAGTCTCCCATATGGTATGCTATTCACTCTTATCTTTAGGGAGTTAGAGGTCCCTATTCCTGAGGGGGAACCCTCTCGCTCACTACGTCACACAGATCGCATGGGTGAGGGGACTCTCCATCGTATGGGCTTTCATAGAGTTGAGGGAGTCTAGGCACGGAGACCATCCACTTCCACACCATCTGACCCTACCACTCATCACTCCCCTAGCCCTGACCATGACTAGGAGCACTATACAGATCTTCCCACCTTTTCTTCCACTTCTGGTCCATCTTTCCCATCCACTTCAGCCGGACCCTCGACTGCACCACCTTTTCAACAGCAGCCTCTAGAGGTTCGGATATCTTCTGAGCAGCTCCGAGAGTTGCGGCAGGAAATAGTGAGGGAACTGAGGGATGACCTGCTGAGGAAGCTCCGAGGTCCTCAGACTGCTCCCTCCACCAAGGTAGTTTCCTCCTTGGCAGCCGTGACAGAGATGACTGCACACCTGAAGGAGGAAATATCCAATGTGCGAAGCCTAGTTCAAGCTCAATACTGGAACATGAGTGACGTCAAGGACGACACGAGGAAGATGCAAGACGACATCCGACATGATCTAGGCAGTCAGAGTCAGGGTGCAGAGCGGTTAGCCAATGCATTGATCTCCAAGTTGGACACCCTCCAGGAGAGTGTGACCGAGCTTACCTCGATCCAGACTAGGGCCACCTCGGAGATCATAGCTCAGCTAGGGAATGTCTCAGAGGGGCTCAGCTTGATCTTGAAACGCACAAGACTAAGTTCGGGAGCCACATCCTCCAAGAAACCCTAGTGCAGCACTTTATGATGTATTTGTTTTTACACTTGTCTGATGTATTTACAATTGTATTTAAATGAACATCAATACAATGAGTAGACATTTCTTTTTCAAGACTGTGCACTTGTGCTTCTATACTTGTATGGTTTCTGTCTTTTTGCTATGATGGCAAAAAGGGGGAGAAAATATGATGAATTGAAATGTAAAGGGAATCACAAAAAAAGAAATCCTTAAAGCAAAAGTCGCACTTAAAAGCCGAGTACTCTACCGTTGAGTTCGGCGCTGCTTTCATTCTTGTTTACCAAGACGTAGCTGATCTCTCGATTCACCCTTGCCTCTACGGGATCAACTACTACTATGTAATTTGTTCTAAGTGGATTCGATACCTCAAGGCTCATTATCTCTCTGTTGGGGCTCCTCAAGGAGTAATCTCCAGAATCTATTCAAAGGATATTCGGAGATTAGTTGAATCATACTGATAAGAGCACACTTCGGACCGTCCTGGAAACAGGTAGAGAATGAGGAACTTGACCCTAACCGCGACCTGCCGGTAGAACCAAAGTTATCAAAAGAAGCGTGACCCTAACCGCGACCTGCCGGTAGAACCAACACTATCAAGTTCTAATCCAAGAACAAAGGTGAAGCTCTCACATAAGAGAAACCCTCAAATTTCATTCATGCGTTCCCCCCCTCTCAAGTACAATCAGGTGCTATTTTAAGGCTGAAATGGCTTCAAAGAGAAGCAACTCCTAGGAAATTACATAGCACTACTTGTCATGCATTTTCCAAGGCTGCATTTACCAAGGCTTGGAAAAGATGCATGTTACACCTACTCCTAGAAAAGTAACCAGAACTTAGGAAAAAGATCCCAAAGTAATTATAGTGACTTTGGGAACTACAAGAAAGTCTGAATGTGACTTGGGGAATACAAAACATCATCTGAAATATCACCCCAAAAGTATGCACGAAAATCCAAATATAATAGGAAAGTTGGCCTTCCCATGAATGCTTCTTGTCATGTGATTTGGACTTTCCAAAGTGTTGTCTTCAGGTTGGACTCAAAGCATCTTCACCCAATTGTATGAAAGTGACCCAATTAGGTGCAGCCTCTATCTCACGTTGGTCTTCTTTTCCTTTGATTTTTATGATTAGGATTTCCAAAGCTTGTTTCATCCTCTTAGTCTTGGCCCTAGTCATAGGACCTTCAATTCCATGCAAAGGATCTTTAGATGGGCTGGTTGCGTCTCTATCATTGGTTGCGTCTCTATCATTCCCTCCCTCTTCAAAAGGATTCGTCCTCGAATCAGATTCATCACCTACATCAAACAAAGATAGATCAGCCACATTAAAGGTAGCACTTACATTACCATATTCACTTGGCAAGTCCAACTTGTAGGCATTGTCATTGATCTTCTCTAGAACTTGGAAGGGTCCTTCTCCTCTTGTTTGCAGCTTAGATTTTCTTTGAGTGGGAAACCTCTCCTTCCTCATATGAACCCAAACCCAATCTCCTGGTTCAAAAATAACTTTAATACGCCCCTTATTTGCTTGCTTTGCATATTGCTCATTCTTCCTCTCAATGTTGGCTCGAACTTTTGCATGCAATTCCCTAATAGTATCCGCCTTTTTCTTACCATCCAAATTGGTACACTCATTAGTAGGCAAAGGTAAGATGTCTAAAGGAGTCAAAGGATTAAAGCCATACACAACTTCAAAAGGAGAATAAGAAGTAGTAGAATGAACAGTTCTATTATAAGCAAACTCAACATGTGGCAAGCATTTCTCCCAATTTTTCAAATTCTTTTTAATGATAGCACGCAACAAGGTAGTAAGTGTTCTATTTACTACTTCAGTTTGTCCATCCGTTTGAGGATGTGCAACAGTAGAAAATAAGAGTTTTGTTCCTAGTTTATTCCACAAAGTTTTCCAAAAATGACTTAGGAACTTTACATCCCTATCACTTACTATTGTTCTAGGCAATCCATGCAAGCGCATTATCTCTTTAAAGAACAGATCAGCAATATGTGTTGCATCATTGGTTTTAGAGCATGCAATGAAATGTGCCATTTTACTAAACCTATCAACAACGACAAATATACTATCTTTGCCACCTTGAGATCGAGGTAATCCTAACACGAAATCCATTGAAATATCAGTCCAGGGTTGATTAGATACAGGCAAAGGTGTATAGAAGCCATGGGGCATGACTTTAGATTTAGCTTGTTTACATGCTATGCACTTATCACAGACCGATTGCACATCATGCTTCATGTTAGACCAATAAAAATGCTCATGCAATATTTCTAAGGTCCTTTTTATCCCAAAATGTCCCATCAATCCACCACCATGACTTTCTCTAACTAGCATTTCACGCAAGGAACAAACAGGCACACACAACTTATTTTTCTTAAACAAGAAACCATCATGCCTATAATAGTCCCCAAAAGCATATTTAGAACAAGAATCCCATACTTGGCCAAAGTCAGAATCATTAGCATATAAGTCCTTTATAAACTCAAAACCAAGTAATTTAGTTTGCAAAGAAGTAAGCAATGCATACCTTCTGGACAATGCGTCAGCCACTTTGTTTTCCTTACCATTCTTGTACTTGATTACATAACATCTCAATGAATTCCAACCACTTGGCATGTCTTTTTTGAAGCTTACCTTGAGATCTTAGAAACTTCAAGCTTTGATGGTCAGAATGAATTATGAATTCCCTTGACCACAAGTAGTGTTGCCAAGTTTGCAAAGCTCTCACCAAAGCGTACATCTCTTTGTCATACGTGGAATAATTCAATGATGCCCCATTAAGCTTTTCACTAAAGTAAGCAATTGGTTTAGAGTCCTGCATTAGTACGGCCCCTATGCCAACACCAGATGCATCACATTCAATTTCAAAAGCTTTATCAAAATTAGGCAAACAAAGCAAAGGTGCATTGGTCAATTTTTCTTTTAATGAATTAAAAGCTTCCTCATGCACTTCATTCCACTTAAACACAACATTCTTTTTAACAAGTTCATTCAAAGGTGCAGCAATAGAACTAAAGTTCTTTACAAACTTTCTATAAAAACTTGCTAAACCATGAAAACTTCTTACCTCATTTGCATTCTTAGGTGTAGGCCATTCTCTAATTGCCCTTACCTTCTCCTCATCCACACTTATTCCTTTCGAGCTTACAACAAAACCCAAAAACACGACAGATTCATGGCAAAATGAACACTTTTTAAGATTAGCATATAATTTGTTTTCTCTCAAAACATTAAGAACAACATGCAAATGATTAACATGTTCATCTAAGGTTTTGCTATAAATCAAAATATCATCAAAATACACTACAACAAATTTCCCAATGAAAGAACGCAAAACATGGTTCATTAACCTCATGAAGGTGCTGGGTGCATTAGATAAGCCAAATGGCATCACCATCCACTCATATAAACCATATTTTGTTTTAAAAGCTGTTTTCCATTCATCACCTTCTTTCATGCGAATTTGATAGTATCCACTCTTCAAATCTATTTTAGAAAACACACACGAACCATGCAATTCATCAAGCATATCATCCAATCTAGGGATAGGATATCGATACTTTACAGTGATTTTATTTATGGCTCGGCAGTCCGTACACATGCGCCACGTCCCATCTTTCTTCGGAACCAAGATCACAGGAGCAGAACACGGGCTAAGACTCTCCCTCACAAATCCTTTTTGCAGCAACTCATCTACTTGCCTTTGAATTTCTTTTGCTTCCTCTGGACTTGTTCTGTAGGCTGGTCTATTTGGGATTGAAGAACCTAGAATTAAGTCAATCTGATGCTCAATACCTCTTGTAGGAGGTAATCCATGGGGAATTTCTTCTGGAAAAATATCACCAAATTCCTGTAACAAAAAAGCAACCATACTAGGCAAAGAAGAATTGTGTTCGTTAGTAAAATAAACATCCTTTTGTATGAGCACAAGTAGCTGCTCTTTTGCTAACAAGGCACTCTCAACCTCTCTTTTGCTTGCAAATGCACTCACTCTCTTTTTTTTCTCTTCTTTGGATTCTGATTTATTCTTTTCTTTCGTCTGCTGACTCTCATTTTTCTTATCTTTTCTCTCTTTTTCTTGAATGCTCAATTGTTCCTCTCTCAAATTACACTCTCTTGTAATTCTGATTTGATCAGCATAGGCCTCGGTTGGTTGGAGAGGTGTTAAAACAATAGTGTGATTGTTCATAACAAGAGTGTATCTATTTTTGTACCCATCATGAATAACCCTTCTATCAAATTGCCACGGACGCCCAAGAAGTAGATGTCCAGCATGCATAGGTGCCACATCACAAAGAACTTCATCCTTGTATTTACCGATGGAAAATGAAATCATCACTTGCTTAGTCACCCTTATGTCTCCACAATCATTCAGCCACTGAAGTCTATATGGATTAGGGTGCTTTAATGTGGGCAAACTCAATTTTTCAACCAACAAGGTGCTAGCAACATTAGTGCAACTCCCACTATCAATGATTAAGCTGCATACCTTGTCGTTTATATGGCATCTTGTATGAAATATATGCTCACGTTGCTCCTCATTACCACCCGCCTTAGGTTGCATGTTGAGAGCACGCCTAGTAACAAGCACATCTCCAACAACAGGTTCAGCAACTTCAACATCACTACAATCCTCCAATGGTGGCATGTCATCATCACTTGAGCTCACACTCTCTATGTCTCCATTATCCAGCAGTATCATGGCTCTTTTGTTTGGACATTGAGAAGCAATATGTCCAACTCCTTGACACCTGAAACATTTGATATCACGAGATCTAGAGGATGAATTAGTTTTCATTTTACCTTTAGGTGCAGCAATCGAATTTTTGGCCTTTGCATCTTCTTTTGGCTTTGACACAGATTTGTTATTTTGCCAATTCGATTTCCATGAGGAACTAGTAGTAAATTTGGAAGTACTCTTAGCTTTCAATTGCCTTTCCACTAGAATAGCTTTGTGCAGCAAATCCTCCATCTCTATATAATGTTGCAATTCTACCACATCAGCTATCTCCTTCTTTAAACCTCCAATGAATCTAGCCATAGTTGTCTCTCGGTCTTCTTCAACATTGGCTCTAATCATGGCTATTTCCATCTCCTTATAGTAATCTTCCACACTCATGGAGCCTTGAGTTAGACTTTGCAATTTCCTGTGCAAATCTCTATAGTAGTGGCTGGGTACAAACCTTTTTCTCATGACAGCCTTCATCTCATCCCATGTACCAATAGGCCTCTCCCCATTTCTACGTCTACTAGTCACCATTTGATCCCACCAAATACTAGCATAATCATGGAACTCAACAATGGCTAGTTTAACCCTCTTCTCCTCGGAATAATTATGACATTCAAACACATGTTCAACCTTTCTCTCCCACTCTAAATATAATTCAGGATCATTTTTACCTTGGAATGCAGGGATTGTCATCTTAATACTTCCCAAATGACTGTCTTTTCTTGATTCATCTCTTTGCCTCCTTCCATTACTTCTTCCATCCGAATACTCCTCTTCTTCTTCTTCTTCAAACATCCGCCCCCTCAAAGGTTTGAGTCTGCTTGGTGATTCCAAATCATTCATTCGTGCACCAAGCTTAGTAAGTTGATCAGCAATGGCTTTCATCCATAACTTCATATCAACATCTGGTTGTTTACTACCTTCACTACTCATCTTTGTATGCTGCAATCAAAAGATTAGTATAAACAGAATAGGTCCTCACACACTCCTCTCTCTGGTGGACACTCTTTTATGGCTTTTTCTTGATGATGATCTCACCCTCTTGCCTTTTACCACTTAGCTTCACCTTATGAGCTCTTAAATAAGAACCTTTTGGATGTTTCTACACAACAGGAAACAGTAAGGAGTCGATGATAACCTTAGGGAACAAGAACTCGCAAGGAACAATTTAATTGGAACCAACAAAGGGTTCAAGGAAGGTTTGAATTGAGAACAATTCAATGGAAGCGTTAAAGAACCCACAAGGAAATTAGAAGCAAAATCTGCCCCGAATTTTTTTCTTTTTTTTTTTTTCTTCTTCTTCTTTCTTCCTTCTCTTTTTTTTTTTTTCTTGAAATAGCAGAACAGAAAGAAACAAGGACGATGACACAAACCGATTAAAGGAAGATGTCACCAAGGATATAGAGATAAACAACAGCGGAACACCTTTTTTTTTTTTGAATTAAACAAGATAAACACACAAAGGATAGATAACACCTGATTTCAGGAACCGGGCTCTGATACCAAATGATAAGAGCACACTTCGGACCGTCCTGGAAACAGGTAGAGAATGAGGAACTTGACCCTAACCGCGACCTGCCGGTAGAACCAAAGTTATCAAAAGAAGCGTGACCCTAACCGCGACCTGCCGGTAGAACCAACACTATCAAGTTCTAATCCAAGAACAAAGGTGAAGCTCTCACATAAGAGAAACCCTCAAATTTCATTCATGCGTTCCCCCCCTCTCAAGTACAATCAGGTGCTATTTTAAGGCTGAAATGGCTTCAAAGAGAAGCAACTCCTAGGAAATTACATAGCACTACTTGTCATGCATTTTCCAAGGCTGCATTTACCAATGCTTGGAAAAGATGCATGTTACACCTACTCCTAGAAAAGTAACCAGAACTTAGGAAAAAGATCCCAAAGTAATTATAGTGACTTTGGGAACTACAAGAAAGTCTGAATGTGACTTGGGGAATACAAAACATCACCTGAAATATCACCCCAAAAGTATGCACGAAAATCCAAATATAATAGGAAAGTTGGCCTTCCCATGAATGCTTCTTGTCATGTGATTTGGACTTTCCAAAGTGTTGTCTTCAGGTTGGACTCAAAGCATCTTCACCCAATTGTATGAAAGTGACCCAATTAGGTGCAGCCTCTATCTCACGTTGGTCTTCTTTTCCTTTGATTTTTATGATTAGGCTTTCCAAAGCTTGTTTCATCCTCTTAGTCATGGCCCTAGTCATAGGACCTTCAATTCCATGCAAAGGATCTTTAGATGGGCTGGTTGCGTCTCTATCATTGGTTGCGTCTCTATCACATTCTCAAGAACAAATTGTCAGATTTTTCCTCTGAAAGTAAGAATTTAAGCTAAAAAGATTCAAGACATTAAAAGAAAATTCAGAAAATCTAAACAAAATTGAATGCATATGTTGAGGGAGAGAATCTGAAATCTTAAGAAAGCAAATTCATTAAACACATATAAGCCAAACAATTGATTGCATGATATGAAGGCTTATATAATTCCAAATAAAAGGGGGAGCTTTAATTTCAGGATTTACTGATTCATACCTTTCAATTCTGGATAGATTAAAATAACTAGACATTTGAATTCATTTCAAAATTTTATTATGAATCATCTTTTTAGATGGGCATTTCTCTCATCAAATACTCAATGTTTTGTCATCATCAAAAAGGAGGAGATTGTGGAGTGATTGATAATACCCCAATTTGATTTTGATGAGACCAAAGCATTTGAGTATATTTTATGTAATACTAATGAATTCAATCTAGTATCTCAGGCAAAATTTGTGAGAATCTTCTTTTGAGTGAATGTGAAAATCAGCTTGAGTCAAAGGCTGAAACTCGAGTTGACTCTGGAGGACTACGAGTCGACTCCAAGTGTTTCAGATGTTCTGGCACAAGCTCGAGTCGACTCCGGCACATTGCGAGTCGACTCCGACTGAGAACAAACAGCAGGACAGAAAGATGAATCTCAGACCCTGTCACCGAGTCGACTCCAACGGCTTCGAGTCGACTCCCGACAGTTCCGAGTCGACTCCAAGGAGTAACAGGCCGAAAGACAAAAAAGTGGTTTCTGGACAAAAAAGTGGCGAGTCGACTCCGGAAGAATTCGAATCGACTCCAACGGTTGGGAAGTCGACTCCTAAACAAGCAAGAGTCAACTCTCAGAGGAAAGCAAGACTAATAGTCAGAGAACCAACTTCGGGCTCTGAGAGCCGAGTCGACTCCGAGGCAGTTCAACTCCAAAGACAGAAGATCAGTTTTTGGGTTCTGAGAGCCGAGTCGACTCCAAGATAATTCGAGTCGACTCGAGAAAGAAATACGGAAAAATAGATCTCTGGAATCCTGAGAACGAGTCGTCTCCAGAGGGCCGAGTCATCTCCGGATACTGGCGAGTCGACTCCAAGTTTGGCCGAGTCGACTCCAGAACGGGACAGCACTTTAATTCAAATCCTGAACAGTAGGCGAGTCGTCTCCAGTGAAGCATGAGTCGACTCCAGCAACAGCCGAGTCGACTCCAGATCGAGCGAGTCGACTCCGATCCCAACGGACACATTGTCAGGAATTGCAGATTGTGCAGAACGGCCACAAATTGGTGTCTAACGGCTAGTTTTCAAAGTGGACTGCTTAAATAGCCAGAGTGAACAGTAATAGACATTAAGAGAGAGATTCCATTCAAAGAAAAAGTGATTTCCACCTACCAAAGGCTCTCAAGAGTAAATACAAGGAAAAGAAGGAAGAAACGCATTGAACTCCATCCTACATTCTCTTTCCTTCGCATTCAAGGCTCTCCTTCTGACATCAAGTCTTTAGCGCATTCAAAGAAGAGACTCTGAATTCGAGAAGCCCCTTCTTCCACTTTCAAAATCTGTTTGAGGGCTTCTAACTTCACTCTTTTCATATTATTTAATATTTGCTTATTAAGAAGCTTTCCGTGTAATTTTCCCAGACTATTTTCTTACTTGATTCAATCAGAGGATTGAATCAAGGGTTGTAAGGTTTGTTGGTGAGCCGAGGGTAAAACCAATGGTGTAAGGGTTCGATTGTGATCCCGGAAAAACAATGGGGTGGTTCTAGTCGGTGAGCCTGTGAAAACCGACCGAGTTCGTTATGATTTCGTAAAACAACAAGTTGGGTTGTGAGCTTGTAAAACAACCGGCTGTAATCCAAGGGATTATAGTGAACTCCCAAGTGTAGCTTAGGAAGTGGACGTAGGAGCAAGGGTTAGCTCCGAACCACGATAAAACTGCTTGTGTTTGTGTTGGTTGCTGCTTTGTCTCTTACACTTTCTCTACTCATTCACTGCATTTAAATTGCCTAACCTGAATACTTGAAATAGAATTAGTTAATCATTAAACATAGTTTTTTAATTAGTCGAGATTTAAGTCATAACCCAATTCACCCCCCCTCTTGGGTTGTCTTCTTGGGCAACAATACCCCTCCCAACAGTCCAAAAACGGCTAATTTGAGGGGTATTTTGGGAAAAAAAATATTTGGAGTCCTATAAATACCCCTTTCCTCCCTCATTCTCACCACACCAAACCAACTATTCTCTCGTTCTCTACTACTATTATTTCTCTCTTCTAAAGTGCTCTTCTAGCAATTTAATTTTTAAAAGAGACTACAATGGTCTAGTAGATCTTTGATGCTCAGCCTTTACCTGCTAACAAACTAAACACTGAGCAACATATTGAGTGATATCTCTTCTCATGCCAGTCCACCAGAAATTTTTCTCGGTATATCTTAGTGCCTCCTGGGTGCAATGTATAACCTGAATTGTCATCAAGAATTTCTTTTTTAATTCTGGAACTTTCGGCATACACCCCCTACTACCAAGCCTCAAACAACTATCCTCATGTATCCAAAATTATGATTGGATACAAGATTCTACAACTTCTCTAATCTTCTATAACTTTGAGTCCTCTTTTTAAGACAACTTTATTCCCTCAATTAAGGTAAGCTGCAACGTGAGAGTGCAAGCTGAATCTTAGGATCATATAGTCGTACCTCAATCCCAAATCTTTCTAAATCTAATAAAATATATTTTTGTGTAGTAATCAGAACCACCAATTCATCCGAAAATTTTTTGCTCCAAGCATCAGCTACAACATTTGACTTTCTTGGCTTATAATTGATAATCAAGTCATAATCCTTTAGTAGCTCCAACCATCTTCTTTACCTCAGGTTCATCTCCTTTTGAGTAAAGATATAGTTCCTCAGAATGCTCTCCATAAAAATAGTACCTCCATATTTTTAGAGAAAAAACCACACCTGCTAACTTTTAGGGTAGTTCAGCTAATACGACTTGAACTATCTAGAAGTATAAGCTATTACTTTGCCATTCTGCATCAAGATACAACCAAGTCTCTTATGAGATGCATCCACGTAGATGGTGAAACCTCCTATTCCATATGGAATTGTCAACATTGGGTTGTCACCAGCCGTGTTTTCAACTCCTAAAAGCTTTGTTCACAATCTTCCATCCAATCAAACTTTACTCACTTTTGGGTCAAACGAGATAGGGGTATAGTAATACAAGAAAATCTTTCAACAAATTTTTGATAATAACTTGCCATTCCTAAGATGCTTTAAGCAGCGGATAAACTATGATTTCAACTTGAGAATATAATGTGCTTTAAACAGTGAATGAATAAAAGCAGAAGTTGAAGTGCAATAGTGTAAAGAGAAAAGCACACACAAATACAAGAAATTTTATAGTGGTTTGGTGTAACCCACACCTGCATCCACTCCCCAAAACTCTTAAAAATTTTACTATAACCACCCATATCACAGTACGGCTGTTTTTTCAGCTCACAACCAAACTCGCTGTTTTTCCGGGATCACAACGAACCCAGTCGGTTTTCACAGGATCACTAACTACAACCTATCCATTTGTTTTTCGGGTTCACAAACAACCCAGTCGGTTTTCACAGGCTCATCAACCAAAACCTTACACGATTGTTTTTTGGGTTTTCAAACAACCCAGTCAGTTTTCACAGGCTCACCAACCACAACCTTAACCTTGTTGAATCCCCTGATTCAACAACTTTCAATTAAGGTTTGAAAGAACCTTTATCAGTTTTGGATTTAATGGACACTGATACAACAAAGTTTAAAGCAAGAAAATAAATGTTGTAACAAAGTAAGCAAAGCTTCAAATATAAGTGAAATCAATAAAGATGGATCAGAAGCTTTGAAGATGGTCGTTGGATGCGGACGAGAAGCTTGATTGCACAGCAGTACTTTTCTGTGGAATATCCCAACTGATTTTCTCACAAAATGGTTTTTCTCTTTGAAAGCTCTCTTGTGAGGATATGAACTTTGGAAGCTTGGATTTTGAGTTTTTTGGATTCTCTCTTTTGTTGTTCTCTTTTCTCACTTTTCTTCTCTGGTGTTCCTTTGAATTTATGGACTGTAAGCTTTTTAGGAAGTACTGGATACCCATCACACCAAGAAACTATCCGTTGTTCACCTAGAAGAAGTACTAATAAAATAGCCGTTGGAGCTGTCAGGATGCCATGGGTCGACTCACCAGGTTTGGGGGTCGTCCCGTGTACAAAGAAAAATGGCTCACTGATTTTAGGAGTCGGCTCTTTCCTTCAATCCATATAATGTTTCTGTGTTTGCTTCTAGGGTCGACTCGTCAATGTTGGTAGTCGGCTCATGTAGATATTGGGTCGGCTCATCAAACACAAGAGTCGCCTCATTCTTTTAGTGCTCATAGGTTACCTGCACTCCCCCAAGGGTCGACTCAACAATGTTGGGAGTCGGCACATATAGATATTGGGTCGGCTCATCAAACACAAGAGTCGTCTCATTCCTTTAGTGCTCATAGGTTACCTGCGCTCCCCTAAGGGTCGACTCAATAATGTCAGGGGTCGGCTCATGTATAAATTGAATCGCCTCTGCAAGCACGAGAGTCGGCTCATGTACTTGGTCCCAGGCGGTGTTTCTTCTCTGTTTCTCTTGAACTACATAAGGGTCGACTCTTTAAACACAAGGGTCGGCTCACTCAGTTTACAAACGGAGTTTTTCATGTTTCTTGATTTTGTTTTTCTTGATTCTTTCGAGTTTGTAGGTGCAACTTTCGTCTAGAGATCTATCCCTTCACATTTGAGCCAACATCATTAGAGTACACATTTAACTCAATTATTTTCGTGATCATCAAAATACATCCTTTAGGATTAACAATCTCCCCCTTTTTGATGGTGACAAAACTATTGAGTCTAAAAAAATTTAGCAATAATTTTCAGAGTATTTTTGCTATATAGTTCAGAGCAAAAAGGATATTTAGAAAGTTCAAAATATTCAATAAAGTTTAGTGTGAGAGCATGTTTTGCAATAACATTCAGAGCAAGGAAATATTCATAATATGTGCATTATTGATTCTTAAAACTTTCAAAAAAAATATGTTTATGATAGAATCTCCCCCTTTATATTATGATTAATCAAATTATGCTTCTCCCCCTATCTCTTGTCATTTATCGATTTTCTTCAATAGGATAGTCTTCAAAGCAGTGTCTCTCCCCTGTTTGAAGTTCTGGTACTTCTTTCCCTTTCTTGAAATTCTTTTACTTCTCCCCAATTTAAAATTTATGAAATTCTTTTACTTCCCCCTTTTTGTCATCAACAAAAAGGAGAATATAGCGGTCTATTTATGAAATTCTTTTACTTTCCCTTTCTTGAAATTCTTTTACTTCCCCCTTTTTGGTGAGGGGTTAGAAAATTTTCTATTTATAGATCATGATTGAAGCATCAAGAGTTAAGGAGAATAATTGAATTTAATACTGAAATAGAGTTTCAGTGCCAACATTTTTAGAGCAATTTGACTTAACAAGATTAGAGCTTTTTGAGTGAAAGATATAGCGCGCGGTCTTTTAAATATATCAACATAGCTTATCATACCAAAAGCAAGTTGTGAATGATAGAATCTCCCCCTTTATATTATGATTAATCAAATTATGCTTCTCCCCCTATCTCTTGTCATTTATCGATTTTCTTCAATAGGATAGTCTTCAAAGCAGTGTCTCTCCCCTGTTTGAAGTTCTGGTACTTCTTTCCCTTTCTTGAAATTCTTTTACTTCTCCCCAATTTAAAATTTATGAAATTCTTTTACTTCCCCCTTTTTGTCATCAACAAAAAGGAGAATATAGCGGTCTATTTATGAAATTCTTTTACTTTCCCTTTCTTGAAATTCTTTTACTTCCCCCTTTTTGGTGAGGGGTTAGAAAATTTTCTATTTATAGATCATGATTGAAGCATCAAGAGTTAAGGAGAATAATTGAATTTAATACTGAAATAGAGTTTCAGTGCCAACATTTTTAGAGCAATTTGACTTAACAAGATTAGAGCTTTTTGAGTGAAAGATATAGCGCGCGGTCTTTTAAATATATCAACATAGCTTATCATACCAAAAGCAAGTTGTGAATGTTTCAGAGCTAATTTATTACTGTATCAAAGCTTTTGTTTTGTAAGTGTATCAGAAGATTAAATGTATCAGAGCACCTTTTAAATTATACATGTATCAGAGCTTCTTTTAACAAGTATTAGGTCATTTTATCAGCATGTTGACTTTGAGAATGTATCTGATTTTTTGATTTTAGAAATAGAGCAGTTGAATATAGGCAGTTGGAGACAATTAAGATATAATAATTGTACTGAAGTCATAGCTAATGAAACATGTATTTCATTGATAACAGTGCAATTTACAACCAAAGTGTTCATATAACAAGTAGATGATTGTCTAGAATGAAATACAAAAGATGTGAAGATCTTTTGACATTCAAATAGATCTAGGCTAAGGGAGCTAGGCCTAAGATGATGGTCTAGGCTGATCGGGCTTCCTATCTGCTAGCAGTTGACTAACTTTAGAATCTATAGTGGAGAGTGAAGCAGTCAGCTGAGAGCCTTTTTCCTTAGCTTGCTGTAGTGATGCTTGGAGTTCATTTCCTTGTTGCCTAGTATGTTCTTCAATAACACCAAGTCTTCTCTGTTGGGCAGCAGCAAGTGTCCTCAAACTTTCTAATTCAGTCTTCACTTCTTTCACCATCACAGTCAGATTATTGACTTAATCCCAACAGATTCCAGAATGAAAAAGACCTTATAGTATGTGATTTCCTATAAATCTTAGTTGGTCTCTTTCTAGCCTTAGGGACTAAGCAGGTGGCCTTTCTCCATGCGCACTAGTGCTGGGTACTCTCTGTGAAGGTCCTGCACTAGTTTGTCTTGAATCAGCTGGCCTTTGTGTCTATGTCCTTGTTCCTTTTTCCTTGTCTTCTCCTTTATGTGCCCACTTGTCATTGGCTTTGACAGACCCTATTCTTATCAGTGACTTTTCACTATAAATGTCAGTGTGTTTGAGCTCCATTTTAGCTTCCACTAAAATCAAATCTAATAAAAATAAGGGATAGAACATACCATAAGGGAGTGATGCTCCCTTTCTCTATCCAAGATCTGCCATATGCTTCCTCATCATGGCAGGGAGGTTTAGTGGTTGGCCTTTAAGCAGATGATGCATTACCAGTATATCTCTCTCTGACACATGATCAAATCGACCAGTTTTGGGGAACAAAATCCGACAGATAATGTGATGAAGTAGCCTCATCTCAGCATTCAGTTTATTGGCCTTGATTTCTTCTTCTTTAGCAACTTCATCCTTGGATAGAATCAACTTTAGTCCTTCAGTTCTATCCTCCAGCTCTTCTAAATTCTCTCCATCAGTTGGTGCCCTAATTGCATTTCCCAAAATTTCTTTTGTGATTAGTGTTGCGGGATTTTCACCCAGGCAATAGCCCGCACACCGGCCGAGCAGGGAAAGCGAATGCGTCCCCACCGAGGTATTGTCCGCTCTGGGCCCCGTGGGCGCAGAGCTCGCACGGGGTGCGCACCCATCCGCAGGCGCGGAGCTCGTACGGAGGGCTTGGGCGTCCCTCACGGTTTTGTCCCCAAAAGACCCCTCGGTAAGAAGAGGTTATTGAGCCCCCCATTTAAGGCACAGACCTTTCCGCTGATTAACCGATGTGGGACTAAACTGGGAACCCCATCCCACAACACAGCCCCCCCAGTGGGAAGGTCTGTGCGTGGGCGGGGCCCTCCTTCTAACGCCATCTGTTGCGAAATTTTCACCCCGGCAATAGCCCGCACACCGGCCGAGCAGGGAAAGTGAATGCGTCCCCACCGAGGTATTGTCCGCTCTGGTCCCCGTGGGCACGGAGCTCGCACGGGGTGCGCACCCACCCGCAGGCGCGGAGCTCGTACGGAGAG
The DNA here is from genome assembly GCF_051530095.1 of Phoenix dactylifera. Taxonomy (NCBI): domain Eukaryota; kingdom Viridiplantae; phylum Streptophyta; class Magnoliopsida; order Arecales; family Arecaceae; genus Phoenix; species Phoenix dactylifera. The sequence continues at coordinate 14,102,201 of NC_143200.1, forward strand.
ATTGGGCGTCCCTCACGGTTTTGTCCCCAAAAGGCGCCTCGGTAAGAAGAGGTTATTGAGCCCCCCATTTAAGGCACAGACATTTCCGCTGATTAACCGATGTGGGACTAAACTGGGAATCCCATCCCACAACAATTAGGATAGGAACGTCCCTGACCTTTGACAAAATCTGAGCTAGGCCGTGCCTAAAATTGCCATGGAACTCTTTAACCATGTCGGGGTAGGTCAGAAGGTCCAGTGAACATATATATACTCCCATCCCATTTCTTTTAGATTTGTCCCAATGTGGCTCTAAAAACTGGAAATCTACCTTTCTACCGGTAGACACCATTTGGATGGACAATGTGGTGAACGATATAAGTCTAGGAATGGGAGAAAGTGGTGACGGAATGGGTGAGGATGGAATGGATTCTTGTTGAGATGGTGACGGATTTGTAGGTTCCACCGTTCTGTCCAATCGTGCTTTAGATCTTCTTTCTTGTTGCATGATTGGTTTCTTTCTCTTGAAACCATATGTGATTTTGTTGCCCAGTAGATACAACCCAAGATGGGGGGTGAATTGGGTCTTTTAAAACTTTTATACTACTTCTAAAACTTTTCAATTAATTATGCTAAGTTGTATAGATGCACAGTGGAATTTAAACTTAGCAACAGTTTAATTTTAATCTTATTAAGATTAAAACTATTAAGCAGTGGACTCAATAAAAGATTAGTCTAAGTTTGCCCAAGCATGCAATTCAATACAATGAGTCTTAATGCAGTTTTATTGAATGAGACTTGATTAAGTAAATTGAATATGCTCGCAACTAAAGGATGCGCAGATAAGAGTTAAGCAAGCAATTTATCTAAGTAAGTAAGTGAGAAAGTTAGACAATGACAGAAAGCATCACAAATACAACAAACATATAGTGATTCGGTGCACCCCAGCACCTACATCCACTCCCCAAGACCTCTTGGGAATTTCACTATAATCCTTCAGATTACAGCCGGTTGTTTTACAAGCTCACAACCTAACTTGTTGTTTTCACGAGATCACAACGAACTCGGTCGGTTTTCACAGGCTCACCGACTAGAACCACCCGATTGTTTTTCCGGGTTCACAATCAAATCCAGTTGGTTTTTTCCGGTTCACCAACCACAACCTTACACCGTTGGTTTTTTCTTTGGCTCACCAACAAACCTTAACCCCTTGATTCAATCCCTTGATTGAATCAAGTTACAAGATATTAAAACAAAAAAATAAATACAAACTTCTTAAACAAGCAGATATAAAAATGTAAATAAATAGAGTAAAGAGAAGAAGCCTTCAAACAGATTTTGTAGATGAAGGAACTCGGCTTCTTCTTTACTTGACCCTCTTCTGATTTCGCACGAGGTAGAGGATCACTGAGGCAGCACACAGTCGGAGAGGAAGCTTTGGGATTCACTCGGATACTCTTCTTCACTCTCTTTTGCTTTAAATGGCCCTTTTGTGCTTATGGAAGGTTTCTCTAGAAATCCCTTTGAAAAATCTTTCCTATGTGTTCTCTCCCACTTTCTTAGCTTCTCTCCTAGCTCTCTTCTTGATTTTATAGCTTTAGATGGCGTGGAAACAAAGATCTAGCCGTTAGAGACAAAAATAGAGCCGTTGGAGTTGAGAAAAAACTAGCTGTTATGCCTCCCAGCGTATTCGAGTCGACTCGACTGAAGCAGGAGTCGACTTGGCTGAAGCAGGAGTCGACTCTGTTGGGAGTCGACTCTGCTGGGAGTCGACTCGGCTGGGAGTCGACTCGAGCACTGTAGCGTTGAAAATCAACTCTCTGTCTTTTTGTCTGTTCTCAATCGGAGTCGACTCGCAGAGTCTCGGAGTCGACTCGAGCACTGTTCCTTGAAACTCCAGAGTGCCAGAGTCGACTCTGAACTTCCAAGAGTCGACTCGAGGACTATTCTTTTGAATCTTTCTTTGAATTTGCCCTCCAACTTGAATCCTTTAAACTTGAACCTTGGGCCAATGAAGTGTAGCTTTTTTCCAACTTTTCTTAAGAGCTTTTGAGACCTTCTTGTATTTTTTCAACTTGCTATGTTCCTTGCAAAACAAATTATTTTTCTTCTTGCAACACAAACATTAGTAATTATACTTCAAGGTTTTGTGATCATCAAAATCAATCTTTAAATCAATCTTTGGGTCATCAATCTCCCCCTTTTTGATGATGACAAAACTTGGAGTATGTGCAATATAAAATAGATTGAGTTCTAGAACTAATGCATAGCTAAGTTGCATAAAGTAGAAAACATATATCTTTAAAATATACTTCATGATAATGCTTTAGATTTAATCAACTTAACATAATCAACACATAAAGCATTATGAGCATATACTCAGATATTTCTCCCCCTTTTTGACAACATCAAAAAGGTTGCAGGATAATGAAACATTAAGCACAAAGATAATGATACTCAAATATTTCTTTTCCTTATTGTACTCTGATTTTCAGTTAATGCATGTCAAATTATTGCAAGAATATGAATCATATAACTCAAGGCAATAATGTCAGAATAAGATTAATTAGCATTGATCAGAGCCAATTAAGATGATTTCAGAGTAAATTATAATGAGAGCACATCGAATGTGATTCCAAAGATAGTTTTCAAATCAAGTGTAGGTGGAACCTTTTTCAAGTTAATTCAAGAAGTATCAAGACTGATATTCAAAGAAGGCACGAATGGAAATCTAACCCCCTTTTTTTGAAAGATCTTTAATAACAATTACGAAAGCTTGTTCATTTAAGATCTTTTGCCCAATATATTAAATATATAGCAACATGAGAGCAATCTAATCAATTTTTTGAGTATAATATCAAAACTTATATACTCGAAAAATATAACATCATGTTGGATCATTAATTCTGAATGACTTCAAAGTTCTTTTATGATATAAAAACATTGGGGCACAAAATACCGAAATATGAATTCATGCAATTTATGATATATCTTAGAGCATACATAAAATTCAAAGCTTTGAAGGTTCTTTTAGAGCTCTTTTAAAGATTTTCTTTTACTCCGTTAAAGAGAAACACATTTTGATACATATAAAAATGAATTGGCACAAAATTAAAGTTCTAAAGAGCAAGCCAATAAGAACTCATTAGTGAATTCCAAAATAGATTTTCTAATAAAGACAGATGGAATTCGTATTCAACACATTATTCTCCCCCTTTTTCATTAAACTAGAGGCTCTTAAGATCAACTGTTTGAATTGTAATTTGGTTCATGATTGATGCATAAAATATATTAACCAAATAGTAAGCCTCAAGGTGTATTACAGAGATTTTCATATTTAAATTTCAAATATTTATATAATGGAGAGTATTAGGATCACTTCTCATTTAGTATTCTTTCTCTCTCCTTTAGTTATGGATTTATGCGGTTAAGTTCCATATGATCTCTCCCCCTGAAACAATCTTTATAGAACTCAACTCAAGGCAAGCAATGGCAACATAAAGAGGTTCATCAAAATCAATCCATAAAACATCCAAGGAATGCATCAAGTGAAAGTGACTTTTAAATAAGATACAATATCTAAAGCTTCCCCTCAAAAGATGCATTCTTCTTTAATTATTCTTTTCTTTTTGTTGAATTTTAGATTTTGATGATAAGCGTGAATAAAACTGAAATTCTATGATATCAAGAATGTAAAGTGATCTAGAATTATTCAAAATTTGTAGCAATCACACTTTTTAATCTTTCAAGAATAAGTTATGCTTCCTCTTAATTTTTGAGAAAATATTCTGAAATATTAATAAGAAAATAATTCATTTGAAGCTCAATTTCTTTCAAAAGCAATTACATTTTCTTTCTTTTAAGAGTCATTTGAGTGAGCTGAAATGTTTCTAGCTTTAAGATCATTCACTCTTTTAAAAATAGCTTTTTCTTTTAGTGATGGAAACAACAATCATGCAGAGAGGGATATAGAAGATCATTCAAGTGAATGTTTATAGAATTTAATTTCTTACTCATAGATTCATAGCAATGTATACATGAAATACAATGAATCTTTTTAATATCAAAATAAAGTCATATATTTAGAAATAGTTGTTTGCAATCAAGATCATTGAAAAATACATCATTTAAACCAATTTTAGTGCACTTTAAAGATAAGAAATAATATGTTTCAGATGCGTATCGGAGCAATCAACCAAGGCATCAAAATTAATTCTGTTTTTCTTAAGTTAAAATTTTTATTTAGGAATCATATTGAGTTATTCTCCTGAATGATGCGATCATTGAAGCATATAACTAAGGATACAAAGATGTAACGATATAAGCATTTTTTAAATTAAGTTGAAGCTTTTATACAAAATCGGATTTTGAACTTCATAAAGATTTTCAAGGAGACTTTCAAAGTTATAATTTGAGATATGTATCTTCCACATTGTAGCTCATCTTAAATCATTACGATTGAAAATATATATTTCAAACATATTAGAGCATATTCAGAATATTTGTATTTAATGTTGAGTTTTGGTACGGATTAGAACATTATGTACCAAAGTTAGGCAAGTTGAAAGATAAAACAAAATCAATTCATTTTGCCTAAATAGAGATATCATTCTCTTCTTCTTTTTACAAATTTATTCAACTTTCATATTTCAAAGATGATTGTGAACGACAAATCTGAAATTTCTTTTCAATAATACCAAAAAAAATTCTATGTAGTATTTCAAACATTCAATCAAATTATCCAAGCATGGAGCATTACAAAATATTGAGAACCCATAATTCAAAACATCATGCCACATGCAAAATATATTATGTGTTAAGTCATGCATTAAAATATTAAGAACAAGTATGTCAATGATCAAAATCAATTCTTTTTAAATAAACTCCCCCTATTTAAATATAATCTTGCATTGATTTCATCCTTAAGGTGTGTTTTCAAGTGATTAAAACTTGACTTGATTCTTCTTATATACTTTCATTTACTTTGTCATTCATTTTCTCATTTTTCTTTTTTGAATTTCTTTCCTTAACCAATTAACGAACATTTTGATTTTATTTTTTTTTTTGTTTTTACTTTCTTATGCTCTATACTCTATTTGCTCCCTATCCAGTGGAGTTGGAAGGGGCACGAGGTACTACCACTAGCCTCCCTCTTGTGCCGTCCCTAATATACTCAACACCGAATAGTTGGGTCAAATAGTGCCGGGTACTACCACTAGCCTTCCCATTGGCACCATCCCTATGATGAGCAATATAGAAAGGTTAAAATGTTCACTTCAAATTTTCTCTATTTAAGTGTAATTAATTATGGATTTTATCCCTTCCAAAAGAATACTCACACAAGTCTCACAAATATGCCGAATATATTATGCTTGTTTTGCTTTTCCTTAAGATTGGAGTATTTGCCTTTACTTAGATTTTTTACTTCCCTTGAATATGTTCATTTCCTTTTCTTTTTCTCTCTCTCTTTTTGTTATTCTCAAGTAATTTACATGAAATAGCAGAATAAAGAAATAATCTTATGTATCATATAGATGTATATCATGCAAACAACATTTTCATTATGCTCAAGGATTCATAGCTTCTCACAAGTTATTTTAAATCAAAATTTTAAGCATAAACTTGTGTATTTCATGGCTATGACATAGGCAAAGATATATTTTAGTTTGGGCAAACCATGAAACAATTTCTAAAAGCATAAGTCAATCAATACATATATAGACATGATATCAAAAAATTAATAATTAAAGACTTTAATCAAGCCATAATAAGATTTAAGTTTAATCTCTTGGTTTAGCAAGAAACAAAACTCGGTTGCACTATCTACGGCTGAAGCCGAATATGTAGCTGCCGGGAGTTGTTGTGCTCAAATCTTGTGGATTAAACAACAACTTGAAGATTATGGCATTAAACAAGATAAAATTCCCATTAACTGTGATAATACAAGTGCCATTAATCTAACTAAAAATCCAATTCAACATTCAAGAACTAAACACATTGAGATAAGACATCACTTCATAAGAGATCATGTTCTGAATGGTGATGTGACACTTCAATTTGTTTGTACTGATGATCAACTTGCTGATATCTTCACAAAACCTTTGAGTGAAGATCGATTTTGTATGCTTAGAAGAGGGTTAGGAGTGATTGATCCATTCTAGTGATACTCTCCTCTAATTTATTGATTTTGATGATTAGTTTATGTTGGACATAGGACTTCTTATCTATGATCATCAAATCAGTTCTTAAATCTTAGATAGTTCCATAACTCTCTCTTTTGGCACGGAAATAACAAGTTTTTTGGTTATGTGCCAGAGTTCGAGTGGACTCGAAAAGAATTTAGAGTCGGCTCGTGGGCGAGTCGACTCGCGCATATTTAGGAGTCGACTCGAGGTCGAGTCGACTCGCGACTTACCGGAGTCGACTCGAGGTCGGGAATCCGATTTTTAACCCTAAGCAGAATGTTTTTCTCTTTACTTCTATTTTCAGTCGCCACTGTTCAAAAGCCCTAGAGCCGTCTCCGACCTCGTCTCCGACCCATTTTAGGTCATCTCCGTCGAGTTTTCTTCCATTTTTCTTGTCCTTCCCCTGTGTTTAGGTCAAAAATGCCTAGGAAGGCCGTTGTCCCAAGCCGGAAGAGACCTCTCTCCGCGAGCGGCGCCGAGCGACGGTCAAAGGCTCAGAACGAACCCGCCAGGCCACCACCTCCGGTTCCTTCCCCGCCTCGGTCGGTTCCCTCGCGTCCGTGCGCCAGGAGGGCAGTCTCCACCGGGAGGAAAGTCGACTTTGACTTCCTCTCTCGGGAAAGGTTCACCCTAGGGCATCGTCTCAGGGCTCAAGGGTTAGAGTTATTCTGTTCCTTAGACCTCCCTACTAACCCGGAGTTAGTTAGGAAATTCTATGGGACTGTAGCCCGAAGTAGTGGTGGTATCCAGGGAACCGTAGCGGGTGTCCCTGTATTCATCTCGGAGGACTTCATTGCTCGAGTCCTCCATCTCTCCCGGGAAGGGATCTTTCCTAGTCACCCCCTTGATAGGACTGAGGCCCTTACGGCAGTGTTAGAGAGACCCCCTCAGTCCCCTATAGAGGAAGTGTCTGCAAATCAGCTTTCAGCTGAAATGCGGCTCTTCCTCAGTATCATTTCTAGGACTCTCTTTCCAAAAACTGGCCGATTTGACTTTATCTCTGAGAGGGACCTAGCCTTGATGTTCCACATACTCCAGGACACTCCTATCAACTTCCCTAAACTCATCTACAAGTATATCTGTGAACCCCTAGATAAACCTAGGTTGAGTCTCCCATATGGTATGCTATTCACTCTTATCTTTAGGGAGTTAGAGGTCCCTATTCCTGAGGGGGAACCCTCTCGCTCACTACGTCACACAGGTCGCATGGGTGAGGGGACTCTCCATCGTATGGGCTTTCATAGAGTTGAGGGAGTCTAGGCACGGAGACCATCCACTTCCACACCATCTGACCCTACCACTCATCACTCCCCTAGCCCTGACCATGACTAGGAGCACTATACAGATCTTCCCACCTTTTCTTCCACTTCTGGTCCATCTTTCCCATCCACTTCAGCCGGACCCTCGACTGCACCACCTTTTCAACAGCAGCCTCTAGAGGTTCGGATATCTTCTGAGCAGCTCCGAGAGTTGCGGCAGGAAATAGTGAGGGAACTGAGGGATGACCTGCTGAGGAAGCTCCGAGGTCCTCAGACTGCTCCCTCCACCAAGGTAGTTTCCTCCTTGGCAGCCGTGACAGAGATGACTGCACACCTGAAGGAGGAAATATCCAATGTGCGAAGCCTAGTTCAAGCTCAATACTGGAACATGAGTGACGTCAAGGACGACACGAGGAAGATGCAAGACGACATCCGACATGATCTAGGCAGTCAGAGTCAGGGTGCAGAGCGGTTAGCCAATGCATTGATCTCCAAGTTGGACACCCTCCAGGAGAGTGTGACCGAGCTTACCTCGATCCAGACTAGGGCCACCTCGGAGATCATAGCTCAGCTAGGGAATGTCTCAGAGGGGCTCAGCTTGATCTTGAAACACACAAGACTAAGTTCGGGAGCCACATCCTCCAAGAAACCCTAGTGCAGCACTTTATGATGTATTTGTTTTTACACTTGTCTGATGTATTTACAATTGTATTTAAATGAACATCAATACAATGAGTAGACATTTCTTTTTCAAGACTGTGCACTTGTGCTTCTATACTTGTATGGTTTCTGTCTTTTTGCTATGATGACAAAAAGGGGGAGAAAATATGATGAATTGAAATGTAAAGGGAATCACAAAAAAAGAAATCCTTAAAGCAAAAGTCGCACTTAAAAGCCGAGTACTCTACCGTTGAGTTCGGCGCTGCTTTCATTCTTGTTTACCAAGACGTAGCTGATCTCTCGATTCACCCTTGCCTCTACGGGATCAACTACTACTATGTAATTTGTTCTAAGTGGATTCGATACCTCAAGGCTCATTATCTCTCTGTTGGGGCTCCTCAAGGAGTAATCTCCAGAATCTATTCAAAGGATATTCGGAGATTAGTTGAATCATACTCAAGAACAAATTGTCAGATTTTTCCTCTGAAAGTAAGAATTTAAGCTAAAAAGATTCAAGACATTAAAAGAAAATTCAGAAAATCTAAACAAAATTGAATGCATATGTTGAGGGAGAGAATCTGAAATCTTAAGAAAGCAAATTCATTAAACACATATAAGCCAAACAATTGATTGCATGATATGAAGGCTTATATAATTCCAAATAAAAGGGGGAGCTTTAATTTCAGGATTTACTGATTCATACCTTTCAATTCTGGATAGATTAAAATAACTAGACATTTGAATTCATTTCAAAATTTTATTATGAATCATCTTTTTAGATGGGCATTTCTCTCATCAAATACTCAATGTTTTGTCATCATCAAAAAGGGGGAGATTGTGGAGTGATTGATAATACCCCAATTTGATTTTGATGAGACCAAAGCATTTGAGTATATTTTATGTAATACTAATGAATTCAATCTAGTATCTCAGGCAAAATTTGTGAGAATCTTCTTTTGAGTGAATGTGAAAATCAGCTTGAGTCAAAGGCTGAAACTCGAGTCGACTCCAAGTGTTTCAGATGTTCTGGCACAAGCTCGAGTCGACTCCGGCACATTGCGAGTCGACTCCGACTGAGAACAAACAGCAGGACAGAAAGATGAATCTCAGACCCTGTCACCGAGTCGACTCCAACGGCTTCGAGTCGACTCCCGACAGTTCCGAGTCGACTCCAAGGAGTAACAGGCCGAAAGACAAAGAAGTGGTTTCTGGACCCTGTTACCGAGTCGACTCCGGAAGAATTCGAGTCGACTCCAACGGTTGGGAAGTTGACTCCTAAACAAGCAAGAGTCAACTCTCAGAGGAAAGCAAGACTAATAGTCAGAGAACCAACTTCGGGCTCTGAGAGCCGAGTCGACTCCGAGGCAGTTCAACTCCAAAGACAGAAGATCAGTTTTTGGATTCTGAGAGCCGAGTCGACTCCAAGATAATTCGAGTCGACTCGAGAAAGAAATACGGAAAAATAGATCTCTGGAATCCTGAGAACGAGTCGTCTCCAGAGGGCCGAGTCATCTCCGGATACTGGCGAGTCGACTCCAAGTTTGGCCGAGTCGACTCCAGAACGGGACAGCACTTTAATTCAAATCCTAAACAGTAGGCGAGTCGTCTCCAGTGAAGCATGAGTCGACTCCAGCAACAGCCGAGTCGACTCCAGATCGAGCGAGTCGACTCCGATCCCAACGGACACATTGTCAGGAATTGCAGATTGTGCAGAACGGCCACAAATTGGTGTCTAACGGCTAGTTTTCAAAGTGGACTGCTTAAATAGCCAGAGTGAACAGTAATAGACATTAAAAGAGAGTTTCCATTCAAAGAAAAAGTGATTTCCACCTACCAAAGGCTCTCAAGAGTAAATACAAGGAAAAGAAGGAAGAAGCGCATTGAACTCCCTCCTACATTCTCTTTCCTTCGCATTCAAGGCTCTCCTTTTGACATCAAGTCTTTAGCGCATTCAAAGAGGAGACTCTGAATTCGAGAAGCCCCTTCTTCCACTTTCAAAATCTGTTTGAGGGCTTCTAACTTCACTCTTTTCATATTATTTAATATTTGCTTATTAAGAAGCTTTCCGTGTAATTTTCCCAAACTATTTTCTTACTTGATTCAATCAGAGGATTGAATCAAGGGTTGTAAGGTTTGTTGGTGAGCCGAGGGTAAAACCAATGGTGTAAGGGTTCGATTGTGATCCCGGAAAAACAATCGGGTGGTTCTAGTCGGTGAGCCTGTGAAAACCGACCGAGTTCGTTATGATTTCGTAAAACAACAAGTTGGGTTGTGAGCTTGTAAAACAACCGGCTATAATCCAAGGGATTATAGTGAACTCCCAAGTGTAGCTTAGGAAGTGGACGTAGGAGCAAGGGTTAGCTCCGAACCACTATAAAACTGCTTGTGTTTGTGTTGGTTGCTGCTTTGTCTCTTACACTTTCTCTACTCATTCACTGCATTTAAATTGCCTAACCTGAATACTTGAAATAGAATTAGTTAATCATTAAACATAGTTTTTTAATTAGTCGAGATTTAAGTTATAACCCAATTCACCCCCCCTCTTGGGTTGTCTTCTTGGGCAACAATACCCCTCCCAACAGTCCAAAAACGGCTAATTTGAGGGGTATTTTGGGAAAAAAAATATTTGGAGTCCTATAAATACCCCTTTCCTCCCTCATTCTCACCACACCAAACCAACTATTCTCTCGTTCTCTACTACTATTATTTCTCTCTTCTAAAGTGCTCTTCTAGCAATTTAATTTTTAGAAGAGACTACAATGGTCTAGTAGATCTTTGATGCTCAGCCTTCACCTGCTAACAAACTAAACACTGAGCAACATATTGAGTGATATCTCTTCTCATGCCAGTCCACCAGAAATTTTTCTCGGTATATCTTAGTGCCTCCTGGGTGCAATGTATAACCTGAATTGTGAGCCTCATCAAGAATTTCTTTTTTAATTCTGGAACTTTCGGCATACACCCCCTACTACCAAGCCTCAAACAACTATCCTCATGTATCCAAAATTATGATTGGATACAAGATTCTACAACTTCTCTAATCTTCTATAACTTTGAGTCCTCTTTTTAAGACAACTTTATTCCCTCAATTAAGGTAAGCTGCAACGTGAGAGTGCAAGCTGAATCTTAGGATCATATAGTCGTACCTCAATTCCAAATCTTTCTAAATCTAATAAAATATATTTTTGTGTAGTAATCAGAACCACCAATTCATCCGAAAATTTTTTGCTCCAAGCATCAGCTACAACATTTGACTTTCTTGGCTTATAATTGATAATCAAGTCATAATCCTTTAGTAGCTCCAACCATCTTCTTTACCTCAGGTTCATCTCCTTTTGAGTAAAGATATAGTTCCTCAGAATGCTCTCCATAAAAATAGTACCTCCATATTTTTAGAGAAAAAACCACACCTGCTAACTTTTAGGGTAGTTCAGCTAATATGACTTGAACTATCTAGAAGTATAAGCTATTACTTTTCCATTCTGCATCAAGATACAACCAAGTCTCTTATGAGATGCATCCACGTAGATGGTGAAACCTCCTATTCCATATGGAATTGTCAACATTGGGTTGTCACCAGCCGTGTTTTCAACTCCTAAAAGCTTTGTTCACAATCTTCCATCCAATCAAACTTTACTCACTTTTGGGTCAAACGAGATAGGGGTATAGTAATACAAGAAAATCTTTCAACAAATTTTTGATAATAACTTGCCATTCCTAAGATGCTTTAAGCAGCGGATAAACTATGATTTCAACTTGAGAATATAATGTGCTTTAAGCAGTGAATGAATAAAAGCAGAAGTTGAAGTGCAATAGTGTAAAGAGAAAAGCACACACAAATACAAGAAATTTTATAGTGGTTTGGTGTAACCCACACCTGCATCCACTCCCCAAAACTCTTAAAAATTTTACTATAACCACCCATATCACAGTACGGCTGTTTTTTCAGCTCACAACCGAACTCGCTGTTTTTCCGGGATCACAACGAACCCAGTCGGTTTTCACAGGATCACTAACTACAACCTATCCATTTGTTTTTCGGGTTCACAAACAACCCAGTCGGTTTTCACAGGCTCATCAACCAAAACCTTACACGATTGTTTTTTGGGTTTCCAAACAACCCAGTCAGTTTTCACAGGCTCACCAACCACAACCTTAACCTTGTTGAATCCCCTGATTCAACAACTTTCAATTAAGGTTTGAAAGAACCTTTATCAGTTTTGGATTTAATGGACACTGAAACAACAAAGTTTAAAGCAAGAAAATAAATGTTGTAACAAAGTAAGCAAAGCTTCAAATATAAGTGAAATCAATAAAGATGGATCAGAAGCTTTGAAGATGGTCGTTGGATGCGGACGAGAAGCTTGATTGCACAGCAGTACTTTTCTGTGGAATATCCCAACTGATTTTCTCACAAAATGGTTTTTCTCTTTGAAAGCTCTCTTGTGAGGATATGAACTTTGGAAGCTTGGATTTTGAGTTTTTTGGATTCTCTCTTTTGTTGTTCTCTTTTCTCACTTTTCTTCTCTGGTGTTCCTTTGAATTTATGGACTGTAAGCTTTTTAGGAAGTACTGGATACCCATCACACCAAGAAACTATCCGTTGTTCACCTAGAAGAAGTACTAATAAAATAGCCGTTGGAGCTGTCAGGATGCCATGGGTCGACTCACCAGGTTTGGGGGTCGTCCCGTGTACAAAGAAAAACGGCTCACTGATTTTAGGAGTCGGCTCTTTCCTTCAATCCATATAATGTTTCTGTGTTTGCTTCTAGGGTCGACTCGTCAATGTTGGTAGTCGGCTCATGTAGATATTGGGTTGGCTCATCAAACACAAGAGTCGCCTCATTCTTTTAGTGCTCATAGGTTACCTGCACTCCCCCAAGGGTCGACTCAACAATGTTGGGAGTCGGCACATATAGATATTGGGTCGGCTCATCAAACACAAGAGTCGTCTCATTCCTTTAGTGCTCATAGGTTACCTGCGCTCCCCTAAGGGTCGACTCAATAATGTCAGGGGTCGGCTCATGTATAAATTGAATCGCCTCTGCAAGCACGAGAGTCGGCTCATGTACTTGGTCCTAGGCGGTGTTTCTTCTCTCTTTCTCTTGAACTACATAAGGGTCGACTCTTTAAACACAAGGGTCGGCTCACTCAGTTTACAAACGGAGTTTTTCATGTTTCTTGATTTTGTTTTTCTTGATTCTTTGGAGTTTGTAGGTGCAACTTTCGTCTAGAGATCTATCCCTTCACATTTGAGCCAACATCATTAGAGTACACATTTAACTCAATTATTTTCGTGATCATCAAAATACATCCTTTAGGATTAACAATCTCCCCCTTTTTGATGGTGACAAAACTATTGAGTCTAAAAAAATTTAGCAATAATTTTCAGAGTATTTTTGCTATATAGTTCAGAGCAAAAAGGATATTTAGAAAGTTCAAAATATTCAATAAAGTTTAGTGTGAGAGCATGTTTTGCAATAACATTCAGAGCAAGGAAATATTCATAATATGTGCATTATTGATTCTTAAAACTTTCAAAAAAAATATGTTTATGATAGAATCTCCCCCTTTATATTATGATTAATCAAATTATGCTTCTCCCCCTATCTCTTGTCATTTATCGATTTTCTTCAATAGGATAGTCTTCAAAGCAGTGTCTCTCCCCTGTTTGAAGTTCTGGTACTTCTTTCCCTTTCTTGAAATTCTTTTACTTCTCCCCAATTTAAAATTTATGAAATTCTTTTACTTCCCCCTTTTTGTCATCAACAAAAAGGAGAATATAGCGGTCTATTTATGAAATTCTTTTACTTTCCCTTTCTTGAAATTCTTTTACTTCCCCCTTTTTGGTGAGGGGTTAGAAAATTTTCTATTTATAGATCATGATTGAAGCATCAAGAGTTAAGGAGAATAATTGAATTTAATACTGAAATAGAGTTTCAGTGCCAACATTTTTAGAGCAATTTGACTTAACAAGATTAGAGCTTTTTGAGTGAAAGATATAGCGGTCTTTTAAATATATCAACATAGCTTATCATACCAAAAGCAAGTTGTGAATGTTTCAGAGCTAATTTATTACTGTATCAAAGCTTTTGTTTTGTAAGTGTATCAGAAGATTAAATGTATCAGAGCACCTTTTAAATTATACATGTATCAGAGCTTCTTTTAACAAGTATTAGGTCATTTTATCAGCATGTTGACTTTGAGAATGTATCTGATTTTTTGATTTTAGAAATAGAGCAGTTGAATATAGGCAGTTGGAGACAATTAAGATATAATAATTGATGGAAACCAGGATGCAGCCACCAAACAACCTAAGGAGGGACTATCCAAGGCCATGGGAAGCAAGGAGCAATGTATGGAGCATTCTGGTCCGATACATCTTGATGATCCATTACAAACTGGTGGAGGACCAATCACTCGGTCCAAAGCTAAAAGAATGAAGGAAGCACTTAATGGGCTGATTGAGGAAGCTTGGAACCAGCAAGAGGCTATTGGAGTAGATTTGGACGTGAAGATAGCTTGTGGACTAGTCAACATGATCCATGCAATTATTAGGCCAAATTAGATGCTTACTTGGTGGAAATATTGCTGGAGTTTTCAGATTTAGTTTTATGTTGCTGAATATCTAAAGGCTAGTGGAGCTTCATTAATGTTCTAGGAAATTGTCTTCATTAATTTCCTAGGAGATTGATCTTTGACTAGTGGAGTTTCATTAATGTTCTAGGAAACTGTCTTCATTAATTTCCTAGGAGACTGAACTATGACTAGTGGAGTTATTATTATTCTAGGGATTAGACTTTAATTAAAGGCTGGTAGGTTTCCCTTTGGGCTATAAAAAGGGTGTTCCTTATGTAAACAGGAGATCTGAATTGGAATGAAAATTGTGAGGTTATTCACTTCTTTGGTTCTTCATTGAACTTAGAACTTATCAAGGCAACCCTTGTGGTGTTCAAGTGACTTATCATCCTGATTCTATTAGGGTGTGGCGTCAACAACCTTCTATACCTTTGGTTCATGTTTTGCTAAACATCGGGTCAAGGTTCTATCTCTTCCAAACTGATTTTCAGACTTTCTTGGGTTATTCATCAACTTGTTCTGGGTTTCTAAGAATCTATCTTACGGGGTTCACATCAATTGGTATCAGAGCATAGGTCTTCTAAATCAGTTTCTATCATTGGTGCTTCTTATTTTATTTTTACCTTTTCATCTTCTTCATTGTTGCTTTCCATATTTTCAGTTTCTATTCCTTGAAGTTTAAAGTGCCTCTATTGTGCTTTATATATAAAAAAAATCAGAAGAAAAAAAAAATTTGTGAGGCAAAAAAAAAAAAGAAAAAAAAAGAAAAAAAAAGTGTGGCTTCGGTTTGGAATTCTGAAATAGATTTGAACTGAAAAAGAAAGTAAGTATCTGACTTGTTATTCTTGATCCTTTTCAATTCTTGTCCACCCTCTGAGTTTCGTGGATAAGTTGTTTGTACATCGCAAGGTAATTGCTTTCATTTGAGTTTCTCTAGTTCCTTGAAGAACTAATTTAAGTGAATTGAGAGGTAAAAGGCAAGAGTGAAACACCTGGTGAGTGACATATCATTGGGGTAAAACACCTGGGGGGGAACTTGTGAGGTTTTCTTAACATTCTTGACAGGTTACTACAATGATGTCAAGTGGCGACGAAGAAAGGACGGCAGAGACACTTGAACAACGAGCTATGCGACAACATTTTGAGCGCATGGAAGTCAGATTTGGTGAAATTTTGGATAGGTTGGAAAGACAAGATGCGAACATTGCTGCGTTGCAAAGGAACCATGCACGTGAAGGTCCTAATGTGCAAAGGCAAGCAAGGCGTCAATTCCAAGTTGAGCATGAGGATGCGAACGATGATGTTTTTGATGAAAAAGCGTCTTATAACATGTCCGACCATGCTAGAGTTGATAGAGGTGGTTGGAGAGGAAGGCGGGTAGATGATGTTGATCGCAGCTTGGGAAACATTAAAATGAAGATTCCTTCATTTCAAGGCAAGAGCAATCCTGAGGCATACTTGGAATGAGAAAAGAAAGTGGAGTTGGTTTTTGATTGCCACAACTATTCCGAAGAAAAAAAGGTAAAACTTGCTGCTGTTGAATTCACTGACTATGCTATTATTTGGTGGGATCAACTTGTTTTGTCTAGGAGGCGAAACCGTGAGAAACCCATTGACACTTGGGACGAGATGAAAGCTATCATGAGGAGGAGGTTCATCCCATCCCATTACTATAGGGACTTGTACCAGCGGTTGCAAGGCCTAACCCAAGGGTCCAAAAGTGTGGAAGAGTACCACAAGGAAATGGAGATAGCCATGATTCGGGCTAATGTGGAGGAGGACCGAGAGGCAACCATGGCACGGTTTTTGCAAAGCTTGAATCTAGACATTGCCAATATAGTGGAATTGCAACATTATGTGGAGCTTGAGGACATGGTACACATGGCCATGAAGGTTGAGAGACAACTCAAAAGAAAGGGTTCAACAAGGCATGAACGGAATTTGGGGTCTTCCACTTGGAAATCAAATTGGAGCAAAAAGGATTACAAGGTTGAATCCAAGAGTAAGGCTGAAACTTCCAAAGGCAAGGATGCGGGTTCTAGCTTGGATAAAGGTAAATCTATTTCCCAAACTTCTAGAAATAGAGATATTAAATGTTTTAAGTGCTTGGGAAGGGGACATATTGCATCTCAATGTCCAAATAAAAAAATGATGTTATTAAGGGAAGATGGGGATGTTGAGACAGCAAGTGAATCGGATAAAGATGAAGAGCCCATGCCACCATTGGAGGAGAGCGATGGAGAAGAATATCCGGTTAATGGTGAAACCCTTGTCACCAGGAGAGCTTTGAATGTGCAAGTAAAGGAGGAGGATGATGCACAGCGAGATAACATCTTTCACACCCGTTGTCACATCCAAGACAAGGTATGCAGCATGATAATTGATGGGGGTAGTTGCACTAATGTAGCAAGCACTGTTTTGGTTGAAAAGTTGAACTTACCTACTATTAAGCATCCTAGACCTTATAAGCTTCAATGATTGAATGATTGTGGAGAAATTAAGGTCAATAAGCAGGTGCTGGTTTCATTTTCCATTGGGAGGTATCATGATGAGGTGCTCTGTGATATAGTGCCAATGCATGCTGAATATATTCTTTTGGGCCGACCTTGGCAATTTGATAGAAAGGTTATGCATGATGGGTTCAAGAATCGGTATTCTTTTGTAATGAATGGCAAACCTATAACGCTTATACCATTAACACCTCGGCAAGTGTATGAGGATCAAAAGAAAATCAAAAGTGATTGTGAGAAAAGGAGTGAGACCGAGAGGAGTGGTAAAAAGAATGAGAATGAAAATGAAAAGGAGGCTAAAAACAAAAAGAAAGATAAAAAAGAAAAGCCTCAGGAGCAAGAAAAAAAAAGGGGAGCTTTTTATGCAAAAGAAAGTGAAGTTAAGAGAGCTTTTTTTTTAAAACAGCCAATGATTGTACTTCTGTACAAAGAGGCTTATACTAACGACCTTAACCCTTCTTTGCCTAGTGTTGCTATATCTCTTTTGCAGGAATTTGCTGATGTTTTTCCCAATGAGGTTCCCTACGGATTGCCACCACTTAGGGGAATAGAGCATCAGATTGATTTCATCCCTGGTGCATCAATTCCCAACAGGCCAGCCTATAGGAGTAACCCCGAGGAGACGAAGGAACTCCAAAGACAAGTTGAGGAGTTGATAGCAAAAGGGCATGTTAGAGAAAGCTTGAGTCCGTGTGCTGTTCCTGTTTTGCTTGTGCCTAAGAAGGATGGAACTTGGCGAATGTGCGTTGATTGTAGGGCTATCAACAAGATTACGGTAAAGTATCGCCACCCCATTCCTAGGTTAGATGATATGCTTGATGAATTGCATGGTTCTTGCATCTTTTCTAAGATTGATTTAAAATCCGGTTATCATCAAATTCGCATGCGTGAGGGTGATGAATGGAAAACTGCTTTTAAAACTAAATATGGTTTATATGAATGGTTAGTTATGCCTTTTGGGTTAACTAATGCCCCTAGTACTTTCATGAGATTAATGAACCATATCTTGCGTGCTTTTATTGGTAAGTTTGTTGTTGTATACTTTGATGACATTCTGATTTATAGCAAAAGCTTAAATGAGCATCTTGATCATTTGCATAAGGTTTTAAGTATTTTGCGAGATGAGAAGTTATATGCTAACCTCAAAAAATGTTCTTTTTGTACTAGTCAAATTGTATTTCTTGGTTATGTTGTTAGTACTAAGGGAATTGAGGTTGATGAAGAGAAGGTTGAGGCAATCCGTGAGTGGCCTACACCTAAAACCATAACTGACGTACGTAGCTTTCATGGGTTGGCTAGTTTTTATAGAAGGTTCGTTAAGGATTTTAGCACCCTAGCTGCACCTTTAACTGAAATTGTGAAAAAAAGTGTTGGATTTAAATGGGGAAGTGAACAAGAATCGGCTTTCAATTTGATCAAAGAAAAACTAAGTTCAGCACCATTACTTGCTTTACCTAATTTTGCTAAAACTTTCGAAGTTGAGTGTGATGCTTCAGGTATAGGTATTGGAGCTGTCTTGCTGCAAGAAGGCCGACCCCTCGCCTATTTTAGTGAAAAACTCAATGGGGCAGCTTTGAACTATCCAACTTACGACAAAGAGATGCTTTGGTAAGAGCCTTGGAGACTTGGCAGCATTATTTGTGGCCCAAGGAGTTTGTCATTCATACAGATCATGAATCCTTAAAGCATTTGAAGGGCCAAGGTAAGCTGAACCGCCGCCATGCTAAATGGGTGGAGTTCATCGAGTCATTTCCTTATGTGATCAAGTACAAACAAGGTAAGGAAAACGTGGTTGCGGATGCTTTGTCTCGAAGGTACACTTTGATCTCTACTTTGAATACTAAGTTGTTAGGATTTGAGTACATTAAAGATTTGTATTCTAATGATTCTGACTTTGGTAATGTGTTTGAAGCTTGCGAACATGCGGCATTTGGAAAATTTTATAGGCATGAGGGATTTCTATTTAGAGAAAATAGATTATGTGTGCCTAATTGTTCTTTGAGAGAGTTATTAGTTCGAGAGGCTCATGGTGGGGGACTAATGGGACACTTTGGTGTGAGGAAAACCTTAGATGTCTTGGCTGAACATTTCTTTTGGCCACACATGAAACGAGATGTAGAGAGGGTTTGTGCGAAGTGCATCACTTGCAAGCAAGCTAAATCTAGATCTTTACCTCATGGATTATATAAGCCATTGCCAATACCTAGTGAACCTTGGGTAGATATTTCCATGGACTTTGTGTTGGGTTTACCGAGGTCAAAAAGGGGTATGGATTCTGTTTTTGTGGTTGTAGACAGGTTTTCTAAAATGGCACATTTCATTCCATGTCATAAAACTGATGATGCTAACCATATTGCAGATTTGTTCTTTAAAGAGATAGTTCGACTACATGGCGTGCCAAGGAGCATTGTTTCAGATAGAGATGCTAAGTTCTTGAGCTACTTCTGGAAGATTTTGTGGGGTAAGTTAGGTACTAAGCTCATGTTTTCTACAACTTGCCACCCACAAACTGATGGGCAAACCGAGGTAGTTAATAGAACTTTATCTACTTTATTGCGTGCCATCATTCAGAAGAATTTGAAGAATTGGGAAGAGTGTTTGCCACATGTTGAATTTGCTTATAATAGATCCGTGCATTCTGCTACTAACTTTTCTCCTTTTGAAATAGTGTATGGGTTTAATCCTTTAACTCCAATGGATTTGTCACCTTTACCTATTGATGAGCGTGCTAGTTTAGATGGCAAAAGGAAAGCTGAAACGATGAAGCAATTGCATGAGAAAGTTCGGCAAAACATTAAGAAAAGAACTGAACAATATGCTACTCAAGCCAACAAAGGGCGGAAGAAAGTGATCTTTGAACCAGGAGATTGGGTTTGGGTGCATATGAGAAAGGAAAGATTTCCAGCAAAACGGCGTTCTAAGTTGCACCCTAGAGGAGATGGGCCATTTCAAGTCATTGCTCGCATTAATGATAATGCATATAAGCTTGACTTACCAGGAGAGTATAATGTTAGTACTACATTTAATGTTTCTGATCTTTCCCTTTTTGATGCAGGTGATGAAGATTCGAGGACGAATCCTTTTCAGGAGAGGGGGAATGATGGAAACCAGGATGCAGCCACCAAATAACCTAAGGAGGGACTATCCAAGGCCGTGGGAAGCAAGGAGCAATGTATGGAGCATTCTGGTCCGATACATCTTGATGATCCATTACAAACTGGTGGAGGACCAATCACTCGGTCCAAAGCTAAAAGAATGAAGGAAGCACTTAATGGGCTGATTGAGGAAGCTTGGAACCAGCAAGAGGCTATTAGAGTGGATTTGGACGTGAAGATAGCTTGTGGACTAGTCAACATGATCCATGCAATTATTAGGCCAAATTAGATGCTTACTTGGGGGAAATATTGCTGGAGTTTTCAGATTTAGTTTTATGTTGCTGAATATCTAAAGGCTAGTGGAGCTTCATTAATGTTCTAGGAAATTGTCTTCATTAATTTCCTAGGAGATTGATCTTTGACTAGTGGAGTTTCATTAATGTTCTAGGAAACTGTCTTCATTAATTTCCTAGGAGACTGAACTATGACTAGTGGAGTTATTATTATTCTAGGGATTAGACTTTAATTAAAGGCTGGTAGGTTTCCCTTTGGGCTATAAAAAGGGTATTCCTTATGTAAACAGGAGATCTGAATTGGAATGAAAATTGTGAGGTTATTCACTTCTTTGGTTCTTCATTGAACTTAGAACTTATCAAGGCAACCCTTGTGGCGTTCAAGTGACTTATCATCCTGATTCTATTAGGGTGTGGCGTCAACAACCTTCTATACCTTTGGTTCATGTTTTGCTAAACATCGGGTCAAGGTTCTATCTCTTCCAAACTGATTTTCAGACTTTCTTGGGTTATTCATCAACTTGTTCGTGGGTTTCTAAGAATCTATCTTACGGGGTTCACATCAATAATTGTACTGAAGTCATAGCTAATGAAACATGTATTTCATTGATAACAGTGCAATTTACAACCAAAGTGTTCATATAACAAGTAGATGATTGTCTAGAATGAAATACAAAAGATGTGAAGATCTTTTGACATTCAAATAGATCTAGGCTAAGGGAGCTAGGCCTAAGATGATGGTCTAGGCTGATCGGGCTTCCTATCTGCTAGCAGTTGACTAACTTTAGAATCTATAGTGGAGAGTGAAGCAGTCAGCTGAGAGCCTTTTTCCTTAGCTTGCTGTAGTGATGCTTGGAGTTCATTTCCTTGTTGCCTAGTATGTTCTTCAATAACACCAAGTCTTCTCTGTTGGGCAGCAGCAAGTGTCCTCAAACTTTCTAATTCAGTCTTCACTTCTTTCACCATCACAGTCAGATTATTGACTTAATCCCAACAGATTCCAGAATGAAAAAGACCTTATAGTATGTGATTTCCTATAAATCTTAGTTGGTCTCTTTCTAGCCTTAGGGACTAAGCAGGTGGCCTTTCTCCATGCGCACTAGTGCTGGGTACTCTCTGTGAAGGTCCTGCACTAGTTTGTCTTGAATCAGCTGGCCTTTGTGTCTATGTCCTTGTTCCTTTTTCCTTGTCTTCTCCTTTATGTGCCCACTTGTCATTGGCTTTGACAAACCCTATTCTTATCAGTGACTTTTCACTATAAATGTCATAGTGTTTGAGCTCCATTTTAGCTTCCACTAAAATCAAATCTAATAAAAATAAGGGATAGAACCATACCATAAGGGAGTGATGCTCCCTTTCTCTATCCAAGATCTGCCATATGCTTCCTCATCATGGCAGGGAGGTTTAGTGGTTGGCCTTTAAGCAGATGATGCATTACCAGTATATCTCTCTCTGACACATGATCAAATCGACCAGTTTTGGGGAACAAAATCCGACAGATAATGTGATGAAGTAGCCTCATCTCAGCATTCAGTTTATTGGCCTTGATTTCTTCTTCTTTAGCAACTTCATCCTTGGATAGAATCAACTTTAGTCCTTCAGTTCTATCCTCCAGCTCTTCTAAATTCTCTCCATCAGTTGGTGCCCTAATTGCATTTCCCAAAATTTCTTGTGATTAGTGTTGCGGGATTTTCACCCAGGCAATAGCCCGCACACCGGCCGAGCAGGGAAAGCGAATGCGTCCCCACCGAGGTATTGTCCGCTCTGGGCCCCGTGGGCGCAGAGCTCGCATGGGGTGCGCACCCACCCGCAGGCGCGGAGCTCGTACGGAGGGCTTGGGCGTCCCTCACGGTTTTGTCCCCAAAAGACCCCTCGGTAAGAAGAGGTTATTGAGCCCCCCATTTAAGGCACAGACCTTTCCGCTGATTAACCGATGTGGGACTAAACTGGGAACCCCATCCCACAACACAGCCCCCCCAGTGGGAAGGTCTGTGCGTGGGCGGGGCCCTCCTTCTAACGCCATCTGTTGCGAAATTTTCACCCCGGCAACAGCCCGCACACCGGCCGAGCAGGGAAAGTGAATGCGTCCCCACCGAGGTATTGTCCGCTCTGGTCCCCGTGGGCACGGAGCTCGCACGGGGTGCGCACCCACCCGCAGGAGCGGAGCTCGTACGGAGGGATTGGGCGTCCCTCACGGTTTTGTCCCCAAAAGGCGCCTCGGTAAGAAGAGGTTATTGAGCCCCCCATTTAAGGCACAGACATTTCCGCTGATTAACCGATGTGGGACTAAACTGGGAATCCCATCCCACAACAATTAGGATAGGAACGTCCCTGACCTTTGACAAAATCTGAGCTTGGCCGTGCCTAAAATTGCCATGGAACTCTTTAACCATGTCGGGGTAGGTCAGAAGGTCCAGTGAACATATATATACTCCCATCCCATTTCTTTTAGATTTGTCCCAATGTGGCTCTAAAAACTGGAAATCTACCTTTCTACCGGTAGACACCATTTGGATGGACAATGTGGTGAACGATATAAGTCTAGGAATGGGAGAAAGTGGTGACGGAATGGGTGAGGATGGAATGGATTCTTGTTTAGATGGTGACGGATTTGTAGGTTCCACCGTTCTGTCCAATCGTGCTTTAGATCTTCTTTCTTGTTGCATGATTGGTTGCTTTCTCTTGAAACCATATGTGATTTTGTTGCCCAGTAGATACAACCCAAGATGGGGGGTGAATTGGGTCTTTTAAAACTTTTATACTACTTCTAAAACTTTTCAATTAATTATGCTAAGTTGTATAGATGCACAGTGGAATTTAAACTTAGCAACAGTTTAATTTTAATCTTATTAAGATTAAAACTATTAAGCAGCGGACTCAATAAAAGATTAGTCTAAGTTTGCCCAAGCATGCAATTCAATACAATGAGTCTTAATGCAGTTTTATTGAATGAGACTTGATTAAGTAAATTGAATATGCTCGCAACTAAAGGATGCGCAGATAAGAGTTAAGCAAGCAATTTATCTAAGTAAGTAAGTGAGAAAGTTAGACAATGACAGAAAGCATCACAAATACAACAAACATATATTGATTCGGTGCACCCCAACACCTACATCCACTCCCCAAGACCTCTTGGGAATTTCACTATAATCCTTCAGATTACAGCCGGTTGTTTTACAAGCTCACAACCTAACTTGTTGTTTTCACGAGATCACAACGAACTCGGTCGGTTTTCACAGGCTCACCGACTAGAACCACCCGATTGTTTTTCCGGGTTCACAATCAAATCCAGTTGGTTTTTTTCGGTTCACCAACCACAACCTTACACCGTTGGTTTTTCCTTTGGCTCACCAACAAACCTTAACCCCTTGATTCAATCCCTTGATTGAATCAAGTTACAAGATATTAAAACAAAAAAATAAATACAAACTTCTTAAACAAGCAGATATAAAAATGTAAATAAATAGAGTAAAGAGAAGAAGCCTTCAAACATATTTTGTAGATGAAGGAACTCGGCTTCTTCTTTACTTGACCCTCTTCTGATTTCGCACGAGGTAGAGGATCACTGAGGCAGCACACAGTCGGAGAGGAAGCTTTGGGATTCACTCGGATACTCTTCTTCACTCTCTTTTGCTTTAAATGGCCCTTTTGTGCTTATGGAAGGTTTCTCTAGAAATCCCTTTGAAAAATCTTTCCTATGTGTTCTCTCCCACTTTCTTAGCTTCTCTCCTAGCTCTCTTCTTGATTTTATAGCTTTAGATGGCGTGGAAACAAAGATCTAGCCGTTAGAGACAAAAATAGAGCCGTTGGAGTTGAGAAAAAACTAGCTGTTATGCCTCCCAGCGTGTTCGAGTCGACTCGACTGAAGCAGGAGTCGACTTGGCTGAAGCAGGAGTCGACTCTGTTGGGAGTCGACTCTGCTGGGGTCGACTCGGCTGGGAGTCGACTCGAGCACTGTAGCGTTGAAAATCAACTCTCTGTCTTTTTGTCTGTTCTCAATCGGAGTCGACTCGCAGAGTCTCGGAGTCGACTCGAGCACTGTTCCTTGAAACTCCAGAGTGCCAGAGTCGACTCTGAACTTCCAAGAGTCGACTCGAGGACTATTCTTTTGAATCTTTCTTTGAATTTGCCCTCCAACTTGAATCCTTTAAACTTGAACCTTGGGCCAATGAAGTGTAGCTTTTTTCCAACTTTTCTTAAGAGCTTTTGAGACCTTCTTGTATTTTTTCAACTTGCTATGTTCCTTGCAAAACAAATTATTTTTCTTCTTGCAACACAAACATTAGTAATTATACTTCAAGGTTTTGTGATCATCAAAATCAATCTTTAAATCAATCTTTGGGTCATCAATCTCCCCCTTTTTGATGATGACAAAACTTGGAGTATGTGCAATATAAAATAGATTGAGTTCTAGAACTAATGCATAGCTAAGTTGCATGAAGTAGAAAACATATATCTTTAAAATATACTTCATGATAATGCTTTAGATTTAATCAACTTAACATAATCAACACATAAAGCATTATGAGCATATACTCAGATATTTCTCCCCCTTTTTGACAACATCAAAAAGGTTGCAGGATAATGAAACATTAAGCACAAAGATAATGATACTCAAATATTTCTTTTCCTTATTGTACTCTGATTTTCAGTT
Organism: Phoenix dactylifera; assembly: GCF_051530095.1. Classification (NCBI taxonomy): domain Eukaryota; kingdom Viridiplantae; phylum Streptophyta; class Magnoliopsida; order Arecales; family Arecaceae; genus Phoenix; species Phoenix dactylifera. Next base: position 14,127,415 of record NC_143200.1, read on the forward strand.
AATGCATGTCAAATTATTGCAAGAATATGAATCATATAACTTAAGGCAATAATGTCAGAATAAGATTAATTAGCATTGATCAGAGCCAATTAAGATGATTTCAGAGTAAATTATAATGAGAGCACATCGAATGTGATTCCAAAGATAGTTTTCAAATCAAGTGTAGGTGGAACCTTTTTCAAGTTAATTCAAGAAGTATCAAGACTGATATTCAAAGAAGGCACGAATGGAAATCTAACCCCCTTTTTTTGAAAGATCTTTAATAACAATTATGAAAGCTTGTTCATTTAAGATCTTTTGCCCAATATATTAAATATATAGCAACATGAGAGCAATCTAATCAATTTTTTGAGTATAATATCAAAACTTATATACTCGAAAAATATAACATCATGTTGGATCATTAATTTTGAATGACTTCAAAGTTCTTTTATGATATAAAAACATTGGGGCACAAAATACCGAAACATGAATTCATGCAATTTATGATATATCTTAGAGCATACATAAAATTCAAAGCTTTGAAGGTTCTTTTAGAGCTCTTTTAAAGATTTTCTTTTACTCCGTTAAAGAGAAACACATTTTGATACATATAAAAATGAATTGGCACAAAATTAAAGTTCTAAAGAGCAAGCCAATAAGAACTCATTAGTGAATTCCAAAATAGATTTTCTAATAAAGACAGATGGAATTCGTATTCAACACATTATTCTCCCCCTTTTTTATTAAACTAGAGGCTCTTAAGATCAACTGTTTGAATTGTAATTTGGTTCATGATTGATGCATAAAATATATTAACCAAATAGTAAGCCTCAAGGTGTATTACAGAGATTTTCATATTTAAATTTCAAATATTTATATAATGGAGAGTATTAGGATCACTTCTCATTTAGTATTCTTTCTCTCTCCTTTAGTTATGGATTTATGCGGTTAAGTTCCATATGATCTCTCCCCCTGAAACAATCTTTATAGAACTCAACTCAAGGCAAGCAATGGCAACATAAAGAGGTTCATCAAAATCAATCCATAAAACATCCAAGGAATGCATCAAGTGAAAGTGACTTTTAAATAAGATACAATATCTAAAGCTTCCCCTCAAAAGATGCATTCTTCTTTAATTATTCTTTTCTTTTTGTTGAATTTCAGATTTTGATGATAAGCGTGAATAAAACTGAAATTCTATGATATCAAGAATGTAAAGTGATCTAGAATTATTCAAAATTTGTAGCAATCACTCTTTTTAATCTTTCAAGAATAAGTTATGCTTCCTCTTAATCTTTGAGAAAATATTCTGAAATATTAATAAGAAAATAATTCATTTGAAGCTCAATTTCTTTCAAAAGCAATTACATTTTCTTTCTTTTAAGAGTCATTTGAGCGAGCTGAAATGTTTCTAGCTTTAAGATCATTCACTCTTTTAAAAATAGCTTTTTCTTTTAGTGATGGAAACAACAATCATGCAGAGAGGGATATAGAAGATCATTCAAGTGAATGTTTATAGAATTTAATTTCTTACTCATAGATTCATAGCAATGTATACATGAAATACAATGAATCTTTTTAATATCAAAATAAAGTCATATATTTAGAAATATTTGTTTGCAATCAAGATCATTGAAAAATACATCATTTAAACCAATTTTAGTGCACTTTAAAGATAAGAAATAATATGTTTCAGATGCGTATCGGAGCAATCAACCAAGGCATCAAAATTAATTCTGTTTTTCTTAAGTTAAAATTTTTATTTAGGAATTATATTGAGTTATTCTCCTGAATGATGCGATCATTGAAGCATATAACTAAGGTTACAAAGATGTAACGATATAAGCATTTTTTAAATTAAGTTTAAGCTTTTATACAAAATCGGATTTTGAACTTCATAAAGATTTTCAAGGAGACTTTCAAAGTTATAATTTGAGATATGTATCTTCCACATTGTAGCTCATCTTAAATCATTACGATTGAAAATATATATTTCAAACATATTAGAGCATATTCAGAATATTTGTATTTAATGTTGAGTTTTGGTACGGATTAGAACATTATGTACCAAAGTTAGGCAAGTTGAAAGATAAAACAAAATCAATTCATTTTGCCTAAATAGAGATATCATTCTCTTCTTCTTTTTACAAATTTATTCAACTTTCATATTTCAAAGATGATTGTGAACGACAAATCTGAAATTTCTTTTCAATAATACCAAAAAAAATTCTATGTAGTATTTCAAACATTCAATCAAATTATCCAAGCATGGAGCATTACTGATAGAGACGCAACCAATAATAGAGACGCAACCAGCCCATCTAAAGATGCTTTGCATGGAATTGAAGGTCCTATGACTAGGGCCAAGACTAAGAGGATGAAACAAGCTTTGGAAAGCCTGATCATAAAAATCAAAGGAAAAGAAGACCAACGTGAGATAGAGGTTGCACCTAATTGGGTCACTTTCATACAATTGGGTGAAGATGCTTTGAGTCCAACCTGAAGACAACACTTTGGAAAGTCCAAATCACATGACAAGAAGCATTCATGGGAAGGCCAACTTTCCTATTATATTTGGATTTTCGTGCATACTTTTGGGGTGATATTTCAGATGATGTTTTGTATTCCCCAAGTCACATTCAGACTTTCTTGTAGTTCCCAAAGTCACTATAATTGCTTTGGGATCTTTTTTCCTAAGTTCTGGTTACTTTTCTAGGAGTAGGTGTAACATGCATCTTTTCCAAGCCTTGGTAAATGCAGCCTTGGAAAATGCATGACAAGTAGTGCTATGTAATTTCCTAGGAGTTGCTTCTCTTTGAAGCCATTTCAGCCTTAAAATAGCACCTGATTGTACTTGAGAGGGGAAGAACGCATGAATGAAATTTGAGGGTTTCTCTTATGTGAGAGCTTCACCTTTGTTCTTGGATTAGAACTTGATAGTGTTGGTTCTACCGGCAGGTCGCGGTTAAGGTCACGCTTCTTTTGATAACTTTGGTTCTACCGGCAGGTCGCGGTTAGGGTCAAGTTCCTCATTCTCTACCTGTTTCCAGGACGGTCCGAAGTGTGCTCTTATCATTTGGTATCAGAGCACGGTTCCTGAAATCAGGTGTTATCTATCCTTTGTGTGTTTATCTTGTTTAATTCAAAAAAAAAAAAGGTGTTCCGCTGTTGTTTATCTCTATATCCTTGGTGACATCATCCTTTAATCGGTTTGTGTCATTGTCCTTGTTCCTTTCTGTTCTGCTATTTCAAAAAAAAAAAAAAAAGAAAGGAAAAAAAAAAGAAAGAAAAAATTCGGGGCAGATTTTGCTTCTAATTTCCTTGTGGGTTCTTTAACGCTTCCATTGAATTGTTCTCAATTCAAACCTTCCTTGAACCCTTTGTTGGTTCCAATTAAATTGTTCCTTGCGAGTTCTTGTTCCCTAAAGTTATCATCGACTCCTTACTGTATCCTGTTGTGTAGAAACATCCAAAAGGTTCTTATTTAAGAGCTCATAAGGTGAAGCTAAGTGGTAAAAGGCAAGAGGGTGAGATCATCATCAAGAAAAAACCATAAAAGAGTGTCCACCAGAGAGAGGAGTGTGTGAGGACCTATTCTGTTTATACTAATCTTTTGATTGCAACATACAAAGATGAGTAGTGAAGGTAGTAAACAACCAGATGTTGATATGAAGTTATGGATGAAAGCCATTGCTGATCAACTTACTAAGCTTGGTGCACGAATGAATGATTTGGAATCACCAAGCAGACTCAAACCTTTGAGGGGGCGGATGTTTGAAGAAGAAGAAGAAGAGGAGTATTCGGATGGAAGAAGTAATGGAAGGAGGCAAAGAGATGAATCAAGAAAAGACAGTCATTTGGGAAGTATTAAGATGACAATCCCTGCATTCCAAGGTAAAAATGATCCTGAATTATATTTAGAATGGGAGAGAGGTTGAACATGTGTTTGAATGTCATAATTATTCCGAGGAGAAGAGGGTTAAACTAGCCATTGTTGAGTTCCATGATTATGCTAGTATTTGGTGGGATCAAATGGTGACTAGTAGACGTAGAAATGGGGAGAGGCCTATTGGTACATGGGATGAGATGAAGGCTGTCATGAGAAAAAGGTTTGTACCCAGCCACTACTATAGAGATTTGCACAGGAAATTGCAAAGTCTAACTCAAGGCTCCATGAGTGTGGAAGATTACTATAAGGAGATGGAAATAGCCATGATTAGAGCCAATGTTGAAGAAGACCGAGAGGCAACTATGGCTAGATTCATTGGAGGTTTAAAGAAGGAGATAGCTGATGTGGTAGAATTGCAACATTATATAGAGATGGAGGATTTGCTGCACAAAGCTATTCTAGTGGAAAGGCAATTGAAAGCTAAGAGTACTTCCAAATTTACTACTAGTTCCTCATGGAAATCGAATTGGCAAAATAACAAATCTGTGTCAAAGCCAAAAGAAGATGCAAAGGCCAAAAATTCGATTGCTGCACCTAAAGGTAAAATGGAAACTAATTCATCCTCTAGATCTCGTGATATCAAATGTTTCAGGTGTCAAGGAGTTGGACATATTGCTTCTCAATGTCCAAACAAAAGAGCCATGATACTGCTGGATAATGGAGACATAGAGAGTGTGAGCTCAAGTGATGATGACATGCCACCATTGGAGGATTGTAGTGATGTTGAAGTTGCTGAACTTGTTGTTGGAGATGTGCTTGTTACTAGGCGTGCTCTCAACATGCAACCTAAGGCGGGTGGTAATGAGGAGCAACGTGAGCATATATTTCATACAAGATGCCATATAAACGACAAGATATGCAGCTTAATCATTGATAGTGGGAGTTGCACTAATGTTGCTAGCACCTTGTTGGTTGAAAAATTGAGTTTGCCCACATTAAAGCACCCTAATCCATATAGACTTCAGTGGCTGAATGATTGTGGAGACATAAGGGTGACTAAGCAAGTGATGATTTCATTTTCCATCGGTAAATACAAGGATGAAGTTCTTTGTGATGTGGCACCCATGCATGCTGGACATCTACTTCTTGGGCGTCCGTGGCAATTTGATAGAAGGGTTATTCATGGGTACAAAAATAGATACACTCTTGTTATGAACAATCACACTATTGTTTTAACACCTCTCCAACCAACCGAGGCCTATGCTGATCAAATCAGAATTACAAGAGAGTGTAAGTTGAGAGAGGAACAATTGAGCATTCAAGAAAAAGAGAGGAAAGATAAGAAAAATGAGAGTCAGCAGACGAAAGAAAAGAATAAATCAGAATCCAAAGAAGAGAAAAAAAAGAGAGTGAGTGCATTTGCAAGCAAAAGAGAGGTTGAGAGTGCCTTGTTAGCAAAAGAGCAGCTACTTGTGCTCATACAAAAGGATGTTTATTTCACTAACGAACTCAATTCTTCTTTGCCTAGTATGGTTGCTTCTTTGTTACAGGAATTTGGTGATATTTTTCCAGAAGAAATTCCCCATGGATTACCTCCTACAAGAGGTATTGAGCATCAGATTGACTTAATTCCAGGTTCATCAATCCCAAATAGACCAGCCTACAGAACAAGTCCAGAGGAAGCAAAAGAAATTCAAAGGCAAGTAGATGAGTTGCTGCAAAAAGGATTTGTGAGGGAGAGTCTTAGCCCGTGTTCTGCTCCTGTGATCTTGGTTCCGAAGAAAGATGGGACGTGGCGCATGTGTACGGACTGCCGAGCCATAAATAAAATCACTGTAAAGTATCGATATCCTATCCCTAGATTGGATGATATGCTTGATGAATTGCATGGTTCGTGTGTGTTTTCTAAAATAGATTTGAAGAGTGGATACTATCAAATTCGCATGAAAGAAGGTGATGAATGGAAAACAGCTTTTAAAACAAAATATGGTTTATATGAGTGGATGGTGATGCCATTTGGCTTATCTAATGCACCCAGCACCTTCATGAGGTTAATGAACCATGTTTTGCGTTCTTTCATTGGGAAATTTGTTGTAGTGTATTTTGATGATATTTTGATTTATAGCAAAACCTTAGATGAACATGTTAATCATTTGCATGTTGTTCTTAATGTTTTGAGAGAAAACAAATTATATGCTAATCTTAAAAAGTGTTCATTCTGCCATGAATCTGTTGTGTTTTTGGGTTTTGTTGTAAGCTCGAAAGGAATAAGTGTGGATGAGGAGAAGGTAAGGGCAATTAGAGAATGGCCTACACCTAAGAATGCAAATGAGGTAAGAAGTTTTCATGGTTTAGCAAGTTTTTATAGAAGGTTTGTAAAGAACTTTAGTTCTATTGCTGCACCTTTGAATGAACTTGTTAAAAAGAATGTTGTGTTTAAGTGGAATGAAGTGCATGAGGAAGCTTTTAATTCACTAAAAGAAAAATTGACCAATGCACCTTTGCTTTGTTTGCCTAATTTTGATAAAGCTTTTGAAATTGAATGTGATGCATCTGGTGTTGGCATAGGGGCCGTACTAATGCAGGACTCTAAACCAATTGCTTACTTTAGTGAAAAGCTTAATGGGGCATCATTGAATTATTCCACGTATGACAAAGAGTTGTACGCTTTGGTGAGAGCTTTGCAAACTTGGCAACACTACTTGTGGTCAAGGGAATTCATAATTCATTCTGACCATCAAAGCTTGAAGTTTCTAAGATCTCAAGGTAAGCTTCAAAAAAGACATGCCAAGTGGTTGGAATTCATTGAGATGTTTCCTTATGTAATCAAGTACAAGAATGGTAAGGAAAACAAAGTGGCTGACGCATTGTCCAGAAGGTATGCATTGCTTACTTCTTTGCAAACTAAATTACTTGGTTTTGAGTTTATAAAGGACTTATATGCTAATGATTCTGACTTTGGCCAAGTATGGGATTCTTGTTCTAAACATGCTTTTGGGGACTATTATAGGCATGATGGTTTCTTGTTTAAGAAAAATAAGTTGTGTGTGCCTGTTTGTTCCTTGCGTGAAATGCTAGTTAGAGAAAGTCATGGTGGTGGATTGATGGGATATTTTGGGATAAAAAGGACCTTAGAAATATTGCATGAGCATTTTTATTGGTCTAACATGAAGCATGACGTGCAATCGGTCTGTGATAAGTGCATAGCATGTAAACAAGCTAAATCTAAAGTCATGCCCCATGGCTTCTATACACCTTTGCCTGTGTCTAATCAACCCTGGACTGATATTTCAATGGATTTCGTGTTAGGATTACCTCGATCTCAAGGTGGCAAAGATAGTATATTTGTCGTTATTGATAGGTTTAGTAAAATGGCACATTTCATTGCATGCTCTAAAACCAATGATGCAACACATATTGCTGATCTGTTCTTTAAAGAGATAATGCGCTTGCATGGATTGCCTAGAACAATAGTAAGTGATAGGGATGTAAAGTTCCTAAGTCATTTTTGGAAAACTTTGTGGAATAAACTAGGAACAAAACTCTTATTTTCTACTGTTGCACATCCTCAAACGGATGGACAAACTGAAGTAGTAAATAGAACACTTACTACCTTGTTGCGTGCTATCATTCAAAAGAATTTGAAAAATTGGGAGAAATGCTTGCCACATGTTGAGTTTGCTTATAATAGAACTGTTCATTCTACTACTTCTTATTCTCCTTTTGAAGTTGTGTATGGCTTTAATCCTTTGACTCCTTTAGACATCTTACCTTTGCCTACTAATGAGTGTACCAATTTGGATGGTAAGAAAAAGGCGGATACTATTAGGGAACTGCATGCAAAAGTTCGAGCCAACATTGAGAGGAAGAATGAGCAATATGCAAAGCAAGCAAATAAGGGGCGTGTTAAAGTTATTTTTGAACCAGGAGATTGGGTTTGGGTTCATATGAGGAAGGAGAGGTTTCCCACTCAAAGAAAATCTAAGCTGCAAACAAGAGGAGATGGACCCTTCCAAGTTCTAGAGAAGATCAATGACAATGCCTACAAGTTGGACTTGCCAAGTGAATATGGTAATGTAAGTGCTACCTTTAATGTGGCTGATCTATCTTTGTTTGATGTAGGTGATGAATCTGATTCGAGGACGAATCCTTTTGAAGAGGGAGGGAATGATAGAGACGCAACCAATAATAGAGACGCAACCAGCCCATCTAAAGATCCTTTGCATGGAATTGAAGGTCCTATGACTAGGGCCAAGACTAAGAGGATGAAACAAGCTTTGGAAAGCCTGATCATAAAAATCAAAGGAAAAGAAGACCAACGTGAGATAGAGGTTGCACCTAATTGGGTCACTTTCATACAATTGGGTGAAGATGCTTTGAGTCCAACCTGAAGACAACACTTTGGAAAGTCCAAATCACATGACAAGAAGCATTCATGGGAAGGCCAACTTTCCTATTATATTTGGATTTTCGTGCATACTTTTGGGGTGATATTTCAGATGATGTTTTGTATTCCCCAAGTCACATTCAGACTTTCTTGTAGTTCCCAAAGTCACTATAATTACTTTGGGATCTTTTTTCCTAAGTTCTGGTTACTTTTCTAGGAGTAGGTGTAACATGCATCTTTTCCAAGCCTTGGTAAATGCAGCCTTGGAAAATGCATGACAAGTAGTGCTATGTAATTTCCTAGGAGTTGCTTCTCTTTGAAGCCATTTCAGCCTTAAAATAGCACCTGATTGTACTTGAGAGGGGGAGAACGCATGAATGAAATTTGAGGGTTTCTCTTATGTAAGAGCTTCACCTTTGTTCTTGGATTAGAACTTGATAGTGTTGGTTCTACCGGCAGGTCGCGGTTAGGGTCACGCTTCTTTTGATAATTTTGGTTCTACCGGCAGGTCGCGGTTAGGGTCAAGTTCCTCATTCTCTACCTGTTTCCAGGACGGTCCGAAGTGTGCTCTTATCAATTACAAAATATTGAGAACCCATAATTCAAAACATCATGCCACATGCAAAATATATTATGTGTTAAGTCATGCATTAAAATATTAAGAACAAGTATGTCAATGATCAAAATCAATTCTTTTTAAATAAACTCCCCCTATTTAAATATAATCTTGCATTGATTTCATCCTTAAGGTGTGTTTTCAAGTGATTAAAACTTGACTTGATTCTTCTTATATACTTTCATTTACTTTGTCATTCATTTTCTCATTTTTCTTTTTTGAATTTCTTTCCTTAACCAATTAACGAACATTTTGATTTTGTTTTTTTTTTGTTTTTACTTTCTTATGCTCTATACTCTATTTGCTCCCTATCCAGTGGAGTTGGAAGGGGCACGAGGTACTACCACTAGCCTCCCTCTTGTGCCGTCCCTAATATACCCAACACCGAATAGTTGGGTCAAATAGTGCCGGGTACTACCACTAGCCTCCCCATTCGCACCATCCCTATGATGAGCAATATAGAAAGGTTAAAATGTTCACTTCAAATTTTCTCTATTTAAGTGTAATTAATTATGGATTTTATCCCTTCCAAAAGAATACTCACACAAGTCTCACAAATATGCCGAATATATTATGCTTGTTTTGCTTTTCCTTAAGATTGGAGTATTTGCCTTTACTTAGATTTTTTACTTCCCTTGAATAATGTTCATTTCCTTTTCTTTTTCTCTCTCTCTTTTTGTTATTCTCAAGTAATTTACATGAAATAGCAGAATAAAGAAATAATCTTATGTATCATATAGATGTATATCATGCAAACAACATTTTCATTATGCTCAAGGATTCATAGCTTCTCACAAGTTATTTTAAATCAAAATTTTAAGCATAAACTTGTGTATTTCATGGCTATGACATAGGCAAAGATATATTTTAGTTTGGGCAAACCATGAAACAATTTCTAAAAGCATAAGTCAATCAATACATATATAGACATGATATCAAGAAATTAATAATTAAAGACTTTAATCAAGCCATAATAAGATTTAAGTTATTGACTTTGCTCAGCTAATTTATAAGAGAGGTATCTGAATTACCGATTCATTCTGCATTCTTCAAGTCAAATACCTACTAGATTTCTTATGTGTAAACTTTTGGCTGAAGAAGGTCCCCTTTCTTGGTTACATGTGAGTGTTTATTGTATCTTATGTGGAGGTGTCCTTCAGGTTGAAATCTCTCATTTTCTTGCTTAAGAATTGGGCATTATTAACAAGATTTTTTTCTTTCTTGAAGGAAAGTCATTAGTTTCTTCAAAATACAACACATTTCTTAACTAGATGACTCAACATAAGATATGACAATAATTGAATGTTGAGTCACTTTACTCAAGAGATTGCCTAAATATAAGCAAGCACAAGTCACTTGAACTAAAGAGACAATTCTATTAAGCAAGATGGCTCAAGGACAAACATGTGAGGCAATAGAAAGATTCACCAAGATCAAATCAATTTCTTGTTTTCAAAATTAATTTAGCTTAGATTCTATTTGCTTAAGATAATTATCAATAAGACATGCTAGCTAAGTTTTAATCAAATTATCTTAAATAGTTGTTTCTATCAAAATTCAGATTATGATTCATTTGTCATCAATAAAATATGATTCATTAGAGTTAGATTGAAGTCTTGCACAAGGGCACATAATGAGCATACAATCTGGTCTACTAGCTGTATGATAAAATAATTATTCTATCATGCTTCAATACAGTTTTAAAACAATAGATCTACCTTGCTCATCCTTTTCAAATTCTACAAGATGGGGTCATAGACATACCTTCTTCATGCCAATCTTCTATAAGAGTTTTCTTGTGGACTAACTTTGATCAATGAAGATCCCCTTTCTTGTTTGTCTTAATTTGGAGTTCGAGAAAAAATGTTAATTCATTCATCATACATATTTCAAACTCACCTTGCATGAGCTTAGTGAAATCTTCATATAAATCTTCAATAGTAGAACCAAAAATGATGTCATCAATGTATACTTTGAGCAAATAAGATATCACAAATTCTTCTTTTTAATGCATAGATTTATCACTATTACTTTCTATCAAAAAGGTTACTCAAGCTTTTATATCATGCTTTTGGTGCTTGTTCCAAATCATATATTGCTTTATCATATTTGTAATGAGTATTTTCAGATAAGGTGGTTATTTTACATAGATCTTCTTTAATGAAATAACCACATAGGAGTGCATTCTACACATTCATTTGACAGAATATAAAGCTCATAAAGCAAGCAAATGATAATGGTGATCTTTACTTCTAATCATGCAAGAATTTTATTTAGATCTATTTCATCTTTTCTTGAATGAATCTTTTAGTAGTCACCAATTTTTCTTCATTAAGTGCATTTATGAAAAACTCAATTTGGTTCTAATTATTAACAAGTTTTCAGATTTTATCGGCAAGATTTCAAATTCTATCTCTTTCAAAAATAATTTAGTTTAACTTGACCAATTATAATCTTGTTCATTCTTCTTAAGGTGTTTTAGTTTCAGATTGTTATATGTAAGCAAAAAGATTAACCATATACATATATAATCTAATCTTTGTGACTTGATGAAAGATCATTAGTCTCATAAAGAATAAAATGAATTGATATTTCTACAACTAGGATCTTTTCATTGAATATTCTATATGCATTGCTTGATGAATGATACCCAAAGATAGGAGTATCTTTATCAGATTTGGCATTATTTTCATAAGAACATATCAAGCATAACATGTACGACTGAAAAATATGAAAGATATGCAATAGTTCATTTTCTATTTTTCAGAAGATCAAAAGGAGTTTTCATCAAAAATAGATCTAATAAAAACCATATGTATGACAAGCAGTGATGATAGCTTTTTTTAAAAAAAAATGACTATCATACAACATTGTCTTTTTCATTTCTTCAAGAATTCTATTAATTCTATTTTACTTATGGTGTCCTTGGTGCAGAAACAATTGTATTCAATATTATTTTCTGTGCAAACCTTATCAGAATTTTGGTTTTCAATACTGTGCTATGATACTCTTTATCTTCACAGTTTGGAAATCTTTTTCATTTGAAACACTTTTACAAGATTTAGTAAATACAGAAAATACTTCAATTTTATTTGCCAAGAACAAATCCAATGTAAGCTTTTAAAAACTTAGTGATGAAAACAACATGTTTAGATTTAGAAATTGATTCTTGTTTGTTTCCTTAGTTAACATGCATAGCAAACTTTGACCTTGCAGAAGATAATCTAAGTAAGCCAATAACAAGGTCTTTTGAGATTAAGTACATACTAGTACGAGTTGATTTTGTATGCCAAAAGTGATTTCTTTAGTCTTGGTATTTATAATGCATATATATAAAAATATACCAAGTACACATTCTTATGCCTAAGATCAATAAAAGATAATGCCATGGATAAAAACTCTCAATCAAGCATATAGAGAACTCAAAAAGATATTTTAAGAAAATTGATTAATCATTAACAAAGTATCCATCAATAAGTAAAGTATAGCATAGAAGGATGGAGGAATTTGAATTTATTTTTTCTATTTTAATTACTTTTCTTGATTATATTTTAAGTTCCATTCTATAACGTGTGTCTAGAACACCCATTTGTGTGAAAGTTCTATTTGTTCCATGGGTATCTTGGCACACTTACATCTATACCTTCATATTTTCATTTTGGGTACCCAAGCTTGCTTGGGTCCTTGAGAGTTAGGACATATGGTTCCTTTTGGAACCCAAATCTGTTTAATAGTAATAACTTTACCATTTGATTTAATTGTACTAGAACTATAGGTAAAGTTGTTATGCCCATTCTTTTGATGTTTGAAATACGTTATTCTTTTTGATGATTTGCTTGACGAATTTATAACCTTTTTCTTTAGGGATTCATTGCTAAGCGAAGGAGTCAAGCCAAGTTTTGATTTATCAAAATCAGCATATTGGCTTTCAAACATCATTTTTAATCTTTCTGAACTTACAGTGAATTTGTTAATAAAAGATTTCAATTGGTTAATTTCTTCACTTAAGTTTTGATTTTCTTTAATTAAATTCTGATTTTTCTGAATCAATTGTTCTGAATTTAACCTTAAGCTTTCATTTTCAGAATTTAGTTTGTCTTGTATTTCAGCAATAGAATTTCTTTCTTTTAAAATTTCCAAATTTAGTTTCTTAAGATTTTTATTCTTCATAGCTAATTTTCTACATTCACCATACAAATCATGAAAAGCATTTAATAATTCATTATAAGAAAATTCTTCTTGAAAATCATTTGATGTAAAAGTAGATTCAGATTTTACCTTATCTTCTTGTGCCATAAAGCACAAGTTAGTTACCTCTTGTAGTTCTTTGGAGCTAATATCTTCATTGTTGCTCCTAACTTTCATTTTCTTGCTTGACTCTTCCTTGGTCAAGGCTTTCTTACTTTTTATCTCTTTCTTCCTTTCTTCTTGCTTCCTCTTCTTCTTTGTCTTTAGGAAGCTTTTAAATTTTTCGATGTTTGGGAATGGATCCTTGTTTTTATCACCGAATTCTTTATTTGTTGTTCTTTCTTCCTCGAGTCGACTCGGGTTTACTTGGAGTCGACTCGACTGACTTGAGAGGCGACTCGAGATCTTCGGGAGACGTCTCGTTCTCAGAGGCTGAAGAATTTGTTTTCTGTCTTTTGAACTGTTCTGCCTCGGAGTCGACTCGGGCCTTGTTGGAGTCGACTCGGCTAACTTGGGGGTCGACTCTGAAATACTTGGAGTCGACTCATTCACAGGGTCTCCGAAACTGAGTCTCTGCCATTCAGACTGTTTTCCTCTAGGAGTCGACTCAGACAAACTGGGAGTCGACTCAGCTGATGTGAAAGATTCAACATCTTTTTCTGCAAGCTCACTGTTAGTGTGTAATTGAAGCATATGTGAGCTAGTCTGGATTTTGTTATAAATATTTTCTAAAGTGTCCCATATTTCCTTAGCAAATAAGCATGCAGAGATTTCATTAAATTTAGTCTCATGGATAGCACAATATAGTATATTCATAGCATTAGCATTCAGTTGTACTAAGTCTTTTTCATTAACAGTATAAGAGAGTGAGTGGGGGCCATTTATTACGATATTCCATAAATCATAGTTTTGTGATTGAATAAAAATGCGCATGCGTGCTTTCCAATGTGTGTAATTTATACCATTAAATAGTGGAGAGTCTATCAATTAATTGTCCCTCTCCTAGAAAACTATCTATTTGAGTTGTCATGATCTTTGGCTCTTGATCGTGAGATCAACAATTAAACTTAGAGCACCTGCTCTGATACCACTTATTGCCCCGTAGATACAACCCAAGAGGGAGGGTGAATTGGGTTTTTTAAAACTTTTATACTACTTCTAAAACTTTTCAATTAATTATGCTAAGTTGTATAGATGCACAGTGGAATTTAAACTTAGCAACAGTTTGATTTTAATCTTATCAAGATTAAAACTATTAAGCAGCGGACTCAATAAAAGATTACTCTAAGTTTGCCCAAGCATGCAATTCAATACAATGAGTCTTAATGCAGTTTTATTGAATGAGACTTGATTAAGTAAATTGAATATGCTCGCAACTAAAGGATGTGCGGATAAGAGTTAAGCAAGCAATTTATCTAAGTAAGTGAGGAAGTTAGACAATGACAGAAAGCATCACAAACACAACAAACATATAGTGGTTCGGTGCACCCCAGCACCTACATCCACTCCCTAAGATGACAAGAACCCACCAGGAGACCTGCCCTAGGAATCCTTGAATCAATTTGCTATACTTGCCCCAAGATCGCTAGAAAAACAAGTTGTAGGAGATCAGATTAGAACTCTAAGGAAACTAAGTCCTTAAAACCCTAATCCTTGAAGACGCCACAAAGGTTGATCACTCCCTTTGATAAGTCAGAATTTTGTATTCTAATCCAAGAACACAAAAGAGCATAGCAAAGCTTGCCAACACTTTAATTCATTCATCATAATCCCTTGGTTACATATGGCAGCCTTTATATAGGCTTCAAACTAAGCTATTGGAAAGGACACCATCCCCTTTCCAAGGCAATAAGTAAAAAACGTTTTCCAAGTCACAACTTCCAAGTTACAACTTCAAAATAATAAATGACACAACTTTCAAGGTTCCTAACTACGAAGTACATGAATAACTTAGGAAAAACGAGTTGACAAGTCAAAACTTCATGTACAAGTAATTAGGAACACAACAAGACTCAAGCCCAAAAGTACCCACGAAAAATGGGCCTAAATAGCATCTCCACGTGGATCAGCCTTGTTTAATGGCTCCAAGCTTTGTTCTTCAGCATTTACTATGTAAAGATAAGTGATCAATCTGGGTGAAGCCTTAGAGTCTTCTAGAGCAGCCTCCTTCTCTTGAATTTCCATGACTAGTCCATATAAAGCTTCTTTCATTTGTTTTGCCCTTGCTCTAGTCATTGGACCTCCAATTCCTTGTAATGGATCTTTGGAATTAGCTTGAACCATTCGGCCAGCCCCTTGATCTCTATCATTCCCTCCCTCCTCGAAAGGATTCGTCCTCGAATCACCTACATCAAATAAGGATAAATCAGCAACATTAAAAGTAGCACTAATATTACTATAGTTGCTTGGCAAATCCAGCTTGTAGGCGTTGTCATTGATCCTCTCTAAGACTTGAAAAGGTCCATCTCCTCTAGGCTGTAGTTTGGATTTTCGTTGTGTTAGAAACCGTTCTTTCCTCATATGCACCCAGACCCAATCACCAGGTTCAAAAACAATCTTTACACGTCCTTTGTTGGCTTGCTTAGCATATTGCTCATTCTTCTTTTCAATGTTAGCCCGAACCTTGGCATGTAAATCCTTCACAAATTCTGCCTTTTGCTTTCCATCAAGATTAGCACGTTCTTTAGTAGGCAAAGATAGAATATCCAAGGGAGTTAAAGGATTAAAGCCATAGACAACTTCAAAAGGTGAAAATGAAGTAGAAGAATGAACAGTTCTGTTGTATGCAAACTCAATGTGCGGTAAACATTTTTCCCATTGCCTTAAGTTCTTTTGAATGATGGTACGTAACAAAGTAGTGAGTGTCCTATTAACTACTTCAGTTTGTCCATCCGTTTGAGGATGTGCAACAGTAGAAAATAAGAGTTTAGTTCCTAATTTATTCCACAAGGTGCGCCAAAAATGACTTAGGAACTTCACATCTCTATCACTAACAATTGTCTTAGGCAAACCATGCAAACGAACTATGTCTTTAAAGAACAAGTCAGCAATATGTATTGCATCATTGGTTTTAGAATATGCAATGAAATGAGCCATTTTGCTAAATCTATCAACAACAACAAATATGCTGTCCTTTCCACTTTGAGACCTTGGTAATCCTAAAACAAAATCCATAGAAATATCAATCCAAGGTTGGTTAGGCACGGGTAAAGGTGTATACAAGCCATGTGGTAAAACTTTAGATTTCGCTTGTCTACATGTAATGCATTTATCATAAACAGCTTGCACATCATGCTTCATGTTAGGCCAATAAAAATGTTCATGCAAGATATCTAAAGTCTTTTGCACACCAAAATGTCCCATCAGACCACCCCCATGAGTTTCTCTGACAAGCAATTCACGGATAGAACAAATAGGCACACACAACTGATTTTTCTTAAATAGAAATCCGTCATGCCTATAATACTCACCAGATGCACTCTTTTTGCATGTATTCCATGTTTGGCAGAAATCAGAATCATTGGCATACAAGTCCTTAATCAATTCAAAACCAAGTAACTTAGTTTGCAAGGTAGTAAGTAAAGCATACCTTCGAGACAACGCGTCAGCAACGATATTTTCTTTTCCATGTTTGTACTTGATGAAATAAGGAAATGTTTCTATGAACTCCAGCCACTTAGCATGCCTCTTATTAAGCTTACCCTGGGATTTCAAGAACTTCAAGCTCTCATGATCAGAATGAATGATGAATTCCCTCGGCCACAAGTAATGCTGCCATGTTTGAAGAGTTCTCACTAATGCATAAAGTTCTTTGTCATATGTTGGATAATTCAAGGCTGCCCCACTTAGCTTTTCACTAAAATAAGCAATTGGTTTGGAATCTTGCATCAAAACAGCTCCTATTCCAATTCCGGATGCATCACATTCAACTTCAAAAGCTTTATCAAAGTTAGGCAAACTTAACAAAGGTGCATTAGTTAGCTTATCTTTTAAATCAGTGAAAGCTTGTTCATGCTGATCATTCCACTTAAAAACAACATTCTTTTTAACAAGTTCATTTAAAGGTGCAGCAATAGAACTGAAATTTTTAACAAACCTTCGATAAAAACTTGCTAAACTATGAAAACTTCTTACCTCGTTCGCATTCTTAGGTGTAGGCCAGTCCCTGATTGCCTTCACCTTCTCCTCATCCATGCTAATACCTTGAGAACTAACAACAAAACCAAGAAATACAACAGATTCCATGCAAAATGTACACTTCTTAAGATTAGCATATAATTGGTGTTCTCTCAATTTGCTAAAAACAGCATGCAAATGTTGTTCATGTTCATCCAAGTTCTTACTATAGACTAAAATATCATCAAAGTAAACTACCACAAATTGACCTATGAAAGCACGCAAAACATGATTCATCAATCTCATGAAAGTACTAGGTGCATTAGTTAAACCAAAAGGCATCACTAACCACTCATACAATCCATATTTAGTTTTGAATGATGTCTTCCATTCATCTCCCTCTTTCATACGAATTTGATAGTAGCCATTTCTCAAATCAATTTTAGAAAACAAACAAGAGCCATGTAATTCATCAAGCATATCATCTAATCTTGGGATAGGATGTCTATACTTAACTGTTATTTTGTTGATGGCTCGGCAATCCACACACATGCGCCATGTTCCATCTTTCTTTGGGACTAGGATGACAGGAACCGAACATGGGCTAAGACTTTCTCTGACAATTCCCTTTTTCACCAGCTCATCCACTTGCCTTTGGATTTCCTTTGTTTCTTCGGGATTAGCTCTATATGCAGGTCTGTTTGGAATGGTAGAACCGGGCATGAAGTCTATTTGATGCTCAATGCCTCTTAAGGGTGGTAGTCCATTAGGAATCTCTTTTGGAAATATGTCCTCAAATTCCTGCAATAAAGTCACAACAACACTAGGCAAGGAGGGGTTAAGATCGTTAGTAGAAAGATAAACATCCTTGTACATAAGTACAAGTAGTTGCTGTCTTGTGAACATAACACTCTTAACCTCATTTTTTTCAGCAAACACACTCATTTTTTTACTTTTCTCTTTTTTTTGAATACTTTTCTCTCTGCTCTCAATCTCACTCCTTTCATTTGCATTTTTCCTCTCGGACTCACCTTCTCTCTTTTTACACTCTCTCGCTATCCGAATCTGATCTTCATAAGCTTGCAAAGGTTTGAGAGGGGTTAGGACTACAGTGCGGTTGTTCATCATAAAAGAATAATGGTTTTTGTATCCATTGTGTGTAACCTTCCTATCAAACTGCCATGGTCGTCCAAGCAAAATATGACTAGCATGCATTGGTGCCACATCACAAAGAATCTCATCTGTGTATTTGCCAATTGAAAATGAAACGAGCACTTGCTTGTTTACCCTCACTTCTCCACATTCATTTAACCATTGCAACTTGTATGGATTAGGATGCTTCATGGTGGGTAACTCCAGCTTATCTACTAACAAAGTACTAGCAACATTAGTGCAGCTTCCGCTATCAATAATCATGGTACATACCTTTCCCTTCACATGACATCTAGTATGGAAAATATGTTCACGTTGCTCCTTATCACCATCATCCTTAGGCTGGATGCTTAGTGCTCTTCTTGTCACCAACATATCTCCATGTACAGGTTCTTCAATGTCAATATCACTGCAATTTTCTAAGGGTGGCATCTCATCCTCACTTGAACTAGCACTTTCAATGTCACCATTCTCCAACATAATCATAATCCTCTTGTTTGGGCATTGGGAAGCAATATGCCCAAATCCTTGGCACCTAAAACACTTAACATTACGTGATTTAGAAGAAGTGTTAGTTTCGGTTTTACCTTTTGAAATAGCAACCGAATCTTTTGGCTTTGCATCTTCTTTTGTTTTTGAGGCAGATTTGTTATCCTTCCAATTAGACTTCCATGTGGAACTAGAAGCCAAACCCGATTTGGATCCTTTGGACTTGATTTGCTTTTCTATTTTGATGGCCTTGTGCAACAGCTCCTCCATCTCCACATAGTGTTGCAATTCAACCACATCAGCAACCTCTTTGTTTAAGCCTCCAATAAATCTTGCCATGGTAGCCTCTCGATCTTCCTCTATATTAGCTTTAATCATTGCCATCTCCATTTCTTTATAATAGTCTTCCACACTCATGGAGCCTTGAACCAGCCCTTGTAACTTTCTATGTAAATCTCTATAGTAATGGCTAGGTACAAATCTCTTGCGCATTACCAATTTCATATCTTCCCATGACCGAATTGGCCTTTCTCCAATCCTTCGCCGACTAATCATCAATTGATCCCACCATATGCTTGCATAATCCGTGAACTCAACGGCTGCCAATTTCACCTTTTTCTCATTTGAATAGTTGTGACAATCAAACACATGTTCAACTTTTCTCTCCCATTCCAAGTAAAGTTCGGGATCATTCTTTCCTTGAAAGATAGGAATCTTCATCTTGATGCTGCCCAGATTATTATCTTTTGAATCATCGGCCTTCTTTCCCCTTCTAGAGTAAGATTCATAATCTAAATCTTCTTCATCATCTTCAAACATCTGCCCCCTCAAAGGTTTGATTCTGCTTGGTGATTCCAAATCATCCATTCGTGCACCAAGCTTAGTAAGTTGATCAGCAATGGCTTTCATCCATAACTTCATATCAACATCTGGTTGTTCACTACCTCCACTACTCATCTTTGTATGCTGCAATCAAAAGATTAGTATAAACAGAATAGGTCCTCACACACTCCTCTCTCGGGTGGACACTCTTTTATGGCTTTTTCTTGATGATGAACTCACACTCTTGCCTTTTACCACTCAAGCCAGCCCTCTTTATGTTCTTGAAAGAATCAAAATCAACAAATCACAAAGAGCGATCAGATGGATGGTGGCAAATCTCCAAGAAAATCAGAATTTTAAGGACTTCGATGAGGCAAATGGTACTCACAAGAAAAATTGTCTTAAAGCGTCAAGAACATAAGAAGACTTCAAAAGGAAGTAAAGGATATGTAATAGAAACAACTAGAAAGCAAGGAGAAATAAGAACAAGCTAAGCAGCCTTGTAATACGTAAAACGGTCTTGTAACAAGTGAAACAACCTTGCAACAAGGGGTCTTCAGCTTTGCAACAAGTGAAACAGCCTTGTAATTAATGCCCCTTAATCAATAACCTTCTTTCTTTCTTTCTTTCTTTCTTTCTTTCTTTTCTTTTCTTTTTTTTTTCGTTTTTTTTTCGTTTTTTTTTTCGTCTTTTTTTTTTTTTTTTTTGAATCAAACTAAGTAACAGAAGATTAAAGAACAAAACAGATTAGAGGAAACAAGAAACACAAGGAACTGAAAAAAAACAGAAATAAGAGAACGAACAAAGAAACTTAAAGAAATAAAATAAGAACAAAGGAACAAAGATGATAAAGGATAAGTAACCTGATTTCAAGAACCAAAGCTCTGATACCAAATGACAAGAACCCACCAGGAGACCTGCCCTAGGAACCCTTGAATCAATTTGCTATACTTGCCCCGAGATCGCTAGAAAAACAAGTTGTAGGAGATCAGATTAGAACTCTAAGGAAACTAAGTCCTTAAAACCCTAATCCTTGAAGACGCCACAAAGGTTGATCACTCCCTTTGATAAGTCAGAATTTTGTATTCTAATCCAAGAACACAAAAGAGCATAGCAAAGCTTGCCAACACTTTAATTCATTCATCATAATCCCTTGGTTACATATGGCAGCCTTTATATAGGCTTCAAACTAAGCTATTGGAAAGGACACCATCCCCTTTCCAAGGCAATAAGTAAAAAACGTTTTCCAAGTCACAACTTCCAAGTTACAACTTCAAAATAATAAATGACACAACTTTCAAGGTTCCTAACTACGAAGTACATGAATAACTTAGGAAAAACGAGTTGACAAGTCAAAACTTCATGTACAAGTAATTAGGAACACAACAAGACTCAAGCCCAAAAGTACCCACGAAAAATGGGCCTAAATAGCATCTCCACGTGGATCAGCCTTGTTTAATGGCTCCAAGCTTTGTTCTTCAGCATTTACTATGTAAAGATAAGTGATCAATCTGGGTGAAGCCTTAGAGTCTTCTAGAGCAGCCTCCTTCTCTTGAATTTCCATGACTAGTCCATATAAAGCTTCTTTCATTTGTTTTGCCCTTGCTCTAGTCATTGGACCTCCAATTCCTTGTAATGGATCTTTGGAATTAGCTTGAACCATTCGGCCAGCCCCTTGATCTCTATCATAAGATCTCTTAGGAATTTCACTATAATCCTTCAGATTACAGCTGGTTGTTTTACAAGCTCACAACCTAACTTGTTGTTTTCACAAGATCACAACAAACTCGGTCGGTTTTCACAGGCTCACCGACTAGAACCACCCGATTGTTTTTTCGGGTTCACAATCAAACCCAGTTGGTTTTTCCCGGTTCACCAACCACAACCTTACACCGTTGGTTTTTCCTTTGGCTCACTAACAAACCTTAACCCCTTGATTCAATCCCTTGATTGAATCAAGTTACAAGATATTAAAATAAAAAAATAAATACAAGCTTCTTAAACAAGCAGATATAACAATGTAAATAAATAGAGTAAAGAGAAGAAGCCTTCAAATAGATTTTGTAGATGAAGGAACTCGGCTTCTTCTTTACTTGACCCTCTTCTGATTTCGCACGAGGTAGAGGATCACTGAGGCAGCACACAGTCGGAGAGAAAGCTTTGGGATTCACTCGGATACTCTTCTTCACTCTCTTTTGCTTTGAATGGCCCTTTTGTGCTTATGGGAGGTTTCTCTAGAAATCTCTTTGAAAAATCTTCCCTATGTGTTCGCTCCCACTTCCTTAGCTTCTCCCCTAGCTCTTTTCTTGATTTTATAGCTTTGGATGGCGTGGGAACAAAGATCTAGCCGTTAGAGACAAAAATAGAGCCGTTGGAGTTGAGAAAAAACTAGCCATTATGCCTCCCAGCGTGTTCGAGTCGACTCGGCTGAAGCAGGAGTCGACTCTGCTGGGAGTCGACTCGAGCACTGTAGCGCTGAAAATCAACTCTCTGTCTTTTTATCTGTTCTCAGTCGGAGTCGACTCGCAGAGTCTCGGAGTCGACTCGCAGAGTCTCGGAGTCGACTCGAGCACTGTTCCTTGAAACTTCAGAGTGCCAGAGTCGACTCTAAACTTCCAGGAGTCGACTCGAGGACTATTATTTTGAATCTTTCTTTGAATTTGCCCTCCAACTTGAATCCTTTAAACTTGAATCTTGGGCCAATGAAGTGTAGCTTTCTTCCAACTTTTCTTGAGAGCTTTTGAGATCTTTTTGTATTTTATCAACTTGCTATGTTCCTTGCAAAACAAATTATTTTTCTTCTTACAACACAAACATTAGTAATTATACTTCAAGGTTTTCTGATCATCAAAATCAATCTTTAAATCAATCTTTGGGTCATCAGATTTGCTTCCTAGGAGCCATGAAGGACTGGCCGAGACCACATTGGGGTTTTAGGGTTTTTGGATTTTGGAAAGAAAGACGATGGAAAGGGAAATTTTGGAATGAATGAAACGTTTTGTGGAACAGGAGTGGACTCTTGACTAAGTGAATAATGTTTCGGGAGAAAGCTATTTCAGAACAGCGATGGTCGACTCATTTGTTTGATGAGTCGACTCAAGTAAGGCGGTGGTCAACTCCCGACTTGGGTGAGTCATCTCTTCTACTTGAGACAGAGTTGTTTCAGACCTTTATATGAGTCGACTCCTCATTACCATGAGTCATCTCCTCATTAGTCAAGACTCAAATTTTCAGCTTAAGATTCTCCGAATATGATTTAATCAATAAGAATAATCGGAATTAATCATGTAAGTATTCAACTAAACAAATGTTTGTACTATAGTTTTAATCAAATGGGTCACAAATACACAGTTCTCCTCTTGTCTCATTAAATCTCTCTTCATTTAGGCAAGGGACATGTTTTAACATGTTTTCATAACTGAAAGATGCATGGTTAGAAAATGTGGTTGTAACGCTGTGATAAGAGCACACTTCGGACCGTCCTAGAAACAGGTAGAGAATGAGGAACTTGACCCTAACCGCGACCTGCCGGTAGAACCAACACTATCAAGTTCTAATCCAAGAACAAAGGTGAAGCTCTCACATAAGAGAAACCCTCAAATTTCATTCATGCGTTCTCCCCCTCTCAAGTACAATCAGGTGCTATTTTAAGGCTGAAGTGGCTTCAAAGAGAAGCAACTCCTAGGAAATTACATAGCACTACTTGTCATGCATTTTTCAAGGCTGCATTTACCAAGGCTTGGAAAAGATGCATGTTACACCTACTCCTAGAAAAGTAACCAGAACTTAGGAAAAAGATCCCAAAGTAATTATAGTGACTTTGGGAACTACAAGAAAGTCTGAATGTGACTTGGGGAATACAAAACATCATCTGAAATATCACCCCAAAAGTATGCACGAAAATCCAAATATAATAGGAAAGTTGGCCTTCCCATGAATGCTTCTTGTCATGTGATTTGGACTTTCCAAAGTGTTGTCTTCAGGTTGGACTCAAAGCATCTTCACCCAATTGTATGAAAGTGACCCAATTAGGTGCAGCCTCTATCTCACGTTGGTCTTCTTTTCCTTTGATTTTTATGATCAGGCTTTCCAAAGCTTGTTTCATCCTCTTAGTCTTGGCCCTAGTCATAGGACCTTCAATTCCATGCAAAGGATCTTTAGATGGGCTGGTTGCGTCTCTATCATTGGTTGCGTCTCTATCATTCCCTCCCTCTTCAAAAGGATTCGTCCTCGAATCAGATTCATCACCTACATCAAACAAAGATAGATCAGCCACATTAAAGGTAACACTTACATTACCATATTCACTTGGCAAGTCCAACTTGTAGGCATTGTCATTGATCTTCTCTAGAACTTGGAAGGGTCCATCTCCTCTTGTTTGCGGCTTAGATTTTCTTTGAGTGGGAAACCTCTCCTTCCTCATATGAACCCAAACCCAATCTCCTGGTTCAAAAATAACTTTAATACGCCCCTTATTTGCTTGCTTTGCATATTGCTCATTCTTCCTCTCAATGTTGGCTCAAACTTTTGCATGCAATTCCCTAATAGTATCCGCCTTTTTCTTACCATCCAAATTGGTACACTCATTAGTAGGCAAAGGTAAGATGTCTAAAGGAGTCAAAGGATTAAAGCCATACACAACTTCAAAAGGAGAATAAGAAGTAGTAGGATGAACAGTTCTATTATAAGCAAACTCAACATGTGGCAAGCATTTCTCCCAATTTTTCAAATTCTTTTTAATGATAGCACGCAACAAGGTAGTAAGTGTTCTATTTACTACTTCAGTTTGTCCATCCGTTTGAGGATGTGCAACAGTAGAAAATAAGAGTTTTGTTCCTAGTTTATTCCACAAAGTTTTTCAAAAATGACTTAGGAACTTTACATCCCTATCACTTACTATTGTTCTAGGCAATCCATGCAAGCGCATTATCTCTTTAAAGAACAGATCAGCAATATGTGTTGCATCATTGGTTTTAGAGCATGCAATGAAATGCGCCATTTTACTAAACCTATCAACAACGACAAATATACTATCTTTGCCACCTTGAGATCGAGGTAATCCTAACACGAAATCCATTGAAATATCAGTCCAGGGTTGATTAGACACAGGCAAAGGTGTATAGAAGCCATGGGGCATGACTTTAGATTTAGCTTGTTTACATGCTATGCACTTATCACAGACCGATTGCACATCATGCTTCATGTTAGACCAATAAAAATGCTCATGCAATATTTCTAAGGTCCTTTTTATCCCAAAATGTCCCATCAATCCACCACCATGACTTTCTCTAACTAGCATTTCACGCAAGGAACAAACAAGCACACACAACTTATTTTTCTTAAACAAGAAACCATCATGCCTATAATAGTCCCCAAAAGCATGTTTAGAACAAGAATCCCATACTTGGCCAAAGTCAGAATCATTAGCATATAAGTCCTTTATAAACTCAAAACCAAGTAATTTAGTTTGCAAAGAAGTAAGCAATGCATACCTTCTGGACAATGCGTCAGCCACTTTGTTTTCCTTACCATTCTTGTACTTGATTACATAAGGAAACACCTCAATGAATTCCAACCACTTGGCATGTCTTTTTTGAAGCTTACCTTGAGATCTTAGAAACTTCAAGCTTTGATGGTCAGAATGAATTATGAATTCCCTTGACCACAAGTAGTGTTGCCAAGTTTGCAAAGCTCTCACCAAAGCGTACAACTCTTCGTCATACGTGGAATAATTCAATGATGCCCCATTAAGCTTTTCACTAAAGTAAGCAATTGGTTTAGAGTCCTGCATTAGTACGGCCCCTATGCCAACACCAGATGCATCACATTCAATTTCAAAAGCTTTATCAAAATTAGGCAAACAAAGCAAAGGTGCATTGGTCAATTTTTCTTTTAGTGAATTAAAAGCTTCCTCATGCACTTCATTCCACTTAAACACAACATTCTTTTTAACAAGTTCATTCAAAAGTGCAGCAATAGAACTAAAGTTCTTTACAAACCTTCTATAAAAACTTGCTAAACCATGAAAACTTCTTACCTCATTTGCATTCTTAGGTGTAGGCCATTCTCTAATTGCCCTTACCTTCTCCTCATCCACACTTATTCCTTTCGAGCTTACAACAAAACCCAAAAACACAACAGATTCATGGCAAAATGAACACTTTTTAAGATTAGCATATAATTTGTTTTCTCTCAAAACATTAAGAACAACATGCAAATGATTAACATGTTCATCTAAGGTTTTGCTATAAATCAAAATATCATCAAAATACACTACAACAAATTTTCCAATGAAAGAACGCAAAACATGGTTCATTAACCTCATGAAGGTGCTGGGTGCATTAGATAAGCCAAATGGCATCACCATCCACTCATATAAACCATATTTTGTTTTAAAAGCTGTTTTCCATTCATCACCTTCTTTCATGCGAATTTGATAGTATCCACTCTTTAAATCTATTTTAGAAAACACACACGAACCATGCAATTCATCAAGCATATCATCCAATCTAGGGATAGGATATCGATACTTTACAGTGATTTTATTTATGGCTCGGCAGTCCGTACACATGCGCCACGTCCCATCTTTCTTCGAAACCAAGATCACAGGAGCAGAACACGGGCTAAGACTCTCCCTCACAAATCCTTTTTGCAGCAACTTATCTACTTGCCTTTGAATTTCTTTTGCTTCCTCTGGACTTGTTCTGTAGGCTGGTCTATTTGGGATTGAAGAACCTGGAATTAAGTCAATCTGATGCTCAATACCTCTTGTAGGAGGTAATCCATGGGGAATTTCTTCTGGAAAAATATCACCAAATTCCTGTAACAAAGAAGCAACCATACTAGGCAAAGAAGAATTGAGTTCGTTAGTGAAATAAACATCCTTTTGTATGAGCACAAGTAGCTGCTCTTTTGCTAACAAGGCACTCTCAACCTCTCTTTTGCTTGCAAATGCACTCACTCTCTTTTTTTTCTCTTCTTTGGATTCTGATTTATTCTTTTCTTTCGTCTGCTGACTCTTATTTTTCTTATCTTTCCTCTCTTTTTCTTGAATGCTCAATTGTTCCTCTCTCAACTTACACTCTCTTGTAATTCTGATTTGATCAGCATAGGCCTCGGTTGGTTGGAGAGGTGTTAAAACAATAGTGTGATTGTTCATAACAAGAGTGTATCTATTTTTGTACCCATCGTGAATAACCCTTCTATCAAATTGCCACGGACGCCCAAGAAGTAGATGTCCAGCATGCATAGGTGCCACATCACAAAGAACTTCATCCTTGTATTTACCGATGGAAAATGAAATCATCACTTGCTTAGTCACCCTTATGTCTCCACAATCATTTAGCCACTGAAGTCTATATGGATTAGGGTGCTTTAATGTGGGCAAACTCAATTTTTCAACCAACAAGGTGCTAGCAACATTAGTGCAACTCCCACTATCAATGATTAAGCTGCATACCTTGTCGTTTATATGGCATCTTGTATGAAATATATGCTCACGTTGCTCCTCATTACCACCCGCCTTAGGTTGCATGTTGAGAGCACGCCTAGTAACAAGCACATCTCCAACAACAGGTTCAGCAACTTCAACATCACTACAATCCTCCAATGGTGGCATGTCATCATCACTTGAGCTCACACTCTCTATGTCTCCATTATCCAGCAGTATCATGGCTCTTTTGTTTGGACATTGAGAAGCAATATGTCCAACTCCTTGACACCTGAAACATTTGATATCACGAGATCTAGAGGATGAATTAGTTTCCATTTTACCTTTAGGTGCAGCAATCGAATTTTTGGCCTTTGCATCTTCTTTTGGCTTTGACACAGATTTGTTATTTTGCCAATTCGATTTCCATGAGGAACTAGTAGTAAATTTGGAAGTACTCTTAGCTTTCAATTGCCTTTCCACTAGAATAGATTTGTGCAGCAAATCCTCCATCTCTATATAATGTTGCAATTCTACCACATCAGCTATCTCCTTCTTTAAACCTCCAATGAATCTAGCCATAGTTGCCTCTCGGTCTTCTTCAACATTGGCTCTAATCATGGCTATTTCCATCTCCTTATAGTAATCTTCCACACTCATGGAGCCTTGAGTTAGATTTTGCAATTTCCTG
Source organism: Phoenix dactylifera (assembly GCF_051530095.1). Lineage (NCBI taxonomy): Eukaryota > Viridiplantae > Streptophyta > Magnoliopsida > Arecales > Arecaceae > Phoenix > Phoenix dactylifera. Next base: position 14,155,176 of record NC_143200.1, read on the forward strand.
TGCAAATCTCTATAGTAGTGGCTGGGTACAAACCTTTTTCTCATGACAGCCTTCATCTCATCCCATGTACCAATAGGCCCCTCCCCATTTCTACGTCTACTAGTCACCATTTGATCCCACCAAATACTAGCATAATCATGGAACTCAACAATGGCTAGTTTAACCCTCTTCTCCTCGGAATAATTATGACATTCAAACATATGTTCAACCTTTCTCTCCCACTATAAATATAATTCAGGATCATTTTTACCTTGGAATGCAGGGATTGTCATCTTAATACTTCCCAAATGACTGTCTTTTCTTGATTCATCTCTTTGCCTCCTTCCATTACTTCTTCCATCCGAATACTCCTCCTCTTCTTCTTCTTCAAACATCCGCCCCCTCAAAGGTTTGAGTCTGCTTGGTGATTCCAAATCATTCATTCGTGCACCAAGCTTAGTAAGTTGATCAGCAATGGCTTTCATCCATAACTTCATATCAACATCTGGTTGTTTACTACCTTCACTACTCATCTTTGTATGCTGCAATCAAAAGATTAGTATAAACAGAATAGGTCCTCACACACTCCTCTCTCTGGTGGACACTCTTTTATGGCTTTTTCTTGATGATGATCTCACCCTCTTGCCTTTTACCACTTAGCTTCACCTTATGAGCTCTTAAATAAGAACCTTTTGGATGTTTCTACACAACAGGAAACAGTAAGGAGTCGATGATAACCTTAGGGAACAAGAACTCGCAAGGAACAATTTAATTGGAACCAACAAAGGGTTCAAGGAAGGTTTGAATTGAGAACAATTCAATGGAAGCGTTAAAGAACCCACAAGAAAATTAGAAGCAAAATCTGCCCCGAATTTTTTCTTTCTTTTTTTTTTCTTTCTTTTTTTCTTCTTCTTCTTTCTTCCTTCTCTTTTTTTTTTTTTTTTTTTTTGAAATAGCAGAACAGAAAGGAACAAGGACGATGACACAAACCGATTAAAGGAAGATGTCACCAAGGATATAGAGATAAACAACAGCGGAACACCTTTTTTTTTTTGAATTAAACAAGATAAACACACAAAGGATAGATAACACCTGATTTCAGGAATCGGGCTCTGATACCAAATGATAAGAGCACACTTCGGACCGTCCTGGAAACAGGTAGAGAATGAGGAACTTGACCCTAACCGCGACCTGCCGGTAGAACCAACACTATCAAGTTCTAATCCAAGAACAAAGGTGAAGCTCTCACATAAGAGAAACCCTCAAATTTCATTCATGCGTTCTCCCCCTCTCAAGTACAATCAGGTGCTATTTTAAGGCTGAAGTGGCTTCAAAGAGAAGCAACTCCTAGGAAATTACATAGCACTACTTGTCATGCATTTTTCAAGGCTGCATTTACCAAGGCTTGGAAAAGATGCATGTTACACCTACTCCTAGAAAAGTAACCAGAACCTAGGAAAAAGATCCCAAAGTAATTATAGTGACTTTGGGAACTACAAGAAAGTCTGAATGTGACTTGGGGAATACAAAACATCATCTGAAATATCACCCCAAAAGTATGCACGAAAATCCAAATATAATAGGAAAGTTGGCCTTCCCATGAATGCTTCTTGTCATGTGATTTGGACTTTCCAAAGTGTTGTCTTCAGGTTGGACTCAAAGCATCTTCACCCAATTGTATGAAAGTGACCCAATTAGGTGCAGCCTCTATCTCACGTTGGTCTTCTTTTTCTTTGATTTTTATGATCAGGCTTTCCAAAGCTTGTTTCATCCTCTTAGTCTTGGCCCTAGTCATAGGACCTTCAATTCCATGCAAAGGATCTTTAGATGGGCTGGTTGCGTCTCTATCATTGGTTGCGTCTCTATCACGCTGTTTCTACGCATTCTCACATTGAGGGGCATTTAGGGGAACTCTGTAGAAGTCTGTTCAAAGCTGGAAATATACCAACTAGAAGTATTTTTTGTCTCGAATCCAACGAATCCAATTTCGTGGTAATCCGAGTTTGTTTGGGGCACGAACATGGCCGGTTCATCTGACTGCTCCTCTATAAGAGGATCCGAGTTCGTTTGGGGCACGAATCCCATCTTATCTAAGATTGATCCTTATCTTGTAAAAAGGAAGTGGAGTTCATGAGGGATTTGTAATTCGAGGTTGCTCCTCTATAAGAGGATCCTCAAAGGGGAGGGGCTGGTATCAGGTAGATCTGGAGAGACCAGGAGAGCTTATTGTAATCAGTTGAGTGGTTATTCAATGAAGTTCTCTTCCCCTGTATTTCTCCTTCTCCTTCGTGGTATTTTCTGGTATCGTGCTTCGCTGCATTATTGTTGTTAGGCGTGACCTAAGTCATAGAGACTAGGTTCCCATGCCAGGAAGGCTGATCGGTTCTCTTCGGTAGACCGAGCCGCATGTTGTTGGGATCCGCTCTGAGATTCCTTCGTACGTGACACTTGGTATCAGAGCCATACCAGAAATGAAGGAGACGACCTCTACGGCAGCTTCCATGGTGGGAACTAGGGATGCATTATCCTCGATCGTGGATCCCAATCCAGCCTTAGGAAGAGGTACGGCGATGGGTGGAACACATCCAGTTGATGATTTCCTGCATGGGTTACGCATTGCATCTTCGGTTATCTCCGCCGACAATCGATTACCGAGGTGTGAGGCCCAAATAGCTAGGGTTGAAGAGCGGATGGAGGACCTTGAGGGTTGGGATGCAACCCTCCGAGGTGAGATCGCCGCTTAGCTGAACCAGATTTTCTTCGATATGGAGCAGCGCTATAAGGAAGTGCTGCGTCATAACGGGGAGTTGGAGACCATGGTGAAAGCTCTCCAAAATCAGGTGGTTTACCTTTTAAAGGAAGGTACCACCACGGGCGTGTCCTCTTCTCCATTGACAATGGAGGTCGCAAGAGAGGCTACGCACCCTCTGCACAAGCTTGATGTGCCCAAGCCACAGGAGTTCTGCGGACGGCGGTCCACGAAGGAGGTGGATAACGTCCTTTTCGCTGTGGAACAATACCTGCAGGTTACCGGCGTAAGGGAGGAAGCCATGAAGATGAGCACGGCGGCCTTGTTCTTGAAGGACGTGGCGATGCTTTGGTGGCGACGTTGGGCTGACGATGTGAATCGAGGGGTTGTTCCAATCACCACTTGGGTACAGTTCCAAACTGGTCTTCGGAAGCAATTCTTCCCCGCGTTCGCTAAGGATGATGCTCGAGCACAACTGCGGCAACTCATGCAAAAGGGCGATGTGCGTGAGTATGTGCGAGAGTTCAGCAAATTGTTGTTGGAGGTACTAGACCTCAGCAACGAGGACTCTCTCTTCACCTTCCTTGACGGGCTCAAACCGTGGGCTAAGATGGAATTGCAGCGAAGAGGAGTCCAGAGTTTGAACAAGGTGGTAGCTCAAGCGGAGGCTCTCATCGAGTTCAAGACTCAACCCACAGCTCCCAAAGCCCAAGCATCGAAATAGGGCAAAGGTGGGGGAGCGAAATCAGGTTACAAGGGAGGTGTAAAAGGCTCGAATCCGGGCTCCTCGAGTGGAGGAGCTTCCCAAGCGAAGGAAAAAGGGGTGGTGCAAGGTACCAGCACTATCTCATGCTATATTTGCAATGGACCGCACAAGGTGAAGGATTGTCCATTGAGGGGCAAGATAGCATCTATGGCGATGGAGGAGAAGCAAGAGACCGACCAAAGGATGGGCTCACTCAATCTCAACGCCCTAAAGGCCAAGGGGCCACGAGGCCTACTCTATGCACCTATCAGCATTGGTGGTCACACCTTCCAGGCACTCATTGATACGGGTGCCACTGACTTCTTCGTAAACTTAGCTACGGCAAAGAGACTCAATCTGAAGATTGAACATGATGAACACACGTTCGAAGCGGTCAACTCCATAGAGGTAGCTACAAGCGGAACGTCGAAGGATGTTGAGATCCAATTGGGCACATGGACCGGACGGGTGACATTGGTGGTCGCCCCAATCGACGACTACGAGGTTGTCATCGGTATGTCTTTTGCTTGCCCAGCTACAAGCCATGGTAAAGCCGGATTCAGATGTGGTAGTAGTCTTGAATTCGAGTAGAGCGTGCATAGTTCCAGGAAAGCGAATTAAAGGGACTCCGCAGTGAGTCCTATTGGCGATGCAACTTGCTAAGGGGCTGAGAAGGGGACTTCCAACATATATTGCGTCCCTTCAGCAGGAAGGCCTACTGGAAGGAGAGGAGATTCCAGCACCCATCAAGGGTGTTCTCACTGAATTCGAGGATGTGATGCCCCCCAAATTACCCAAGCAATTGCTACCAAAAAGAGAAATCGATCATCGGATTGATTTGGTGCATGGAGCATGTCCACCAGCTCAAGCACCAAATATAATGGCCCCACCTGAACTCTAGGATCTGAGGAGGCAGCTAAGGGAGATGGTGGATAGCGGTTTCATTCGACCTTCGAAGAGTCCATATGGAGCACCGGTACTTTTTCAGAAGAAGCACGATGGTTCGTTGAGACTCTGCATCGACTACTGGGCCCTCAACAAGTTCACGGTGAAGGACAAGTACCCCATTCCACGGATTGATGATTTGTTCGATCAACTTAGTAAGGCACGATGGATTTCCAAGTTGGATCTTCGCAGCGGGTACTATCAGGTCCCTGTGGCGGAGGAGGACATTAAGAAGACTGCATATCTGACAAGGTATGGGAGCTTTGAGTACCTTGTCATGCCTTTTGGCCTCACCAATGCGCCAGCAACTTTCTGTGCTTTAATGCAGCGTGTACTCCATGACTTCATCGATAAATTCGTGGTAGTATACTTGGATGACATTGTTGTGTACAGCCGAACGTTGGATGAGCATGTGGCGCACCTGAGGCAAGTCTTCTCCACCTTACGGCAGCACCAGCTCTTTGTGAAAAGGGAGAACTATGTGTTTGCGCAGCGGAGGGTGCCGTTCCTCGGGCACATCATTGGGGATGGAAGGCTCATGATGGATCCCTCGAAAATTTCGGCCATGGCCGAGTGAGAGGTACCTACATGAGTTACACACTTATACTCTTTTCTTGGCTTGGCAAATTACTTTAGGAGGTTCATCACTGGATATTTAAAGTTATGTGCCCCACCGATGGATTTGTTAAAGAAGGATCGACCATGGTGGTGGTCAAACCAATGTCAGGAGGCGTTTGATAGTCTCAAGCAGGTGGTCACGGTGGAGCCGGTCCTCGTGCTACCGGACTTTTCCATTTCTTTTGAAGTCCACACCGACGCATCAGATTTTGCCATTGGAGGGGTGCTCATGCAGGAAGGGCACCCAGTGGCCTACGAGAGTCGGAAGTTGAACGACACCGAGCGTAGGTATACGGTTCATGAAAAGGAGATGATAGCGATTGTGCACTGCCTTTGAACCTGGCACCATTACCTCGCTGGATCTAAGTTTCTGGTGCGCACGGATAACATGGCCACAAGCTACTTTCAGACCCAGCCAAAGCTCACCTCTAAGCAGTCGAGATGGCAGCAATTTCTCGCTGAATTTGATTTCGACATCGAGTACAAGTCGGGCCGAACTAATTCAGTCCTTGATGCCTTGAGTAGGAAGGTACAGTTGGCTACGGTTTCTTCCTTTTTCGGACCAGCAAGTAACCCAATAGAGAGGGTCAAGGCCGAGATGGAGAAGGATCCGTGGGCCGCTTCCATGGGTAAACTCATCATGGACGGCAAGGCGCGCCGTTTCTGAACCGAAGGAGGGCATATTTTGACACGAGGGCGACGTGTCTATGTGCCTTCAGGCGGAGGGCTAGGGCGCGAGGTGCTGCGAGAACACCATGATTCTATGTGGGCGGGACCCAAGCTCTCATAGAACATAACTATTATTGGCCGAAGATGCGGGATGACATCGAGGAGTATGTTCTCACTTGTTTGCTATGCCAACAAGACAAGGTTGAACATCGAGGACCTGCGAGGTTGTTGGAACCATTACATATACCAGAGCATCTGTGGGAGAGTGTCTCCATAAGTCATCATCGGGCTACCTCCAATGGATGAGAACAGTTCTATCATGGTAGTGGTGGATCATTTTTTGAAGTACGGGTCTTCATTCCAGCACCTACTACTTGCCATGCGGAGGACGTGGCACAGTTATTCTTCACATATGACAAGAACCCACCAGAAGACCTGCCCTAGGAACCCTTGAATCAATTTGCTATACTTGCCCCGAGATCGCTAGAAAAACAAGTTGTAGGAGATCAGATTAGAACTCTAAGGAAACTAAGTCCTTAAAACCCTAATCCTTGAAGACGCCACAAAGGTTGATCACTCCCTTTGATAAGTCAGAATTTTGTATTCTAATCCAAGAACACAAAAGAGCATAGCAAAGCTTGCCAACACTTTAATTCATTCATAATAATCCCTTGGTTACATATGGCAGCCTTTATATAGGCTTCAAACTAAGCTATTGGAAAGGACACCATCCCCTTTCCAAGGCAATAAGTAAAAAACGTTTTCCAAGTCACAACTTCCAAGTTACAACTTCAAAATAATAAATGACACAACTTTCAAGGTTCCTAACTACGAAGTACATGAATAACTTAGGAAAAACGAGTTGACAAGTCAAAACTTCATGTACAAGTAATTAGGAACACAACAAGACTCAAGCCCAAAAGTACCCACGAAAAATGGGCCTAAATAGCATCTCCACGTGGATCAGCCTTGTTTAATGGCTCCAAGCTTTGTTCTTCAGCATTTACTATGTAAAGATAAGTGATCAATCTTGGTGAAGCCTTAGAGTCTTCTAGAGCAGCCTCCTTCTCTTGAATTTCCATGACTAGTCCATATAAAGCTTCTTTCATTTGTTTTGCCCTTGCTCTAGTCATTGGACCTCCAATTCCTTGTAATGGATCTTTGGAATTAGCTTGAACCATTCGGCCAGCCCCTTGATCTCTATCATTCCCTCCCTCCTCGAAAGGATTCGTCCTCGAATCACCTACATCAAATAAGGATAAATCAGCAACATTAAAAGTAGCACTAATATTACTATAGTTGCTTGGCAAATCCAGCTTGTAGGCGTTGTCATTGATCCTCTCTAAGACTTGAAAAGGTCCATCTCCTCTAGGCTGTAGTTTGGATTTTCGTTGTGTTAGAAACAGTTCTTTCCTCATATGCACCCAGACCCAATCACCAGGTTCAAAAACAATCTTTACACGTCCTTTGTTGGCTTGCTTAGCATATTGCTCATTCTTCTTTTCAATGTTAGCCCGAACCTTGGCATGTAAATCCTTCACAAATTCTGCCTTTTGCTTTCCATCAAGATTAGCACGTTCTTTAGTAGACAAAGATAGAATATCCAAGGGAGTTAAAGGATTAAAGCCATAGACAACTTCAAAAGGTGAAAATGAAGTAGAAGAATGAACAGTTCTGTTGTATGCAAACTCAATGTGCGGTAAACATTTTTCCCATTGCCTTAAGTTCTTTTGAATGATGGTACGTAACAAAGTAGTGAGTGTCCTATTAACTACTTCAGTTTGTCCATCCGTTTGAGGATGTGCAACAGTAGAAAATAAGAGTTTAGTTCCTAATTTATTCCACAAGGTGCGCCAAAAATGACTTAGGAACTTCACATCTCTATCACTAACAATTGTCTTAGGCAAACCATGCAAACGAACTATGTCTTTAAAGAACAAGTCAGCAATATGTATTGCATCATTGGTTTTAGAACATGCAATGAAATGAGCCATTTTGCTAAATCTATCAACAACAACAAATATGCTATCCTTTCCACTTTGAGACCTTGGTAATCCTAAAACAAAATCCATAGAAATATCAATCCAAGGTTGGTTAGGCACGGGTAAAGGTGTATACAAGCCATGTGGTAAAACTTTAGATTTCGCTTGTCTACATGTAATGCATTTATCATAAACAGCTTGCACATCATGCTTCATGTTAGGCCAATAAAAATGTTCATGCAAGATATCTAAAGTCTTTTGCACACCAAAATGTCCCATCAGACCACCCCCATGAGTTTCTCTGACAAGCAATTCACGGATAGAACAAATAGGCACACACAACTGATTTTTCTTAAATAGAAATCCGTCATGCCTATAATACTCACCAGATGCACTCTTTTTGCATGTATTCCATGTTTGGCAGAAATCAGAATCATTGGCATACAAGTCCTTAATCAATTCAAAACCAAGTAACTTAGTTTGCAAGGTAGTAAGTAAAGCATACCTTCGAGACAACGCGTCAGCAACGATATTTTCTTTTCCATGTTTGTACTTGATGAAATAAGGAAATGTTTCTATGAACTCCAGCCACTTAGCATGCCTCTTATTAAGCTTACCCTGGGATTTCAAGAACTTCAAGCTCTCATGATCAGAATGAATGATGAATTCCCTCGGCCACAAGTAATGCTGCCATGTTTGAAGAGTTCTCACTAATGCATAAAGTTCTTTGTCATATGTTGGATAATTCAAGGCTGCCCCACTTAGCTTTTCACTAAAATAAGCAATTGGTTTGGAATCTTGCATCAAAACAGCTCCTATTCCAATTCCGGATGCATCACATTCAACTTCAAAAGCTTTATCAAAGTTAGGCAAACTTAACAAAGGTGCATTAGTTAGCTTATCTTTCAAATCAGTGAAAGCTTGTTCATGCTGATCATTCCACTTAAAAACAACATTCTTTTTAACAAGTTCATTTAAAGGTGCAGCAATAGAACTGAAATTTTTAACAAACCTTCGATAAAAACTTGCTAAACCATGAAAACTTCTTACCTCGTTCGCATTCTTAGGTGTAGGCCAGTCCCTGATTGCCTTCACCTTCTCCTCATCCATGCTAATACCTTGAGAACTAACAACAAAACTAAGAAATACAACAGATTCCATGCAAAATGTACACTTCTTAAGATTAGCATATAATTGGTGTTCTCTCAATTTGCTAAAAACAGCATGCAAATGTTGTTCATGTTCATCCAAGTTCTTACTATAGACTAAAATATCATCAAAGTAAACTACCACAAATTGACCTATGAAAGCACGCAAAACATGATTCATCAATCTCATGAAAGTACTAGGTGCATTAGTTAAACCAAAAGGCATCACTAACCACTCATACAATCCATATTTAGTTTTGAATGATGTCTTCCATTCATCTCCCTCTTTCATACGAATTTGATAGTAGCCATTTCTCAAATCAATTTTAGAAAACAAACAAGAGCCATGTAATTCATCAAGCATATCATCTAATCTTGGGATAGGATGTCTATACTTAACTGTTATTTTGTTGATGGCTCGGCAATCCACACACATGCGCCATGTTCCATCTTTCTTTGGGACTAGGATGACAGGAACCGAACATGGGCTAAGACTTTCTCTGACAATTCCCTTTTTCACCAGCTCATCCACTTGCCTTTGGATTTCCTTTGTTTCTTTGGGATTAGCTCTATATGCAGGTCTGTTTGGAATGGTAGAACCGGGCATGAAGTCTATTTGATGCTCAATGCCTCTTAAGGGTGGTAGTCCATTAGGAATCTCTTTTGGAAATATGTCCTCAAATTCCTGCAATAAAGTCACTACAACACTAGGCAAGGAGGGGTTAAGATCGTTAGTAGAAAGATAAACATCCTTGTACATAAGTACAAGTAGTTGCTGTCTTGAGAACATAACACTCTTAACCTCATTTTTTTCAGCAAACACACTCATTTTTTTACTTTTCTCTTTTTTTTGAATACTTTTCTCTCTGCTCTCAATCTCACTCCTTTCATTTGCATTTTTCCTCTCGGACTCACCTTCTCTCTTTTTACACTCTCTCGCTATCCGAATCTGATCTTCATAAGCTTGCAAAGGTTTGAGAGGGGTTAGGACTACAGTGCGGTTGTTCATCATAAAAGAATAATGGTTTTTGTATCCATTGTGTGTAACCTTCCTATCAAACTGCCATGGTCGTCCAAGCAAAATATGACTAGCATGCATTGGTGCCACATCACAAAGAATCTCATCTGTGTATTTGCCAATTGAAAATGAAACGAGCACTTGCTTGTTTACCCTCACTTCTCCACATTCATTTAACCATTGCAACTTGTATGGATTAGGATGCTTCATGGTGGGTAACTCCAGCTTATCTACTAACAAAGTACTAGCAACATTAGTGCAGCTTCCGCTATCAATAATCATGGTACATACCTTTCCCTTCACATGACATCTAGTATGGAAAATATGTTCACGTTGCTCCTTATCACCATCATCCTTAGGCTGGATGCTTAGTGCTCTTCTTGTCACCAACATATCTCCATGTACAGGTTCTTCAATGTCAATATCACTGCAATTTTCTAAGGGTGGTATCTCATCCTCACTTGAACTAGCACTTTCAATGTCACCATTCTCCAACATAATCATAATCCTCTTGTTTGGGCATTGGGAAGCAATATGCCCAAATCCTTGGCACCTAAAACACTTAACATTACGTGATTTAGAAGAAGTGTTAGTTTCGGTTTTACCTTTTGAAATAGCAACCGAATCTTTTGGCTTTGCATCTTCTTTTGTTTTTGAGGCAGATTTGTTATCCTTCCAATTAGACTTCCATGTGGAACTAGAAGCCAAACCCGATTTGGATCCTTTGGACTTGATTTGCTTTTCTATTTTGATGGCTTTGTGCAACAGCTCCTCCATCTCCACATAGTGTTGCAATTCAACTACATCAGCAACCTCTTTGTTTAAGCCTCCAATAAATCTTGCCATGGTAGCCTCTCGATCTTCCTCTATATTAGCTTTAATCATTGCCATCTCCATTTCTTTATAATAGTCTTCCACACTCATGGAGCCTTGAACCAGCCCTTGTAACTTTCTATGTAAATCTCTATAGTAATGGCTAGGTACAAATCTCTTGCGCATTACCAATTTCATATCTTCCCATGACCGAATTGGCCTTTCTCCAATCCTTCGCCGACTAATCATCAATTGATCCCACCATATGCTTGCATAATCCGTGAACTCAACGGCTGCCAATTTCACCTTTTTCTCATTTGAATAGTTGTGACAATCAAACACATGTTCAACTTTTCTCTCCCATTCCAAGTAAAGTTCGGGATCATTCTTTCCTTGAAAGATAGGAATCTTCATCTTGATGCTGCCCAGATTATTATCTTTTGAATCATCGGCCTTCTTTCCCCTTCTAGAGTAAGATTCATAATCTAAATCTTCTTCATCATCTTCAAACATCTGCCCCCTCAAAGGTTTGATTCTGCTTGGTGATTCCAAATCATCCATTCGTGCACCAAGCTTAGTAAGTTGATCAGCAATGGCTTTCATCCATAACTTCATATCAACATCTGGTTGTTCACTACCTCCACTACTCATCTTTGTATGCTGCAATCAAAAGATTAGTATAAACAGAATAGGTCCTCACACACTCCTCTCTCGGGTGGACACTCTTTTATGGCTTTTTCTTGATGATGAACTCACACTCTTGCCTTTTACCACTCAAGCCAGCCCTCTTTATGTTCTTGAAAGAATCAAAATCAACAAATCACAAAGAGCGATCAGATGGATGGTGGCAAATCTCCAAGAAAATCAGAATTTTAAGGACTTCGATGAGGCAAATGGTACTCACAAGAAAAATTGTCTTAAAGCATCAAGAACATAAGAAGACTTCAAAAGGAAGTAAAGGATATGTAATAGAAACAACTAGAAAGCAAGGAGAAATAAGAACAAGCTAAGCAGCCTTGTAATACGTAAAACGGCCTTGTAACAAGTGAAACAACCTTGCAACAAGGGGTCTTCAGCTTTGCAACAAGTGAAACAGCCTTGTAATTAATGCCCCTTAATCAATAACCTTCTTTCTTTCTTTCTTTCTTTCTTTCTTTCTTTTCTTTTCTTTTTTTTTTCGTTTTTTTTTTCGTTTTTTTTTTCCGTCTTTTTTTTTTTTTTTTTGAATCAAACTAAGTAACAGAAGATTAAAGAACAAAACAGATTAGAGGAAACAAGAAACACAAGGAACTGAAAAAAAAACAGAAATAAGAGAACGAACAAAGAAACTTAAAGAAATAAAATAAGAACAAAGGAACAAAGATGATAAAGGATAAGTAACCTGATTTCAAGAACCAAAGCTCTGATACCAAATGACAAGAACCCACCAGAAGACCTGCCCTAGGAACCCTTGAATCAATTTGCTATACTTGCCCCGAGATCGCTAGAAAAACAAGTTGTAGGAGATCAGATTAGAACTCTAAGGAAACTAAGTCCTTAAAACCCTAATCCTTGAAGACGCCACAAAGGTTGATCACTCCCTTTGATAAGTCAGAATTTTGTATTCTAATCCAAGAACACAAAAGAGCATAGCAAAGCTTGCCAACACTTTAATTCATTCATAATAATCCCTTGGTTACATATGGCAGCCTTTATATAGGCTTCAAACTAAGCTATTGGAAAGGACACCATCTCCTTTCCAAGGCAATAAGTAAAAAACGTTTTCCAAGTCACAACTTCCAAGTTACAACTTCAAAATAATAAATGACACAACTTTCAAGGTTCCTAACTACGAAGTACATGAATAACTTAGGAAAAACGAGTTGACAAGTCAAAACTTTATGTACAAGTAATTAGGAACACAACAAGACTCAAGCCCAAAAGTACCCACGAAAAATGGGCCTAAATAGCATCTCCACGTGGATCAGCCTTGTTTAATGGCTCCAAGCTTTGTTCTTCAGCATTTACTATGTAAAGATAAGTGATCAATCTTGGTGAAGCCTTAGAGTCTTCTAGAGCAGCCTCCTTCTCTTGAATTTCCATGACTAGTCCATATAAAGCTTCTTTCATTTGTTTTGCCCTTGCTCTAGTCATTGGACCTCCAATTCCTTGTAATGGATCTTTGGAATTAGCTTGAACCATTCGGCCAGCCCCTTGATCTCTATCAACATATGTGGTAAAATATTGGGGGATACCGCGGAGTATCGTTTCTGATCGCGATGCTCGCTTCACGGGGAGGTTTTGGACGGAGTTATTTCGGATCTCGAAACGGAGCTGAAGATGTCCACAGCCTTCCACCCTCAGTCAGGCGGCCAAACAGAGCGAACCAATGCATTATTGGAGATGTATTTGAGGCACTATGTAAGTGTCAACCAGCGGAATTGGGTGCGACTCTTGGACCAAGCCCAATTCAGCTACAACTTACAGCGATCGGAGTTTACAAGTAAATCACTGTTTGAGGTAATTATAGGGTTGCAACCAGACACTCCGGGAAGTATCGCAGCGGACTACATGGGACGTAGTCTGACCGCCTACAGGTTTGTGAGGGATCTGAAGGAGGATATAGATTTGGTTCCGATCTCCTTGTTGAAGGCGACCAATTGGATGAAGAAGTGGGCTGACATAAAGCGGCGGGCAGCTGAGTTTCAGGCTGGTGATCTGGTATTGGTGAAGCTTTACCATCACATGAAATTGAAGTCGGGCTAATGTAACGGAATTTTATTAAGAATTTTTTGAAATTCCTTGCTTCCGCTGCGCCCCTAGATCACTTCGAAACCCTACAGTGGTATCAGGCCAATCTTTATTGGTTCAATCAAATGACCATGCATGATGTAGGATTCATAATTGCTATAAGAGCGCAATATTATATGATTGTTATATGCTATGAGATAGCAATGTTATAGTATGTCTATAGAAATGCTATGTATGAATGTGTTACATTTATAGAATGTGCCAGAGACCAGAAAGCCCTCATAAAAATTATATTAAGTTGTAGTGAAAAATACTTTAAGCTTACCCATTCTGGATCAATTGATCAATTGGTGTCTAGGAAAGTGTTAAAGGTGGTTACTTAATTAGGACCGTTGCGAAAGCACGGGGAGCCTCCCACCTACTTACCTGGCCAATTTGGTTAATTGTCTTTTATAGATAGCTTAATGTTGAAAAACACTATTCCTAGCCTTTCTTCATGCGTCGATACTATTTTGTCGAGATCCATGCTAGTTTGTTGTGCTAACACAAGGCTTGCTCAGAGGACTGATATAATATTGTCTTGGTGCATTAAGATGCTTATGGCATATTTTAATATGTTGTTTTGTTGTGCTAACACAAGGGCAGCATTATTCAAATATGACTTTATGGAAATGAAGGGTCTGACTTAACTAAAACATTATAGTTTCTTGTGCTAACATAAGGCTATAAGTGTTTTTAGAGGACAAGGTAATGTTGAGAATTGCATGAGATGCAATTGGAAAGAGTTTCCTACCTCTGAACTCATAAAGGTTTGTTGTACTAACACAGCCTTTTACGAGGAATTAGGATCTCAACCTTACTAAGAAAAATCCATTAGGGTTTTCTCGTTTATCATAGGAGAGGGCTATGATATTCGATAAAAATAGTGGAAGTAACAATTAGATAGAAGTTCTTATCTAATTGTATATATGTCATCATGATTGGTCTGCTTATGTTAGTTTTGTTCTTTGCTTATGTAGAATTAATTCTGAATTAATAGCTTCTTCACTATCATTGAGAGGCATCTTGAATGCCAACAAGTTGACCGGTCCGAACTATGTGGACCGGTTGAGGAATCTTAAGATTGTGCTCACTCAAGAAAAACTTTCTTACATCCTCGAAACTCCTGATCTTGGATCAATAGGAGATGATGCTACTGAAGATGAGGTTGCCACACACAAGATGTGGAAGAATGACAGTTTGACTGTCAAATGTATCATGCTGGCCTCCATGTCCAGTGAATTGCAAAGGCAGCATGATAGCATGGATACTCTCTCTATACTTCTCAATCTAAAGGAGCTATATGGAGCGCAAAGTAGAACTGCTAGATATGAGATATCTAAGCAGTTATTCCGTGCAAGAATAAATGAAGGAATATCCGTACAAAACCATGTTCTTATGGTTATTAACTTGATCACTAGATTGAGTCAACTAGGTTTTGCTATGGATGGTGAGCTAAGTCAAGATTTGATCCTGTAATCACTTCCTGAATCCTTCTCTCAGTTTGTTGTGAATTTTTTCACATGAACAAACTGAATACCTCTTTGCCTGAGCTGTTGAATATGCTCAAGACAGCCGAGACCCATATCAAGAAAGATAAGGGTCCACTCCTTATAGATAAAAGAAGGTCAGGCAGTAAGAGTTCTAAGAAAACATTGAACCCTAAAAGTAGCAAGATGAAGAGGAAGAAAGAAAAGAAAATCTCCGGATCAAGTATCTATTTTCATTGCGGCAAGAAAGGCTACTAGAAAAGGAATTGCAAGAGTTTTCTTGCAACTGTAAAGCCTGATGCAAGAGTTGCATCAAAAGGTATGTTTATGTTGCATGCCAGTTTGTCATTAAGTTCTTCAAATTCAAATTCAAATTCATGGATATTGGATACCGGCTGTGGTTCTCATATATGCAAATCATTACATGGACTACAAAGAATTAGAAGTTTGAAGAAAGATGACTTCGAGCTTTATGGCGTCGGAGGAGAGTCCATCCAGGCTGAAGCTGTTTGAACCTACAGATTGGAGTTGCCGTCGGGCAAGCTCTTGAAAATGAAAAACTGTTATTACATGCCAAAAATTATTAGAAATGTAATTTCTATTTCTTTATTATTAAAGAAAGGATTTGAAATTAATGTAAAGAGCAATGGTTGCTCTATTTTATTTTCTAATGAATTTTATCGCAATGGCATTATGGAAAATGGTCTTCTAGCTCTGTCTCTTAATGACAATATCTATCATATTGATAAAAGCAGCAAAAGGAAAAGAGAAAATGTGAATAACACCCTCCTTTGGCATTACTGACTTAGTCACATAAGTGAATCAATCATTGGAAACTTGTGAATCTTGTCTTATGGGAAAAATGACCAAGTCTCCATTCACTGGACATGGAGAAAGGGCATGTGAGTTATTAGGACTTGTGCATACAGATGTATGTGGTCTTATGACAACTCCAGCTAGAGGTGGATACTCTTACTTCATCACATTCACTAATAATTTATGAAGGTTCGGATATGTGTATCTTATGAAACAAATCCGAAGCCTTTGATAAGTTTAAAGAGTATCAAAGTATAGTTGAAAAACAAACTGGAAAGAGTATTAAAATTCTTCGATCAGATCGAGGAGGTGAATATCTTTTTAGTGAGTTTTTAAATCATCTTAAGGAAAAGGGTATTCTCTCTGAATGGACACCTTCGTATACGCCACAGTTAAATGGTGTAGCAGAAAGGAGGAATCGTACTCTATTAAATATGGTATGGTCCATGATGTGCTTTACAGACCTTTCTATTTTCTTCTGGGATTTTGCCCTAGAGACTACTGCATATGTATTAAACATGGTTCCGTCTAAATCTGTATCTAGCACTCCATATGAGATATGGAGAGGTAAGAAGCCAAATCTTAAGTACCTTAAGATATGGGGCTATCAAGCTTATGTCAAAAGAAATTTTAGACACAAGCTAAGTGCTAGATCAGATAAGTGTGTATTTGTAGGTTATCCTAAAGAGAGTATAGGATACCTCTTCTATCATCTTACTGATCGGTTCTTTCAATTTTGAAAATAAACCACGCAATAGCACGTATCCTGTAGGATAGTGATTACGGGTGTCGGTCCACAGGGATTGAAGAATAAGTTATTTTTCTTTTAAAAATAAATCAAGAAGAAGGATTTGCTAACTTGATTTAACTAAATTAAACTATGAGTGCGAATTGAAATTTATTAGAGTAGATAGATCTAGGATTTAGAATCCACCACATAGCATTGCATTAGGGACTGTGTTCTTAATTTTTATCTTTTGGAGAGGCATGCAAATTGGCTACAAGCCT
Source organism: Phoenix dactylifera (assembly GCF_051530095.1). NCBI lineage: Eukaryota > Viridiplantae > Streptophyta > Magnoliopsida > Arecales > Arecaceae > Phoenix > Phoenix dactylifera. The sequence goes on from NC_143200.1 coordinate 14,171,925, forward strand.
TTTAAAATAAAAGCATAAAGAGTGTTAGAAAGATCCATCTTCGGTGTAGCATGAAGTGTCTACCTAAGTATGCTAATCTAGGATGCAGCACACTTCATCTTCCTAGGCATGAATCATCTTAGACTACTTTAGCAAACATGATTAGTAACTAGCATGCTCAAAGTTTAAATATCATAAAGGAATATTTCATTGAAAATAAGAATTTAAACAAGCTCCAAAATAATAAAAAAAAATAAGAACTACAATGCCCTGATACATTGCTAGGGCTTCATCCAGCCCTAGACTAGACGTTTAGCCGCGCATGGCTTCCGGACAACCTCCCATCTGCAAATGAAAGCCTTCACCTCCCATCATTCCCAAAATATCACAAAACATTCTCTTTTCCCCTCCTTTCTCTTTTTTTTATTTCTTTTTCTCTCCCTCTCGGCTTTCTTCTTCTTTTCACCGAAACAGGGGGTCTCCCCTGTTTTTCTGTCGAAGCCCCCTCCTCTCCCTCGGCTCTCTTCTTCTACCCTTTATATAGATCTCTCCCTGGCAATGAATCCAAGGGGAATGGACGCATGATCCTTGGGCGGAATGCGCATCAACGGCTGGATCATGGGAGCTGGTTGCGGAAGAGTGGTCGGTGGAAGATGAATACGGACGGGAGAAGGGGTTGAATACATGTCCCGATTTGGATGCGTGATCCTTGGCTTGATGCGAGAGGCTGAATCACCGGCTGCTGGGATTTCCTTCACGGATGCCGGGGATGCGCTGGGAGGAGCCAATCGGAGGATCGATGGGAATCCGGAAGAGGAAGAGGCGGAACGCCATTTCTGTGATTCGGCAGCTGGTGGCTGGTGTGGATCTGTGGATGGAATCATGCTTCATTGCTTTCCTTCTTTGGACCATTGGCTGCTGGGAGGTGAATCCGGAGGAGTTGCTCGCTGGTGTGCTCGTTGGATGCGGCTGGAACGGGCTAATGGCGCTGGTGCACTACGTGGATCACGGAGGAAGAAATGGATCACGAGTTCTCGGTGGAGGCCGGATCGCAGGAAGATGAGATTGGCTCCGGATGCGTCACGGGCAGAAGAAGGGCCGGAGGATCTGGTCGCAGGATCGTCGGGAGGTTGCCGTGGAAGGTGGACGGCCACGGGATCTACGGGAGGGGAAGAAGATAAACAGTGAAATGCATTTTTAGTTTTTTTTTTTCTAACACTGTTCATATGAACAGTGTTTTCACGGAACACTGTTCATATGAACAGTGTTTTCACGGAACACTGTTCATATGAACAGTGATTCCAGTAATTTTCGGAAAAAATTCTTTTCTTGCTCTATTTTGACATGAAAATGGGCATATGTGGATTTAAATTAAAGGTCTCCCCTGTTTTGCTTAGTTTGCAAACGTGATACGGAGATGGAAATTTATGAACCGTTGGATTGCTTGGGTGCATGCATGTCAGTTGGGCATTGGGCTCGAACCCAGTGTTATTGAACTGAAACGTGCTGGCTGATACGCTTGGAAGGCGAGGATATGTGAATTATTTACTTCTTATCATATTTTAAATTTATTTCAAAGATTGTTCTATTTTATGGTAAAATAAGTGGTTATCCGTTTAAGAACATTGAAAAGTGCTGGAAAAAGAATATTAAATTATAGATTAATCAGCACTTATCACACCCCCAAACCTACATTTTGCTAGTCCTCGAGCAAAATAAAAAAAAAAAAGAAAAGCTCTAACTCACTTTCGCTGGCATCGCGATTGCATTTACCATATGCAACAAGGCTTTAAACCCCTAGGTTACCCTAGTAGACGAGTTATAGTCTCGTGAGGGTTTCTAGTGAAGATATCCACAAACTTCAAAATAAATCATTATTGTTATGAATTTTTTTTTCTTTTTTTTTTCTCGTGGGGGTTTCTAGTGAAGATACCCACAAACTTCAATATTAAAATAAATCATTATTGTTATGAATTTTTTTTTCTTTTTCTTTTTTTAAAAAAAATCTAATTTAACATACATAAATGATAAGAATTTCAAAGCACACACGGTTTTATTTACTAAGTCAGCCCAAATCCTAGGTCAAGATGCAATTCAAGTTGAAGTCATCAAGTTTCCGTTAGGGAAGTTGTAAGACTCATTTATGCTGGAGTACTCGGTGAAATCTGGACCGTTCACAAGCTAAGGGTTTGGATCTCCAAAATGTTGCTAATACCAGTAGTTTCCAAGGATTGGTCGAAAGAACCTGCTCACTGATTCAAAATCATCTTATCTGCAGGATTTCGAGAGTTGTGGATGTTTACTTTAGTACCTCACGGGCTTTATCTGTAATATTCCAGTTTACTCGAATTTTTACAACGAAGGCTTTCACACTATTATCTTTTTCAAGGTCAATACAGAGTTTTTTTTATAAAGATATATAAATTGTGCACTTTTACTCTTGTCGTGATTTCTCCGTGTAACGAGCAATGAGTCGACAACTCTCACACCAGTTGGCACAAGGTGTCAGGCATCAAGACTCACTCCCCTACGGACTTATGCTCGGAGTTCTCATCACAAGCCCACTTGACCTTTGACAATAGGTAGCCCTTTTCGATGTTCCTGACTAAATCCATTATTATTGATGTTTTTTTTTTTGAATTAGATAAGTATGATTCATCAGGGTCCAAGGTTGCTACTATACTATCAATATAATGTCGAGCCTAGACCTTAGAAGTGTCGGCCAGTGTGTAGTGAAATTCCGAAGTATTAATTAGCTTACAACTCCCTAAGAGAGACTTAATTAAAAGAACTTAAATTTGTATTACTTCCGACTAGTCATTGGACTTTTTAGATTTTATATACCTTGTGTGTTTAGCATTCTCGTATTAATGTATAGAAATGAGGTTTTTTAAAAACAAAAACTTTTTTTTTAATTTTTTTTATTATTATTATTTTATAAAAAATGAAAATGAACATATTTTTTTTAAAAAGATATTTTTATATTTTTATTTTTTTTGATAAACCTGACATTATGAAGTGAAAATGAATGCAAGAGATGCAAACAAAACAAAAAATGATTAAAAATACTTAAAAATACCCCCAAACCTAAACCTAACATTGTCCTCAATGTTAAAGAAAACTAAAAGAATTGGGTTGCCTCCCAACAAGCGCTAAGTTTATTGTCTTCAGCCAGACACAGTGAGATAGTTTTTTGCATCTTCTTTTATGAGGTCATCTATTTTGTCTATCATAAAACACTCAACTTCCCTCGCGGGTTGGTCGGCCGCATTGAACACATTTAATTTTACCTTCATGTTCCCAAATGATATGTTCATTACCCCTGTTCTACAATTGATGCATGCATTGGCTGTTGCTAAAAAGGGCCGCCCAAGGATCACGGGGATTTGTTTCTTAGGATTAGGCTCGTGCTCCATATCAAGGACAATGAAATCTACTGAAAAATAGAATTTGTCTACCTTGACAAGAACATCTTCAATTATCCCACGTGGTGTTTTTACAGATCGATCAGCCAATTGAAGGGATACCGAGGTTGGTTTTAACTCACCTAAACCAAGTTTCTCATAAACTGAATAAGGTAAAAGGTTGACACTTGCCCCTAGATCTAAGAGTGCTCGATCAATGAAATTATTTTCTAAGACACAGGAGATGGTGGGAGCACTAGGATCTTTGAATTTTGGAGGAGTCTTGTGTTGGAGAATAGAACTCACTTGCTCGGTTAGGAAGACCTTTTTAGGCACATGTGCCCTAGATTTTCGCTTTTGTGTACAAAGGTCTTTGAGAAATTTGGCATAGGAGGGAACTTGTCTAATAGCATCAAGAAGCGGAAGGTTGATTTTTACTTGTTTGAAAACCTCCATCATCTCCTCTAGTGAAGTTCCCTTCTTGCCAAAGGGAGAGGGTGAATTAAGAGCTTCAGGAAATGGGGCCTTTGGGATGTGATTTTTGGCAGAAGGTGGACAGTGGACTAGCTGAAGAAGAAGAAGATTTTAGATTTTTATTTGACACATGTCTATCCTCTTCTTCATCTTCCTTATTGTTATCTTTCCCAATCTTATTGTCTACTACACGTCCACTCCTTAGGGTAGCCAAAGCACTGGCTTGTTCCTGATGAATTGCATTTAATTGATTTTCTTGAGCCATATATTGTCCCCTAGGATTACTTAGTGGTTGCCTTGGAAGCTTTCCTTCCTCTCGCTTGTTCAGTGCATTAGCTAGTTGCCCCATTTGGGATTCTAGCTTGGCGATGGATTGCGTGTGAGAGTGCACCAATTGTGTAATGGTTTCCAAACCTTGAAGGGCGTTCAACACTTTCTCCTCAAAGGCTGTGTTTCTTTGGGGTGGAGGAGGAGTGTGTTGAAATTGAATCGAGGGACGGTAGGGATGAATATTTTGTGGGGTTTGAAAATTCTGAGAATTTTGAAAATTTTGGGAATAGGGTTGGGCTGTGTTCGAAGCTTGCTGCTTCCAAGAAAAATTTGGATGATTTCGCCATCCCGGATTATATGTATTGGAAAATGGGTCAGTACCCGATCTAGGCTGTGTTTGAGCAGCATTGATGTGTTCTTGCACGAGTTCGGGGAATTGGGGCGCTGAAGGGCACTCATGAATAGGGTGGGATGGGCTAGAATAGATAGTACACACTTGTGCTTGGGAAGAGTTCATGTAATGTCCACCTATCATCAGTTGGTCAATCTTATGGGACAATGCATCTACCTTGCTAGACAGGTCCATAGAATGACTTATTTCATTAATGGTCCCTTTTCTTTGAGAATTCGGGGGTGCTGGACGAGAACAAGAAGCATAGTGGAGGGAGTTTTCATTTAGATTTTCAAATAATTGCCATGCTTCATGCTTATTTTGAAGCATGAATGTCCCCCCGCATGCAGCATCGATCATCTGACGGTTTCGTTCAGTCAATCCGTCATAGAAACATTGCACTAGTTGCCACTTAGGTATTTGATGATGAGGGCATTTACGGATTAGGTCCCGAAATCTCTTCCAAGTTTCATGAAATTCTTCTCCCTCAGTTTGGAAGAAGCTTGTAATGGCACGTCTAAACTGGTTTGTTCTTCCTATGGGAAAGTATTTTTTTAGGAATTCTTGTTGCATTTGATCCCAAGAACGAATCGAGTTGGCTTCTAAAGAATTCAACCATTGTTTGGCTCTATCTTTAAGGGAGAAGGGGAATAATCTAAGTTTTAGAGCATCATCAGTAAAGTTCTAAATCTTGACAGTAGTGCAAATCTCAAGGAATTCATCTAGGTGTTTATATGGGTCTTCATTGGTGAGCCCATAAAAAGATGGGAGCATTTGGATCACACTAGATTTTATTTCATATTGTACGGCTGCTACTTCAGGTAATCGAATGCAAGATGGGGAAGTGTAAATGGTGGGAGTAAAGTACTCCCTCAGGAGTTTGGGTTGTTCTTCAGCCATCTCAGGAGGTGGGAATGATTCTAAGGTTTTGATTTCAGCTCGAATATTTCTAAGGGTCCGTTCTATTTCAGGGTCAAAAGGTAATAGGTTACGTACTCTAGAACGACTTCCTTGCATACACTAGTACTTGATCAATCAAGCATGCAATAAAAAAAAACACATAAATCCTTGTATTTGTCCTAAAACCACTAGACAGCTTCTAACTGGTTTGAAGAGGGCACCTAAGCCTCCAATCCGGTCTAATGAACCGAGTTGATCAGGTAAGCTTCCAGGTAAGTAGAGGGGTCACGATGCGTTCGCAAAGGTTCCACTTAAAACCCACTTGCCTCGAACAGATGAACTGTCTCCCTTATAGGGACAAAGCTTGCCTAGACATCAACTAAGCCACAGAGCGAAATTGGTGCAACTTTCGGTGATATTCGTCCTATTGAGCTCGAATGTCCCTAGGAGCCAATGTCTAATTGATTTTAATTAAGCTGACACTATGTGAGATTGAGTTCACCTAAGTTGGGCAAGAGTCCGATGATGAAATCCGGCTCTTATCTTGTTGGGGTGATTGCCCTTACTATGTGCGGATTAATTTGTGTATGTGTATCAAGCATGCATTCACACTTTTGCTGAAATTAAAATCAAACAATCACCACAAAATTTCAAGCTAATAATTAATTTAAATAAGAAAGGTTTAGAGGTTACCAAAGAGAATTTTTCCAGCAATTTAAAATTTTTTTAAGCAAACCTCTAAAGCATTCCTTTTTGATAGCCCAGATCTCCTCTTCGATTCCTGATCAAATAAGACCAAAAGAAAAATTAAAAAAAAAATTAGTAGAAGAGAAAAAGGAGATAAAAAAAGTAACAATAATAGAAAATAATTTTTTATTTTATTTTAGATATATATTTTTTTTGAAAGTTTTTTTTAATTAATTAATTTTTTTTAATGATAGGAAAAATAACTATGCTAGCAATCTCCGGCAACGGCGCCAAAAATTTGATCGGTTCTTTCAATTTTGAAAATAAACCACGCAATAGCACGTATCCTGTAGGATAGTGATTACGGGTGTCGGTCCACAGGGATTGAAGAATAAGTTATTTTTCTTTTAAAAATAAATCAAGAAGAAGGATTTGCTAACTTGATTTAACTAAATTAAACTATGAGTGCGAATTGAAATTTATTAGAGTAGATAGATCTAGGGTTTGAAATCCACCACATAGCATTGCATTAGGGACTGTGTTCTTAATTTTTATCTTTTGGAGAGGCATGCAAATTGGCTACAAGCCTTTTAAAATAAAAGCATAAAGAGTGTTAGGAAGATCCATCTTCGGTGTAGCATGAAGTGTTAGGAAGATCCATCTTCAAGACCTACAAATGGAGACACAAGATATTCCTCAACCAAATGTACCCATGGATAAGGTACAACCACAACACACATCTCCTCTTCGAAGGTCAGATAGAGCGCGAAGAGCACCTGAGAGGTATGCCGAACCAATCTCCATACCGGACGTACCGAACCGATCTACAAGGAAAATTTGCTGGAATTTCTCCTTGCAGGCCAGGGATGATCTCTGTCATTGCTTGGACAATTTTTGGATCGTCGCTGTAGCTTTTATAGCAGCGACCCCATCTTGGATCTCTACAAACCTGCACAAGGCTCGAGCAGAAGAAGACTGAAACTGAATGGTCCTGGATGTTCTCCGTGAGATATGTTTAGCTTATTTATCTTTTTTGTAAGAACCAAAATTCACAGCAACATAATGGTTTTATGTCATTGTTATCGAACACATGGAGCGAAAACATAAGGAATACCTGTTGCTCTCACTTCAAGAGCAGTTGCAGCCCCAATTCTCTTCACAAGTGCTGGTTCTCTAATAGAAAAAAAAACATTTTTAACAAGAGCACAAAGATTATGAACATATAAAGAAAACGCTATGGAATAAAAGCAGGTTTACTTAATTTGATTATCCTTTGTAACTACTCTGACAACTAAATTAAGCTGCACCTTAGGAAAGAAAATATTTGGAACCACTTGAGCTGCCAGAATGCTGAACTGGCAACAATGCACTGATTGTTTCAAGTCATTTCACCCTCAGTGTGAACAAGTAGCAACAATAAGTTTAGTGGTACCAATACATATGCTGGATACGGCCTTACAACCATGAGAACTTTTGACACTCTTTGATGATAGCAAGCAGTGATGAAGGTATTGCCTTTTCAAAATGACTAAAATTGCCACGCCCCCAGCCCGAAATCGCGAGCCAAGGGTCGCGCCAACCGCCGTACACCAGTAGGAAACTCTCCCCACGAGCATGCAAGGCATCTTAGCCAACATCTCAATTTATATAAATTTAAAATAATTCAACTAAATAAATGCAATCTTATTTCATTGACTAACTCAAGTCATAAAGTCTCACAGTTCTAAATATGCAGCGGAACAATAATTTACCAACATGCAAAACTTAGTTCTTAAAATAACAAAACCTAGCAATGTCTAACAATTATAATAAATGTCCAAGATAATAGTTCAACTTAAATAACCCTAATCTAAGATAGCTTGTGCCACAATCCTTCTAGTCGCCCTCCCATTTTGAAACCTCAATAGACTAGTTCTCGAGATCTGTAAAACAACAATAAATTGTATAATGATCTAAACAGCCCAGTAAGTAACAAACACTCTAGCTAGATAAATCAGGCAATAATATGCAGAAAATAAATATATATGCAGTTCCAAGATACAAATCAAATATTTCTTAAATTCTTAAGATTCTTTTTACGGTTTCGAGATTCTTTCACATATTCAATTCATCTTGTCGATCCTGGACTATGACCACATGTTTCCTGTGGCAGGGTCATCAATACCGACTAATCTTCTCGCGGTGAGTCCTTCAGGATAGTCAATTGCCAACGTATCTGCCCCCATTGGCGGGGTCCTCAATATAGCCAGGTCGAAGTTCAATTAGTTCTCTATTTCATATTTCAGTTATGAAAACATGCAGCGTCAAAACCAAATATCGTTCATATCTCAATTTCTTTCAATTTATCAGAATTCAACTTAACAGCCGAGAACTATGACCACATGTTTCCTGTGGCAAGGTCATATCACCGACTAATCTTCTTGCGGTACCAATGTATTAGCCCCTATTGGCAGGGTTCTCAACATAGCCCGACTGCGAGTCCAAATCTATTACGAGTTATTATTCTTTTCTTGTATTACGTTCAATTTTCTAAACCGAAAATATGATATCGAATTAATCAAACACAATCCAAGTCGAAAGCAAATATGTTCAATCAGAATTATACAATATTCTAAAAATAGACATATAACACCATGCATCGAATTTGTAAATCAAGAATAACTCGACTCGAGAAAATATTTATAACTTGCCGATAAATCTAGAAAAAGGTTACATTACTTACCTTACGAACGAGATCCACAACAAATCCAATTAATTACGCAAATCCCTCACAGAACCTAATATCCAAAAATCATATTCTTCTTTTAAAATTCATCACTATATATATGTATATATATATATATATAACTTAAATTTTAACATCCTTCCATGGTCGAGCCTGCAGAAGTGCCTAGCACTCCGAGTTCAGGTTCATACCCGTAAACCACCTCCCTCCCTTTATATATATATATATATATTTCCTTTTCTCTTTCTTTTTCTTTTTCTTTTCCTTTTCTTTTCTTTTCTTTTCTTTTCTTTCCTTTTCTTTTCTTTTTCTTTTCTTTTCTTCTCTTCTTCTCCAGAATCTTCTCCCAACTCCTCTCTTCCTTCCCCCCTTTCTTTTTTTCTTTTTCTTTCTCCTCCTCTTCTCTTCACCCGACTTCCTCTCCTTCCCCCGCTTTCTTTCTTCTTCTTTCTTCTCCCGCAAAGGGAGGTCGGCGAACTTGGGAGAGGCCAAGTCGAGGCCGGCGATGCCCGCGGCGGCCGGCCCTCTCCTTCTTCCCGCGGAGGAGGCATGCGCATGGGAGAAGAAGAGCCCGCAGCGGTCGGCCTTCTCCTTCTTCCCTCTCTTCTTCTTTCTTTCTTTCTCTTTTTTTTTCAAATGGTATAACAAAGAGGTGAAGGCTAGGAATCTTTACCTCAGCCCCGGCAAAAATCCGGCGGCTTCCTTCCGACGGCAAACGGAGGAAGAAGAGCACCCAACCCATTGCTTTAATGGCTCTCCTCCCTCTCTCTTGGGCGGCAACACGAAGAAGAAGGAGAACCCCCAACCAGTTGGGCATGGCGGCTCCGCTTTGGATGGCTTCAAAGGAGGAGGAAGAAGCCCTAAAAATAACCAGGCATTCCTGGCTTCTTCGGGATGATTCTCCCCTTCATCACGCCCCCTCACATGCAACGCACGTGAGGCCGAAAGTTTTGGAGCTGGGCTGGTCAAGTGGACTGGGCTCCGTTCCAGGGTCTCACATCCTTCCTCCCTTAAAAGAAATTTAATCTATGAAATTTTTGTACATGCAGTTCAAGAATAATACTTCTTCCAAATCAAGTCATAACACTCTTCAAATGAAAGTCATCTTGTTTAACCAATGTCAAATAATTCTATTCACCACACTTCCTCTGCACACTCTGATTTAAACCTCAACATACCCGTGTCAAGTCTAGAGATTTTTTTCTCCTAGAATTACTTGCTTATTGGTACATTCATTATTATGTCTTAATCCGTGTGAACACTTTCGAAATTCAAAAGCTCATATTCTTCTTTTGACAATTAATCAAAAAAAATTGTTATGTAACTATTTAATCTTTTCTAGCAGCATAATAAGTTGTCTAACAAGGAGCAGTGGGCATAGCTAGACAATAAATAGAAATAAATATTGGAACTAGATTAATACCTGTCGTCCTTCAGGACAGTCAATTGCCAACGTAGCTGCCTCCATTGGCGGGGTTCTCAACATAGCGAGGTTGAAGTTCAATTAATTCTCTATTTCATATTTTAGTTATAAAAACATGCAGTGTCAAAACCAAATATCGTTCATATCTTAATTTCTTTCAATTTACCAGAATTCAACTCAACAGCCAATAACTATGACCATATGTTCCCTGTGGCAGGGTTATATCACCGACTAATCTTCTTACGATACCAATGTATTAGCCTCTATTGGCGGGGTCCTCAACATAGCCCAACTGCGAGTCCGAATCTATTACGAGTTATTATTATCTTTTCTTGCATTACGTTCAATTTTCTAAACCGAAAATATGATATCGAATCAATCAAACACAATCAAGTCGAAAGCAAATATGTTCAATCAGAATTATACAATATTCTAAAAATAGACATATAACACTATGCATCGAATTTGTAAATCAAGGATAACTCAACTCGAGAAAATATTTATAACTTACCGATAAATCTAGAAAAAGGTTACATTACTTACCTTGCGAACGAGATCCACAACAAATCCAATTAATTACGCAAATCCCTCGCAAAACCTAATATCCAAAAATCATATTCTTCTTTTAAAATTTAAGTTATATATATCTATATAACTTAAATTTTAACATCCTTCCATGATCGAGCCTGTAGAAGTGCTTAGCTCTCCGAGTTCGGGTTCATACCCGTAAACCACCTCCCTCCCTTTATACATATATATATAAAGATATATATATATATATATTCTCTTTCTTTTCCTTTTTCTTTTCTTTCCTTTCTTTTTCTTTTTTCTTTTCTTTTCTTTCCTTTTCCTTTCCTTTCCTTTTCTTTTCTTTTCTTCGCTTCTTCTCCAGACTCCTCTCTTCCTTCCCCCCTTTCTTTCTTTTTTTTCTTTTTCTTTCTCCTCCTCTTCTCTTCACCCGACTTCCTCTCCTTCCCCCTCTTTCTTTCTTCTTCTTTCTTCTCTCGCGAAGGGAGGTCGGTGAGCCCGGGAGAGGCCAAGTCGAGGCCGGCGACGCTCGCGGCGGCCGACCCTCTCCTTCTTCCCGCGGAGGAGGCATGCGCACGGGAGAAGAAGAAGTGCCCGCGGTGGTCGGCCTTCTCCTTCTTCCCTCTCTTCTTCTTTCTTTCTTCTTTTTTTTTCAAATGGTATAACAAAGAGGTGAAGGCTAGGAATCCTTACCTCAGCCCTGGCGAAGATCCGGCGGCTTCCTTCCAGCGGCAAATGGAGGAAGAAGAGCACCCAACTTGCTACTTTAATGGCTCTCCTCCCTCTCTCTTGGGCGGCAACACGAAGAAGAAGGAGAACCCCTAACCAGTTGGGCGTGGCGGCTCGACTTTGGATGGCTTCAAAGGAGGAGGAAGAAGCCCTAAAATAACCAGGTGTTCTCGGCTTCTGCGGGATGATTCTCCCCTTGATCACGCCCCCTCACGTGCGACGCACGTGAGGCCGAAAGTTTGGGGCTGGGCCGGTCAAGTGGACCGGCCAGTTCCAGGGTCTCGCAAAAATACTATTAAAATATTTTTTCTAAACTTACTTGGGATCCTATCTTTCTTTGCTCGTAGGATTTGAGTCAATTTAGCAATTAAGCGACCATTGGTTTTCGAATGGACATAATAGCTTCTTTTATTAGCTGTTACTCTATATGGCCTTGGTCTCGTTCGTCTCACTCTTTCACACTAGTCGAGGCAAGCAATTCTTACTCGGAAAAAAGAAGACTGTGACGAGGGAGTCCAATTAGTCAAATAGGAAGAAAATACGAAGAAAAATGGAAAGTCGTCGAAAAGCAGGGGTGGGATGTGATTCGCCAAGCTAGGGCAAACAAAGCCGTCCGGCCCTATAGGATTAGGAATGCGAAGGCCTTAGAGAATTGACCTATTCATAGAGTAATCCTATGATCTTTATAGAGGATATATGCTATGTCTTTATTTATATAAATAAATATAAGGGTGACTCAATCAATTGGGGGTGGGACTCAGTAAGATTTAGAGATGCTCTTTTCAGTTTGTTTACAGATGTATGGCACCACTGCTGGTGTACATTGTTCCCTCTTCCGAAGTTCTTGCAGGGCCACTAGCAACACATTAAGCTGGTTGTGAAGGGGAAAAAAGGTGCATCAACAGATAAAATACATTATTTGGCCCATTACTTTGACAAGTCTTAAAATATGGTGCATGGCTGCAAGACTTGCAAAGCAAAATGAATTGTTCCCAAATGTTTATATGTGGATGCAAAAACGAAAAAAAAAAAATCTAGAGTTTTTTGGTGACAAATTAGTTTCATCACTAATCTTTTTTATATATGGTGACTGAATAAGTTTCATTGCAAACAGATTTTGATTTTTTGGCAAGGATAAGATTTCATTGCTAAATAATTCATTTATAGTTTTGGCGCAAAATGTAGACCATTTGTCAAATTGGTCTTCTGATTGGGTCATTAGGCTCAGTCCAAGGTCTAATTGGGTCTAACCTTGGTCTAGTATCATTTTAAATCATTTGGGCTTGAATTAGGGTCGGTCCAAAGCCAATTTGGTCTCTAATTAGTTGAATTAGGCTTGATTCAGATTGAATTGGGCCTGCTAGGACTAGCTCAGCTTAATTGGATTCGGACCCAACTGAATTTGGGCTTGATTTAATTCGCATTTAACTTGGTCTGCAATTTAGGCTCGTCCAGCCTTAGCCTAATCTGTTTGGGACCGGGCTTAGCCAGATTTAGCTAAGCCAATTACTTTTTATTGGGCTTAACGGGTTTTGGACCCGAACCAGGATCCGCCCCGTTATGCCGGAACCGTTAAGGTCCTTCTTCCAGAGTATTCCCGCCTCTTCGCCTCCATCCTCTCTCTCTCTCTCTCTCTCTCGCCCCCCCCCCCCCCTCCTTCGTCTCCACCGGAAGCCCTAGCCCCTTTCTTTCTTCTTCTTTCACCTCCGGCCGAGCCCTTCTCCCCTCCTTCCTCTCTCTCTTTGCTTCCCCCCTCCCACCTCCTCTTCTCCCTCTCGCCGTGCCACCGTGGGGCGAGCCTCCTCCGGGAGATGCTTCCACCTCGGAGCCGCAGAAGGCGGACGCTTCCTCGGCCTGCAGCCGCTCCGGCGACTGCGGCCGAGGGGTGCCCTTCTCCAGGGTGGGAGCAGTGGGAGAGGGAGGGCCTAAACCTCCTCCAAAGTGATGCCGGAGTGAGTTTTAGTCTCCGGGGACCTCCCTTACCCCGATCCGACCACGGCGGAGGAGGAGAACCACCGTGACCGAGAAGGAGGCGCGAGAGACCCAGGTACGATCCTCCTTTTTTTTTCCCCTCTTTTTCTTTCTTTATTTTCTTTTATTTTCTTTTTCTCCTCCTCCCTCTGTGGTGGCGCCACCACCTCCTCCGTTTTTCTTTCCAGAGTTTTCCCGCCTCTTCGCCTCCATCCTCTCTCTCTCTGTCCCTCTCTCTCTCTCGCCCCCCCTTCCTTCGTCTCCACCGGAAGCCCTAGCCCCTTTCTTTCTTCTTCTTTCACCTCCGGCCGAGCCCTTCTCCCCTCCTTCCTCTCTCTCTCTGCTTCCCCCCTCCCACCTCCTCTTCTCCCTCTCGCCGTGCCACCGTGGGGCGAGCCTCCTCCGGGAGATGCTCCCACCTCGGAGCGGCAGAAGGGAAAGGGTAGGGGGGCCTGGACCTCCTCCGAAGTGGTGCCGGCGGAGTCAAACGGGTCCCCGAGGTGGGGCCGAGCCCCTGGGAGCTCCCCTGAGGAGGCGGACGCTTCCTCGGCCTGCAGCCGCTCCGGCGACTGCGGCCGAGGGGTGCCCTTCTCCAGGGTGGGAGCAGTGGGAGAGGGAGGGCCTAAACCTCCTCCAAAGTGATGCCGGAGTGAGTTTTAGTCTCCGGGGACCTCCCTTACCCCGATCCGACCACGGCGGAGGAGGAGAACCACCGTGACCGAGAAGGAGGCGCGAGAGACCCAGGTACGATCCTCCTTTTTTTTTCCCCTCTTTTTCTTTCTTTATTTTCTTTTATTTTCTTTTTCTCCTCCTCCCTCTGGTGGCGCCACCACCTCCTCCGTTTTTCTTTCCAGAGTTTTCCCGCCTCTTCGCCTCCATCCTCTCTCTCTCTCTCTCTCTCGCCCCCCCCCTTCCTTCGTCTCCACCGGAAGCCCTAGCCCCTCTGTGGTGGCTTTAAATTCTGTCTTTTGAGTTTTCACATGCTTCTCCAGGGTGGGAGCAGTGGGAGAGGGAGGGCCTAAACCTCCTCCAAAGTGATGCCCGAGTGAGTTTTAGTCTCCGGGGACCTCCCTTACCCCGATCCGACCACGGCGGAGGAGGAGAACCACCGTGACCGAGAAGGAGGCGCGAGAGACCCAGGTACGATCCTCCTTTTTTTTTTCCCCTCTTTTTCTTTCTTTATTTTCTTTTATTTTCTTTTTCTCCTCCTCCCTCTGGTGGCGCCACCACCTCCTCCGTTTTTCTTTCCAGAGTTTTCCCGCCTCTTCGCCTCCATCCTCTCTCTCTCTCTCTCTCTCGCCCCCCCCCCCCCTCCTTCGTCTCCACCGGAAGCCCTAGCCCCTCTGTGGTGGCTTTAAATTCTGTCTTTTGAGTTTTCACATGCTTCTTTTTTCTAGAAGCCAACTATGTTTTTTTTCTCTTGATCAAGTCACCATGTATTTAGTTTCCCATTCATACTTACTAAGTATTCCTCCCGCTTTTCAAGAGAGGGAGGCACCTATTTTATGGCATCTTAGTTTTTATATTCTTATAATTAAGTAAGCTCTGTGATAACTGAATTATGTCGCCAATAGTTATATAAGTTCTGCATTTTTCTACACTTGTTATTGGCATGCTATCCATGTGATTTTGTGTTGATTATGGTGGGATATAGAATCACCGTTCCTGTAATTTATGCATTACACAGTAAGTCATGGATCTCCTCTCCATTATGTTTAAGTGCACTTAGTTTTGAGAGTTCCTTGAATTTCAGCCTCCCTCTTCATCTTCGCCTTCTCTGCTTTCTAATTGCTGGGCTTTTTGTTTTCAAGATTCTTTTTTAAGGGTTTCTTGAATTTTTGAGAGATTTTAAAGTAGATTTAGGTGGAGAGTCAAGGAAGTGGGGAACTTGGTTCAGCCTCCCTCTCTCCCTTTTCTTCAGTATATCTTCAACAGTTTTGAACTTGGTTGCGATTGACTAATTAATTTAATTTGTTTTTTTCATTTTTATTTCTACTCTCATTTAATTTGGGATGCTCTGGTCTTTTGCTGACATTTACATCCTTGTTTTCTGTACATCATGATAGTGACACCACTACTTTTGCCCCCATTTTTAATTAGTCATGCCTTTCATGGTAGATGCTGTTTCTAGGTCTCTGTTGGTCTAAAGTCTAAACTGTGGATGAAATAGTCTGCTGGATGATCGCACTTCATGTCATTGTATCAGGCATTGATAAATAATTAATTTTCAATCCAACAATACTTTTTGGGTATGGTAATGTGCATTTTGTTGTTTTAATTCGTTGTTCAGTAAGCATTATTTAGTTGATCTCACCTAAGTTTAATCTTCACGTGATGCTACAGGCCTTAAAGCATTTATGTCATAACTTATATTAATTGTAGTTGGGTTCTAAAGTATCTCTGTTCCTTTTTTATTCTTATCATATCCACAACTGAAGTGACATAACAAAATCCTGACCATAAATAGATGGGCTCTTTTACATGGACTACCGGTTTATTTGTGAATCTTATTATACTATTATTTTTCTGCAATTCTTTTAGGTCTCTTGTTATTAAGTTAATTGAAATGCCTGCTTCACTATTGGATAACTTTTTCTCCCATTTGTTGCGTTTGAATCTTGACAAATTAATTTAAGTTGTTTTTTCATTTTTTTTTCTGCCCTCAGTTAATTTGGATGCTCTGGTCTTTTGCTGACATTTACATCCTTGTTTTCTGTACATCATGATAGGGACACCACTACTTTTGCTCCCATTTTTATGTGCTGTGTATGTTGCTTAATCTTTTATTTGACAAAATTGTTTGGTTCTCTTAGCACAACTTTCAAATAGTATCATTTGCCGTTGCCATGAGACAAGGACATGATCTTCTGAAAATGCATTTGCATAATCTCAGAACTATTAGACTAATCCCTATACAACTGGGAGAGCAGCATTGCTTATGTTTCTTCTATTTGGCTTTTCTTCTTCTTCATTGTTTCGCAAACTGGGAGAGCGGCATTGCTTTTGTGTTCTATACAAAGAGGCTGGATGATTCTTGGATGAGGGTTTTGCTACATTTTGAGAGGAAAGTAACTATTCTCTTGACGGTGAGGCAATCTTGGATGGTCTGCTGCTGTTGTTCTGCAAGCAACCGTTTGCAGCTGTTTTGATTTATTAGTTGCAGATTAATTGGTGAATCTAAGCCTCTCCCTCCATCTTCCCCTTCTCTGCTTTCAAATTGCTGGGAGTTTTGTTTTTCAATATTCTTTTTGAGAGATTTTAATTTAGATTTTAATGTAGATTTAGGTGGAGAGTGTAGGAACTAGGGAGATCTTGGTAAAAGTCTCCTCTCCCTCTCTCCCTTTTCTTCAGTATATCTTCAAAAGTTTTGAACTTGGTTCTCTCTGGACTTGAATGATGGAGAGATAATATTTTGATCGCTGTTTGTTCAATCTGGATTTGGTATTCTTGGTTGTTGGTGATATTCTGTCTAATTTGGTTCTGGAGGTTATGTTTATATTGCTTCGATGTGCAATCTCTCCCTCTTTTCAATTGTTAATGTTATAGCATGTGAAATGATCTCTGTCATGCTAAATCCATAGGAAATCCTAAATCATTGAGCTTAAATGATTGCTATATAGGATTTCTTCGGAGGCTTATTTCGCTAAATGCTAAGACTAGTTCGATGGTTCTTCATGTAAAGAGTTTGGATTATTTTATTGCTTCTATTTCTCTCATCCTGCTTGGTTGTTGTAGATAATTTGTGCTGGTTGTTGTTTTGGTTGGCTGCCATTGCATGCTCCATTTGATGACATGTGAATGATGTTAATCAAATTTTGAGCAAACTTCTTTTAGGTCCGTTAGTCTTGGTGATGCAATTGGTTGTCCACCTGCTTTAATTTGTTGTCGCAAGCACCACATTTGTGGAATGCCTGAACATCAATTTAAAGTCGGCATTATGTGGTTCTGTATGCTGTTTTTGCCACTGTGACTGAGACACACATAAAACTTTAGTGTTTTCATGGATGTATTATAGTAATTTCTGTGCTTTTGTCGCCTCTTCCTGTCATGATATGATCAAGCCTTTCAAGGTGGATAATGTTTGTTGGTCACTGTTGGTCTAAACTCTTAAGCTGTGGATGAAATAGTTTGGTGCTGGCGGTTATGTCGTCTTCGGTAGCGGTAGAGCGAGCAGCTTTTGAATGTCTGCTGTTTCGCAGACATCCGAGCAGCGGCCATGGTTAGAAGGGGGGAGGAGAAGAAGACATGGTGGGATCTTTTTCCTAGGTCGGCTTCTAGTTCTCTTTCTCAAGATTTGCTGGTATTCTATTTCTTCTCCTCCTACTTGTTCTTGGTCTCCCGGGTGGATAATGGTCGCGATGTTGTGCTTCTTGTTATCTTTTTCTCTTTGTTTATGTGCCTTCTCTTTTGCTTTTCTTATTCTTCTTTGTTTCCCAAATTGGGAGAGCGGCGCTGCTTTTGGGTTCTTTACAAGGAGGCTATGATGATTCTTGCTCGAGGGTTTCGCTACAATTGAGAGGAAAGCAGTTATTCTCTTGACGGCAAGGCAATCTTGCAGGCAACTATTTGCAGCCATTTTGATTTATTAGTTGCAGATCAATCGGTGAATCAGAGCCCCCCTCTCCATCTTCCCCTTCCCTGCTTTCAAATTGCTGGGATTTTTGTTTTCAATATTCTTTTTACGGTTGTGTTTCCGAGAGATTTTAAAGTAGATTTAGGTGGAGAGTGTAGGAAGTGGGGAGATCTTGGTCAAAGTCTCTCTCCCTCTCTCCCTTTTCTTCAGTATATCTTCAAAAGTTTTGAACTTGGTTCAGATATTTTATTTTGTCAACTTTGCTTTAAGTTCTCTCTGGACTTGAATAATAGTGAGATAATATTTTGATCGGTGTTTGTTCAATCTAGATTTGGTATTCTTGGTTGTTGGTGGGACTCCATCTAATTTGGTTCTGGAGGTTATGTTCTATATTGTTTCGATGTGCTTTCTCTCCCTTTTTTCAATTGTTGACGTTCTGGCATGTGAAATGATCTCTGACATTCTAAATCCATGGGAAATTCTAAACCATTGAGCTTAAAAGGTTGCTATATAGGATTTCTTTGGATGCTTATTTCGTTAAATGCTATGACTAGTTCTCTAGTTCTGCATAGAAAGAGTTTGGATATTTTATTGCGTCTATATCTCTCGTCCTGCTTGATTGTTGTACATAAATTTATGCTGGTGGTTGTTTCGGTTGGCTGCCATTGCTTGCTCCGTTTGATGACACGTAATTGATGGTCATCAAATTTTGAGCAAACTTTTTTTGGGTCCGGTAGTCTTGGTGATGCAATTGGTTGTCCACTGGCTTTAATATGTTGTTGCACGCACCACATTTGTGGAATGCCCGAACATCTATTTAATGTTGGCATTATGTGGTTCTGTATGCTGTTTTTTGCCGCTGTGACTGAGACACATATAACTTTAGTATTTTCATGGATGGATTATGGTAATTTCTTTGCGTTTGTTACCTCTTGCTGTCAACTTTGGATGATATGATCAACCCTTTTTTGGTAGATGCTGTCTGTAGGTCCCTGTTGGTCTAAACTGTGGATGAAATGGTCTGCTAGTTGATTGCACTCTCTGTCATTGTATTTGTCTTTGATAAATAGTTAATTTTCGGACCAACAAATTTTTTTTTTGGGGCTATGATAATGTGCATTTTGTTGTTTTATTTCATTTTTTCGATAAGCATTATTCATTTGATCTCACCTAAGTTCAATCTTCACGTGATGCTACAGGCCTTAAAGCATTCACGTCATAAGTTATATTAATTGCAGTTGTGTTCAAAGTATTTCCGTTCCCTTTTTTATTTTTATCATATCCACAACTGAAGTGACATATGTCACTCCCCGGACCCGGATCCGTGACATGGCCGTGCTATTGCCGACTACCGCCCACAATAGCACGAAGCCTCATACATGGGTAACAGGGTAGTCAGACTTGTCAAACTGTCATATATTTAAAATATTTGCTGTGTATCATATAAGGTAGTACAGGTATTTCTTCTTCCATCTCTGTGCCAGAGTCTTTTTTCCTCTGTTTTACTGTTGAAACAGAGGGGAGAAACATTCCACAGAGGAACTTTCCCTCTTTTTATTTTGTTTAAACCCATTTAAGTAAATCAGGTCATACCTTGCTCCGGGTTGGCTACAGCCGAGCAGTACACCCTTCAAGAAATCCCTCCTTCCTCTCCTAGGGCTTCAGAGGTTCAGCTCCATCAACCTTCGGCTCTAGGGTTCGGCTTCTCTGGTACAGTACTCGAGAGGGCTAAGGAATAAGAGGGTATAGTAACTCCTAAGTTAAGAAACTGAGAGTTTAAATAAACTCTGCTTAGGAGGTGACCCTTGGAGAGGCGGCACCCTCTCCTTCCTCCTTGCTCCGGAAGCCTACAGATGCCCTTTCCCTCAGGCCAGCTGGGCTTGTCCTTTCAACCTGGGTGAGGTGGCAGACTCCCATTTTGCATGGATGAGGGCCCAACAGCTGGTCTTCCCCCCTATTGGCCAGCGGGGGCCCGTCACTTCAGTCCTCAGGCGTGAGGTGAGGGTTGCCATCCATGGGCCCAATACGGCCCCATTAACGACCGAGCCCAAATACCCTTAAATTGGGCCTCAGAAGTATTGGGCCCAGTTAGTATCAGGCCCGGATGTTACATTCTTTCCCTCTTATATAAATTTCATCCTCGAAATTAATCATACCTCTATTTTTAGGTATGCAGTGTAATTCTCTAGAAAAACTAACTGAAATAAAGAAATGTGCATGGCCAGAATCAAACAAAATCCATGGGAAATCCTAAACCATTGAGCTTAAAAGGTTGCTATATAGAATTTCTTTGGAGGCTTATTTCGTCAGATGCTAAGACTATTTATCTGGTTCTTCATATAAAGAGTTTGGATTATTTTATTGCTTCTATATCTCTCATCTTGCTTGGTTGTTGTACATAGATTTGTGCTGGTTGTTGTCTTAGTTCGCTACCATTGCTTGCTCCATTTGATGACATGTGAACGATGGTCATCAAATTTTGAGCAAACTTTTTTTTGGTTCCATTAGCCTTGGTGATTCAATTGGTTCTGGAGGTTATGTTCTATATTGTTTCATTGTGCTCTCTCTCCCTCTTTTCAATTGTTGACGTTCTGGCATGTGAAATGATCTCTGACATTCTAAATCCACGGGAAATTCAACACCATTGAGCTTAAAAGGTTGCTATATAGGATTTCTTCGGATGCTTATTTCGTTAAATGCTAGGACTAGTTCTCTAGTTCTTCATAGAAAGAGTTTGGATTATTTTATTGCTTCTATATCTCTCGTCCTGCTTGGTTGTTGTACATGAATTTATGCTAGTGGTTGTTTCGGTTGGCTGCCATTGCTTGCTCCGTTTGGTGGCACGTAATTGATGGTCATCAAATTTTGAGCAAACTTTTTTTGGGTCCGGTAGTCTTGGTGATGCAATTGGTTGTCCACCTGCTTTAATATGTTGTTGCACGCACCACGTTTGTGGAATGCCCGAACATCTATTTAATGTAGGCATTTTGTGGTTTTGTATGCTGTTTTTTGCCGCTGTGATTGAGACACATAACTTTAGTATTTTCATGGATGGATTATGGTAATTTCTTTGCATTTGTTACCTCTTGCTGTCAACTTTGAATGGCATGATCAACCCTTTTTTGGTAGATGCTGTCTGTAGGTCCTTGTTGGTCTAAACTGTAGATGAAATGGTCTGCTAGTTGATTGCACTCCCCGTCATTGTATCCGTCTTTGATAAATAGTTAATTTTCGGACTAACAAATTTTTTTTTTGGGCTATGATGATGTGCATTTTGTTGTTTTAATTCAATGTTCGATAAGCATTATTCATTTGATCTCACCTAAGTTCAATCTTCACGTGATGCTACAGGCCTTAAAGCATTCACGTCATAAGTTATATTAATTGCAGGTGTGTTCAAAGTATTTCTGTTCCCTTTTTTATTTTTATCATATCCACAACTGAAGTGACATATGTCACGCCCCGGACACGATCCGCGACACGGCCGTGCTATTGCCGACTACCGCCCACAATAGCACGAGCAGTACAACCTTCAAGAAATCCCTCCTTCCTCTCCTAGGGCTTCAGAGGTTCAGCTCCTTCAACCTTCGGCTCTAGGGTTCGGCTTCTCTGGTACGGTACTCTAGAGGGCTAAGGAATAAGAGGGTATATTAACTCCTAAGTTAAGAAACTGAGAGTTTAAATAAACTCTGCTTAGGAGGTGACCCTTGGAGAGGTGGCACCCTCTCCTTCCTCCTTGCTTTCGAAGCCTACAGCTGCCCTTTCCCTCTGGCCCGCTGGGCTTGTCCTTTCAACCTGGGTGAGAGGTGGCAGACTCCCATTTTGCATGGATGAGGGCCCAACAGCTGGCCTTCCCCCCACTGGCCTGCTGGGGCTTGTCACTTCAATCCTCAGGCGTGAGGCGAGGGTTGCCATCCATGGGCCCAATACGGCCCCATTAATGACTTGGCGCAAATACCCTTAAACTGGGCCTCAAAAGTATTGAGCCTAGTTAGTATCGGGCCCGGACATTTATTCTTTCCCTCTTAAATAAATTTCATCCTCGAAATTAATCATGCCTCAATTTTTTAGGTATGCAGTGTAATTCTCTAGAAAAACTGACTGAAATAAAGAAATGTGAATAGCCAGAATCAAACAAAATCCATGGTAAATCCTAAACCATTGAGCTTAAAAGGTTGCTATATAGAATTTCTTTGGAGGCTTATTTCGTCAGATGCTAAGACTATTTCTCTGGTTCTTCATATAAAGAGTTTGGATTATTTTATTGCTTCTATATCTCTCATCTTGCTTGGTTGTTGTACATAGATTTGTGCTGGTTGTTGTCTCAGTTCGCTGCCATTGCTTGCTCCATTTGATGACATGTGAACGATGGTCATCAAATTCTGAGCAAACTTTTTTTGGTTCCGTTAGACTTGGTGATTCAATTGGTTGTCCACCTACTTTAATTTGTTGTTGCTCGCACCACGTTTGTAGAATGCCCCAACATCTATTTGATGTTGGCATTATGGGGTTATGTATGCTATTTTTTGCCTTTGTGTCTGAGACACATATAACTTTAGTGTTTTCATGGATCGATTATAGTAAGTTCTATGCTTTTGTTGCCTCTTGCTGTGAACTTTGAATGATATGATCAAGCCTTTCATGGTGGATGCTGTTTGTAGGTCACTGTTGGTCTAGACTATGGATGAAATAGTTTGGTCATCTCATGGTCATCTCATCTTATAGGGGCTAGATTCGTGATTTTCTGTGGAAATTGTCGATAAATCCTAACCATTGATGTCTCTTTAGCAAGCATATCTGATTGGTGGAACAGCATGCTCAGGTCGAAAAACTGTCCGATTGCAGTATTTCTTGAAGTTTGTAAGTATATTTTGATTTATTTGCCAACAATTTGTCACAGTATTACTTTTATTGCTTAAGGCTGTGATTTCTTGAATCAGATTAACTTTTTGGTCTGTTACTGATGTTCAACAAGCATCAATAGTGCTGGACACCAATTTTTAGACTGGTATACTAGATTAAATTATCCATTTGTTGCTGACCTGTTCTGACCAGATCTTGATTTGAAAGCATTGGTAGGTTGTGAGTTGAGAGGGAACCCTCTTGAGTAATATTCGGATTTGCAGTAAACCTTATTTATTTGTTGCAGTAGACCTGTTTATCTAATGCTGGAGATTATGTGAACTTGTCATGTAAGACATAAGGTTCAAAATGGTATTTATAATGGTTCCAAGAATTAGGAGCATGGGCGGGCATACAATGTGACGGATAATCGCCTTCTCAAAGAGCTGGTTCTTTTATGTTGGTAAACAAGGCTCAACCTTCCACCTCTTCTTTCTCCTAGCTTTCTACTTGAGAGAGGAGGTGAGCATCTATAGTGATTTCTCAGTTACCCTTCAAGCATTGTTCCTTCTCCTTTTCTTCTTCGCTTTATTGTGTATGGATGTATTTATGTATGAATATTCATGCAACAAGGGGTGACTTCTAAAATTGTTCTTCTCTTCTTTGCATGCCATCTTCTCTAGCAATAGGCGAGACATATATGGAAGGTCTACTACATTGCTGGCACCCGATCTGCATTCATTGTAAGTTGGAGAGGTCATCACCAGAGGAGAAGAGGTACAGGGATCTTCTCCTTTTTTTTGCGTGCATGTATATTAATGAGATGATGGGCAAGTTGTGAAATTACTCCTCTTCTTTGCGTGTCAACTTCTCTAGCAATAGGTGAGGAACTTCTGGAAGTGGTGAATTTGAGCCTCTTCTTCCTTTTCCCTTTTTGCCTTTCAATTTCTTGTTTTTTGAAGATTATATTTCTGTAGCACTTTTTTAATTACATAACTGCTATTAAATATTTTTTGATGTAATTTTTCGGTTGTTCCTGAAGAATTCATTGGATTTGGAGGCTGATGATAGTTTCAAGATAAAGATGGTATCGATAAAGGTACGATTTTGACTTCGAGAACCCAAATTCTCAAAGTTTCTATTTTGCTTGTCAAAAATCAGGAGTTGTTTGCTCACTACTCGAATGTGTCACATTTTTACATTTTCTCCTTGACAAAATCCCGACCATAAATACATGGGCTCTTTTACATGAACTACCAGTTTATGTGTGAATCTTATTGTTCTTTTTTTTTTCTGCAATTCTTTTACGTCTCTTGTTATAAAGTTATCTGAAATGCCTACTTCACCATTGGATAACTTTTTCTCCCATTTGTTGTGATTGGCTAATTAAGTTAATATGTTTTTTCATTTTTATTTCTGCTCTCATTTAATTTGGGAAGCTGTGGTGTTTTTCTAACATTTACATCCTTGTTTTCTATAAATCATGACAGTGACACCTCTACTTTTGCTCCCATTTTTATGTGCTGTGTATGTTGCTTAATATTTTATTTGACAAATGTGGTTGGTTCTCTTAGTACACTTTCAAATAGTATCATAGGCAGTTCCCATGAGATAATGACATGATCTTCTGAAAATGCATTTGCATAATCTCAGAACCGAACTATTAGACTAATCCCTGTATAGCTCCTATGCCTTTTTATATTAGATCAAGTTCAGAACCAGAAGAATTTCTCTTTGTTTTGTCTGCTGGCCATCAGTTATGGTTATATCCTTGTGACATACTGTGTGGTAATTCCAATCCTTCAATCATTTAATCATTTTTTGTTAACCTTGTTCGTTACATTGATCTGCATGACTTTCCGTTGGCTTGGAAAACATTTCTGCATGTTGTTCTGGATACTTTACCATTTCTTTTTCAACCTCTCTTTCTCTTTAATTTTCATGATTTCATGCCTGAGCATGTTTGTTAATGTATTACGTGCGGGCGGGGCTTGGTGCAATGGTAAGGTTGCTCCATTTGACCTGTGCATCATGTATTCGAAACACCTCAGATGCTAAGTGGCAGAAACCTTGGGGATGCCTTTTTTTGTTTTCTTGAATGTATTATGTATCATAAAGGTAAGGCTTGTGATATGTCCGGATGATCATATTCTATTAAGTTGTGAATGATTGTTTTATGATTATTATTTTTTAGGATGTAGTCTTATCTTCTAAAGTTCAAATGGACCAACAATTAGCATATCTGGTTGACTCGGTGATTTATTTTTCGAACTGAGGTTGGCTCGTTACAAAGCCAAATATTGTGTATTCTAGGTAAATTGTCTGTTTTGGTTTCTTAGGACTCACTTCTCGTAGGCTAAACATGATTCCTTTTTTGGCTTCCAAAAAGGCTCCATTTATTTTTATACAAGAATTGACTTGTGTCTGGCCTGTAGTGGATATAGCTTTGTGTTCTTTATTATTGGAAGCCATTCTTTTCTTTTCTTTTTCTTTTTTCTAACATTTTTTAATATTTTTTTTCTTTTTTTAAGAAAAAACGTCGTCTTCTTGCACCTTCCATGCTAGACCTAATGATTTCTATTGAACACAGATAATTTCTTGACCTGTACGTGGTTTGACGGCCATACTCTTTCTGGTTCCCTTTAGATGAGATAAGTTTCTTGATTCCACCTAGTTTGAGACTAAGTTTGTTTAATTTATTTACATAAATAGTACACTTGTATTGCGTTCAGATGATAATGTACTTGCTTGAGTTTCTATTGTCCGCCGGCCTTTGTAGTTTAGGTAATTATGGATAGCCACTCTCTTTGCCAGCTATCCCTTTTTAACCACAACTTTTATGTTGATTGTACACTTTGCATTCCGCTTTATTCATGGTAAATCTACTTCATCAGTTTTTGTGGCTCGGACTTTCAAACTGCATCATCCTAGAATTTTACCAAACTCATAAAAACTGTTCAAGTATATTCGTGTCTGCTGTTGTCTTATCTATTTATCTTCCGAGCTATTGCTGACCCTATGCAGCAGCTAAAGTCCGAACCTTTTGGGTGATGATGACATCTTTACTCCTTTCTTTGATAGCCTTTAAATGAAATATTACAGCTCCTAGTCATCTTATCTTATAGGGGCTTGATTCGTGATTTTCTGTGGAAGCTGTCCTCGATAAATCCTAACCATTGATGTCTCTTTAGCAAGCATATCTGATTGGTGGAACAGCGTGCTCAGGTCGAAAAATTTTCTGATTGCATTATTTCTTGAAGTATATAAGTATATTTTGATTTATTTGCCAACAATTTGTCATAGTATTACTTTTATTGCTTTAGGCTGTGATTTCTTGAATCAAATTAGCTTTTTGGTCTATTATTGACGTTCAACAAGCATCAATAGTCTTGGACACCAATTTTTGGACTGGTATACTAGATTAAATTATCCATGTGTTGCTGACCTGTTCTGGCCAGATCTTGATTTGAAAGCATTGGTAGCTTGCGGGTTGGGAGGGAACCCTCTTGGTTCACGTATCCAAAAGCTCCAAAAAAATTTGGAACCTGTACGGGCCGATACGGTTAGCCGGTTCGGGCCGGTACGGGTTTTTAACACCGAACCAGACCGTTCGGAGCCAGTATCGGTTCGGTACGGGCTGAACCGGCCGGTACAGCATTCCTTGCTTTTTTGTTTGTATGGATGCATTTTTGCAGGAATATTGATGCAACAAGGGTTCACTTCTAAATTTGTTCTCTTCTTTGCATGCCACCTTCTCTGGCAATAGGCGAGGCATTTTTGGAAGGTCTACTACACTGCTGACAACCAATCTGCATTCATTGTAAGTTGGAGAGGTCATCACCCAAGGAGAGGAGGAGCGGGGATCTTCACCTCTTTTTTGTGTGTATGTATGTATATTGATGAGATGATGGGTGACTTGTAAAATTGCACTTTTCTTCTTTGCGTGTCAGCTTCTCTAGCAATTGGCGGGGAACATCTGGAAGTGGCGAATTTGAGCCTCTTTTTCCTTTTCCCATTTTGCCTTCTAATTTCTTGTTTTTTGAAGATTATATTTTTTTAAGGCTTCTTTAATTACAAACTGTAATTAAATTTCTTCTGATGTGTTTTTTCTGCTGTTCCTGAAGAATTCATATGATTTGGAGGCTGATGATAGTTTCGAGATAAAGATGGTATCAATAAAGGTACGATTGACTTCGAGAACCGACATTCTCAAAGTTTGTGTTTTGCTTGTCAGAAATCAGGAGTTGTTTGCTCAATACTAAAATGTGTCGCATATTTACATTTTCTCCTTCACAAAATCCCGACCATAAATAGATGGGCTTTTTTACATGAACTACCCGTTTGTGTGAATCCTATTGTGCTATTTTTTTCTGCAATTCTTTTATGTCTCTTGTTATTAAGTTAGCTGAAATGCCTGCTTCACCATTGGATAACTTTTCTCCTAATTGTTGCGATTGGCTAATTAATTTAATTTGTTTTTTCATTTTTATTTCTGCTCTCATTTAATTTGGGATGCTCTAGTGTTTTTCTGACATTTACATCTTTGTTTTCCGATCGCAGTATTTCTTGAAGTATGTAAGTATATTTTGATTTATTTGCCAACAATTTGTCATAGTATTACTTTTATTGCTTTAGGCTGTGATTTCTTGAATCAAATTAGCTTTTTGGTCTATTATTGACGTTCAACAAGCATCAATAGTCTTGGACACCAATTTTTAGACTGGTATACTGGATTAAATTATCCATGTGTTGCTGACCTATTCTGGCCAGATCTTGATTTGAAAGCATTGGTAGCTTGCAGGTTGGGAGGGAACCCTCTTGGTTCACGTATCCAAAAGCTCCAAAAGAATTTGGAACCGGTACGGGCCGATACGGTTAGCCGGTTCGGGCCGGTACGGGTTTTTAACACCGAACCAGACCTTTCCAAGCCAGTATCGGTTCGGTACGGGCTGAACTGGCCGGTACAACATTCCTTGCTTTTTTGTTTGTATGGATGCATTTATGCATGAATATTGATGCAACAAGGGGTGACTTCTAAATTTGTTCTCTTCTTTGCTTGCCATCTTCTCTAGCAATAGGTGAGGCATTTTCGGAAGGTCTACTACATTGCTGGCAACCAATCTGCATTCATTGTAAGTTGGAGTGGTCATCACCCGAGGAGAAGAGGAGCGGGGATCTTCTCCTCTTTTTTGTGTATGTATGTATCTTGATGAGATGATGGGTGACTTGTAAAATTGCTCTTCTCTTCTTTGCGTGTCAGCTTCTCTAGCAACAGACGGGGAACTTCTGGAAGTGGCGAATTTGAGCCTATTCTTCCTTTTCCCATTTTGCCTTTTAATTTCTTGTTTTTTGAAGATTATATTTTTTATGGCCTCTTTAATTACAAAACTGTAATTAAATTTCTTCTGATGTGTTTTTTCTGTTGTTCCTGAAGAATTTGTAGGATTTGGAGGCCGATGATAGTTTCGAAATAAAGATGGTATCAATAAAGGTACGATTTTGACTTCGAGAATCCACATTCTCAAAGTTCGTATTTTGCTTGTCAGAAATCTGGAGTTGTTTGCTCAATACTAGAATGTGTCGCATATTTACATTTTCTCCTTCACAAAATCCCGACCATAAATAGATAGGCTCTTTTACATGAACTACCAGTTTGTGTGAATCTTATTGTGCTATATTTTTCTGCAATCTTTTATGTCTCTTGTTATTAAGTTAGCTGAAATGCCTGCTTCACCATTGGATAACTTTTCTCCTAATTGTTGCGATTGGCTGATTAATTTAATTTGTTTTTTCATTTTTATTTCTGCTCTCATTTAATTTGGGATGCTCTGGTGTTTTTCTGACATTTACATCCTTGTTTTCTATACATCATGACAGTGACACCTCTACTTTTGTTTTGGTTTTTATGTGCTGTGTATGTTGCTTAATCTTTTATTTGACAAAAGTGATGGGTTCTTTTAGTACAACTTTCAAATCATATCATATGCAGTTGCCATGAGATAATGACATGATCTTCTGAAAATGCTTTTACATAATCTTAGAACTATTAGACTAATCCCTGTATAGCTCCTATCCCTTTTTATATTAGATCAAGTTTCGAATCAGAAGAATTTCTCATTGTTTTGTCTGCTGGCCATCAGTTATGGTTATATCCTTGTGACATACCGTGTGGTAATTCCAGTCCTTTAATCTTTTTTTATTAACCTTGTTGGTTACAATGAATCTGCATGACTTTCCATTTGCTTGGAAACTTTAATTTTCATGTTTTCATGCCTGAGTTTGTATTGTAATTTTAGTATGTTTGTTAATGTATTTTATGTGGGCGGGGCTTGGTGCAGTGGTAAGGTTGCTCCATTTTGACCTGTGCATATTATGTGTTCGAACAACCTCTCGAGATCCTGTGGGGCAAAAACCTTGGGACGCCTTTTTTTTTCTTTTGAATGTATTATGTCTAATAAGGGTGAGATTTGTGATATCTTGTAATGATTATATTCTATTAAGTCGTGAATGATTGTTTTATCCTTATCATTTTGTAGGGTGTAGCCATATCTGCTGAAGTTCAAATGGACCAACAATAAGCATATGTTGGTTGACTCTGATTTATTTTTGGATCTGAGATTGACTTGTTACAAAGCCAAATATCGTGTATTCTAGGTAAATTTTCTGTTTTGATTTCTTAGTACTCACTTCTCAGCTATTGTTGGACCCTATGCTGCAGCAAAAGTCCGAACTTTTTGGGTGAAGATGACAGCATCTTTACTCATTCCTGTGTTATCCTTCAAATGAACTATTTCTACTCCTAGTGATCTCATTTTATAGAGGCTAGATTCGTGATTTTCTGTGGAAGCTGTCCTTGATAAATCCTAACCATTGATGTCTCTTAAGCAAGCATATCTAATTGGTGGAACAACATGCAAAGGTCGAAAAACTGTCCGATCGCAGTATTTCTTTAAGTACGTAAGTATATTTTGATTTATTTCCCAACAATTTGCCTTACTATTACCTTTATTGCTTATGGCTGTGCTTTCTTCAATCAGATTGGCTTTTTGATCTGTTCTTGATGTTCAACAAGCATCAGTAGAGCTAGTCATATTTTAGATTGGTATACTAGATTAAGTGATTCATGTGTTGCTGACCGGTTCTGACCATATCTTGATTTGAAAGTACTGGTAGGTTGTGAGCTGGGAGGGAACCCTCTTGAGTCATATTCAGATTTGCGGTAAACCTTATTTATTTATTGCAGTAGACCTGATTATCTAATGCTCGAGATTTTGTGAGCTTGTCATGCAAGACATAAGCTTCAAAATGGCTTTTATAATGGTTCCATGCTTTAGATGGAGCACGGGCAGGCATACAATGTGACGGATAATCGCCTTCTCAAAGAGTTGGTTCTTGTATGTTGGTAAAAAAGGCTCAGCCTTCCACCTCTCCTGCCCCCTAGCTTTCTTCTGCTCTTTTTTGTGTATGTATGTATATTGATGAGAAGATGGGTGACTTGTAAAATTGCAGTTCTCTTCTTTGCGTGCCAGCTTCTCTAGCAATAGGCGAGGAACTTCTGGAAGTGGTGAATTTGAGCCTCTTCTTCCTCTTCCCTTTTTTCCTTTTAATTTCTTGTTTTTTGAAGATTATGTTTTTTTATGACTTCTTTAATTACATAACTGTAATTATATTTCTTTTGATGTGTTTTTTCTTCTGTTCCTGAAGAATTCATAGGATTTGGAGGCTGATGAAAGTTTTGGGATAAGGATGCTATAAAAAAAGGTACGATTTTGACTTCGAGAACCCAAATCCTCAAAGTTTGTATTTTGCTTGTCAAAAATCAGGTGTTGTTTGCTCAATAACAGGCTGTCACATTTTTACATGTTTCAAATCTGCTCGCATTCCAACCTCATTTTTTCAGTTTTCCTGACTTCTTTTTTATTTCACTTATTCTTTCCCAGGTAATTTTTGGTCTTGCATGGATTCTGTCATCCTTCATTATTCTCTATTTTCCATCTTTTCTTCAAGTAATAGTGTGAAAAAAGACGAAGTGGCTTGCTTAGAGGCCAACTAGTGCTGGCGATAACTTTAAGTTCCATTTTTGCGCTTCATTTATGTAGGAGTTGCAGAAGCCGAGGTAGAAATTTCTCTAGAGTTGGTATTAACTAGGGTAATCTCTTTGGACTTTCCCATGATGATGTCCTTAGTCTTGGTAACAGTTATCCAATCAATCAATTATTTATTCTGGTCCTTTGTCTACTTTTATTTTTTCCTGATCTTGCTACTTATCTCTGTATATCTGGTGGTAATTTGATTCACTTGTAAACTTTTATGCTTCAGAGGCCTGGATCATACTCTATTGCTATGTGGTGGTCTATCGGTTGCTGCTGCAGGAATTTCTATACAATAGTTTGAATTTGATTTTCCACTACAACTGTTCATGAAATACTCTTTCCTTATAAACTTATTACTATTGTTTGACTACTAGAATTATTCCGAATTTGTTATTTATAAGATTCACTTCTATTTATTTGCCCCTTTTTCTTCATAGCTATTTATTTGCCCCTTTTTCTTCCTAGCTATTTCGTAGTATTATTTGCTAATCAAATTGGAAAGGGCGGAAATAAAATATAAAAATTTTATGCTTTGTAAGTTGGAAGGTCCATTGTTCTGCAGGCTACTGCTGCAGCCTATTGGAGACTGGACAAAATTTTTGGATCGCTAAATGCCTTTCCTCCTACTCAACTCTGTATACCATTTCTTTTCCTACTCTTCTGTTGGTTGATTTGTTCATTAAATATTGCACTTTATTCTTTTATTGACGGCTTTTGAATTTATATGTTAAGGCCATTTTCTCCAGAAGGTTGTGATGATTCTTGGACCCGGGTTTTGCTATGAAAGGAAAGCGGCTATTTTCTTGACGACGAGGCAATCTTGGATTTGG
Source organism: Phoenix dactylifera (assembly GCF_051530095.1). Taxonomy (NCBI): domain Eukaryota; kingdom Viridiplantae; phylum Streptophyta; class Magnoliopsida; order Arecales; family Arecaceae; genus Phoenix; species Phoenix dactylifera. The sequence continues at coordinate 14,203,744 of NC_143200.1, forward strand.
CATTCTTGGCTGTTTGTGGGACTCCGTTTAATTTGGTTCTGGTGGTTATGTTCTATATTGTTTCGATGTGCTCTCTCTCCCTCTTTTCAATTGTTAATGTTCTGGCTTGTGAAATGATCTCTGACATGCTAAATTCATGGGAAATCCTAAACCATTAAGCTTAAAAGATTGCTATTTAGGATTTCTCCGGAGGCTTATTTCGTTAAATGCTAAGACTAGTTCTCTGGTTCTTCATATAAAGAGTTTGGATTATTTTATTGCTTCTATATCTCTCATCCTACTTGGTTGTTGTGCATAAATTTGTGCTGGTTGTTGTTTCGGTTGGCTGCCATTGCTTGCTCCATTTGATGACATGTGAATGATGGTCATCAAGTTCTGGGCAAACTTTTTTTGGGTCTGTTAGTCTTGGTGATGCAATTGGTTGTCCACCCGCTTTAATTTGTTGTTGCCCGCACCACGTTTGTGGAATGCCCCCGCATTTATTTAATGTTGGCATTATGTGGTTCTGTATGCTGTTTTTTGCCACTGTGACTGAGACACATATAACTTTAGTGTTTTCGTGGATGTATTATAGTAATTTCTGCGCGTTTGTTACCTGTTGCTATAAACTTTGAATGATATGATCGACCCTTTCTTGGTAGATGCTGTTTGTAGGTCACTGTTGGTTTGAACTGTGGATGAAATGTTCTGCTAGTTGATTGCACTTCTAGTCATCGTATCTGGCGTTGATAAATAGTTAATTTTTGAACCAACAATTTTATTTTTTTGGGCTTTGGTAATGTGCATTTTTTTGTTTTAATTCAATGTTCAATAAGCATTATTCAGTTGATCTCACCTATGTTCAATCTTCACGTGTTCAATAAGTGGTTCTGTATGCTATTTTTTGCCTGTGACTGGGGCACACATATAACTTTAGTATTTTCATGGATCGATTATAGTAATTTCTATGCTTTTGTTGCTTCTTGCTGTCAACTTTGAATGATATGGTCAGGCCTTTCATGGTGGATGTTGTTTGTAGGTCACTGTTGGTCTAGACTGTGGTTGAAATAGTTTGGTGCTGGAGATTATGTTCTCTTCAGCAGCGATTGAGCGAGCAGCTCCGGAAGGTCTGCTGTTCCGCAGACAATTGAGCAGCAACAATCGTTCGATGGGGGGAGAATAAGAGACACTGTAGGATCTTTTCCCCAGGTCGGCTTCTAGTTCTTTTACTCACGATTTGTTGGTCTTCTCTTTCTTCGTCTCCTTCAACTTGTTGTTGGTCTCCCGGGGGGGTAATTGTTGGGAGTTGTATCCGACGTGTCAATCGTCAGCGTGTTGATCTCTTATATTCATTGTTGGGAATTGATTGATAAATTAATAAAGTGTTATTTGGCATTATTCATCATTTCATTGTACATCTTCAAATGATCTCTTATATGATGTTCTTAAGACTTATTTTATGATAAAGAAGAATTTATGTTCTTAAACCTATTTGCGACCAAATGATATGCTGTTAATAGGACAACAGCATTGTCGAGATTAGGTCGTTATGAGACATATACGTTGGTTGTCCTCTTAACCAAGGAGTGTGGAGATACTGATATGTCACACAGGTGCAGTGGAGTACATTTCACTGAACGTGACCAATTCCGGAACGCTCTACTGTCAAGAGATGTTCCGAGTGGATATGGGTGTAAATATCCCTCAGACCTGAGATCACCACAGTGATTAGCAAGCAACTTACTGTACTTTGGTACCGAACTAGCAGAATTTCTAATTCTGGAACGGAAGGTTGCTGGGTGCAGTCAAGTACTTGCGAAATCAGTGCGTGAGTCAAGATGGAATTGACCCCTCCTGAAAATAGGAGATAATGCTGTGTTCAATTTAGCAAAATCTTGGCCAGGGCAATCCTTGTGATGAGTCACAGGATTTCTAAAGTTGATCACATAGTGGATGTACTGATTAGAGAGTTGACAGAACTCTGAGGTCATCCTAGCATTAGTAGTCAAAGGGATGAATTATACAGTAACCATAGTCTAGGGTTTTAGAATATTTGTTTTGCATATATTCTGCCTATCCGGACGTCGGATACCATTGCTAGATGGTCACATCGATTAGTGCAAGAAGTCGTTCCTGTACTACTGGCTCAGGTTCGAACCAATGAGATCACACGCATAGAAGTTTTCTGATTGATCAAGATAGCTGATGGATGATTGAGAATCATTTAGGAATAATTCGGTCAATTCGATTGGCAAATTATCCTATAAAATAATTAAAGTAATTATTGGAGGATTAATTAGTAATTAGATTACTAATAAACTCAATTTGATTGAGTAAACGGACTAAGGATGAGCCAAATATTGGATTTAATTTTGGTTTTGACCTAATTGGATTAGTGGCGCAGGGGTCGACTCGAAGTAAAGAGGGGTCGACTCGAGATGGGCTGGGGTCGACTCAAGCTTGGCTGGGGTCGACTCTCTCTCAGAGAATCCAAAGAACGAATTCTTCCCAGGTGGGGTCGACTCGAAGTAAAGAGTGGTCGACTGGAGATGGGTTGGGGTCGACTCTCTCAGACAATCCAAAGAACGACTTCTGTTTTTCCAGGTGGGGTCGACTCGAGTTTCCTTGGGGTCGATTCGAAGCAAGTTGGGGTCGACTCGAGCTCTGAAAGGGTCGACTCGTTGGGGGTATCAGGAGTTCTCTGTCGTCTCAGCCAGGGTTGACCTGCGAAGCTATGGGGTTGACTCGGGTCGACTTTGGAGTCGACTCGAAGGGGAAGGAGTCGACTCGAGGCGACTTGGAGTCGACTCGAGATCGGGAAGGTCGACTCCTTCTGAAAATCCTGAAACTCGTGGACGGGCTGAATTCGGGGGATTCGATCCGGACGTGGATTTTCAATGAAAAGTGAAGGGATTTGGATCGTGGGACGTGGGAGAATGGTTAGATGATGATGGAATATCAGCTCCATCTATTTCGATCCTATCTCTCCTGCATGAACCATCTATTGTTTGAATTTTGAATTCAAACAAGATAAGAACTATCTTGTTACAACCAACACCTTCATGCGCCAACAAGATACCAAATTTCCATTTGAATTTCGAATTCAAATGATCAGATGGCTTAAAAGAAGAGTTCCAATTGTGGCTAAAAAAGAAATGAAATTTTGTGAATGAAATTCAGCCTTCCATCTCGCCCATTTTCATCTTCCTCTGAGTCCATCTCGCCATAGCTGATAGGGATCCCAGATAAGAGCCTTTAGATCAGATCTAAGTCCTCTTCAATCCCTACTAACCATTCCTCCAAGTTCTTCCAAGAAGGCGAACCAAAAGTTGATAGCGTTGGAAAGATCAAAATTCAGCAAAGGAAGATCCTGCGCAAGCTAGCACTTCCGCGGGATTGGATCACTCCAGGAGCTCCGTGTGGATTACTTGTAGAGGCCAGACGAGTGTGTGGCTACGAAGCTCGAGCATCAGATCCGTTACTTTCAGATTTCATAAAGGTATAATCCGTATAAATCTAGGTCCAAAGATATATCTTATAGGTTTCAATCCCCGAGGGTTAAACCTCTTTTGGGGCTCTTCACAGAGTAATCTTCCGAGCCTATTCGATGGGCATTCGAAGATTAGTTGGGTGTTAGATTAGTTGAGTTTAGAACTTAATTAATAATCTCATTTCAGATCTGAAATTAATCGTGCAATGATTTTAGCTTAATCGTTTAAACAATCCCGACATATTGATCATGTATACTTGTAGTGGTACTTTGAAATTTGATTTCTTATGCATATATGAATTAAAATGTTTAATTCGATTTTTTCGCTGTGAATTTCAAAATTAAAAGAACTACGTATGGCTTGATCTCCCTTGTGAAGGGGGTACGTAGGCAACCCCAACAGGTACAGCCATTATTTTTGAAAAATTCTAAATTTCAACATGCTATCACTAGTAGCATCATAGGATCGCTTTCGGTAATGGCCGTGATGTTGTGCTTCTTGTTATCTTGTTCTCTTTGTTTGTTTATGTTTCTTCTCTTTTGCTTTTCTTCTTCTTTGTTTCGCAAACTGGGAGAGCGGCATTGCTTTTGGGTTCTATACAAAGAGGCTGTGATGATTCTTGGATGAGGGTTTTGATGGAGAGAGAATATTTTGATCGCTATTTGTTCAATCTGGATTTGGTATTCTTGGTTGTTGGTGAGATTCTGTCTAATTTGGTTCTGGAGGTTATGTTTATATTGTTTCGATGTGCCATCTCTCCCTCTTTTCAATTGTTAATGTTATAGCATGTGAAATGATCTCTGACATGCTAAATCCATAGGAAATCCTAAACCATTGAGCTTAAATGGTTGCTATATAGGATTTCTTCGGAGGCTTATTTAGCTAGATGCTAAGACTAGTTCTATGGTTCTTAATACAAAGAGTTTGGATTATTTTATTGCTTCTATTTCTCTCATCCTGCTTGGTTGTTGTAGATAAATTTGTGCTGGTTGTTGTTTTGGTTGGCTGCCATTGCATGCTCCATTTGATGATATGTGAATGATGTTAATCAAATTTTGAGCAAACGTCTTTTAGGTCCGTTAGTCTTGGTGATGCAATTGGGTGTCCACCTGCTTTAATTTGTTGTCGCACGCACCACATTTGTGGAATGCCCAAACATCAATTTAAAGACGGCATTATGTGGTTCTGTATGCTGTTTTTGCCACTGTGACTGAGACACACATATGATTTTAGTGTTTTCATAGATGTATTATAGTAATTTCTGTGCTTTTGTCGCCTCTTCCTGTCATGATATGATCAAGCCTTTCAAGGTGGATGCTGTTTGTTGGTCACTGTTGGTCTAAACTCTTAAGCTGTGGATGAAATAGTTTGGTGCTGGCGGTTATGTCGTCTTCGGTAGCGGTAGAGCGAGCAGCTTTTGAATGTCTGCTGTTTCGCAGACATCCGAGCAGCGGCCATGGTTAGAAGGGGGGAGGAGAAGAAGACATTGTGGGATCTTTTTCCTAGGTCGGCTTCTAGTTCTCTTTCTCAAGATTTGCTGGTATTCTATTTCTTCTCCTCCTACTTGTTCTTGGTCTCCCGGGTGGATAATGGTCGCGATGTTGTGCTTCTTGTTATCTTTTTCTCTTTGTTTATGTGCCTTCTCTTTTGCTTTTCTTATTCTTCTTTGTTTCCCAAATTGGGAGAGCGGCGCTGCTTTTGGGTTCTTTACAAGGAGGCTATGATAATTCTTGCTCGTGGGTTTCGCTACAATTGAGAGGAAAGCAGTTATTCTCTTGACGGCAAGGCAATCTTGCAGGCAACTATTTGCAGCCATTTTGATTTATTAGTTGCAGATCAATCGGTGAATCAGAGCCCCCCTCTCCATCTTCCTCTTCCCTGCTTTCAAATTGCTGGGAATTTTGTTTTCAATATTCTTGTTACGGTTGTGTTTCCGAGAGATTTTAAAGTAGATTTAGGTGGAGAGTGTAGGAAGTGGGGAGATCTTGGTCAAAGTCTCTCTCCCTCTCTCCCTTTTCTTCAGTATATCTTCAAAAGTTTTGAACTTGGTTCAGATATTTTATTTTGTCTACTTTGCTTTAAGTTCTCTTTGGACTTGAATAATAGTGAGATAATATTTTGATCGGTGTTTGTTCAATCTAGATTTGGTATTCTTGGTTGTTGGTGGGACTCCATCTAATTTGGTTCTGGAGGTTATGTTCTATATTGTTTCGATGTGCTTTCTCTCCCTTTTTTCAATTGTTGACGTTCTGGCATGTGAAATGATCTCTGACATTTTAAATCCATGGGAAATTCTAAACCATTGAGCTTAAAAGGTTGCTATATAGGATTTCTTTGGATGCTTATTTCGTTAAATGCTATGACTAGTTCTCTAGTTCTGCATAGAAAGAGTTTGGATATTTTATTGCTTCTATATCTCTCGTCCTGCTTGGTTGTTGTACATAAATTTATGCTGGTTGTTGTTTCGGTTGGCTGCCATTGCTTGCTCCGTTTGATGACACGTAATTGATGGTCATCAAATTTTGAGCAAACTTTTTTTGGGTCCGGTAGTCTTGGTGATGCAATTGGTTGTCCACCTGCTTTAATATGTTGTTGCACGCACCACATTTGTGGAATGCCCGAACATCTATTTAATGTTGGCATTATGTGGTTCTGTATGCTGTTTTTTGCCGCCGCTGTGACTGAGACACATATAACTTTAGTATTTTCATGGATGGATTATGGTAATTTCTTTGCTTTTGTTACCTCTTGCTGTCAACTTTGAATGATATGATCAACCCTTTTTTGGTAGATGCTGTCTGTAGGTCCCTGTTGGTCTAAACTGTGGATGAAATGGTCTGCTAGTTGATTGCACTCTCTGTCATTGTATTTGTCTTTGATAAATAGTTAATTTTCGGACCAACAAATTTTTTTTTGGGGCTATGATAATGTGCATTTTGTTGTTTTAATTCATTTTCGATAAGCATTATTCATTTGATCTCACCTAAGTTCAATCTTCACGTGATGCTACAGGCCTTAAAGCATTCACGTCATAAGTTATATTAATTGCAGTTGTGTTCAAAGTATTTCCGTTCCCTTTTTTATTTTTATCATATCCACAACTGAAGTGACATATGTCACGCCCCGGACCCGGATCCGTGACATGGCCGTGCTATTGCCGACTACCGCCCACAATAGCACGAAGCCTCATACATGGGTAACAGGGTAGTCAGACTTGTCAAACTGTCATATATTTAAAATATTTGCTGTGTATCATATAAGGTAGTACAGGGTATTTCTTCTTCCATCTCTGTGCCAGTGTCTTTTTTCCTCTGTTTTACTGTTGAAACAGAGGGGAGAAACATTCCACCGAGGAACTTTCCCTCGTTTTATTTTGTTTAAACCCATTTAAGTAAATCAGGTCATACCTTGCTCCGGGTTGGCTACAGCCGAGCAGTACACCCTTCAAGAAATCCCTCCTTCCTCTCCTAGGGCTTCAGAGGTTCAGCTCCATCAACCTTCGGCTCTAGGGTTCGGCTTCTCTGGTACAGTACTCGAGAGGGCTAAGGAATAAGAGGGTATAGTAACTCCTAAGTTAAGAAACTGAGAGTTTAAATAAACTCTGCTTAGGAGGTGACCCTTGGAGAGGCGGCACCCTCTCCTTCCTCCTTGCTTCGGAAGCCTACAGATGCCCTTTCCCTCAGGCCAGCTGGGCTTGTCCTTTCAACCTGGGTGAGGTGGCAGACTCCCATTTTGCATGGATGAGGGCCCAACAGCTGGTCTTCCCCCCTATTGGCCAGCGGGGGCCCGTCACTTCAGTCCTCAGGCGTGAGGTGAGGGTTGCCATCCATGGGCCCAATACGGCCCCATTAACGACCGAGCCCAAATACCCTTAAACTGGGCCTCAGAAGTATTGGGCCCAGTTAGTATCAGGCCCGGATGTTACATTCTTTCCCTCTTAAATAAATTTCATCCTCGAAATTAATCATACCTCTATTCTTAGGTATGCAGTGTAATTCTCTAGAAAAACTAACTGAAATAAAGAAATGTGCATGGCCAGAATCAAACAAAATCCATGGGAAATCCTAAACCTTTGAGCTGAAAAGGTTGCTATATAGAATTTCTTTGGAGGCTTATTTCGTCAGATGCTAAGACTATTTATCTGGTTCTTCATATAAAGAGTTTGGATTATTTTATTGCTTCTATATCTCTCATCTTGCTTGGTTGTTGTACATAGATTTGTGCTGGTTGTTGTCTTAGTTCGCTACCATTGCTTGCTCCATTTGATGACATGTGAACGATGGTCATCAAATTTTGAGCAAACTTTTTTTTGGTTCCATTAGCCTTGGTGATTCAATTGGTTCTGGAGGTTATGTTCTATATTGTTTCATTGTGCTCTCTCTCCCTCTTTTCAATTGTTGACGTTCTGGCATGTGAAATGATCTCTGACATTCTAAATCCACGGGAAATTCAAAACCATTGAGCTTAAAAGGTTGCTATATAGGATTTCTTCGGATGCTTATTTCGTTAAATGCTAGGACTAGTTCTCTAGTTCTTCATAGAAAGAGTTTGGATTATTTTATTGCTTCTATATCTCTCGTCCTGCTTGGTTGTTGTACATGAATTTATGCTGGTGGTTGTTTCGGTTGGCTGCTATTGCTTGCTCCGTTTGGTGGCACGTAATTGATGGTCATCAAATTTTGAGCAAACTTTTTTTGGGTCCGGTAGTCTTGGTGATGCAATTGGTTGTCCACCTGCTTTAATATGTTGTTGCACGCACCACGTTTGTGGAATGCCCGAACATCTATTTAATGTAGGCATTTTGTGGTTTTGTATGCTGTTTTTTGCCGCTGTGATTGAGACACATAACTTTAGTATTTTCATGGATGGATTATGGTAATTTCTTTGCATTTGTTACCTCTTGCTATCAACTTTGAATGGCATGATCAACCCTTTTTTGGTAGATGCTGTCTGTAGGTCCTTGTTGGTCTAAACTGTAGATGAAATGGTCTGCTAGTTGATTGCACTCCCCGTCATTGTATTCGTCTTTGATAAATAGTTAATTTTCGGACTAACAAATTTTTTTTTTTGGGCTATGATAATGTGCATTTTGTTGTTTTAATTCAATGTTCGATAAGCATTATTCATTTGATCTCACCTGAGTTCAATCTTCACGTGATGCTACAGGCCTTAAAGCATTCACGTCATAAGTTATATTAATTGCAGGTGTGTTCAAAGTATTTCTGTTCCCTTTTTTATTTTTATCATATCCACAACTGAAGCGACATATGTCACGCCCCGGACACGATTCGCGACACGGCCGTGCTATTGCCGACTACCGCCCACAATAGCACGAGCAGTACAACCTTCAAGAAATCCCTCCTTCCTCTCCTAGGGCTTCAGAGGTTCAGCTCCTTCAACCTTCGGCTCTAGGGTTCGGCTTCTCTGGTACAGTACTCCAGAGGGCTAAGGAATAAGAGGGTATGTTAACTCCTAAGTTAAGAAACTGAGAGTTTAAATAAACTCTGCTTAGGAGGTGACCCTTGGAGAGGTGGCACCCTCTCCTTCCTCCTTGCTTCCGAAGCCTACAGCTGCCCTTTCCCTCTGGCCCGATGGGCTTGTCCTTTCAACCTGGGTGAGAGGTGGCAGACTCCCATTTTGCATGGATGAGGGCCCAACAGCTGGCCTTCCCCCCACTGGCCAGCTGGGGCCCGTCACTTCAGTCCTCAGGCGTGAGGCGAGGGTTGCCATCCATGGGCCCAATACGGCCCCATTAACAACCTGACGCAAATACCCTTAAACTGGGCCTCAAAAGTATTGAGCCTAGTTAGTATCGAGCCCGGACATTTATTCTTTCCCTCTTAAATAAATTTCATCCTCGAAATTAATCATGCCTCAATTTTTAGGTATGCAGTGTAATTCTCTAGAAAAACTGACTGAAATAAAGAAATGTGAATAGCCAGAATCAAACAAAATCCATGGTAAATCCTAAACCATTGAGCTTAAAAGGTTGCTATATAGAATTTCTTTGGAGGCTTATTTCGTCAGATGCTAAGACTATTTCTCTGGTTCTTCATATAAAGAGTTTGGATTATTTTATTGCTTCTATATCTCTCATCTTGCTTGGTTGTTGTGCATAGATTTGTGCTGGTTGTTGTCTCAGTTCGCTGCCATTGCTTGCTCCATTTGATGACATGTGAACGATGGTCATCAAATTCTGAGCAAACTTTTTTTGGTTCCGTTAGCCTTGGTGATTCAATTGGTTGTCCACCTGCTTTAATTTGTTGTTGCTCGCACCACGTTTGTAGAATGCCCCAACATCTATTTGATGTTGGCATTATGGGGTTATGTATGCTATTTTTTGCCTTTGTGTCTGAGACACATATAACTTTAGTGTTTTCATGGATCGATTATAGTAATTTCTATGCTTTTGTTGCCTCTTGCTGTGAACTTTGAATGATATGATCAAGCCTTTCATGGTGGATGCTGTTTGTAGGTCACTGTTGGTCTAGACTATGGATGAAATAGTTTGGTCATCTCATGGTCATCTCATCTTATAGGGGCTAGATTCGTGATTTTCTGTGGAAATTGTCGATAAATCCTAACCATTGATGTCTCTTTAGCAAGCATATCTGATTGGTGGAACAGCATGCTCAGGTCGAAAAACTGTCCGATTGCAGTATTTCTTGAAGTTTGTAAGTATATTTTGATTTATTTGCCAACAATTTGTCAGAGTATTACTTTTATTGCTTAAGGCTGTGATTTCTTGAATCAGATTAACTTTTTGGTCTGTTACTGACGTTCAACAAGCATCAATAGTGCTGGACACCAATTTTTAGACTGGTATACTAGATTAAATTATCTATTTGTTGCTGACCTGTTCTGACCAGATCTTGATTTGAAAGCATTGGTAGGTTGTGAGTTGAGAGGGAAACCTCTTGAGTAATATTCGGATTTGCAGTAAACCTTATTTATTTGTTGCAGTAGACCTGTTTATCTAATGCTGGAGATTATGTGAACTTGTCATGTAAGACAAAAGGTTCAAAATGGTATTTATAATGGTTCCAAGAATTAGGAGCATGGGCGGGCATACAATGTGACGGATAATCGCCTTCTAAAAGAGCTGGTTCTTTTACAAGGCTCAACCTTCCACCTCTTCTTTCTCCTAGCTTTCTACTTGAGAGAGGAGGTGAGCATCTATAGTGATTTCTCAGTTACCCTTCAAGCATTGTTCCTTCTCCTTTTCTTCTTCGCTTTATTGTGTATGGATGTATTTATGTATGAATATTCATGCAACAAGGGGTGACTTCTAAAATTGTTCTTCTCTTCTTTGCATGCCATCTTCTCTAGCAATAGGCGAGACATATATGGAAGGTCTACTACATTGCTGGCACCCGATTTGCATTCATTGTAAGTTGGAGAGGTCATCACCAGAGGAGAAGAGGTGCAGGGATCTTCTCCTCTTTTTTGCGTGCATGTATATTAATGAGATGATGGGCAAGTTGTGAAATTACTCCTCTTCTTTGCATGTCAACTTCTCTAGCAATAGGCGAGGAACTTCTGGAAGTGGTGAATTTGAGCCTCTTCTTCCTTTTCCCTTTTTGCCTTTCAATTTCTTGTTTTTTGAAGATTATATTTTTGTAGCACTTTTTTAATTACATAACTGTAATTAATTTTTTTTTGATGTAATTTTTCGGTTGTTCCTGAAGAATTCATTGGATTTGGAGGCTGATGGTAGTTTCAAGATAAAGATGGTATCGATAAAGGTATGATTTTGACTTCGAGAACCCAAATTCTCAAAGTTTCTATTTTGCTTGTCAAAAATCAGGAGTTGTTTGCTCAATACTCGAATGTGTCACATTTTTACATTTTCTCCTTGACAAAATCCCGACCATAAATACATGGGCTCTTTTACATGAACTACCAGTTTATGTGTGAATCTTATTGTGCTTTTTTTTTTTCTGCAATTCTTTTACGTCTCTTGTTATAAAGTTATCTGAAATGCCTGCTTCACCATTGGATAACTTTTTCTCCCATTTGTTGCGATTGGCTAATTAAGTTAATATGTTTTTTCATTTTTATTTCTGCTCTCATTTAATTTGGGAAGCTGTGGTGTTTTTCTAACATTTATATCCTTGTTTTCTATAAATCATGACAGTGACACCTCTACTTTTGCTCCCTTTTTTATGTGCTGTGTATGTTGCTTAATTTTTTATTTGACAAATGTGGTTGGTTCTCTTAGTACACTTTCAAATAGTATCATAGGCAGTTCCCATGAGATAATGACATGATCTTCTGAAAATGCATTTGCATAATCTCAGAACCGAACTATTAGACTAATCCCTGTATAGCTCCTATGCCTTTTTATATTAGATCAAGTTCAGAACCAGAAGAATTTCTCTTTGTTTTGTCTGCTGGCCATCAGTTATGGTTATATCCTTGTGACATACTGTGTGGTAATTCCAATCCTTCAATCATTTAATCATTTTTTGTTAACCTTGTTGGTTACATTGATCTGCATGACTTTCCTTTGGCTTGGAAAACATTTCTGCATGTTGTTCTGGATACTTTACCATTTCTTTTTCAACCTCTCTTTCTCTTTAATTTTCATGATTTCATGCCTGAGCATGTTTGTTAATGTATTACGTGCGGGCGGGGCTTGGTGCAATGGTAAGGTTGCTCCATTTGACCTGTGCATCATGTATTCGAAACACCTCAGATGCTAAGTGGCAGAAACCTTGGGGATGCCTTTTTTTGTTTTCTTGAATGTATTATGTATCATAAAGGTAAGGCTTGTGATATGTCGGGATGATTATATTATATTAAGTTGTGAATGATTGTTTTATGATTATTAATTTTTAGGATGTAGTCTTATCTTCTAAAGTTCAAATGGACCAACAATTAGCATATCTGGTTGACTCGGTGATTTATTTTTCGAACTGAGGTTGGCTCGTTACAAAGCCAAATATTGTGTATTGTAGGTAAATTGTCTGTTTTGGTTTCTTAGGACTCACTTCTCGTAGGCTAAACATGATTCCTTTTTTGGCTTCCAAAAAGGCTCCATTTATTTTTATACAAGAATTGACTTGTGTCTGGCCTGTAGTGGATATAGCTTTGTGTTCTTTATTATTGGAAGCCATTCTTTTCTTTTCTTTTTCTTTTTTCTAACATTTTTTAATATTTTTTTTCTATTTTTAATAAAAAACGTTGTCTTCTTGCACCTTCCATGCTAGACCTAATGATTTCTATTGAACACAGATAATTCCTTGACCTGTACGTGGTTTGACGGCCATACTCTTTCTGGTTCCCTTTAGATGAGATGAAGTTTCTTGATTCCACCTAGTTTGAGACTAAGTTTGTTTAATTTATTTACATAAATAGTACACTTGTATTGCGTTCAGATGATAATGTACTTGCTTGAGTTTCTATTGTCCGCCGGCCTTTGTAGTTTAGGTAATTATGGATAGCCACTCTCTTTGCCAGCTATCCCTTTTTAACCACAACTTTTATGTTGATTATACACTTTGCATTCCGCTTTATTCATGGTAAATCTACTTCATCAGTTTTTGTGGCTCGGACCTTCAAACTGCATCATCCTAGAATTTTACCAAACTCATAAAAACTGTTCAAGTATATTCGTGTCTGCTGTTGTCTTACTTATCTATTTATCTTCTGAGCTATTGCTGACCCTATGCAGCAGCTAAAGTCCGAACCTTTTGGGTGATGATGACATCTTTACTCCTTTCTTTGATAGCCTTTAAATGAAATATTACAGCTCCTAGTCATCTTATCTTATAGGGGCTTGATTCGTGATTTTCTGTGGAAGCTGTCCTCGATAAATCCTAACCATTGATGTCTCTTTAGCAAGCATATCTGATTGGTGGAACAGCGTGCTCAGGTCGAAAAATTTTCTGATCGCATTATTTCTTGAAGTATATAAGTATATTTTGATTTATTTGCCAACAATTTGTCATAGTATTACTTTTATTGCTTTAGGCTGTGATTTCTTGAATCAAATTAGCTTTTTGGTCTATTATTGACGTTCAACAAGCATCAATAGTCTTGGACACCAATTTTTAGACTGGTATACTAGATTAAATTATCCATGTGTTGCTGACCTGTTCTGGCCAGATCTTGATTTGAAAGCATTGGTAGCTTGCGGGTTAGGAGGGAACCCTCTTGGTTCACGTATCCAAAAGCTCCAAAAAAATTTGGAACCGGTACGGGCCGATACGGTTAGCCGGTTCGGGCCGGTACGGGTTTTTAACACCGAACCAGACCGTTCGGAGCCAGTATCGGTTCGGTACTGGCTGAACCGGCCAGTACAGCATTCCTTGCTATTTTGTTTGTATGGATGCATTTTTGCAGGAATATTGATGCAACAAGCGTTGACTTCTAAATTTGTTCTCTTCTTTGCATGCCACCTTCTCTGGCAATAGGCGAGGCATTTTTGGAAGGTCTACTACACTGCTGACAACCAATCTGCATTTATTGTAAGTTGGAGAGGTCATCACCCGAGGAGAGGAGCGGGGATCTTCTTTTTTTTGTGTGTATGTATGTATATTGATGAGATGATGGGTGACTTGTAAAATTGCTCTTTTCTTCTTTGCGTTTCAGCTTCTCTAGCAATTGGCGGGGAACATCTGGAAGTGGCGAATTTGAGCCTCTTTTTCCTTTTCCCATTTTGCCTTCTAATTTCTTGTTTTTTGAAGATTATATTTTTTTTAAGGCTTCTTTAATTACAAAACTGTAATTAAATTTCTTCTGAAGTGTTTTTTCTGCTGTTCCTGAAGAATTCATATGATTTGGAGGCTGATGATAGTTTCGAGATAAAGATGGTATCAATAAAGGTACGATTTTGACTTCGAGAACCGACATTCTCAAAGTTCGTATTTTGCTTGTCCGAAATCAGGAGTTGTTTGCTCAATACTAGAATGTGTCGCATATTTACATTTTCTCCTTCACAAAATCCCGACCATAAATAGATGGGCTTTTTTACTTGCACTACCAGTTTGTGTGAATCTTATTGTGCTATTTTTTTCTGCAATTCTTTTTTGTCTCTTGTTATTAAGTTAGCTGAAATGCCTGCTTCACCATTGGATAACTTTTCTCCTAATTGTTGCGATTGGCTAATTAATTTAATTTGTTTTTTCATTTTTATTTCTGCTCTCATTTAATTTGGGATGCTCTGGTGTTTTTCTGACATTTACATCGTTGTTTTCCGATCGCAGTATTTCTTGAAGTATGTAAGTATATTTTGATTTATTTGCCAACAATTTGTCATAGTATTACTTTTATTGCTTTAGGCTGTGATTTCTTGAATCAAATTAGCTTTTTGGTCTATTATTGACGTTCAACAAGCATCAATAGTCTTGGACACCAATTTTTAGACTGGTATACTAGATTAAATTATCCATGTGTTGCTGACCTGTTCTGGCCAGATCTTGATTTGAAAGCATTGGTAGCTTGCAGGTTGGGAGGGAACCCTCTTGGTTCACGTATCCAAAAGCTCCAAAAGAATTTGGAACCGGTACGGGCCGATACGGTTAGCCGGTTCGGGCCGGTACGGGTTTTTAACACCGAACCAGACCTTTCCAAGCCAGTATCGGTTCGGTACGGGCTGAACCGGCCGGTACAGCATTCCTTGCTTTTTTGTTTGTATGGATGCATTTTTGCATGAATATTGATGCAACAAGGGGTGACTTCTGAATTTGTTCACTTCTTTGCTTGCCATCTTCTCTAGCAATAGGTGAGGCATTTTCGGAAGGTCTACTACATTGCTGGCAACCAATCTGCATTCATTGTAAGTTGGAGAGGTCATCACCCGAGGAGAAGAGGAGCGGGGATCTTCTCCTCTTTTTTGTGTATGTATGTATCTTGATGAGATGATGGGTGACTTGTAAAATTGCTCTTCTCTTCTTTGCGGGTCAGCTTCTCTAGCAACAGGCGGGGAACTTCTGGAAGTGGCGAATTTGAGCCTCTTCTTCCTTTTCCCATTTTGCCTTTTAATTTCTTGTTTTTTGAAGATTATATTTTTTTA
The DNA here is from genome assembly GCF_051530095.1 of Phoenix dactylifera. Lineage (NCBI taxonomy): Eukaryota > Viridiplantae > Streptophyta > Magnoliopsida > Arecales > Arecaceae > Phoenix > Phoenix dactylifera. The sequence goes on from NC_143200.1 coordinate 14,219,233, forward strand.
AGGCCTCTTTAATTACAAAATTGTAATTAAATTTCTTCTGATGTGTTTTTTCTGTTGTTCCTGAAGAATTTGTAGGATTTGGAGGCCGATGATAGTTTCAAAATAAAGATGGTATCAATAAAGGTACGATTTTGACTTCGAGAATCCACATTCTCAAAGTTCGTATTTTGCTTGTCAGAAATCTGGAGTTGTTTGCTCAATACTAGAATGTGTCGCATATTTACATTTTCTCCTTCACAAAATCCCGGCCATAAATAGATGGGCTCTTTTACATGAACTACCAGTTTGTGTGAATCTTATTGTGCTATATTTTTCTGCAATTCTTTTATGTCTCTTGTTATTAAGTTAGCTGAAATGCCTGCTTCACCATTGGATAACTTTTCTCCTAAATGTTGCGGTTGGCTAATTAATTTAATTTGTTTTTTCATTTTTATTTCTGCTCTCATTTAATTTGGGATGCTCTGGTATTTTTCTGACATTTACATCCTTGTTTTCTATACATCATGACAGTGACACCTCTACTTTTGTTTTGGTTTTTATGTGCTGTGTATGTTGCTTAATCTTTTATTTGACAAAAGTGATGGGTTCTTTTAGTACAACTTTCAAATCATATCATATGCAGTTGCCATGAGATAATGACATGATCTTCTGAAAATGCTTTTACATAATCTTAGAACTATTAGACTAATCCCTGTATAGCTCCTATCCCTTTTTATATTAGATCAAGTTTCGAATCAGAAGAATTTCTCATTGTTTTGTCTGCTGGCCATCAGTTATGGTTATATCCTTGTGACATACCGTGTGGTAATTCCAATCCTTTAATCTTTTTTTATTAACCTTGTTGGTTACAATGAATCTGCATGACTTTCCATTTGCTTGGAAACTTTAATTTTCATGTTTTCATGCCTGAGTTTGTATTGTAATTTTAGTATGTTTGTTAATGTATTTTATGTGGGCGGGGCTTGGTGCAGTGGTAAGGTTGCTCCATTTTGACCTGTGCATATTATGAGTTCGAACCACCTCTCGAGATCCTGTGGGGCAGAAACCTTGGGACGCCTTTTTTTTCTTTTGAATTTATTATGTCTAATAAGGGTGAGATTTGTGATATCTTGTAATGATTATATTCTATTAAGTTGTGAATGATTGTTTTATCCTTATCATTTTGTAGGGTGTAGCCATATCTGCTGAAGTTCAAATGGACCAACAATAAGCATTTGTTGGTTGACTCTGATTTATTTTTGGATCTGAGATTGACTTGTTACAAAGCCAAATATCGTGTATTCTAGGTAAATTTTCTGTTTTGATTTCTTAGTACTCACTTCTCAGCTATTGTTGGACCCTATGCTGCAGCAAAAGTCCGAACTTTTTGGGTGAAGATGACAGCATCTTTACTCATTCCTGTGTTATCCTTCAAATGAACTATTTCTACTCCTGGTCATCTCATTTTATAGGGGCTAGATTCGTGATTTTCTGTGGAAGCTATCCTTGATAAATCCTAACCATTCATGTCTCTTAAGCAAGCATATCTAATTGGTGGAACAACATGCAAAGGTCAAAAAACTGTCCGATCGCAGTATTTCTTTAAGCACGTAAGTATATTTTGATTTATTTCCCAAAAATTTGCCTTACTATTACCTTTATTGCTTATGGCTGTGCTTTCTTCAATCAGATTGGCTTTTTGATCTGTTCTTGATGTTCAACAAGCATCAGTAGAGCTAGTCATATTTTAGATTGGTATACTAGATTAAGTTATTCATGTGTTGCTGACCGGTTCTGACCATATCTTGATTTGAAAGTACTGGTAGGTTGTGAGCTGGGAGGGAACCCTCTTGAGTCATATTCAGATTTGCGGTAAACCTTATTTATTTATTGCAGTAGACCTGATTATCTAATGCTCGAGATTTTGTGAGCTTGTCATGCAAGACATAAGCTTCAAAATGGCTTTTATAATGGTTCCATGCCTTAGATGGAGCACGGGCAGGCATACAATGTGACGGATAATCGCCTTCTCAAAGCGTTGGTTCTTGTATGTTGGTAAAAAAGGCTCAGCCTTCCACCTCTCCTGCCCCCTAGCTTTCTTCTGCTCTTTTTTGTGTATGTATGTATATTGATGAGAAGATGGGTGACTTGTAAAATTGCAGTTCTCTTCTTTGCGTGTCAGCTTCTCTAGCAATAGGCGAGGAACTTCTGGAACTGGTGAATTTGAGCCTCTTCTTCCTCTTCCCTTTTTTCCTTTTAATTTCTTGTTTTTTGAAGATTATGTTTTTTTATGACTTCTTTAATTACATAACTGTAATTATATTTCTTTTGATGTGTTTTTTCTTCTGTTCCTGAAGAATTCATAGGATTTGGAGGCTGATGAAAGTTTTGGGATAAGGATGCTATAAAAAAAGGTACGATTTTGACTTCGAGAACCCAAATCCTCAAAGTTTGTATTTTGCTTGTCGAAAATCAGGTGTTGTTTGCTCAATAACAGGCTGTCACATTTTTACATGTTTCAAATCTGCTCGCATTCCAACCTCATTTTTTCAGTTTTCCTGACTCTTCTTTTTTATTTCACTTATTCTTTCCCAGGTAATTTTTGGTCTTGCATGGATTCTGTCATCCTTCATTATTCTCTATTTTCCATCTTTTCTTCAAGTAATAGTGTGAAAAAAGACGAAGTGGCTTGCTTAGAGGCCAACTAGTGCTGGCGATAACTTTAAGTTCCATTTTTGCGCTTCATTTATGTAGGAGTTGCAGAAGCCGAGGTAGAAATTTCTCTAGAGTTGGTATTAACTAGGGTAATCTCTTTGGACTTTCCCATGATGATGTCCTTAGTCTTGGTGACAGTTATCCAATCAATCAATTATTTATTCTGGTCCTTTGTCTACTTTTATTTTTCCTGATCTTGCTACTTATCTCTGTATATCTGGTGGTAATTTGATTCACTTGTAAACTTTTATGCTTCAGAGGCCTGGATCATACTCTATTGCTATGTGGTGGTCTATCGGTTGCTGCTGCAGGAATTTCTATACAATAGTTTGAATTTGATTTTCCACTACAACTGTTCATGAAATACTCTTTCCTTATAAACTTATTACTATTGTTTGACTACTAGAATTATTCCGAATTTGTTATTTATAAGATTCACTTCTATTTATTTGCCCCTTTTTCTTCATAGCTATTTATTTGCCCCTTTTTCTTCCTAGCTATTTCGTAGTATTATTTGCTAATCAAATTGGAAAGGGCGGAAATAAAATATAAAAATTTTATGCTTTGCAAGTTGGAAGGTCCATTGTTCTGCAGGCTACTGCTGCAGCCTATTGGAGACTGGACAAGATTTTTGGATCGCTATATGCCTTTCCTCCTACTCAACTCTGTATACCATTTCTTTTCCTACTCTTCTGTTGGTTGATTTGTTCATTAAATATTGCACTTTATTCTTTTATTGACAGCTTTTGAATTTATATGTTAAGCCCATTTTCTCCAGAAGGTTGTGATGATTCTTGGACCCGGGTTTTGCTATGAAAGGAAAGCGGCTATTTTCTTGACGACGAGGCAATCTTGGATTTGGCATTCTTGGCTGTTTGTGGGACTCCGTTTAATTTGGTTCTGGTGGTTATGTTCTATATTGTTTCGATGTGCTCTCTCTCCCTCTTTTCAATTGTTAATGTTCTGGCTTGTGAAATGATCTCTGACATGCTGAATTCATTGGAAATCCTAAACCATTAAGCTTAAAAGGTTGCTATTTAGGATTTCTCCGGAGGCTTATTTCGTTAAATGCTAAGACTAGTTCTCTGGTTCTTCATATAAAGAGTTTGGATTATTTTATTGCTTCTATATCTCTCATCCTACTTGGTTGTTGTGCATAAATTTGTGCTGGTTGTTGTTTCGGTTGGCTGCCATTGCTTGCTCCATTTGATGACATGTGAATGATGGTCATCAAGTTCTGGGCAAACTTTTTTTGGGTCTGTTAGTCTTGGTGATGCAATTGGTTGTCCACCCGCTTTAATTTGTTGTTGCCCGCACCACGTTTGTGGAATGCCCCCGCATCTATTTAATGTTGGCATTATGTGGTTCTGTATGCTGTTTTTTGCCACTGTGACTGAGACACAAATGACTTTAGTGTTTTCGTGGATGTATTATAGTAATTTCTGCGCGTTTGTTACCTGTTGCTATAAACTTTGAATGATATGATCGACCCTTTCTTGGTAGATGCTGTTTGTAGGTCACTGTTGGTTTGAACTGTGGATGAAATGCTCTGCTAGTTGATTGCACTTCTAGTCATCGTATCTGGCGTTGATAAATAGTTAATTTTTGAACCAACAATTTTATTTTTTTGGGCTATGGTAATGTGCATTTTGTTGTTTTAATTCAATGTTCAATAAGCATTATTCAGTTGATCTCACCTATGTTCAATCTTCACGTGTTCAATAAGTGGTTCTGTATGCTATTTTTTGCCTTTGTGACTGGGGCACACATATAACTTTAGTGTTTTCATGGATCGATTATAGTAATTTCTATGCTTTTGTTGCTTCTTGCTGTCAACTTTGAATGATATGGTCAGGCCTTTCATGGTGGATGTTGTTTGTAGGTCACTGTTGGTCTAGACTGTGGTTGAAATAGTTTGGAGCTGGAGATTATGTTCTCTTCAGCAGCGATTGAGCGAGCAGCTCCGGAAGGTCTGCTGTTCCGCAGACAATTGAGCAGCAACAATCGTTCGATGGGGGGAGGAGAATAAGAGACACTGTGGGATCTTTTCCCCAGGTCGGCTTCTAGTTCTTTTACTCACGATTTGTTGGTCTTCTCTTTCTTCTTCTCCTTCAACTTGTTGTTGGTCTCCCGGGGGGTTAATTGTTGGGAGTTGTATCCTACGTGTCAATCGTCAGCGTGTTGATCTCTTATATTCATTGTTGGGAATTGATTGATAAATTAATAAAGTATTATTTGGCATTATTCATCATTTCATTGTACATCTTCAAATGATCTCTTATATGATGTTCTTAAGACTTATTTTATGATAAAGAAGGATTTATGTTCTTAAACCTATTTGCGACCAAATGATATGCTGTTAATAGGACAACAGCATTGTCGAGATTAGGTCGTTATGAGACATATACGTTGGTTGTCCTCTTAACCAAGGAGTGTGGAGATACTGATATGTCACACAGGTGAAGTGGAGTACATTTCACTGAACGTGACCAATTCCGGAACGCTCTACTGTCAAGAGATGTTCCGAGTGGATATGGGTGTAAATATCCCTCAGACCTGAGATCACCACAGTGATTTGCAAGCAACTTATTGTACTTTGGTACCGAACTAGCAGAATTTCTAATTCTGGAACGGAAGGTTACTGGGTGCAGTCAAGTACTTGCGAAATCAGTGCGTGCGTCAAGATGGAATTGACCCCTCCTGAAAATAGGAGATAATGCTGTGTTCAATTTAGCAAAATCTTGGCCAGGGCAATCCTTGTGATGAGTCACAGGATTTCTAAAGTTGATCACATAGTGGATGTACTGATTAGAGAGTTGACAGAACTCTGAGGTCATCCTAGCATTAGGAGTCAAAGGGATGATTTATACAGTAACCATAGTCTAAGGTTTCAGAATATTTGCTTCGCATATATTCGGCCTATCCGGACGTCGGATACCATTGCTAGATGGTCACATCGATTAGTGCAAGAAGTCGTTCCTGTACTACCGGCTTAGGTTCGAACCAATGAGGTCACACGCATAGAAGTTTTCTGATTGATCAAGATAGCTGATGGATGATTGAGAATCATTTAGGAATAATTTGGTCAATTTGATTGGCAAATTATCCTATAAAATAATTAAAGTAATTATTGGAGGATTAATTAGTAATTAGATTACTAATAAACTCAATTTGATTGAGTAAATGGACTAAGGATGGGCCAAATTGAATTGGATTTAATTTTCGTTTTGACCTAATTGGATTAGTGGCGCAGGGGTCGACTCGAAGTAAAAATGGGTCGACTCGAGATGGGCTGGGGTCGACTCAAGCTTGGCTGGGGTCGACTCTCTCTCAGAGAATCCAAAGAACGAATTCTTCCCAGGTGGGGTCGACTCGAAGTAAAGAGGGGTCGACTGGAGATGGGTTGGGGACGACTCTCTCAGACAATCCAAAGAACGACTTCTGTTTTTCCAGGTGGGGGGTCGACTCGAGCTCTAAAAGGGTCGACTCGTTGGGGGTATCAGGAGTTCTCTGTCGTCTCAGCCAGGGTCGACCTGCGAAGCTATGGGGTCGACTCGAAGGGGAAGGAGTCGACTCGAGGCGACTTGGAGTCGACTCGAGGCGACTTGGAGTCGACTCGAGATCGGGAAGGTCGACTCCTGAAAATCCTGAAACTCGTGGACGGGCTGAATTCGGAGGATTCGATCCGGACGTGGATTTTCAATGAAAAGTGAAGGGATTTGGATCGTGGGACGTGGGAGAATGGTTAGATGATGATGGAATATCAGCACCATCTATTTCGATCCTATCTCACCTGCATGAACCATCTATTGTTTGAATTTTGAATTCAAACAAGATAAGAACTATCTTGTTACAACCAACACCTTCATGCGCCAACAAGATACCAAATTTCCATTTGAATTTCGAATTCAAATGATCAGATGGCTTAAAAGAAGAGTTCCAATTGTGGCTAAAAAAGAAATGAAATTTTGTGAATGAAATTCAGCCTTCCAACTCGCCCATTTTCATCTTCCTCTGAGTCCATCTCGCCATAGCTGATAGGGATCCCAGATAAGAGCATTTAGATCAGATCTAAGTCCTCTTCAATCCCTACTAACCATTCCTCCAAGTTCTTCCAAGAAGGCGAACCAAAAGTTGATAGCGTTGGAAAGATCAAAATTCAGCAAAGGAAGATCCTGCGCAAGCTAGCACTTCCGCGGGATTGGATCACTCCAGGAGCTCCGTGTGGATTACTTGTAGAGGCCAGACGAGTGTGTGGCTACGAAGCTCGAGCATCAGATCCGTTACTTTCAGATTTCATAAAGGTATAATCCGTATAAATCTAGGTCCAAAGATATATCTTATAGGTTTCAATCCCCGAGGGTTAAACCTCTTTTGGGGCTCTTCACAGAGTAATCTTCCGAGCCTATTCGATGGGCATTCGAAGATTAGTTGGGTGTTAGATTAGTTGAGTTTAGAACTTAATTAATAATCTCATTTCAGATCTGAAATTAATCGTGCAATGATTTTAGCTTAATCGTTTAAACAATCCCGACATATTGATCATGTATACTTGTAGTGGTACTTTGAAATTTGATTTCTTATGCATATCTGAATTAAAATGTCTAATTCGATTTTTTCGCTGTGAATTTCAAAATTAAAAGAACTACGTATGGCTTGATCTCCCTTGTGAAGGGGGTACGTAGGCAACCCCAACAGGTACAGCCATTATTTTTGAAAAATTCTAAATTTCAACATGCTATCACTAGTAGCATCATAGGATCGCTTTCGGTAATGGCCGTGATGTTGTGCTTCTTGTTATCTTGTTCTCTTTGTTTGTTTATGTTTCTTCTCTTTTGCTTTTCTTCTTCTTTGTTTCGCAAACTGGGAGAGCGGCATTGCTTTTGGGTTCTATACAAAGAGGCTGTGATGATTCTTGGATGAGGGTTTTGATGGAGAGAGAATATTTTGATCGCTATTTGTTCAATCTGGATTTGGTATTCTTGGTTGTTGGTGAGATTCTGTCTAATTTGGTTCTGGAGGTTATGTTTATATTGTTTCGATGTGCCATCTCTCCCTCTTTTCAATTGTTAATGTTATAGCATGTGAAATGATCTCTGACATGCTAAATCCATAGGAAATCCTAAACCATTGAGCTTAAATGGTTGCTATATAGGATTTCTTCGGAGGCTTATTTAGCTAGATGCTAAGACTAGTTCTATGGTTCTTCATATAAAGAGTTTGGATTATTTTATTGCTTCTATCTCTCATCCTGCTTGGTTGTTGTAGATAAATTTGTGCTGGTTGTTGTTTTGGTTGGCTGCCATTGCATGCTCCATTTGATGACATGTGAATGATGTTAATCAAATTTTGAGCAAACTTCTTTTAGGTCCGTTAGTCTTGGTGATGCAATTGGTTGTCGTCCTGCTTTGATTTGTTGTCGCAAGCACCACATTTGTGGAATGCCTGAACATCAATTTAAAGTCGGCATTATGTGGTTCTGTATGCTGTTTTTGCCGCTGTGACTGAGACACACATAAAGCTTTAGTGTTTTCATGGATGTATTATTGTAATTTCTGTGCTTTTGTCGCCTCTTCCTGTCATGATATGATCAAGCCTTTCAAGGTGGATAATGTTTGTTGGTCACTGTTGGTCTAAACTCTTAAGCTGTGGATGAAATAGTTTGGTGCTGGCGGTTATGTCGTCTTCGGTAGCGGTAGAGCGAGCAGCTTTTGAATGTCTGCTGTTTCGCAGACATCCGAGCAGCGGCCATGGTTAGAATGGGGGAGGAGAAGAAGACATTGTGGGATCTTTTTCCTAGGTCGGCTTCTAGTTCTCTTTCTCAAGATTTGCTGGTATTCTATTTCTTCTCCTCCTACTTGTTCTTGGTCTCCCGGGTGGATAATGGTCGCGATGTTGTGCTGCTTGTTATCTTTTTCTCTTTGTTTATGTGCCTTCTCTTTTGCTTTTCTTATTCTTCTTTGTTTCCCAAATTGGGAGAGCGGCGCTGCTTTTGGGTTCTTTACAAGGAGGCTATGATTATTCTTGCTCGAGGGTTTTGCTACAATTGAGAGGAAAGCAGTTATTCTCTTGACGGCAAGGCAATCTTGCAGGCAACTATTTGCAGCCATTTTGATTTATTAGTTGCAGATCAATCGGTGAATCAGAGCCCCCCTCTCCATCTTCCCCTTCCCTGCTTTCAAATTGCTGGGATTTTTGTTTTCAATATTCTTTTTACGGTTGTGTTTCCGAGAGATTTTAAAGTAGATTTAGGTGGAGAGTGTAGGAAGTGGGGAGATCTTGGTCAAAGTCTCTCTCCCTCTCTCCCTTTTCTTCAGTATATCTTCAAAAGTTTTGAACTTGGTTCAGATATTTTATTTTGTCAACTTTGCTTTAAGTTCTCTCTGGACTTGAATAATAGTGAGATAATATTTTGATCGGTGTTTGTTCAATCTAGATTTGGTATTCTTGGTTGTTGGTGGGACTCCATCTAATTTGGTTCTGGAGGTTATGTTCTATATTGTTTCGATGTGCTTTCTCTCCCTTTTTTCAATTGTTGACGTTCTGGCATGTGAAATGATCTCTGACATTCTAAATCCATGGGAAATTCTAAACCATTGAGCTTAAAAGGTTGCTATATAGGATTTCTTTGGATGCTTATTTCGTTAAATGCTATGACTAGTTCTCTAGTTCTGCATAGAAAGAGTTTGGATATTTTATTGCTTCTATATCTCTCGTCCTGCTTGGTTGTTGTACATAAATTTATGCTGGTTGTTGTTTCGGTTGGCTGCCATTGCTTGCTCCGTTTGATGACACGTAATTGATGGTCATCAAATTTTGAGCAAACTTTTTTTGGGTCCGGTAGTCTTGGTGATGCAATTGGTTGTCCACCTGCTTTAATATGTTGTTGCACGCACCACATTTGTGGAATGCCCGAACATCTATTTAATGTTGGCATTATGTGGTTCTGTATGCTGTTTTTTGCCGCTGTGATTGAGACACTTATAACTTTAGTATTTTCATGGATGGATTATGGTAATTTCTTTGCGTTTGTTACCTCTTGCTGTCAACTTTGAATGATATGATCAACCCTTTTTTGGTAGATGCTGTCTGTAGGTCCTTGTTGGTCTAAACTGTGGATGAAATGGTCTGCTAGTTGATTGCACTCTCTGCCATAGTATTTGTCTTTGATAAATTGTTAATTTTCGGACCAACAAATTTTTTTTTTGGGGCTATGATAATGTGCATTTTGTTGTTTTAATTCATTTTCGATAAGCATTATTCATTTGATCTCACCTAAGTTCAATCTTCACGTGATGCTACAGGCCTTAAAGCATTCACGTCATAAGTTATATTAATTGCAGTTGTGTTCAAAGTATTTCCGTTCCCTTTTTTGTTTTTATCATATCCACAACTGAAGTGACATATGTCACGCCCCGGACCCGGATCCGTGACATGGCCGTGCTATTGCCGACCACCGCCCACAATAGCACGAAGCCTCATACATGGGTAACAGGGTAGTCAAACTTGTCAAACTGTCATATATTTAAAATATTTGCTGTGTATCGTATAAGGTAGTACAGGGTATTTTTTCTTCCATCTCTGTGCCAGAGTATTTTTTCCTCTGTTTTACTATTGAAACAGAGGGGAGAAACATTCCACAGAGGAACTTTCCCTCTTTTTATTTTCTTTAAACCCATTTAAGTAAATCAGGTCATACCTTGCTCTAGGGTTCGGCTTCTCTGGTACAGTACTCGAGAGGGCTAAGGAATAAGAGGGTATGGTAACTCCTAAGTTAAGAAACTGAGAGTTTAAATAAACTCTGCTTAGGAGGTGACCCTTGGAGAGGCGGCACCCTCTCCTTCCTCCTTGCTCCGGAAGCCTACAGATGCCCTTTCCCTCAGGCTAGCTGGGCTTGTTCTTTCAACCTGGGTGAGGTGGCAGACTCCCATTTTGCATGGATGAGGGCCCAACAGCTGGTCTTACCCCCTATTGGCCAGCGGGGGCCTGTCACTTCAGTCCTCAGGCGTGAGGTGAGGGTTGCCATCCATGGGCCCAATACGGCCCCATTAACGACCGAACCCAAATACCCTTAAACTGGGCCTCAGAAGTATTGGGCCCAGTTAGTATCAGGCCCGGATGTTACATTCTTTCCCTCTTAAATAAATTTCATCCTCGAAATTAATCATACCTCTATTCTTACGTATGCAGTGTAATTCTCTAGAAAAACTAACTGAAATAAAGAAATGTGCATGGCCAGAATCAAACAAAATCCATGGGAAATCCTAAACCATTGAGCTTAAAAGGTTGCTATATAGAATTTCTTTGGAGGCTTATTTCGTCAGATGCTAAGACTATTTATCTGGTTCTTCATATAAAGAGTTTGGATTATTTTATTGCTTCTATATCTCTCATCTTGCTTGGTTGTTGTACATAGATTTGTGCTGGTTGTTGTCTTAGTTCGCTACCATTGCTTGCTCCATTTGATGACATGTGAACGATGGTCATCAAATTTTGAGCAAACTTTTTTTTGGTTCCATTAGCCTTGGTGATTCAATTGGTTCTGGAGGTTATGTTCTATATAGTTTCATTGTGCTCTCGCTCCCTCTTTTCAATTGTTGACGTTCTGGCATGTGAAATGATCTCTGACATTCTAAATCCACGGGAAATTCAAAACCATTGAGCTTAAAAGGTTGCTATATAGGATTTCTTCGGATGCTTATTTCGTTAAATGCTAGGACTAGTTCTCTAGTTCTTCATAGAAAGAGTTTGGATTATTTTATTGCTTCTATATCTCTCGTCCTGCTTGGTTGTTGTACATGAATTTATGCTGGTGGTTGTTTCGGTTGGCTGCCATTGCTTGCTCCGTTTGGTGGCACGTAATTGATGGTCATCAAATTTTGAGCAAACTTTTTTTGGGTCCGGTAGTCTTGGTGATGCAATTGGTTGTCCACCTGCTTTAATATGTTGTTGCACGCACCACGTTTGTGGAATGCCCGAACATCTATTTAATGTAGGCATTTTGTGGTTTTGTATGCTCTTTTTTGCCGCTGTGATTGAGACACATAACTTTAGTATTTTCATGGATGGATTATGGTAATCTCTTTGCATTTGTTACCTCTTGCTGTCAACTTTGAATGGCATGATCAACCCTTTTTTGGTAGATGCTGTCTGTAGGTCCTTGTTGGTCTAAACTGTAGATGAAATGGTCTGCTAGTTGATTGCACTCCCCGTCATTGTATTCGTCTTTGATAAATAGTTAATTTTCGGACTAACAAATTTTTTTTTTTTTGGGCTATGATAATGTGCATTTTGTTGTTTTAATTCAATGTTCAATAAGCATTATTCATTTGATCTCACCTAAGTTCAATCTTCACGTGATGCTACAGGCCTTAAAGCATTCACGTCATAAGTTATATTAATTGCAGGTGTGTTCAAAGTATTTCTGTTCCCTTTTTTATTTTTATCATATCCACAACTGAAGTGACATATGTCACGCCCCGGACACGATCCGCGACACGGCCGTGCTATTGCCGACTACCGCCCACAATGGCACGAGCAGTACAACCTTCAAGAAATCCCTCCTTCCTCTCCTAGGGCTTCAGAGGTTCAGCTCCTTCAACCTTCGGCTCTAGGGTTCGGCTTCTCTGGTACAGTACTCTAGAGGGCTAAGGAATAAGAGGGTATATTAACTCTTAAGTTAAGAAACTGAGAGTTTAAATAAACTCTGCTTAGGAGGTGACCCTTGGAGAGGTGGCACCCTCTCCTTCCTCCTTGCTTCCGAAGCCTACAGCTGCGCTTTCCCTTTGGCCCGCTGGGCTTGTCCTTTCAACCTGGGTGAGAGGTGGCAGACTCCCATTTTGCATGGATGAGGGCCCAACAGCTGGCCTTCCCCCCACTGGCCAGCTGGGGCCCGTCACTTCAGTCCTCAGGCTTGAGGCGAGGGTTGCCATCCATGGGCCCAATACGGCCCCATTAACGACCTGGCGCAAATACCCTTAAACTGGGCCTCAAAAGTATTGAGCCTAGTTAGTATCGGGCCCGGACATTTATTCTTTCCCTCTTAAATAATTTCATCCTCGAAATTAATCATGCCTCAATTTTTAGGTATGCAGTGTAATTCTCTAGAAAAACTGACTGAAATAAAGAAATGTGAATAGCCAGAATCAAACAAAATCCATGGTAAATCCTAAACCATTGAGCTTAAAAGGTTGCTATATAGAATTTCTTTGGAGGCTTATTTCGTCAGATGCTAAGACTATTTCTCTGGTTCTTCATATAAAGAGTTTGGATTATTTTATTGCTTCTATATCTCTCCTCTTGCTTGGTTGTTGTACATAGATTTGTGCTGGTTGTTGTCTCAGTTCGCTGCCATTGCTTGCTCCATTTGATGACATGTGAACGATGGTCATCAAATTCTGAGCAAACTTTTTTTGGTTCCGTTAGCCTTGGTGATTCAATTGGTTGTCCACCTGCTTTAATTTGTTGTTGCTCGCACCACGTTTGTAGAATGCCCCAACATCTATTTGATGTTGGCATTATGGGGTTATGTATGCTATTTTTTGCCTTTGTGATTGAGACACATATAACTTTAGTGTTTTCATGGATCGATTATAGTAATTTCTATGCTTTTGTTGCCTCTTGCTGTGAACTTTGAATGATATGATCAAGCCTTTCATGGTGGATGCTGTTTGTAGGTCACTGTTGGTCTAGACTATGGATGAAATAGTTTGGTCATCTCATGGTCATCTCATCTTATAGGGGCTAGATTCGTGATTTTCTGTGGAAATTGTCGATAAATCCTAACCATTGATGTCTCTTTAGCGGGCATATCTGATCGGTGGAACTGCATGCTCAGGTCGAAAAACTGTCTGATTGCAGTATTTCTTGAAGTTTGTAAGTATATTTTGATTTATTTGCCAACAATTTGTCAGAGTATTACTTTTATTGCTTAAGGCTGTGATTTCTTGAATCAGATTAACTTTTTGGTATGTTACTGACGTTCAACAAGCATCAATAGTGCTGGACACCAATTTTTAGACTGGTATACTAGATGAAATTATCCATTTGTTGCTGACCTGTTCTGACCAGATCTTGATTTGAAAGCATTGGTAGGTTGTGAGTTGAGAGGGAACCCTCTTGAGTAATATTCGGATTTGCAGTAAACCTTATTTATTTGTTGCAGTAGACCTGTTTATCTAATGCTGGAGATTATGTGAACTTGTCATGTAAGACATAAGGTTCAAAATGGTATTTATAATGGTTCCAAGAATTAGGAGCATGGGCGGGCATACAATGTGACGGATAATCGCCTTCTCAAAGAGCTGGTTCTTTTATGTTGGTAAACAAGGCTCAACCTTCCACCTCTTCTTTCTCCTAGCTTTCTACTTGAGAGAGGAGGTGAGCATCTATAGTGATTTCTCAGTTACCCTTCAAGCATTGTTCCTTCTCCTTTTCTTCTTCGCTTTATTGTGTATGGATGTATTTATGTATGAATATTCATGCAACAAGGGGTGACTTCTAAAATTGTTCCTCTCTTCTTTGCATGCCATCTTCTCTAGCAATAGGCGAGACATATATGGAAGGTCTACTACATTGCTGGCACCCGATCTGCATTCATTGTAAGTTGGAGAGGTCATCACCAGAGGAGAAGAGGTGCAGGGATCTTCTCCTCTTTTTTGCGTGCATGTATATTAATGAGATGATGGGCAAGTTGTGAAATTACTCCTCTTCTTTGCGTGTCAACTTCTCTAGCAATAGGCGAGGAACTTCTGGAAGTGGTGAATTTGAGCCTCTTCTTCCTTTTCCCTTTTTGCCTTTCAATTTCTTGTTTTTTGAAGATTATATTTTTGTAGCACTTTTTTAATTACATAACTGTAATTAAATTTTTTTTGATGTAATTTTTCGGTTGTTCCTGAAGAATTCATTGGATTTGGAGGCTGATGGTAGTTTCAAGATAAAGATGGTATCGATAAAGGTACGATTTTGACTTTGAGAACCCAAATTCTCGAAGTTTCTATTTTGCTTGTCAAAAATCAGGAGTTGTTTGCTCAATACTCGAATGTGTCACATTTTTACATTTTCTCCTTGACAAAATCCCGACCATAAATACATGGGCTCTTTTACATGAACTGCTAGTTTATGTGTGAATCTTATTGTGCTTTTTTTTTTCTGCAATTCTTTTACGTCTCTTGTTATAAAGTTATCTGAAATGCCTGCTTCACCATTGGATAACTTTTTCTCCCATTTGTTGCGATTGGCTAATTAAGTTAATATGTTTTTTCATTTTTATTTCTGCTCTCATTTAATTTGGGAAGCTGTGGTGTTTTTCTAACATTTACATCCTTGTTTTCTATAAATCATGACAGTGACACCTCTACTTTTGCTCCCATTTTTATGTGCTGTGTATGTTGCTTAATATTTTATTTGACAAATGTGGTTGGTTCTCTTAGTACACTTTCAAATAGTATCATATGCAATTCCCATGAGATAATGACATGATCTTCTGAAAATGCATTTGCATAATCTCAGAACCGAACTATTAGACTAATCCCTGTATAGCTCCTATGCCTTTTTATATTAGATCAAGTTCAGAACCAGAAGAATTTCTCTTTGTTTTGTCTGCTGGCCATCAGTTATGGTTATATCCTTGTGACATACTGTGTGGTAATTCCAATCCTTCAATCATTTAATCATTTTTTGTTAACCTTGTTGGTTACATTGATCTGCATGACTTTCCATTGGCTTGGAAAACATTTCTGCATGTTGTTCTGGATACTTTACCATTTCTTTTTCAACCTCTCTTTCTCTTTAATTTTCATGATTTCATGCCTGAGCATGTTTGTTAATGTATTACGTGCGGGCGGGGCTTGGTGCAATGGTAAGGTTGCTCCATTTGACCTGTGCATCATGTATTCGAAACACCTCAGATGCTAAGTGGCAGAAACCTTGGGGATGCCTTTTTTTGTTTTCTTGAATGTATTATGTATCATAAAGGTAAGGCTTGTGATATGTCGGGATGATTATATTCTATTAAGTTGTGAATGATTGTTTTATGATTATTATTTTTTAGGATGTAGTCTTATCTTCTAAAGTTCAAATGGACCAACAATTAGCATATCTGGTTGACTCGGTGATTTATTTTTCGAACTGAGGTTGGCTCGTTACAAAGCCAAATATTGTGTATTCTAGGTAAATTGTCAGTTTTGGTTTCTTAGGACTCACTTCTCGTAGGCTAAACGTGATTCCTTTTTTGGCTTCCAAAAAGGCTCCATTTATTTTTATACAAGAATTGACTTGTGTCTGGCCTGTAGTGGATATAGCTTTGTGTTCTTTATTATTGGAAGCCATTCTTTTCTTTTCTTTTTCTTTTTTCTAACATTTTTTAATATTTTTTTCTTTTTTTAATAAAAAATGTTGTCTTCTTGCACCTTCCATGCTAGACCTAATGATTTCTATTGAACACAGATAATTCCTTGACCTGTACGTGGTTTGACGGCCATACTCTTTCTGGTTCCCTTTAGATGAGATGAAGTTTCTTGATTCCACCTAGTTTGAGACTAAGTTTGTTTAATTTATTTACATAAATAGTACACTTGTATTGCGTTCAGATGATAATGTACTTGCTTGAGTTTCTATTGTCCGCCGGCCTTTGTAGTTTAGGTAATTATGGATAGCCACTCTCTTTGCCAGCTATCCCTTTTTAACCACAACTTTTATGTTGATTATACACTTTGCATTCCGCTTTATTCATGGTAAATCTACTTCATCAGTTTTTGTGGCTCGGACCTTCAAACTGCATCATCCTAGAATTTTACCAAACTCATAAAAACTGTTCAAGTATATTCGTGTCTGCTGTTGTCTTACTTATCTATTTATCTTCCGAGCTATTGCTGACCCTATACAGCAGCTAAAGTCCGAACCTTTTGGTTGATGATGACATCTTTACACCTTTCTTTGATAGCCTTTAAATGAAATATTACAGCTCCTAGTCATCTTATCTTATAGGGGCTTGATTCGTGATTTTCTGTGGAAGGCTGGAAGCTGTCCTCGATAAATCCTAACCATTGATGTCTCTTTAGCAAGCATATCTGATTGGTGGAACAGCGTGCTCAGGTCGAAAAATTTTCTGATCGCATTATTTCTTGAAGTATATTTTGGTTTATTTGCCAACAATTTGTCATAGTATTACTTTTATTGCTTTAGGCTGTGATTTCTGGAATCAAATTAGCTTTTTGGTCTATTATTGACGTTCAACAAGCATCAATAGTCTTGGACACCAATTTTTGGACTGGTATACTAGATTAAATTATCCATGTGTTGCTGACCTGTTTTGGCCAGATCTTGATTTGAAAGCATTGGTAGCTTGCGGGTTGGGAGGGAACCCTCTTGGTTCACGTATCCAAAAGCTCCAAAAAAATTTGGAACCGGTACGGGCCGATACAGTTAGCCGGTTCGGGCCGGTACGGGTTTTTAACACCGAACCAGACCGTTCGGAGCCAGTATCGGTTCGGTACGGGCTGAACCGGCCGGTACAGCATTCCTTGCTTTTTTGTTTATATGGATGCATTTTTGCAGGAATATTGATGCAACAAGGGTTGACTTCTAAATTTGTTCTCTTCTTTGCATGCCACCTTCTCTGGCAATAGGTGAGGCATTTTTGGAAGGTCTACTACACTGCTGACAACCAATCTGCATTCATTGTAAGTTGGAGAGGTCATCACCCGAGGAGAGGAGGAGCGGGGATCTTCTCCTCTTTTTTGTGTGTATGTATGTATATTGATGAGTTGATGGGTGACTTGTAAAATTGCTCTTTTCTTCTTTGCATGTCAGCTTCTCTAGCAATTGGCGGGGAACATCTGGAAGTGGCGAATTTGAGCCTCTGTTTCCTTTTCCCATTTTGCCTTCTAATTTCTTGTTTTTTGAAGATTATATTTTTTTTAAGGCTTCTTTAATTACAAAACTGTAATTAAATTTCTTCTGATGTGTTTTTTCTGCTGTTCCTGAAGATTTCATATGATTTGGAGGCTGATGATAGTTTCGAGATAAAGATGGTATCAATAAAGGTACGATTTTGACTTCGAGAACCGACATTCTCAAAGTTCGTGTTTTGCTTGTCAGAAATCAGGAGTTGTTTGCTCAATACTAGAATGTGTCGCATATTTATATTTTCTCCACAAAATCCCGACCATAAATAGATGGGCTCTTTTACATGAACTACCAGTTTGTGTGAATCTTATTGTGCTATATTTTTCTGCAATTCTTTTATGTCTCTTGTTATTAAGTTAGCTGAAATGCCTGCTTCACCATTGGATAACTTTTCTCCTAATTGTTGCGATTGGCTAATTAATTTAATTTGTTTTTTCATTTTTATTTCTGCTCTCATTTAATTTGGGATGCTCTGGTGTTTTTTGACATTTACATCCTTGTTTTCTATACATCATGACAGTGACACCTCTACTTTTGTTTTGGTTTTTATGTGCTGTGTATGTTGCTTAATCTTTTATTTGACAAAAGTGATGGGTTCTTTTAGTGCAACTTTCAAATCATATCATATGCAGTTGCCATGAGATAATGACATGATCTTCTGAAAATGCTTTTACATAATCTTAGAACTATTAGACTAATCCCTGTATAGCTCCTATCCCTTTTTATATTAGATCAAGTTTCGAATCGGAAGAATTTCTCATTGTTTTGTCTGCTGGCCATCAGTTATGGTTATATCCTTGTGACATACCGTGTGGTAATTCCAATCCTTTAATCTTTTTTTATTAACCTTGTTGGTTACAATGAATCTGCATGACTTTCCATTTGCTTGGAAACTTTAATTTTCATGTTTTCATGCCTGAGTTTGTATTGTAATTTTAGTATGTTTGTTAATGTATTTTATGTGGGCGGGGCTTGGTGCAGTGGTAAGGTTGCTCCATTTTGACCTGTGCATATTATGTGTTCGAACCACCTCTCGAGATCCTGTGGGGCAGAAACCTTGGGACGCCTTTTTTTTTCTTTTGAATGTATTATGTCTAATAAGGGTGAGATTTGTGATATCTTGTAATGATTGTATTCTATTAAGTTGTGAATGATTGTTTTATCCTTATCATTTTGTAGGGTGTAGCCATATCTGCTGAAGTTCAAATGGACCAACAATAAGCATATGTTGGTTGACTCTGATTTATTTTTGGATCTGAGATTGACTTGGTACAAAGCCAAATATCGTGTATTCTAGGTAAATTTTCTGTTTTGATTTCTTAGTACTCACTTCTCAGCTATTGTTGGACCCTATGCTGCAGCAAAAGTCCGAACTTTTTGGGTGAAGATGACAGCATCTTTACTCATTCCTGTGTTATCCTTCAAATGAACTATTTCTACTCCTGGTCATCTCATTTTATAGGGGCTAGATTCGTGATTTTCTGTGGAAGCTGTCCTTGATAAATCCTAACCATTGATGTCTCTTAAGCAAGCATATCTAATTGGTGGAACAACATGCAAAGGTCGAAAAACTGTCCGATCGCAGTATTTCTTTAAGTACGTAAGTATATTTTGATTTATTTCCCAACAATTTGCCTTACTATTACCTTTATTGCTTATGGCTGTGCTTTCTTCAATCAGATTGGCTTTTTGATCTGTTCTTGATGTTCAACAAGCATCAGTAGAGCTAGTCATATTTTAGATTGGTATACTAGATTAAGTTATTCATGTGTTGCTGACCGGTTCTGACCATATCTTGATTTGAAAGTACTGGTAGGTTGTGAGCTGGGAGGGAACCCTCTTGAGTCATATTCAGATTTGCGGTAAACCTTATTTATTTATTGCAGTAGACTTGATTATCTAATGCTCGAGATTTTGTGAGCTTGTCATGCAAGACATAAGCTTCAAAATGGCTTTTATAATGGTTCCATGCTTTAGATGGAGCACGGGCAGTCATACAATGTGACGGATAATCGCCTTCTCAAAGAGTTGGTTCTTGTATGTTGGTAAAAAAGGCTCAGCCTTCCACCTCTCCTACCCCTAGCTTTCTTCTGCTCTTTTTTGTGTATGTATGTATATTGATGAGAAGATGGGTGACTTGTAAAATTGCAGTTCTCTTCTTTGCGTGTCAGCTTCTCTAGCAATAGGCGAGGAACTTCTGGAAGTGGTGAATTTGAGCCTTTTCTTCCTCTTCCCTTTTTTCCTTTTAATTTCTTGTTTTTTGAAGATTATGTTTTTTTATGACTTCTTTAATTACATAACTATAATTATATTTCTTTTGATGTGTTTTTTCTTCTGTTCCTGAAGAATTCATAGGATTTGGAGGCTGATGAAAGTTTTGGGATAAGGATGCTATAAAAAAGGTACGATTTTGACTTCGAGAACCCAAATCCTCAAAGTTTGTATTTTGCTTGTCAAAAATCAGGTGTTGTTTGGTCAATAACAGGCTGTCACATTTTTACATGTTTCAAATCTGCTCGCGTTCCTACCTCATTTTTTCAGTTTTCCTGACTCTTCTTTTTTATTTCACTTATTCTTTCCCAGGTAATTTTTGGTCTTGCATGGATTCTGTCATCCTTCATTATTCTCTATTTTCCATCTTTTCTTCAAGTAATAGTGTGAAAAAAGACGAAGTGGCTTGCTTAGAGGCCAACTAGTGCTGGCGATAACATTAAGTTCCATTTTTGCGCTTCATTTATGTAGGAGTTGCAGAAGCCGAGGTAGAAATTTCTCTAGCGTTGGTATTAACTAGGGTAATCTCTTTGGACTTTCCCATGATGATGTCCTTAGTCTTGGTAACAGTTATCCAATCAATCAATTATTTATTCTGGTCCTTTGTCTACTTTTATTTTTCCTGATCTTGCTACTTATCTCTGTATATCTGGTGGTAATTTGATTCACTTGTAAACTTTTATGCTTCAGAGGCCTGGATCATACTCTATTGCTATGTGGTGGTCTATCGGTTGCTGCTGCAGGAATTTCTATACAATAGTTTGAATTTGATTTTCCACTACAACTGTTCATGAAATACTCTTTCCTTATAAACTTATTACTATTGTTTGACTACTAGAATTATTCCGAATTTGTTATTTATAAGATTCACTTCTATTTATTTGCCCCTTTTTCTTCATAGCTATTTATTTGCCCCTTTTTCTTCCTAGCTATTTCGTAGTATTACTTGCTAATCAAATTGGAAAGGGCGGAAATAAAATATAAAAATTTTATGCTTTGCAAGTTGGAAGGTCCATTGTTCTGCAGGCTACTGCTGCAGCCTATTGGAGACTGGACAAGATTTTTGGATCGCTAAATGCCTTTCCTCCTACTCAACTCTGTATACCATTTCTTTTCCTACTCTTCTGTTGGTTGATTTGTTCATTAAATATTGCACTTTATTCTTTTATTGACAGCTTTTGAATTTATATGTTAAGGCCATTTTCTCCAGAAGGTTGTGATGATTCTTGGACTCGGGTTTTGTTATGAAAGGAAAGCGGCTATTTTCTTGACGACGAGGCAATCTTGGATTTGGCATTCTTGGCTGTTTGTGGGACTCCGTTTAATTTGGTCTGGTGGTTATGTTCTATATTGTTTCGATGTGCTCTCTCTCCCTCTTTTCAATTGTTAATGTTCTGGCTTGCGAATGATCTCTGACATGCTAAATTCATGGGAAATCCTAAACCATTAAGCTTAAAAGGTTGCTATTTAGGATTTCTCCGGAGGCTTATTTCGTTAAATGCTATGACTAGTTCTCTGGTTCTTCATATAAAGAGTTTGGATTATTTTATTGCTTCTATATCTCTCATCGTACTTGGTTGTTGTGCATAAATTTGTGCTGGTTGTTGTTTCGGTTGGCTGCCATTGCTTGCTCCATTTGATGACATGTGAATGATGGTCATCAAGTTCTGGGCAAACTTTTTTTGGGTCTGTTAGTCTTGGTGATGCAATTGGTTGTCCACCCGCTTTAATTTGTTGTTGCCCGCACCACGTTTGTGGAATGCCCCCGCATCTATTTAATGTTGGCATTATGTGGTTCTGTATGCTGTTTTTTGCCACTGTGACTGAGACACATATAACTTTAGTGTTTTCGTGGATGTATTATAGTAATTTCTGCGCGTTTGTTACCTGTTGCTATAAACTTTGAATGATATGATCGACCCTTTCTTGGTAGATGCTGTTTGTAGGTCACTGTTGGTTTGAACTGTGGATGAAATGTTCTGCTAGTTGATTGCACTTCTAGTCATCGTATCTGGCGTTGATAAATAGTTAATTTTTGAACCAACAATTTTATTTTTTTGGGCTATGGTAATGTGCATTTTGTTGTTTTAATTCAATGTTCAATAAGCATTATTCAGTTGATCTCACCTATGTTCAATCTTCACGTGTTCAATAAGTGGTTCTGTATGCTATTTTTTGCTTTTGTGACTGTGGCACACATATAACTTTGGTGTTTTCATGGATCGATTATAGTAATTTCTATGCTTTTGTTGCTTCTTGCTGTCAACTTTGAATGATATGGTCAGGCCTTTCATGGTGGATGTTGTTTGTAGGTCACTGTTGGTCTAGACTGTGGCTGAAATAGTTTGGTGCTGGAGATTATGTTCTCTTCAGCAGCGATTGAGCGAGCAGCTCCGGAAGGTCTGCTGTTCCGCAGACAATTGAGCAGCAACAATCGTTCGATGGGGGGAGGAGAATAAGAGACACTGTGGGATCTTTTCCCCAGGTCGGCTTCTAGTTCTTTTACTCACGATTTGTTGGTCTTCTCTTTCTTCTTCTCCTTCAACTTGTTGTTGGTCTCCCGGGGGGTAATTGTTGGGAGTTGTATCCTACATGTCAATCGTCAGCGTGTTGATCTCTTATATTAATTGTTGGGAATTGATTGATAAATTAATAAAGTGTTATTTGGCATTATTCATCATTTCATTGTACATCTTCAAATGATCTCTTATATGATGTTCTTAAGACTTATTTTATGATAAAGAAGGATTTATGTTCTTAAACCTATTTGCGACCAAATGATATGCTGTTAATAGGACAACAGCATTGTCGAGATTAGGTCGTTATGAGACATATACGTTGGTTGTCCTCTTAACCAAGGAGTGTGGAGATACTGATATGTCACACAGGTGAAGTGGAGTACATTTCACTGAACGTGACCAATTCCGGAACGCTCTACTGTCAAAAGATGTTCCGAGTGGATATGGGTGTAAATATTCCTCAGACCTGAGATCACCACAGTGATTAGCAAGCAACTTACTGTACTTTGGTACCGAACTAGCAGAATTTCTAATTCTGGAACGGAAGGTTACTGGGTGCAGTCAAGTACTTGCGAAATCAGTGCGTGAGTCAAGATGGAATTGACCCCTCCTGAAAATAAGAGATAATGCTGTGTTCAATTTAGCAAAATCTTGGCCAGGGCAATCCTTGTGATGAGTCACAGGATTTCTAAAGTTGATCACATAATGGATGTACTGATTAGAGAGTTGACAGAACTCTGAGGTCATCCTAGCATTAGTAGGCAAAGGGATGAATTATACAGTAACCATAGTCTAGGGTTTCAGAATATTTGCTTCGCATATATTCGGCCTATCCAGATGTCGGATACCATTGCTAGATGGTCACATCGATTAGTGCAAGAAGTCGTTCCTGTGCTAGAGGCTTAGGTTCGAACCAATGAGGTCACACGCATAGAAGTTTTCTGATTGATCAAGATAGCTGATGGATGATTGAGAATCATTTAGGAATAATTTGGTCAATTCGATTGGCAAATTATCCTATAAAATAATTAAAGTAATTATTGGAGGATTAATTGGTAATTAGATTACTAATAAACTCAATTTGATTGAGTAAACGGACTAAGGATGAGCCAAATTGAATTGGATTTAATTTTGGTTTTGACCTAATTGGATTAGTGGCGCAGGGGTCGACTCGAAGTAAAGTGGGGTTGACTCGAGATGGGCTGGGGTCGACTCTCTCTCAGAGAATCCAAAGAATGAATTCTTTCCAGGTGGGGTCGACTCGAAGTAAAGAGGGGTCGACTGGAGATAGGTTGGGGTCGACTCTCTCAGACAATCCAAAGAACGACTTCTATTTTTCCAGGTGGGGTCGACTCGAGTTTCCTTGGGGTCGATTCGAAGCAAGTTGGGGTCGACTCGAGCTCTGAAAGGGTCGACTCATTGGGGGTATCAGGAGTTCTCTGTCGTCTCAGCCAGGGTTGATATGCGAAGCTATGGGGTCGACTCGGGTCGACTTTGGAGTCGACTCGAAGGGGAAGGAGTCGACTCGAGGCGACTTGGAGTCGACTCGAGATCGGGAAGGTCCACTCCTTCTGAAAATCCTGAAACTCGTGGACGGGCTGAATTCAGGGGATTCGATCCGGACGTGGATTTTCAATGAAAAGTGAAGGGATTTGGATCGTGGGACGTGGGAGAATGGTTAGATGATGATGGAATATCAGCACCATTTATTTCGATCCTATCTCACCTGCATGAACCATCTATTGTTTGAATTTTGAATTCAAACAAGATAAGAACTATCTTGTTACAACCAACACCTTCATGCGCCAACAAGATACCAAATTTCCATTTGAATTTCGAATTCCGAATTCAAATGATCAGATGGCGCGCCTTTAAAAGAAGAGTTCCAATTGTGGCTAAAAAAGAAATGAAATTTTGTGAATGAAATTCAGCCTTCCATCTCGCCCATTTTCATCTTCCTCTGAGTCCATCTCGCCATAGCTGATAGGGATCCCAGATAAGAGCCTTTAGATCAGATCTAAGTCCTCTTCAATCCTTACTAACCATTCCTCCAAGTTCTTCCAAGAAGGCGAACCAAAAGTTGATAGCGTTGGAAAGATCAAAATTCAGCAAAGGAAGATCCTGCGCAAGCTAGCACTTCCGCGGGATTGGATCACTCCAGGAGCTTCGTGTGGATTACTTGTAGAGGCCAGACGAGTGTGTGGCTACGAAGCTCGAGCATCAGATCCGTTACTTTCAGATTTCATAAAGGTATAATCCGTATAAATCTAGGTCCAAAGATATATCTTATAGGTTTCAATCCCCGAGGGTTAAACCTCTTTTGGGGCTCTTCACAGAGTAATCTTCCGAGCCTATTCGATGGGCATTCGAAGATTAGTTGGGTGTTAGATTAGTTGAGTTTAGAACTTAATTAATAATCTCATTTCAGATCTAAAATTAATCGTGCAATGATTTTAGCTTAATCGTTTAAACAATCCCGACATATTGATCATGTATACTTGTAGTGGTACTTTGAAATTTGATTTCTTATGCATATCTGAATTAAAATGTCTAATTCGATTTTTTCGCTGTGAATTTCAAAATTAAAAGAACTACGTATGGCTTGATCTCCCTTGTGAAGGGGGTACGTAGGCAACCCCAACAGGTACAGCCATTATTTTTGAAAAATTCTAAATTTCAACATGCTATCGCTACTAGCATCATAGGATCGCTTTCGGTAATGGCCGTGATGTTGTGCTTCTTGTTATCTTGTTCTCTTTGTTTGTTTATGTTTCTTCTCTTTTGCTTTTCTTCTTCTTTGTTTCGCAAACTGGGAGAGCGGCATTGCTTTTGGGTTCTATACAAAGAGGCTGTGATGATTCTTGGATGAGGGTTTTGATGGAGAGAGAATATTTTGATCGCTATTTGTTCAATCTGGATTTGGTATTCTTGGTTGTTGGTGAGATTCTGTCTAATTTGGTTCTGGTGGTTATGTTTATATTGTTTCGATGTGCCATCTCTCCCTCTTTTCAATTGTTAATGTTATAGCATGTGAAATGATCTCTGACATGCTAAATCCATAGGAAATCCTAAACCATTGAGCTTAAATGGTTGCTATATAGGATTTCTTCGGAGGCTTATTTAGCTAGATGCTAAGACTAGTTCTATGGTTCTTCATATAAAGAGTTTGGATTATTTTATTGCTTCTATTTCTCTCATCCTGCTTGGTTGTTGTAGATACTTTTGTGCTGGTTGTTGTTTTGGTTGGCTGCCATTGCATGCTCCATTTGATGACATGTGAATGATGTTAATCAAATTTTGAGCAAACTTCTTTTAGGTCCGTTAGTCTTGGTGATGCAATTGGTTGTCGTCCTGCTTTAATTTGTTGTCGCAAGCACCACATTTGTGGAATGCCTGAACATCAATTTAAAGTCGGCATTATGTGGTTCTGTATGCTGTTTTTGCTGCTGTGACTGAGACACACATAAAACTTTAGTGTTTTCATGGATGTATTATAGTAATTTCTGTGCTTTTGTCACCTCTTCCTGTCATGATATGATCAAGCCTTTCAAGGTGGATAATGTTTGTTGGTCACTGTTGGTCTAAACTCTTAAGCTGTGGATGAAATAGTTTGGTGCGGGCGGTTATGTCGTCTTCGGTAGCGGTAGAGCGAGCAGCTTTTGAATGTCTGCTGTTTCGTAGACATCCGAGCAGCGGCCATGGTTAGAAGGGGGGGAGGAGAAGAAGACATTGTGGGATCTTTTTCCTAGGTCGGCTTCTAGTTCTCTTTCTCAAGATTTACTGGTATTCTATTTCTTCTCCTCCTACTTGTTCTTGGTCTCCCGGGTGGATAATGGTCGCGATGTTGTGCTTCTTGTTATCTTTTTCTCTTTGTTTATGTGCCTTCTCTTTTGCTTTTCTTATTCTTCTTTGTTTCCCAAATTGGGAGAGCGGCGCTGCTTTTGGGTTCTTTACAAGGAGGCTATGATGATTCTTGCTCGAGGGTTTCGCTACAATTGAGAGGAAAGCAGTTATTCTCTTGACGGCAAGGCAATCTTGCAGGCAACTATTTGCAGCCATTTTGATTTATTAGTTGCAGATCAATCGGTGAATCAGAGCCCCCCTCTCCATCTTCCCCTTCCCTCTCCATCTTCCCTTCCCTGCTTTCAAATTGCTGGGATTTTTGTTTTCAATATTCTTTTTACGGTTGTGTTTCCGAGAGATTTTAAAGTAGATTTAGGTGGAGAGTGTAGGAAGTGGGGAGATCTTGGTCAAAGTCTCTCTCCCTCTCTCCCTTTTCTTCAGTATATCTTCAAAAGTTTTGAACTTGGTTCAGATATTTTATTTTGTCAACTTTGCTTTAAGTTCTCTCTGGACTTGAATAATAGTGAGATAATATTTTGATCGGTGTTTGTTCAATCTAGATTTGGTATTCTTGGTTGTTGGTGGGACTCCATCTAATTTGGTTCTGGAGGTTATGTTCTATATTGTTTCGATGTGCTTTCTCTCCCTTTTTTCAATTGTTGACGTTCTGGCATGTGAAATGATCTCTGACATTCTAAATCCATGGGAAATTCTAAACCATTGAGCTTAAAAGGTTGCTATATAGGATTTCTTTGGATGCTTATTTCGTTAAATGCTATGACTAGTTCTCTAGTTCTGCATAGAAAGAGTTTGAATATTTTATTGCTTCTATATCTCTCGTCCTGCTTGGTTGTTGTACATAAATTTATGCTGGTTGTTGTTTCGGTTGGCTGCCATTGCTTGCTCCGTTTGATGACACGTAATTGATGGTCATCAAATTTTGAGCAAACTTTTTTTGGGTCCGGTAGTCTTGGTGATGCAATTGGTTGTCCACCTGCTTTAATATGTTGTTGCACGCACCACATTTGTGGAATGCCCGAACATCTATTTAATGTTGGCATTATGTGGTTCTGTATGCTGTTTTTTGCCGCTGTGACTGAGACACATGTAACTTTAGTATTTTCATGGATGGATTATGGTAATTTCTTTGCGTTTGTTACCTCTTGCTGTCAACTTTGAATGATATGATCAACCCTTTTTTGGTAGATGCTGTCTGTAGGTCCCTGTTGGTCTAAACTGTGGATGAAATGGTCTGCTAGTTGATTGCACTCTCTGTCATTGTATTTGTCTTTGATAAATAGTTAATTTTCGGACCAACAAATTTTTTTTTTGGGGCTATGATAATGTGCATTTTGTTGTTTTAATTCATTTTCGATAAGCATTATTCATTTTGTCAAACTGTCATATATTTAAAATATTTGCCGTGTGTCATATAAGGTAGTACAGGGTATTTCTTCTTCCATCTCTGTGCCAGAGTCTTTTTTCCTCTGTTTTACTGTTGAAACAGAGGGGAGAAACATTCCACATAGGAACTTTCCCTCTTTTTATTTTGTTTAAACCCATTTAAGTAAATCAGGTCATACCTTGCTCCGGGTTGGCTACAGCCGAGCAGTACACCCTTCAAGAAATCCCTCCTTCCTCTCCTAGGGCTTCAGAGGTTCAGCTCCATCAACCTTCGGCTCTAGGGTTCGGCTTCTCTGGTACAGTACTCGAGAGGGCTAAGGAATAAGAGGGTATAGTAACTCCTAAGTTAAGAAACTGAGAGTTTAAATAAACTCTGCTTAGGAGGTGACCCTTGGAGACGCGGCACCCTCTCCTTCCTCCTTGCTCCGGAAGCCTACAGATGCACTTTCCCTCAGGCCAGCTGGGCTTGTCCTTTCAACCTGGGTGAGGTGGCAGACTCCCATTTTGCATGGATGAGGGCCCAACAGCTGGTCTTCCCCCCTATTGGCCAGCGGGGGCCTGTCACTTCAGTCCTCAGGCGTGAGGTGAGGGTTGCCATCCATGGGCCCAATACGGCCCCATTAAAGACCGAACCCAAATACCCTTAAACTGGGCCTCAGAAGTATTGGGCCCAGTTAGTATCAGGCCCGGATGTTACATTCTTTTCCTCTTAAATAAATTTCATCCTCGAAATTAATCATACCTCTATTCTTAGGTATGCAGTGTAATTCTCTAGAAAAACTAACTGAAATAAAGAAATGTGCATGGCCAGAATCAAACAAAATCCATGGGAAATCCTAAACCATTGAGCTTAAAAGGTTGCTATATAGAATTTCTTTGGAGGCTTATTTCGTCAGATGCTAAGACTATTTATCTGGTTCTTCATATAAAGAGTTTGGATTATTTTATTGCTTCTATATCTCTCATCTTGCTTGGTTGTTGTACATAGATTTGTGCTGGTTGTTGTCTTAGTTCGCTACCATTGCTTGCTCCATTTGATGACATGTGAACGATGGTCATCATATTTTGAGCAAACTTTTTTTTTGTTCCATTAGCCTTGGTGATTCAATTGGTTCTGGAAGTTATGTTCTATATTGTTTCATTGTGCTCTCTCTCCCTCTTTTCAATTGTTGACGTTCTGGCATGTGAAATGATCTCTGACATTCTAAATCCATGGGAAATTCAAAACCATTGAGCTTAAAAGGTTGCTATATAGGATTTCTTCGGATGCTTATTTCGTTAAATGCTAGGACTAGTTCTCTAGTTCTTCATAGAAAGAGTTTGGATTATTTTATTGCTTCTATATCTCTCGTCCTGCTTGGTTGTTGTACATGAATTTATGCTGGTTGTTGTTTCGGTTGGCTGCCATTGCTTGCTCCGTTTGGTGGCACGTAATTGATGGTCATCAAATTTTGAGCAAACTTTTTTTGGGTCCGGTAGTCTTGGTGATGCAATTGGTTGTCCACCTGCTTTAATATGTTGTTGCACGCACCACGTTTGTGGAATGCCCGAACATCTATTTAATGTAGGCATTTTGTGGTTTTGTATGCTGTTTTTTGCCGCTGTGATTGAGACACATAACTTTAGTATTTTCATGGATGGATTATGGTAATTTCTTTGCATTTGTTGCCTCTTGCTGTCAACTTTGAATGGCATGATCAACCCTTTTTTGGTAGATGCTGTCTGTAGGTCCTTGTTGGTCTAAACTGTAGATGAAATGGTCCGCTAGTTGATTGCACTCCCCGTCATTGTATCCGTCTTTGATAAATAGTTAATTTTCGGACTAACAAATTTTTTTTTTTGGGCTATGATAATGTGCATTTTGTTGTTTTAATTCAATGTTCGATAAGCATTATTCATTTGATCTCACCTAAGTTCAATCTTCACGTGATGCTACTGGCCTTAAAGCATTCACGTCAAAAGTTTTATTAATTGCAGGTGTGTTCAAAGTATTTTTGTTCCCTTTTTTATTTTTATCATATCCACAACTGAAGTGACATATGTCACGCCCCGGACACGATCCGCGACACGGCCGTGCTATTGCCGACTACCGTCCACAATAGCACGAGCAGTACAACCTTCAAGAAATCCCTCCTTCCTCTCCTAGGGCTTCAGAGGTTCAGCTCCTTCAACCTTCGGCTCTAGGGTTCGGCTTCTCTGGTACAGTACTCCAGAGGGCTAAGGAATCAGAGGGTATATTAACTTCTAAGTTAAGAAACTGAGAGTTTAAATAAACTCTGCTTAGGAGGTGACCCTTGGAGAGGTGGCACCCTCTCCTTCCTCCTTGCTTCCGAAGCCTACAGCTGCCCTTTCCCTCTGGCCCGCTGGGCTTGTCCTTTCAACCTGGGTGAGAGGTGGCAGACTCTCATTTTGCATGGATGAGGGCCCAACAGCTGGCCTTCCCCCCACTGGCCAGCTGGGGCCCGTCAGTTCAGTCCTCAGGCGTGAGGCGAGGGTTGCCATCCATGGGCCCAATACGCCCCCATTAACGACCTGGCGCAAATACCCTTAAACTGGGCCTCAAAAGTATTGAGCCTAGTTAGTATCGGGCCCGGACATTTATTCTTTCCCTCTTAAATAAATTTCATCCTCGAAATTAATCATGCCTCAATTTTTAGGTATGCAATGTAATTCTCTAGAAAAACTGACTGAAATAAAGAAATGTGAATAGCCAGAATCAAACAAAATCCATGGTAAATCCTAAACCATTGAGCTTAAAAGGTTGCTATATAGAATTTCTTTGGAGGCTTATTTCGTCAGATGCTAAGACTATTTCTCTGGTTCTTCATATAAAGAGTTTGGATTATTTTATTGCTTCTATATCTCTCATCTTGCTTGGTTATTGTACATAGATTTGTGCTGGTTGTTGTCTCAGTTCGCTGCCATTGCTTGCTCCATTTGATGACATGTGAACGATGGTCATCAAATTCTGAGCAAACTTTTTTTGGTTCCGTTAGCCTTGGTGATTCAATTGGTTGTCCACCTGCTTTAATTTGTTGTTGCGCGCACCACGTTTGTAGAATGCCCCAACATCTATTTGATGTTGGCATTATGGGGTTATGTATGCTATTTTTTGCCTTTGTGATTGAGACACATATAACTTTAGTGTTTTCATGGATCGATTATAGTAATTTCTATGCTTTTGTTGCCTCTTGCTTTGAACTTTGAATGATATGATCAAGCCTTTCATGGTGGATGCTGTTTGTAGGTCACTGTTGGTCTAGACTATGGATGAAATAGTTTGGTCATCTCATGGTCATCTCATCTTATAGGGGCTAGATTCGTGATTTTCTGTGTATGTTGCTTAATATTTTATTTGACAAATGTGGTTGGTTCTCTTAGTACACTTTCAAATAGTATCATATGCAGTTCCCATGAGATAATGACATGATCTTCTGAAAATGCATTTGCATAATCTCAGAACCGAACTATTAGACTAATCCCTGTATAGCTCCTATGCCTTTTTATATTACATCAAGTTCAGAACCAGAAGAATTTCTCTTTGTTTTGTCTGCTGGCCATCAGTTATGGTTATATCCTTGTGACATACTGTGTGGTAATTCCAATCCTTCAATCATTTAATCATTTTTTGTTAACCTTGTTGGTTACATTGATCTGCATGACTTTCCATTGGCTTGGAAAACATTTCTGCATGTTGTTCTGGATACTTTACCATTTCTTTTTCAACCTCTCTTTCTCTTTAATTTTCATGATTTCATGCCTGAGCATGTTTGTTAATGTATTACGTGCGGGCGGGGCTTGGTGCAATGGTAAGGTTGCTCCATTTGACCTGTGCATCATGTATAAGAAACACCTCAGATGCTAAGTGGCAGAAACCTTGGGGATGCCTTTTTTTGTTTTCTTGAATGTATTATGTATCATAAAGGTAAGGCTTGTGATATGTCGGGATGATTATATTCTATTAAGTTGTGAATGATTGTTTTATGATTATTATTTTTTAGGATGTAGTCTTATCTTCTAAAGTTCAAATGGACCAACAATTAGCATATCTAGTTGACTCGGTGATTTATTTTTCGAACTGAGGTTGGCTCGTTACAAAGCCAAATATTGTGTATTCTAGGTAAATTGTCTGTTTTGGTTTCTTAGGACTCACTTCTCGTAGGCTAAACATGATTCCTTTTTTGGCTTCCAAAAGGGCTCCATTTATTTTTATACAAGAATTGACTTGTGTCTGGCCTGTAGTGGATATAGCTTTGTGTTCTTTATTATTGGAAGCCATTCTTTTCTTTTTCTTTTTTCTAACATTTTTTAATATTTTTTCTTTTTTTTAATACAAAACGTTGTCTTCTTGCACCTTCCATGCTAGACCTAATGATTTCTATTGAACACAGATAATTCCTTGACCTGTACGTGGTTTGACGGCCATACTCTTTCTGGTTCCCTTTAGATGAGATGAAGTTTCTTGATTCCACCTAGTTTGAGACTAAGTTTGTTTAATTTATTTACATAAATAGTACACTTGTATTGCGTTCAGATGATAATGTACTTGCTTGAGTTTCTATTGTCCGCCGGCCTTTGTAGTTTAGGTAATTATGGATAGCCACTCTCTTTGCCAGCTATCCCTTTTTAACCACAACTTTTATGTTGATTATACACTTTGCATTCCGCTTTATTCATGGTAAATCTACTTCATCAGTTTTTGTGGCTCGGACCTTCAAACTGCATCATCCTAGAATTTTACCAAACTCATAAAAACTGTTCAAGTATATTCGTGTCTGCTGTTGTCTTACTTATCTATTTATCTTCCGAGCTATTGCTGACCCTATGCAGCAGCTAAAGTCCGAACCTTTTGGGTGATGATGACATCTTTACTCCTTTCTTTGATAGCCTTTAAACGAGATATTACAGCTCCTAGTCATCTTATCTTATAGGGGCTTGATTCGTGATTTTCTGTGGAAGCTGTCCTCGATAAATCCTAACCATTGATGTCTCTTTAGCAAGCATATCTGATTGGTGGAACAGCGTGCTCAGGTCGAAAAATTTTCTGATCGCATTATTTCTTGAAGTATATAAGTATATTTTGATTTGTTTGCCAACAATTTGTCATAGTATTACTTTTATTGCTTTAGGCTGTGATTTCTGGAATAAAATTAGCTTTTTGGTCTATTATTGACGTTCAACAAGCATCAATAGTCTTGGACACCAATTTTTGGACTGGTATACTAGATTAAATTATCCATGTGTTGCTGACCTGTTCTGGCCAGATCTTGATTTGAAAGCATTGGTAGCTTGCGGGTTGGGAGGGAATCCTCTTGGTTCACGTATCCAAAAGCTCCAAAAAAATTTGGAACCGGTACGGGCCGATACGGTTAGCCGGTTCGGGCCGGTACGGGTTTTTAACACCGAACCAGACCGTTCGGAGCCAGTATCGGTTCGGTACGGGCTGAACCGGCCGGTACAGCATTCCTTGCTTTTTTGTTTGTATGGATGCATTTTTGCAGGAATATTGATGCAACAAGGGTTGACTTCTAAATTTGTTCTCTTCTTTGCATGCACCTTCTCTGGCAATAGGCGAGGCATTTTTGGAAGGTCTACTACACTGCTGACAACCAATCTGCATTCATTGTAAGTTGGAGAGGTCATCACCTGAGGGGAGGAGCGGGGATCTTCTCTTTTTTGTGTGTATGTATGTATATTGATGAGATGATGGGTGACTTGTAAAATTGCTCTTTTCTTCTTTGCGTGTCAGCTTCTCTAGCAATTGGCGGGGAACATCTGGAAGTGGCGAATTTGAGCCTCTTTTTCCTTTTCCCATTTTGCCTTCTAATTTCTTGTTTTTTGAAGATTATATTTTTTTTTAAGGCTTCTTTAATTACAAAACTGTAATTAAATTTCTTCTGATGTGTTTTTTCTGCTGTTCTTGAAGAATTCATATGATTTGGAGGCTGATGATAGTTTCGAGATAAAGATGGTATCAATAAAGGTACGATTTTGACTTCGAGAACCGACATTCTCAAAGTTCGTATTTTGCTTGTCAGAAATCAGGAGTTGTTTGCTCAATACTAGAATGTGTCGCATATTTACATTTTCTCCTTCACAAAATCCCGACCATAAATAGATGGGCTTTTTTACATGAACTACCAGTTTGTGTGAATCTTATTGTGCTATTTTTTTCTGCAATTCTTTTATGTCTCTTGTTATTAAGTTAGCTGAAATGCCTGCTTCACCATTGGATAACTTTTCTCCTAATTGTTGCGATTGGCTAATTAATTTAATTTGTTTTTTCATTTTTATTTCTGCTCTCATTTAATTTGGGATGCTCTGGTGTTTTTCTGACATTTACATTTTTGTTTTCCGATCGCAGTATTTCTTGAAGTATGTAAGTATATTTTGATTTATTTGCCAACAATTTGTCATAGTATTACTTTTATTGCTTTAGGCTGTGATTTCTTGAATCAAATTAGCTTTTTGGTCTATTATTGACGTTCAACAAGCATCAATAGTCTTGGACACCAATTTTTAGACTGGTATACTAGATTAAATTATCCATGTGTTGCTGACCTGTTCTGGCCAGATCTTGATTTGAAAGCATTGGTAGCTTGCAGGTTGGGAGGGAACCCTCTTGGTTCACGTATCCAAAAGCTCCAAAAGAATTTGGAACCGGTACGGGCTGATACGGTTAGCCGGTTCGGACCGGTACGGGTTTTTAACACCGAACCAGACCTTTCCAAGCCAGTATCGGTTCGGTACGGGCTGAACCGGCCGGTACAGCATTCCTTGCTTTTTTGTTTGTATGGATGCATTTATGCATGAATATTGATGCAACAAGGGGTGACTTCTAAATTTGTTCTCTTCTTTGCTTGCCATCTTCTCTAGCAATAGGTGAGGCATTTTCGGAAGGTCTACTACATTGCTGGCAACCAATCTGCACTCATTGTAAGTTGGAGAGGTCATCACCCGAGGAGAAGAGGAGCGGGGATCTTCTCCTCTTTTTTGTGTATGTATGTATCTTGATGAGATGATGGGTGACTTGTAAAATTGCTCTTCTCTTCTTTGCGTGTTAGCTTCTCTAGCAACATGCGGGGAACTTCTGGAAGTGGCGAATTTGGGCCTCTTCTTCCTTTTCCCATTTTGCCTTTTAATTTATTGTTTTTTGAAGATTATATTTTTTTAAGGCCTCTTTAATTACAAAACTGTAATTAAATTTCTTCTGATGTGTTTTTTCTGTTGTTCCTGAAGAATTTGTAGGATTTGGAGGTCGATGATAGTTTCGAAATAAAGATGGTATCAATAAAGGTACGATTTTGACTTCGAGAATCCACATTCTCAAAGTTCGTATTTTGCTTGTCAGAAATCTGGAGTTGTTTGCTCAATACTAGAATGTGTCGCATATTTACATTTTCTCCTTCACAAAATCCCGACCATAAATAGATGGGCTCTTTTACATGAACTACCAGTTTGTGTGAATCTTATTGTGCTATATTTTTCTGCAATTCTTTTATGTCTCTTGTTATTAAGTTAGCTGAAATGCCTGCTTCACCATTGGATAACTTTTCTCCTAATTGTTGCGATTGGCTAATTAATTTAATTTGTTTTTTCATTTTTATTTCTGCTCTCATTTATTTTGGGATGCTCTGGTGTTTTTCTGACATTTACATCCTTGTTTTCTATACATCATGACAGTGACACCTCTACTTTTGTTTTGGTTTTTATGTGCTGTGTATGTTGCTTAATCTTTTATTTGACAAAAGTGATGGGTTCTTTTAGTACAACTTTCAAATCATATCATATGCAGTTGCCATGAGATAATGACATGATCTTCTGAAAATGCTTTTACATAATCTTAGAACTATTAGACTAATCCCTGTATAGCCCCTATCCCTTTTTCTATTAGATCAAGTTTCGAATTGGAAGAATTTCTCATTGTTTTGTCTGCTGGCCATCAGTTATGGTTATATCCTTGTGACATACCGTGTGGTAATTCCAATCCTTTAATCTTTTTTTATTAACCTTGTTGGTTACAATGAATCTGCATGACTTTCCATTTGCTTGGAAACTTTAATTTTCATGTTTTCATGCCTGAGTTTGTATTGTAATTTTAGTATGTTTGTTAATGTATTTTATGTGGGCGGGGCTTGGTGCAGTGGTAAGGTTGCTCCATTTTGACCTGTGCATATTATGAGTTCGAACCACCTCTCGAGATCCTGTGGGGCAGAAACCTTGGGACGCCTTTTTTTTTCTTTTGAATATATTATGTCTAATAAGGGTGAGATTTGTGATATCTTGTAATGATTATATTCTATTAAGTTGTGAATGATTGTTTTATCCTTATCATTTTGTAGGGTGTAGCCATATCTGCTGAAGTTCAAATGGACCAACAATAAGCATATGTTGGTTGACTCTGATTTATTTTTGGATCTGAGATTGACTTGTTACAAAGCCAAATATCGTGTATTCTAGGTAAATTTTCTGTTTTGATTTCTTAGTACTCACTTCTCAGCTATTGTTGGACCCTATGCTGCAGCAAAAGTCCGAACTTTTTGGGTGAAGATGACAGCATCTTTACTCATTCCTGTGTTATCCTTCAAATGAACTATTTCTACTCCTGGTCTTCTCATTTTATAGGGGCTAGATTCGTGATTTTCTGTGGAAGCTGTCCTTGATAAATCCTAACCATTGATGTCTCTTAAGCAAGCATATCTAATTGGTGGAACAACATGCAAAGGTCGAAAAACTGTCCGATCGCAGTATTTCTTTAAGTACGTAAGTATATTTTGATTTATTTCCCAACAATTTGCCTTACTATTACCTTTATTGCTTATGGCTGTGCTTTCTTCAATCAGATTGGCTTTTTGATCTGTTCTTGATGTTCAACAAGCATCAATAGAGCTAGTCATATTTTAGATTGGTATACTAGATTAAGTTATTCATGTGTTGCTGACCGGTTCTGACCATATCTTGATTTGAAAGTACTGGTAGGTTGTGAGCTGGGAGGGAAACCTCTTGAGTCATATTCAGATTTGCGGTAAACCTTATTTATTTATTGCTGTAGACCTGATTATCTAATGCTCGAGATTTTGTGAGCTTGTCATGCAAGACATAAGCTTCAAAATGGCTTTTATAATGGTTCCATGCTTTAGATGGAGCACGGGCAGGCATACAATGTGACGGATAATCGCCTTCTCAAAGAGTTGGTTCTTGTATGTTGGTAAAAAAGGCTCAGCCTTCCACCTCTCCTGCCCCCTAGCTTTCTTCTGCTCTTTTTTGTGTATGTATGTATATTGATGAGAAGATGGGTGACTTGTAAAATTGCAGTTCTCTTCTTTGCGTGCCAGCTTCTCTAGCAATAGGCGAGGAACTTCTGGAAGTGGTGAATTTGAGCCTCTTCTTCCTCTTCCCTTTTTTCCTTTTAATTTCTTGTTTTTTGAAGATTATGTTTTTTTATGACTTCTTTAATTACATAACTGTAATAATATTTCTTTTGATGTGTTTTTTCTTCTGTTCCTGAAGAATTCATAGGATTTGGAGGCTGATGAAAGTTTTGGGATAAGGATGCTATAAAAAAAGGTACGATTTTGACTTCGAGAACCCAAATCCTCAAAGTTTGTATTTTGCTTGTCAAAAATCAGGTGTTGTTTGCTCAATAACAGGCTGTCACATTTTTACATGTTTCAAATCTACTCGCATTCCAACCTCATTTTTTCAGTTTTCCTGACTCTTCTTTTTTATTGCACTTATTCTTTCCCAGGTAATTTTTGGTCTTGCATGGATTCTGTCATCCTTCATTATTCTCTATTTTCCATCTTTTCTTCAAGTAATAGTGTGAAAAAAGACGAAGTGGCTTGCTTAGAGGCCAACTAGTGCTGGCGATAACTTTAAGTTCCATTTTTGCGCTTCATTTATGTAGGAGTTGCAGAAGCCGAGGTAGAAATTTCTCTAGAGTTGGTATTAACTAGGGTAATCTCTTTGGACTTTCCCATGATGATGTCCTTAGTCTTGGTAACAGT
The DNA here is from genome assembly GCF_051530095.1 of Phoenix dactylifera. Lineage (NCBI taxonomy): Eukaryota > Viridiplantae > Streptophyta > Magnoliopsida > Arecales > Arecaceae > Phoenix > Phoenix dactylifera. The sequence continues at coordinate 14,256,878 of NC_143200.1, forward strand.
TATCCAATCAATCAATTATTTATTCTGGTCCTTTGTCTACTTTTATTTTTCCTGATCTTGCTACTTATCTCTGTATATCTGGTGGTAATTTGATTCACTTGTAAACTTTTATGCTTCAGAGGCCTGGATCATACTCTATTGCTATGTGGTGGTCTATCGGTTGCTGCTGCAGGAATTTCTATACAATAGTTTGAATTTGATTTTCCACTACAACTGTTCATGAAATACTCTTTCCTTATAAACTTATTACTATTGTTTGACTACTAGAATTATTCCGAATTTGTTATTTATAAGATTCACTTCTATTTATTTGCCCCTTTTTCTTCATAGCTATTTGTTTGCCCCTTTTTCTTCCTAGCTATTTCGTAGTATTACTTGCTAATCAAATTGGAAAGGGCGGAAATAAAATATAAAAATTTTATGCTTTGCAAGTTGGAAGGTCCATTGTTCTGCAGGCTACTGCTGCAGCCTATTGGAGACTGGACAAGATTTTTGGATCGCTAAATGCCTTTCCTCCTACTCAACTCTGTATACCATTTCTTTTCCTACTCTTCTGTTGGTTGATTTGTTCATTAAATATTGCACTTTATTCTTTTATTGACAGCTTTTGAATTTATATGTTAAGGCCATTTTCTCCAGAAGGTTGTGATGATTCTTGGACTCGGGTTTTGTTATGAAAGGAAAGCGGCTATTTTCTTGACGACGAGGCAATCTTGGATTTGGCATTCTTGGCTGTTTGTGGGACTCCGTTTAATTTGGTCTGGTGGTTATGTTCTATATTGTTTCGATGTGCTCTCTCTCCCTCTTTTCAATTGTTAATGTTCTGGCTTGCGAATGATCTCTGACATGCTAAATTCATGGGAAATCCTAAACCATTAAGCTTAAAAGGTTGCTATTTAGGATTTCTCCGGAGGCTTATTTCGTTAAATGCTATGACTAGTTCTCTGGTTCTTCATATAAAGAGTTTGGATTATTTTATTGCTTCTATATCTCTCATCCTACTTGGTTGTTGTGCATAAATTTGTGCTGGTTGTTGTTTCGGTTGGCTGCCATTGCTTGCTCCATTTGATGACATGTGAATGATGGTCATCAAGTTCTGGGCAAACTTTTTTTGGGTCTGTTAGTCTTGGTGATGCAATTAGTTGTCCACCCGCTTTAATTTGTTGTTGCCCGCACCACGTTTGTGGAATGCCCCCGCATCTATTTAATGTTGGCATTATGTGGTTCTGTATGCTGTTTTTTGCCACTGTGACTGAGACACATATAACTTTGAATAATAGTAATTTCTGCGCGTTTGTTACCTGTTGCTATAAACTTTGAATGATATGATCGACCCTTTCTTGGTAGATGCTGTTTGTAGGTCACTGTTGGTTTGAACTGTGGATGAAATGTTCTGCTAGTTGATTGCACTTCTAGTCATCGTATCTGGCGTTGGCAAATAGTTAATTTTTGAACCAACAATTTTATTTTTTTGGGCTATGGTAATGTGCATTTTGTTGTTTTAATTCAATGTTCAATAAGCATTATTCAGTTGATCTCACCTATGTTCAATCTTCACGTGTTCAATAAGTGGTTCTGTATGCTATTTTTTGCCTTTGTGACTGGGGCACACATATAACTTTAGTGTTTTCATGGATCGATTATAGTAATTTCTATGCTTTTGTTGCTTCTTGCTGTCAACTTTGAATGATATGGTCAGGCCTTTCATGGTGGATGTTGTTTGTAGGTCACTGTTGGTCTAGACTGTGGTTGAAATAGTTTGGTGCTGGAGATTATGTTCTCTTCAGCAGCGATTGAGCGAGCAGCTCCGGAAGGTCTGCTGTTCCGCAGACAATTGAGCAGCAACAATCGTTCGATGGGGGGAGGAGAATAAGAGACTGTGGGATCTTTTCCCCAGGTCGGCTTCTAGTTCTTTTACTCACGATTTGTTGGTCTTCTCTTTCTTCTTCTCCTTCAACTTGTTGTTGGTCTCCGGGGGGGTAATTGTTGGGAGTTGTATCCTACGTGTCAATCGTCAGCGTGTTGATCTCTTATATTCATTGTTGGGAATTGATTGACAAATTAATAAAGTGTTATTTGGCATTATTCATCATTTCATTGTACATCTTCAAATGATCTCTTATATGATGTTCTTAAGACTTATTTTATGATAAAGAAGGATTTATGTTCTTAAACCTATTTGCGACCAAATGATATGCTGTTAATAGGACAACAGCATTGTCGAGATTAGGTCGTTATGAGACATATACGTTGGTTGTCCTCTTAACCAAGGAGTGTGGAGATACTGATATGTCACACAGGTGAAGTGGAGTACATTTCACTGAACGTGACCAATTCCGGAATGCTCTACTGTCAAGAGATGTTCCGAGTGGATATGGGTGTAAATATCCCTCAGACCTGAGATCACCACAGTGATTAGCAAGCAACTTACTGTACTTTGGTACCGAACTAGCAGAATTTCTAATTCTGGAACGGAAGGTTACTGGGTGCAGTCAAGTACTTGCGAAATCAGTGCGTGAGTCAAGATGGAATTGACCCCTCCTGGAAATAGGAGATAATGCTGTGTTCAATTTAGCAAAATCTTGGCCAGGGCAATCCTTGTGATGAGTCACAGGATTTCTAAAGTTGATCACATAGTGGATGTACTGATTAGAGAGTTGACAGAACTCTGAGGTCATCCTAGCATTAGTAGTCAAAGGGATGAATTATACAGTAACCATAGTCTAGGGTTTCAGAATATTTGCTTCGTATATATTCGGCCTATCCGGACGTCGGATACCATTGCTAGATGGTCACATCGATTAGTGCAAGAAGTCGTTCCTGTACTACCGGCTTAGGTTCGAACCAATGAGGTCACACGCATAGAAGTTTTCTGATTGATCAAGATAGCTGATGGATGATTGAGAATCATTTAGGAATAATTTGGTCAACTCGATTGGCAAATTATCCTATAAAATAATTAAAGTAATTATTGGAGGATTAATTAGTAATTAGATTACTAATAAACTCAATTTGATTGAGTAAACGGACTAAGGATGAGCCAAATTGAATTGGATTTAATTTTGGTTTTGACCTAATTGGATTAGTGGCGCAGGGGTCGACTCGAAGTAAAGAGGGGTCGACTCGAGATGGGCTGGGGTCGACTCAAGCTTGGCTGGGGTCGACTCTCTCTCAGAGAATCGAAAGAACGAATTCTTCCCAGGTGGGGTCGACTCGAAGTAAAGAGGGGTCGACTGGAGATGGGTTGGGGTCGACTCTCTCAGACAATCCAAAGAACGACTTCTGTTTTTCCAGATGGGGTCGGCTCGAGTTTCCTTGGGGTCGATTCGAAGCAAGTTGGGGTCGACTCGAGCTCTGAAAGGGTCGACTCGTTGGGGGTATCAGGAGTTCTCTGTCGTCTCAGCCAGGGTTGACCTGCGAAGCTATGGGGTCGACTCGGGTCGACTTTGGAGTCGACTCGAAGGGGAAGGAGTCGACTCGAGGCGACTTGGAGTCGACTCGAGATCGGGAAGGTCGACTCCTTCTGAAAATCCTGAAACTCGTGGACGGGCTGAATTCGGGGGATTCGATCCGGACGTGGATTTTCAATGAAAAGTGAAGGGATTTGGATCGTGGGACGTGGGAGAATGGTTAGATGATGATGGAATATCAGCACCATCTATTTCGATCCTATCTCACCTGCATGAACCATCTATTGTTTGAATTTTGAGTTCAAACAAGATAAGAACTATCTTGTTACAACCAACACCTTCATGCGCCAACAAGATACCAAATTTCCATTTGAATTTCGAATTCAAATGATCAGATGGCTTAAAAGAAGAGTTCCAATTGTGGCTAAAAAAGAAATGAAATTTTGTGAATGAAATTCAGCCTTCCATCTCGCCCATTTTCATCTTCCTCTGAGTCCATCTCGCCATAGCTGATAGGGATCCCAGATAAGAACCTTTAGATCAGATCTAAGTCCTCTTCAATCCCTACTAACCATTCCTCCAAGTTCTTCCAAGAAGGCGAACCAAAAGTTGATAGCGTTGGAAAGATCAAAATTCAGCAAAGGAAGATTCTGCGCAAGCTAGCACTTCCGCGGGATTGGATCACTCCAGGAGCTTCGTGTGGATTACTTGTAGAGGCCAGACGAGTGTGTGGCTACGAAGCTCGAGCATCAGATCCGTTACTTTCAGATTTCATAAAGGTATAATCCGTATAAATCTAGGTCCAAAGATATATCTTATAGGTTTCAATCCCCGAGGGTTAAACCTCTTTTGGGGCTCTTCACAGAGTAATCTTCCGAGCCTATTCGATGGGCATTCGAAGATTAGTTGGGTGTTAGATTAGTTGAGTTTAGAACTTAATTAATAATCTCATTTTAGATCTGAAATTAATCGTGCAATGATTTTAGCTTAATCGTTTAAACAATCCCGACATATTGATCATGTATACTTGTAGTGGTACTTTGAAATTTGATTTCTTATGCATATCTGAATTAAAATGTCTAATTCGATTTTTTCGCTGTGAATTTCAAAATTAAAAGAACTACGTATGGCTTGATCTCCCTTGTGAAGGGGGTACGTAGGCAACCCCAACAGGTACAGCCATTATTTTTGAAAAATTCTAAATTTCAACATGCTATCACTACTAGCATCATAGGATCGCTTTCGGTAATGGCCGTGATGTTGTGCTTCTTGTTATCTTGTTCTCTTTGTTTGTTTATGTTTCATCTCTTTTGCTTTTCTTCTTCTTTGTTTCGCAAATTGGGAGAGCGGCATTGCTTTTGGGTTCTATACAAAGAGGCTGTGATGATTCTTGGATGAGGGTTTTGATGGAGAGAGAATATTTTGATCGCTATTTGTGCAATCTGGATTTGGTATTCTTGGTTGTTGGTGAGATTCTGTCTAATTTGGTTCTGGAGGTTATGTTTATATTGTTTCGATGTGCCATTTCTCCCTCTTTTCAATTGTTAATGTTATAGCATGTGAAATGATCTCTGACATGCTAAATCCATTGGAAATCCTAAACCATTGAGCTTAAATGGTTGCTATATAGGATTTCTTCGGAGGCTTATTTGGCTAGATGCTAAGACTAGTTCTATGGTTCTTCATATAAAGAGTTTGGATTATTTTATTGCTTCTATTTCTCTCATCCTGCTTGGTTGTTGTAGATAAATTTGTGCTGGTTGTTGTTTTGGTTGGCTGCCATTGCATGCTCCATTTGATGACATGTGAATGATGTTAATCAAATTTTGAGCAAACGTCTTTTAGGTCCGTTAGTCCTGGTGATGCAATTGGGTGTCCGCCTGCTTTAATTTGTTGTCGCACGCACCACATTTGTGGAATGCCCAAACATCAATTTAAAGTCGGCATTATGTGGTTCTGTATGCTGTTTTTGCCACTGTGACTGAGACACACATATGACTTTAGTGTTTTCATAGATGTATTATAGTAATTTCTGTGCTTTTGTCGCCTCTTCCTGTCATGATATGATCAAGCCTTTCAAGGTGGATGCTGTTTGTTGGTCACTGTTGGTCTAAACTCTAAGCTGTGGATGAAATAGTTTGGTGCTGGAGGTTATATTCTCTTCAGTAGCGGTAGAGCGAGCAGCTTTCGAATGTCTGCTGTCCCGCAGACATCCGAGCAGCGGCCATTGTTAGATGGGGGGAGGAGAAGAAGACATTGTTGGATCTTTTCCTTAGGTCGGCTTCTAGTTCTCTTTCTCAAGATTTGCTGGTATTCTATTTCTTCTTCTCCTTCTACTTGTTCTTGGTCTCCCGGGTGGATAATGGTCACAATGTTGTGCTTCTGGTTATCTTTTTCTCTTTCTTTGTTTATGTGCCTTCTCTTTTGCTTTTCTTATTCTTCTTTGTTTCCCAAATTGGGAGAGCGGCGCTGCTTTTGGGTTCTTTACATGGCGGCTGTGATGATTCTTGCCCGAGGGTTTCGCTACAATTGAGAGGAAAGCAGTTATTCTCTTGACGGCAAGGCAATCTTGCAGGCAACTGTTTGCAGCCATTTTGATTTATTAGTTGCAGATCAATCGGTGAATCTGAGCCCCCCTCCATCTTCCCCTTCTCTGCTTTCAAATTGCTGGGATTTTTGTTTTCAATATTCTTTTTTACGGTTGTGTTTTCGAGAGATTTTAATGTAGATTTAGGTGGAGAGTGTAGGAAATGGGGAGATCTTGGTCAAAGTCTCTCTCCCTCTCTCCCTTTTCTTCAGTATATCTTCAAAAGTTTTGAACTTGGTTCAGATATTTTATTTTGTTGACTTTGCTTTAAGTTCTCTCTGGACTTGAATGATAGTGAGATAATATTTTGATCGGTGTTTGTTCAATCTACATTTGGTATTCTTGGTTGTTGGTGGGACTCCGTCTAATTTGGTTCTGGAGGTTATGTTCTATATTGTTCTGGCATGTGAAATGATCTCTGACGTTCTAAATCCACGGGAAATTCTAAACCATTGAGCTTAAAAGGTTGCTATATAGGATTTCTTCGGATGCTTATTTTGTTAAATGCTAGGACTAGTTCTCTAGTTCTTCATAGAAAGAGTTTGGATTATTTTATTGCTTCTATATCTCTCGTCCTGCTTGGTGGTTGTACATAAATTTATGCTGGTTGTTGTTTCGGTTGGCTGCCATTGCTTGCTCTGTTTGATGATACGTAATTGATGGTCATCAAATTTTGAGCAAACTTTTTTTTGGGTCCGGTAGTCTTGGTGATGCAATTGGTTGTCCACCTGCTTTAATATGTTGTTGCACGCACCACGTTTGTGGAATGCCCGAACATCTATTTAATGTTGGCATTATGTGGTTTTGTATGCTGTTTTTGCCGCTATGACTGAGACACACATAACTAGTATTTTCATGGTTGGATTATGGTAATTTCTTTGCGTTTGTTACCTCTTGCTGTCAACTTTGAATGATATGATCAACCTTTTTTGGTAGATGCTGTCTGTAGGTCCCTATTGGTCTAAACTGTGGATGAAATGGTCTGCTAGTTGATTGCACTCCCCGTCAATGTATCCGTCTTTGATAAATAGTTAATTTTCGGACTAACAAATTTTTTTTTTGGGCTATGTTAATTGGATTTTGCTGTTTTAATTCAATGTTCGATAAGCATTATTCATTTGATCTCACCTAAGTTCAATCTTCTCGTGATGCTGCAGGCCTTAAAGCATTCACGTCATAAGTTATATTAATTGCAGTTGTGTTCAAAGTATTTCTGTTCCCTTTTTTATTTTTATCATAACCACAACTGAGGTGACATATGTCACGCCCCGGACACGATCCGTGACACGGCCGTGCTATTGCCGACTACCGCCCACAATAGCACGAAGCCTCATACATGGGTAACAGGGTAGTCAGACTAGTCAAACTGTCATATTTTTAAAATATTTGCAGTGTATCATATAAGGTAGTACAGGTTATTTCTTCTTCCATCTCTGTGCCAGAGTCTTCCTCCCTCTATTTTACTGTTGAAACTTGAAACAGAGGGAAGAAACATTCCACAGAGGAACTTCCCCCCTTTTTATTTTGTTTAAACCTATTTTAGTAAATCAGGTCATACTTTGCTCCGGGTTGGCTGTAGCCGAGCAGTACACCCTTCAAGAAATCCCTCCTTCCTCTCCTAGGGCTTCAGAGGTTTAGCTCCTTCAACCTTCGGCTCTAGGGTTCGGCTTCTATGGTTTAGTACTCCAGAGGGCTAAGGAATAAGAGGGTATAGTAACTCCTAAGCTAAGAAACTGGGAGTTTAAATAAACTCTGCTTATTGGAGAGGTGGCACCCTCTCCTTCCTCCTTGCTTCGGAAGCCTACAGCTGCCCTTTCCCTCAGGCCAGCTGGGCTTGTCCTTTCAACCAGGGTGAGAGGTGGAAGACTCCCATTATGCATGGATGAGGGCCCAACAGCTGGCCTTCCCCCCTACTGGCCAGTTGGGGCCCGTCACTTCAGTCCTTAGGCTTGAGGTGAGGGTTGCCATCCATGGGTCCAATACGGCCCCATTAATGACCTGGCCCAAATACCCTTAAACTGGGCCTCAAAAGTATTGGGCCTAGTTAGTATCGGGCCTGGACATTACATTCTTTCCCTCTTAAATAAATTTCGTCCTCGAAATTAATCATACCTCAATTCTTTGGTATGCAATGTAATTCTCTAGAAAAACTGACTGAAATAAAGAAATGTGAATAGCCAGAATCAAACGAAATCCATGGAAAATCCTAAACCATTGAGCTTAAAAGGTTGCTATATAGAATTTCTTTGGAGGCTTATCTCGTCAGATGCTATATAAAGAGTTTGGATTATTTTATTGCTTCTATATCTCTCATTTTGCTTGGTTGTTGTACATAGATTTGTGCTGGTTGTTGTCTCAGTTCGCGGCCATTGCTTGCTCCATTTGATGACATATGAATGATGGTCATCAAATTTTGAGCAAACTTTTTTTGTTCTGTTAGCCTTGGTGATTCAATTGGTTGTCCACCTGCTTTTATTTGTTGTTGCATGCACCACGTCTGTGGAATGCCCCAACATCTATTTGATGTTGGCATTATGTGGTTTTGTTTGCTATTTTTTGCCTTTGTGACTGTGACATATAACTTTAGTGTTTTCATAGATCGGTTATAGTAATTTCTCTGCTTTTGTTGTCTCTTACTGTCAACTTTGAATGATTTGATCAAGCCTTTCATGGTGGATGTAATAGTTTGGTGCTTGAGATTATGTTCTCTTTTTTTTTTTTGGTGTACCGGCATCTCACTGCAAACCGTGAGAACGCCCAGAATAATCAAAAAGCAAAACACGCTCTAGTGCCACCGGCACTCGCTCGAAACCCCTCCATAGGACGGCTCCAGAGTGGTGTGCTACGAATGAGGCGACCCAGTCTGCTGCACTGTTCGCCTCACGAAAGACATGCGTGGCTCGGAAGGAGTCCACCTCCCCCACCAGATAGCAGATATCATAGACAAGAGGGTGCAGATCTGGCCGCGGCTCTTTAGCAGCGATTGAGTGAGCAGCTCTGGAAGGTCTGCTGTTCGGCAGACAGCCGAGCAGCAACGATCGTTCGATGGGGGGAGGAGAAAAAGAGACACTGTGGGATCTTTTCCCCAAGTCGGCTTCTAGTTTTCTTACTCAAGATTTGTTGGTCTTCTCTTTCTTCTCCTTCAACTTGTTGTTGGTCTCCCGGGTGGATAATGGCCACGATGGTGTGCTTCTTATTATCTTGTTCTCTTTGTTTGTCTATGTTTCTTCTCTTTTGCTTTTCTTCTTCTTCTTTGTTTCGCAAACTGGGAGAGCGGCATTGCTTTTGGGTTCCATGCAAAGAGGCTGTGATGATTCTTGGATGAGGGTTTTGCTACATTTTGAGAGGAAAGCAACTATTCTCTGGATGGTGAGGCAATCTTGGATGGTCTGCTGCTGTTCTGCAGGCAACCGTTTGCAGCCGTTTTGATTTATTAGTTGCAGATCAATTGGTGAATCTGAGTCTCCTTCTCCATCTTCCCCTTCCTTGCTTTCCTGTTGCTGGGATTATTTTTTTCAATATTCCTTTTTAAGGGTTTCTTGAATTTCTGAGAGATTTAAAGTAGATTTGGTGGAGAGCGTAGGAAGTGGGGAGATCTTGGTAAAAGTCTCTCTATCCCTCTCTCCCTTTTCTTCAGTATATCTTCAAAAGTTTTGAACTTGGTTAAGATAATGCCTTTTGTCTAAGTTGCACATGATAATGTACTTGCTTGAGTTTCTATTGTCCGTCAGCCTTTGTAGTTTAGGTAATTATGGATAGCCACTCTCTTTGCCAACTATTCCTTTTAACCACAAATTTTATGTTGATTATACACTCTGCATTCCGCTTTATTCATGGTAAATCTACTTCATCAGTTTTTGTGGCTCGGTCCTTCAAAACTGCATCATCCTAGAACTTTACCAAGCTCATAAAAATTGTTCAAGTTTATTCTTGTCTCTGTTGTTGTCTTAATTATCTATTTATCTTCTGAGCTATTGTTGGACCCCTATGCTGCAGCAAAAGTCCGAACCTTTTGGGCAATGATGACAGCATCCTTACTCATTCCGGTGATAGCCTTCAAATAAACTATTACAACTCATGGTCATCTCATCTTATAGGGGCTAGATTCGTGATTTTCTGTGGAAATTGTCTTCGATAAATCCTAACCATTGATGTCTCTTTAGCAAGCATATCTGATTGGTGGAACAGCATGCTCAAGTTGAAAAACTGTTCGATTGCAGTATTTCTTGAAGTTTGTAAGTATATTTTGATTTATTTGCCAACAATTTATCAAAGTATTACTTTTATTGCTTAAGGCTGTGATTTCTTGAATCAGATTAACTTTTTGGTCTGTTATTGACGTTCTACAAGCATCAATAGTGCTGGACACCAATTTTTAGACTAGTATACTAGATTAAATTATCCATTTGTTGTGGACCTGTTTTGACCAGATCTTGATTTGAAAGCATTGGTAGGTTGTGAGTTGAGAGGGAACCCTCTTGAGTAATATTCGGATTTGCAGTAAACCTTATTTATTTGTTGCAGTAGACCTGTTTATCTAATGCTGGAGATTATGTGAACTTGTCATGTAAGACATAAGGTTCAAAATGGTATTATAATGGTTCCAAGAATTAGGGGCATGGGCGAGCATATAATGTGACGGATAATCGCCTTCTCAAAGAGCTGGTTCTTTTATGTTGGTAAACAAGGCTCAACCTTCCACCTCTTCTTTCTCCTAGCTTTCTACTTGAGAGAGGAGGTGAGCATCTATAGTGATTTCTCAGTTACCCTTCAAGCATTGTTCCTTCTCCTTTTCTTCTTCGCTTTATTGTGTATGGATGTATTTATGTATGAATATTCATGCAACAAGGGGTGACTTCTAAAATTGTTCTTCTCTTCTTTGCATGCCATCTTCTCTAGCAATAGGCGAGACATATATGGAAGGTCTACTACATTGCTGGCACCCGATCTGCATTCATTGTAAGTTGGAGAGGTCATCACCAGAGGAGAAGAGGTGCAGGGAACTTCTCCTCTTTTTTGCGTGCATGTATATTAATGAGATGATGGGCAAGTTGTGAAATTTCTCCTCTTCTTTGCGTGTCAACTTCTCTAGCAATAGGCGAGGAACTTCTGGAAGTGGTGAATTTGAGCCTCTTCTTCCTTTTCCCTTTTTGCCTTTCAATTTCTTGTTTTTTGAAGATTATATTTTTGTGGCACTTTTTTAATTACATAACTGTAATTAAATTTTTTTTGATGTAATTTTTCGGTTGTTCCTGAAGAATTCATTGGATTTGGAGGCTGATGATAGTTTCAAGATAAAGATGGTATCGATAAAGGTACGATTTTGACTTTGAGAACCCAAATTCTCAAAGTTTCTATTTTGCTTGTCAAAAATCAGGAGTTGTTTGCTCAATACTCGAATGTGTCACATTTTTACATTTTCTGCTTGACAAAATCCCGACCATAAATACATGGGCTCTTTTACATGAACTACCAGTTTATGTGTGAATCTTATTGTGCTTTTTTTTTTCTGCAATTCTTTTACGTCTCTTGTTATAAAGTTATCTGAAATGCCTGCTTCACCATTGGATAACTTTTTCTCCCATTTGTTGCGATTGGCTAATTAAGTTAATATGTTTTTTCATTTTTATTTCTGCTCTCATTTAATTTGGGAAGCTGTGGTGTTTTTCTAACATTTACATCCTTGTTTTCTATAAATCATGACAGTGACACCTCTACTTTTGCTCCCATTTTTATGTGCTGTGTATGTTGCTTAATATTTTATTTGACAAATGTGGTTGGTTCTCTTAGTACACTTTCAAATAGTATCATATGCAGTTCCCATGAGATAATGACATGATCTTCTGAAAATGCATTTGCATAATCTCAGAACCGAACTATTAGACTAATCCCTGTATAGCTCCTATGCCTTTTTATATTAGATCAAGTTCAGAACCAGAAGAATTTCTCTTTGTTTTGTCTGCTGGCCATCAGTTATGGTTATATCCTTGTGACATACTGTGTGGTAATTCCAATCCTTCAATCATTTAATCATTTTTTGTTAACCTTGTTGGTTACATTGATCTGCATGACTTTCCATTGGCTTGGAAAACATTTCTGCATGTTGTTCTGGATACTTTACCATTTCTTTTTCAACCTCTCTTTCTCTTTAATTTTCATGATTTCATGCCTGAGCATGTTTGTTAATGTATTACGTGCGGGCGGGGCTTGGTGCAATGGTAAGGTTGCTCCATTTGACCTGTGCATCATGTATTCGAAACACCTCAGATGCTAAGTGGCAGAAACCTTGGGGATGCCTTTTTTTGTTTTCTTGAATGTATTATGTATCATAAAGGTAAGGCTTGTGATATGTCGGGATGATTATATTCTATTAAGTTGTGAATGATTGTTTTATGATTATTATTTTTTAGGATGTAGTCTTATCTTCTAAAGTTCAAATGGACCAACAATTAGCATATCTGGTTGACTCGATGATTTATTTTTCGAACTGAGGTTGGCTTGTTACAAAGCCAAATATTGTGTATTCTAGGTAAATTGTCTGTTTTGGTTTCTTAGGACTCACTTCTCGTAGGCTAAACATGATTCCTTTTTTGGCTTCCAAAAAGGCTCCATTTATTTTTATACAAGAATTGACTTGTGTCTGGCCTGTAGTGGATATAGCTTTGTGTTCTTTATTATTGGAAGCCATTCTTTTCTTTTCTTTTTCTTTTTTCTAACATTTTTTAATATTTTTTTCTTTTTTTAATAAAAAACGTTGTCTTCTTGCACCTTCCATGCTAGACCTAATGATTTCTATTGAACACAGATAATTCCTTGACCTGTACGTGGTTTGACGGCCATACTCTTTCTGGTTCCCTTTAGATGAGATGAAGTTTCTTGATTCCACCTAGTTTGAGACTAAGTTTGTTTAATTTATTTACATAAATAGTACACTTGTATTGTGTTGAGATGATAATGTACTTGCTTGAGTTTCTATTGTCCGCCGGCCTTTGTAGTTTAGGTAATTATGGATAGCCACTCTCTTTGCCAGCTATCCCTTTTTAACCACAACTTTTATGTTGATTATACACTTTGCATTCCGCTTTATTCATGGTAAATCTACTTCATCAGTTTTTGTGGCTCGGACCTTCAAACTGCATCATCCTAGAATTTTACCAAACTCATAAAAACTGTTCAAGTATATTCGTGTCTGCTGTTGTCTTACTTATCTATTTATCTTCTGAGCTATTGCTGACCCTATGCAGCAGCTAAAGTCCGAACCTTTTGGGTGATGATGACATCTTTACTCCTTTCTTTGATAGCCTTTAAATGAAATATTACAGCTCCTAGTCATCTTATCTTATAGGGGCTTGATTCGTGATTTTCTGTGGAAGCTGTCCTCGATAAATCCTAACCATTGATGTCTCTTTAGCAAGCATATCTGATTGGTGGAACAGCGTGCTCAGGTCGAAAAATTTTCTGATCGCATTATTTCTTGAAGTATATAAGTATATTTTGATTTATTTGTCAACAATTTGTCATAGTATTACTTTTATTGCTTTAGGCTGTGATTTCTGGAATCAAATTAGCTTTTTGGTCTATTATTGACGTTCAACGAGCATCAATAGTCTTGGACACCAATTTTTGGACAGGTATACTAGATTAAATTATCCATGTGTTGCTGACCTGTTCTGGCCAGATCTTGATTTGAAAGCATTGGTAGCTTGCAGGTTGGGAGGGAACCCTCTTGGTTCACGTATCCAAAAGCTCCAAAAAAATTTGGAACCGGTACGGGCCGATACGGTTAGCCGGTTCGGGCCGGTACGGGTTTTTAACACCGAACCAGACCGTTCGGAGCCAGTATCGGTTCGGTACGGGCTGAACCGGCCGGTACAGCATTCCTTGCTTTTTTGTTTGTATGGATGCATTTTTGCAGGAATATTGATGCAATAAGGGTTGACTTCTAAATTTGTTCTCTTCTTTGCATGCCACCTTCTCTGGCAATAGGCGAGGCATTTTTGGAAGGTCTACTACACTGCTGACAACCAATCTGCATTCATTGTAAGTTGGAGAGGTCATCACCCGAGGAGAGGAGCGGGGATCTTCTCCTCTTTTTTGTGTGTATGTATGTATATTGATGAGATGATGGGTGACTTGTAAAATTGCTCTTTTCTTCTTTGCGTGTCAGCTTCTCTAGCAATTGGCGGGGAACATCTGGAAGTGGCGAATTTGAGCCTCTTTTTCCTTTTCCCATTTTGCCTTCTAATTTCTTGTTTTTTGAAGATTATATTTTTTTTAAGGCTTCTTTAATTACAAAACTGTAATTAAATTTCTTCTGATGTGTTTTTTCTGCTGTTCCTGAAGAATTCATATGATTTGGAGGCTGATGATAGTTTCGAGATAAAGATGGTATCAATAAAGGTATGATTTTGACTTCGAGAACCGACATTCTCAAAGTTCGTGTTTTGCTTGTCAGAAATCAGGAGTTGTTTGCTCAATACTAGAATGTGTCGCATATTTACATTTTCTCCTTCACAAAATTCCGACCATAAATAGATGGGCTTTTTTACATGGACTACCAGTTTGTGTGAATCTTATTGTCCTATTTTTTTTCTGCAATTCTTTTATGTCTCTTGTTATTAAGTTAGCTGAAATGCCTGCTTCACCATTGGATAACTTTTCTCCTAATTGTTGCGATTGGCTAATTAATTTAATTTGTTTTTTCATTTTTATTTCTGCTCTCATTTAATTTGGGATGCTCTGGTGTTTTTCTGACATTTACATCTTTGTTTTCCGATCGCAGTATTTCTTGAAGTATGTAAGTATATTTTGATTTATTTGCCAACAATTTGTCATAGTATTACTTTTATTGCTTTAGGCTGTGATTTCTTGAATCAAATTAGCTTTTTGGTCTATTATTGACGTTCAACAAGCATCAATAGTCTTGGACACCAATTTTTAGACTGGTATACTAGATTAAATTATCCATGTGTTGCTGACCTGTTCTGGCCAGATCTTGATTTGAAAGCATTGGTAGCTTGCAGGTTGGGAGGGAACCCTCTTGGTTCACGTATCCAAAAGCTCCAAAAGAATTTGGAACCGGTACGGGCCGATACGGTTAGCCGGTTCGGGCCGGTACGGGTTTTTAACACCGAACCAGACCTTTCCAAGCCAGTATCGTTCGGTACGGGCTGAACCGGCCGGTACAGCATTCCTTGCTTTTTTGTTTGTATGGATGCATTTATGCATGAATATTGATGCAACAAGGGGTGACTTCTAAATTTGTTCTCTTCTTTGCTTGCCATCTTCTCTTGCAATAGGTGAGGCATTTTCGGAAGGTCTACTACATTGCTGGCACCCAATCTGCATTCATTGTAAGTTGGAGAGGTCATCACCCGAGGAGAAGAGGAGCGGGGATCTTCTCCTCTTTTTTGTGTATGTATGTATCTTGATGAGATGATGGGTGACTTGTAAAATTGCTCTTCTCTTCTTTGCGTGTCAGCTTCTCTAGCAACAGGCGGGGAACTTCTGGAAGTGGCGAATTTGAGCCTCTTCTTCCTTTTCCCATTTTGCCTTTTAATTTCTTGTTTTTTGAATATTATATTTTTTTAAGGCCTCTTTAATTACAAAACTGTAATTAAATTTCTTCTGATGTGTTTTTTCTGTTGTTCCTGAAGAATTTGTAGGATTTGGAGGCCGATGATAGTTTCGAAATAAAGATGGTATCAATAAAGGTACGATTTTGACTTCGAGAATCCACATTCTCAAAGTTCGTATTTTGCTTGTCAGAAATCTGGAGTTGTTTGCTCAATACTAGAATGTGTCGCATATTTACATTTTCTCCTTCACAAAATCCCGACCATAAATAGATGGGCTCTTTTACATGAACTACCAGTTTGTGTGAATCTTATTGTGCTATATTTTTCTGCAATTCTTTTATGTCTCTTGTTATTAAGTTAGCTGAAATGCCTGCTTCACCATTGGATAACTTTTCTCCTAATTGTTGCGATTGGCTAATTAATTTAATTTGTTTTTTCATTTTTATTTCTGCTCTCATTTAATTTGGGATGCTCTGGTGTTTTTCTGACATTTACATCCTTGTTTTCTATACATCATGACAGTGACACCTCTACTTTTGTTTTGGTTTTTATGTGCTGTGTATGTTGCTTAATCTTTTATTTGACAAAAGTGATGGGTTCTTTTAGTACAACTTTCAAATCATATCATATGCAGTTGCCATGAGATAATGACATGATCTTCTGAAAATGCTTTTACATAATCTTAGAACTATTAGACTAATCCCTGTATAGCTCCTATCCCTTTTTATATTAGATCAAGTTTCGAATCGGAAGAATTTCTCATTGTTTTGTCTGCTGGCCATCAGTTATGGTTATATCCTTGTGACATACCGTGTGGTAATTCCAATCCTTTAATCTTTTTTTATTAACCTTGTTGGTTACAATGAATCTGCATGACTTTCCATTTGCTTGGAAACTTTAATTTTCATGTTTTCATGCCTGAGTTTGTATTGTAATTTTAGTATGTTTGTTAATGTATTTTATGTGGGCGGGGCTTGGTGCAGTGGTAAGGTTGCTCCATTTTGACCTGTGCATATTATGTGTTCGAACCACCTCTCGAGATCCTGTGGGGCAGAAACCTTGGGACGCCTTTTTTTTTCTTTTGAATGTATTATGTCTAATAAGGGTGAGATTTGTGATATCTTGTAATGATTATATTCTATTAAGTTGTGAATGATTGTTTTATCCTTATCATTTTGTAGGGTGTAGCCATATCTGCTGAAGTTCAAATGGACCAACAATAAGCATATGTTGGTTGACTCTGATTTATTTTTGGATCTGAGATTGACTTGTTACAAAGCCAAATATCGTGTATTCTAGGTAAATTTTCTGTTTTGATTTCTTAGTACTCACTTCTCAGCTATTGTTGGACCCTATGCTGCAGCAAAAGTCCGAACTTTTTGGGTGAAGATGACAGCATCTTTACTCATTCCTGTGTTATCCTTCAAATGAACTATTTCTACTCCTGGTCATCTCATTTTATAGGGGCTAGATTCGTGATTTTCTGTGGAAGCTGTCCTTGATAAATCCTAACCATTGATGTCTCTTAAGCAAGCATATCTAATTGGTGGAACAACATGCAAAGGTCGAAAAACTGTCCGATCGCAGTATTTCTTTAAGTACGTAAGTATATTTTGATTTATTTCCCAACAATTTGCCTTACTATTACTTTTATTGCTTATGGCTGTGCTTTCTTCAATCAGATTGGCTTTTTGATCTGTTCTTGATGTTCAACAAGCATCAATAGAGCTAGTCATATTTTAGATTGGTATACTAGATTAAGTTATTCATGTGTTGCTGACCGGTTCTGACCATATCTTGATTTGAAAGTACTGGTAGGTTGTGAGCTGGGAGGGAACCCTCTTGAGTCATATTCAGATTTGCGGTAAACCTTATTTATTTATTGCAGTAGACCTGATTATCTAATGCTCGAGATTTTGTGAGCTTGTCATGCAAGACATAAGCTTCAAAATGGCTTTTATAATGGTTCCATGCTTTAGATGGAGCACGGGCAGGCATACAATGTGACGGATAATCGCCTTCTTAAAGAGTTGGTTCTTGTATGTTGGTAAAAAAGGCTCAGCCTTCCACCTCTCCTGCCCCCTAGCTTTCTTCTGCTCTTTTTTGTGTATGTATGTATATTGATGAGAAGATGGGTGACTTGTAAAATTGCAGTTCTCTTCTTTGCGTGTCAGCTTCTCTAGCAATAGGCGAGGAACTTCTGAAAGTGGTGAATTTGAGCCTCTTCTTCCTCTTCCCTTTTTTCCTTTTAATTTCTTGTTTTTTGAAGATTATGTTTTTTTATGACTTCTTTAATTACATAACTGTAATTATATTTCTTTTGATGTGTTTTTTCTTCTGTTCCTGAAGAATTCATAGGATTTGGAGGCTGATGAAAGTTTTGGGATAAGGATGCTATAAAAAAAGGTACGATTTTGACTTCGAGAACCCAAATCCTCAAAGTTTCTATTTTGCTTGTCAAAAATCAGGTGTTGTTTGCTCAATAACAGGCTGTCACATTTTTACATGTTTCAAATCTGCTCGCATTCCAACCTCATTTTTTCAGTTTTCCTGACTCTTCTTTTTTATTTCACTTATTCTTTCCCATGTAATTTTTGGTCTTGCATGGATTCTGTCATCCTTCATTATTCTCTATTTTCCATCTTTTCTTCAAGTAATAGTGTGAAAAAAGACGAAGTGGCTTGCTTAGAGGCCAACTAGTGCTGGCGATAACTTTAAGTTCCATTTTTGCGCTTCGTTTATGTAGGAGTTAGCCGAGGTAGAAATTTCTCTAGAGTTGGTATTAACTAGGGTAATCTCTTTGGACTTTCCCATGATGATGTCCTTAGTCTTGGTAACAGTTATCCAATCAATCAATTATTTATTCTGGTCCTTTGTCTACTTTTATTTTTCCTGATCTTGCTACTTATCTCTGTATATCTGGTGGTAATTTGATTCACTTGTAAACTTTTATGCTTCAGAGGCCTGGATCATACTCTGGGCTCGTTTGGTTCGCGGGAAGCATTTTCCTTCCTAGGAATATGATTCCTGGGAAACAAATTCCTAGGAAGAGGATGCCTAGGAAAGTACTTTTGGCATGTTTGGTTGACCATGGGAAAGTGACAAATTTCTAAGGTGCTTATGTTTGGTTGGCCATCCACTTTCCTAGGAAAGTTATATATAATTCCTATTATGCCCTTAATAAAAATTAGGTTTTTAATGCCTCTTTAATGCTTCTTTAATTCTGAAGGGACTTTTTGGGAAAAAGTAAAAATGGAGTGATTCCCGCCTCATGGGAAAGTAACTTTCCCATGTTTCTCATGGGAAAGACTTTCCCATGAAATGTGGGAATCACATTCCCATGGGAATACAACTTTCCCTTCTCTCTCCTTTGAAAACTCCAACCAAACAAGAGGCATCTCATTACTTTCCCGTTGACCACACTTTCCCCCCTTCTTTTCCCGCGAACCAAACGAGCCCTCTATTGCTATGTGGTGGTCTATCGGTTGCTGCTGCAGGAATTTCTATACAATAGTTTGAATTTGATTTTTCACTACAACTGTTCATGAAATACTCTTTCCTTATAAACTTATTACTATTGTTTGACTACTAGAATTATTCCGAATTTGTTATTTATAAGATTCACTTCTATTTATTTGCCCCTTTTTCTTCATAGCTATTTATTTGCCCCTTTTTCTTCCTAGCTATTTCGTAGTATTATTTGCTAATCAAATTGGAAAGGGCGGAAATAAAATATAAAAATTTTATGCTTTGCAAGTTGGAAGGTCCATTGTTCTGCAGGCTACTGCTGCAGCCTATTGGAGACAGGACAAGATTTTTGGATCGCTAAATGCCTTTCCTCCTACTCAACTCTGTATACCATTTCTTTTCCTACTCTTCTGTTGGTTGATTTGTTCATTAAATATTGCACTTTATTCTTTTATTGACAGCTTTTGAATTTATATGTTAAGGCCATTTTCTCCAGAAGGTTGTGATGATTCTTGGACCCGGGTTTTGCTATGAAAGGAAAGCGGCTATTTTCTTGACGACGAGGCAATCTTGGATTTGGCATTCTTGGCTGTTTGTGGGACTCCGTTTAATTTGGTTCTGGTGGTTATGTTCTATATTGTTTCGATGTGCTCTCTCTCCCTCTTTTCAATTGTTAATGTTCTGGCTTGTGAAATGATCTCTGACATGCTAAATTCATGGGAAATCCTAAACCATTAAGCTTAAAAGGTTGCTATTTAGGATTTCTCCGGAGGCTTATTTCGTTAAATGCTAAGACTAGTTCTCTGGTTCTTCATATAAAGAGTTTGGATTATTTTATTGCTTCTATATCTCTCATCCTACTTGGTTGTTGTGCATAAATTTGTGCTGGTTGTTGTTTCGGTTGGCTGCCATTGCTTGCTCCATTTGATGACATATGAATGATGGTCATCAAGTTCTGGGCAAACTTTTTTTGGGTCTGTTAGTCTTGGTGATGCAATTGGTTGTCCACCCGCTTTAATTTGTTGTTGCCCGCACCACGTTTGTGGAATGCCCCCGCATCTATTTAATGTTGGCATTATGTGGTTCTGTATGCTGTTTTTTGCCACTGTGACTGAGACACATAACTTTAGTGTTTTCGTGGATGTATTATAGTAATTTCTGCGCGTTTGTTACCTGTTGCTATAAACTTTGAATGATATGATCGACCCTTTCTTGGTAGATGCTGTTTGTAGGTCACTGTTGGTTTGAACTGTGGATGAAATGTTCTGCTAGTTGATTGCACTTCTAGTCATCGTATCTGGCGTTGATAAATAGTTAATTTTTGAACCAACAATTTTATTTTTTTGGGCTATGGTAATGTGCATTTTGTTGTTTTAATTCAATGTTCAATAAGCATTATTCAGTTGATCTCACCTATGTTCAATCTTCACGTGTTCAATAAGTGGTTCTGTATGCTATTTTTTGCCTTTGTGACTGGGGCACACATATAACTTTAGTGTTTTCATGGATCGATTATAGTAATTTCTATGCTTTTGTTGCTTCTTGCTGTCAACTTTGAATGATATGGTCAGGCCTTTCATGGTGGATGTTGTTTGTAGGTCACTGTTGGTATAGACTGTGGATGAAATAGTTTGGTGCTGGAGATTATGTTCTCTTCAGCAGCAATTGAGCGAGCAGCTCCGGAAGGTCTGCTGTTCCGCAGACAATTGAGCAGCAACAATCGTTCGATGGGGGGAGGAGAATAAGAGACACTGTGGGATCTTTTCCCCAGGTCGGCTTCTAGTTCTTTTACTCACGATTTGTTGGTCTTCTCTTTCTTCTTCTCCTTCAACTTGTTGTTGGTCTCCCGAGGGGGTAATTGTTGGGAGTTGTATCCTACGTGTCAATCGTCAGCGTGTTGATCTCTTATATTCATTGTTGGGAATTGATTGACAAATTAATAAAGTGTTATTTGGCATTATTCATCATTTCATTGTACATCTTCAAATGATCTCTTATATGATGTTCTTAAGACTTATTTTATGATAAGGAAGGATTTATGTTCTTAAACCTATTTGCGACCAAATGATATGCTGTTAATAGGACAACAGCATTGTCGAGATTAGGTCGTTATGAGACATATACGTTGGTTGTCCTCTTAACCAAGGAGTGTGGAGATACTGATATGTGACACAGGTGAAGTGTAGGAGTATATTTCACTGAACGTGACCAATTCCGGAACGCTCTACTGTCAAGAGATGTTCCGAGTGGATATGGGTGTAAGTATCCCTCAGACCTGAGATCACCATAGTGATTAGCAAGCAACTTACTGTACTTTGGTACCGAACTAGCAGAATTTCTAATTCTGGAACGGAAGGTTACTGGGTGCAGTCAAGTACTTGCGAAATCAGTGCGTGAGTCAAGATGGAATTGACCCCTCCTGAAAATAGGAGATAATGCTGTGTTCAATTTAGCAAAATCTTGGCCAGGGCAATCCTTGTGATGAGTCACAGGATTTCTAAAGTTGATCACACAGTGGATGTACTGATTAGAGAGTTGACAGAACTCTGTGGTCATCCTAGCATTAGGAGTCAAAGGGATGAATTATACAGTAACCATAGTCTAGGATTTCAGAATATTTGCTTCGCATATATTCGGCCTATCCGGACGTCGGATACAATTGCTAGATGGTCACATCGATTAGTGCAGGAAGTCGTTCCTGTACTACCGACTTAGGTTCGAACCAATGAGGTCACACGCATAGAAGTTTTCTGATTGATCAAGATAGCTGATGGATGATTGAGAATCAGTTAGAAATAATTTGGTCAATTCGATTGGCAAATTATCCTATAAAATAATTAAAGTAATTATTGGAGGATTAATTAGTAATTAGATTACTAATAAACTCAATTTGATTGAGTAAACGGACTAAGTATGAGCCAAATTGAATTGGATTCAATTTTGGTTTTGACCTAATTGGATTAGTGGCGTAGGGGTCGACTCGAAGTAAAGAGGGGTCGACTCGAGATGGGCTGGGGTCGACTCAAGCTGGCTGGGGTCAACTCTCTCTTAGAGAATCCAAAGAACGAATTCTTCCCAGGTGGGGTCGACTCGAAGTAAAGAGGGATCGACTGGAGATGGGTTGGGGTCGACTCTCTCAGACAATCCAAAGAACGACTTCTGTTTTTTCAGGTGGGGTCGACTCGAGTTTCCTTGGGGTCGATTCGAAGCAAGTTGGGGTCGATTCGAAGCTAGTTGGGGTCGACTCGAGCTCTGAAAGGGTCGACTCGTGGGGGGTATCAGGAGTTCTCTGTCGTCTCAGCCCGGGTTGACCTGCGAAGCTATGGGGTCGACTTTGGAGTCGACTCGAAGGGGAAGGAGTCGACTCGAGGCGACTTGGAGTCGACTCGAGATCGGGAAGGTCGACTCATTCTGAAAATCCTGAAAATCCTGAAACTCGTGGACGGGCTGAATTCGGGGGATTCGATCCGGACGTGGATTTTCAATGAAAAGTGAAGGGATTTGGATCGTGGGACGTGGGAGAATGGTTAGATGATGGAATATCAGCACCATCTATTTCGATCCTATCTCACCTGCATGAACCATCTATTGTTTGAATTTTGAATTCAAACAAGATAAGAACTATCTTGTTACAACCAACACCTTCATGCGCCAACAAGATACCAAATTTCCATTTGAATTTCGAATTCAAAGGATCAGATGGCGCGCCTTTAAAAGAAGAGTTCCAATTGTGGCTAAAAAAGAAATGAAATTTTGTGAATGAAATTCAGCCTTCCATCTCGCCCATTTTCATCTTCCTCTGAGTCCATCTCGCCATAGCTGATAGGGATCCCAGATAAGAGCCTTTAGATCAGATCTAAGTCCTTTTCAATCCCTACTAACCATTCCTCCAAGTTCTTCCAAGAAGGCGAACCAAAAGTTGATAGCGTTGGAAAGATCAAAATTCAGCAAAGGAAGATCCTGCGCAAGCTAGCACTTCCGCGGGATTGGATCACTCCAGGAGCTTCGTGTGGATTACTTGTAGAGGCCCGACGAGTGTGTGGCTACGAAGCTCGAGCATCAGATCCGTTACTTTCAGATTTCATAAAGGTATAATCCGTATAAATCTAGGTCCAAAGATATATCTTATAGGTTTCAATTCCCGAGGGTTAAACCTCTTTTGGGGCTCTTCACAGAGTAATCTTCCGAGCCTATTCGATGGGCATTCGAAGATTAGTTGGGTGTTAGATTAGTTGAGTTTAGAACTTAATTAATAATCTCATTTCAGATCTGAAATTAATCGTGCAATGATTTTAGCTTAATCGTTTAAACAATCCCGACATATTGATCATGTATACTTGTAGTGGTACTTTGAAATTTGATTTCTTATGCATATCTGAATTAAAATGTTTAATTCGATTTTTTCGCTGTGAATTTCAAAATTAAAAGAACGACGTATGGCTTGATCTCCCTTGTGAAGGGGGTACGTAGGCAACCCCAACAGGTACAGCCATTATTTTTGAAAAATTCTAAATTTCAACATGCTATCACTACTAGCATCATAGGATCGCTTTCGGTAATGGCCGTGATGTTGTGCTTCTTGTTATCTTGTTCTCTTTGTTTGTTTATGTTTCTTCTCTTTTGCTTTTCTTCTTCTTTGTTTCGCAAACTGGGAGAGCGGCATTGCTTTTGGGTTCTATACAAAGAGGCTGTGATGATTCTTGGATGAGGGTTTTGATGGAGAGAGAATATTTTGATCGCTATTTGTTCAATCTGGATTTGGTATTCTTGGTTGTTGGTGAGATTCTGTCTAATTTGGTTCTGGAGGTTATGTTTATATTGTTTCGATGTGCCATCTCTCCCTCTTTTCAATTGTTAATGTTATAGCATGTGAAATGATCTCTGACATGCTAAATCCATAGGAAATCCTAAACCATTGAGCTTAAATGGTTGCTATATAGGATTTCTTCGGAGGCTTATTTAGCTAGATGCTAAGACTAGTTCTATGGTTCTTCATATAAAGAGTTTGGATTATTTTATTGCTTATATTTCTCTCATCCTGCTTGGTTGTTGTAGATAAATTTGTGCTGGTTGTTGTTTTGGTTGGCTGCCATTGCATGCTCCATTTGATGATATGTGAATGATGTTAATCAAATTTTGAGCAAACGTCTTTTAGGTCTGTTAGTCTTGGTGATGCAATTGGGTGTCCACCTGCTTTAATTTGTTGTCGAACGCACCACATTTGTGGAATGCCCAAACATCAATTTAAAGACGGCATTATGTGGTTCTGTATGCTGTTTTTGCCACTGTGACTGAGACACACATATGACTTTAGTGTTTTCATAGATGTATTATAGTAATTTCTGTGCTTTTGTCGCCTCTTCCTGTCATGATATGATCAAGCCTTTCAAGGTGGATGCTGTTTGTTGGTCACTGTTGGTCTAAACTCTAAGCTGTGGATGAAATAGTTTGGTGCTGGAGGTTATATTCTCTTCAGTAGCGGTAGAGCGAGCAGCTTTCGAATGTCTGCTGTCCCGCAAACATCCGAGCAGCAGCCATTGTTAGATGGGGGGAGGAGAAGAAGACATTGTGGGATCTTTTCCCTAGCTCGGCTTCTAGTTCTCTTTCTCAAGATTTGCTGGTATTCTATTTCTTCTTCTCCTTCTACTTGTTCTTGGTCTCCGGGTGGATAATGGTCATGATGTTGTGCTTCTGGTTATCTTTTTCTCTTTCTTTGTTTATGTGCCTTCTCTTTTGCTTTTCTTATTCTTCTTTGTTTCCCAAATTGGGAGAGCGGCGCTGCTTTTGGGTTCTTTACATGGTGGCTGTGATGATTCTTGCACGAGGGTTTCGCTACAATTGAGAGGAAAGCAGTTATTCTCTTGACGGCAAGGCAATCTTGCAGGCAACTGTTTGCAGCCATTTTGATTTATTAGTTGCAGATCAGTCGGTGAATCTGAGCCCCCCTCCATCTTCCCCTTCTCTGCTTTCAAATTGCTGGGATTTTTGTTTTCAATATTCTTTTTTACGGTTGTGTTTTCGAGAGATTTTAATGTAGATTTAGGGGGAGAGTGTAGGAAATGGGGAGATCTTGGTCAAAGTCTCTCTCCCTCTCTCCCTTTTCTTCAGTATATCTTCAAAAGTTTTGAACTTGGTTCAGATATTTTATTTTGTTAACTTTGCTTTAAGTTCTCTCTGGACTTGAATGATAGTGAGATAATATTTTGATCGGTGTTTGTTCAATCTACATTTGGTATTCTTGGTTGTTGGTGGGACTCCGTCTAATTTGGTTCTGGAGGTTATGTTCTATATTGTTCTGGCATGTGAAATGATCTCTGACGTTCTAAATCCACGGGAAATTCTAAACCATTGAGCTTAAAAGGTTGCTATATAGGATTTCTTCGGATGCTTATTTCGTTAAATGCTAGGACTAGTTCTCTAGTTCTTCATAGAAAGAGTTTGGATTATTTTATTGCTTCTATATCTCTCGTCCTGCTTGGTTGTTGTACATAAATTTATGCTGGTTGTTGTTTCGGTTGGCTGCCATTGCTTGCTCTGTTTGATGATACGTAATTGATGGTCATCAAATTTTGAGCAAACTTTTTTTTGGGTCCGGTAGTCTTGGTGATGCAATTGGTTGTCCACCTGCTTTAATATGTTGTTGCACGCACCACGTTTGTGGAATGCCCGAACATCTATTTAATGTTGGCATTATGTGGTTTTGTATGTTGTTTTTGCCGCTATGACTGAGACACACATAACTTTAGTATTTTCATGGTTGGATTATGGTAATTTCTTTGCGTTTGTTACCTCTTGCTGTCAACTTTGAATGATATGATCAACCCTTTTTTGGTAGATGCTGTCTGTAGGTCCCTGTTGGTCTAAACTGTGGATGAAATGGTCTGCTAGTTGATTGCACTCCCCGTCATTGTATCCGTCTTTGATAAATAGTTAATTTTCGGACTAACAATTTTTTTTTTTTGGGCTATGTTAATTGGATTTTGTTGTTTTAATTCAATGTTCGATAAGCATTATTCATTTGATCTCACCTAAGTTCAATCTTCTCGTGATGCTGCAGGCCTTAAAGCATTCACGTCATAAGTTATATTAATTGCAGTTGTGTTCAAAGTATTTCTGTTCCCTTTTTTATTTTTATCATAACCACAACTGAGGTGACATATGTCACGCCCCGGACACGATCCGTGACACGGCCGTGCTATTGCCGACTACCGCCCACAATAGCACGAAGCCTCATACATGGGTAACAGGGTATTCAGACTAGTCAAATTGTCATATTTTTAAAATATTTGCAGTGTATCATATAAGGTAGTACAGGTTATTTCTTCTTCCATCTCTGTGCCAGAGTCTTCCTCCCTCTATTTTACTGTTTAAACTTGAAACAGAGGGAAGAAACATTCCACAGAGGAACTTCCCCCCTTTTTATTTTGTTTAAACCTATTTTAGTAAATCAGGTCATACTTTGCTCCGGGTTGGCTGTAGCCGAGCAGTACACCCTTCAAGAAATCCCTCCTTCCTCTCCTAGGGCTTCAGAGGTTTAGCTCCTTCAACCTTCGGCTCTAGGGTTCGGCTTCTATGGTTTAGTACTCCAGAGGGCTAAGGAATAAGAGGGTATAGTAACTCCTAAGCTAAGAAACTGGGAGTTTAAATAAACTCTGCTTATTGGAGAGGTGGCACCCTCTCCTTCCTCCTTGCTTCGGAAGCCTACAGCTGCCCTTTCCCTCAGGCCAGCTGGGCTTGTCCTTTCAACCAGGGTGAGAGGTGGAAGACTCCCATTATGCATGGATGAGGGCCCAACAGCTGGCCTTCCCCCCTACTGGCCAGCTGGGGCCCGTCACTTCAGTCCTTAGGCTTGAGGTGAGGGTTGCCATCCATGGGCCCAATACGGCCCCATTAATGACCTGGCCCAAATACCCTTAAACTGGGCTTCAAAAGTATTGGGCCTAGTTAGTATCGGGCCTGGACATTACATTCTTTCCCTCTTAAATAAATTTCGTCCTCGAAATTAATCATGCCTCAATTCTTTGGTATGCAATGTAATTCTCTAGAAAAACCGACTGAAATAAAGAAATGTGAATAGCCAAAATCAAACGAAATCCATGGAAAATCCTAAACCATTGAGCTTAAAAGGTTGCTATATAGAATTTCTTTGGAGGCTTATCTCGTCAGATGCTAAGACTATTTCTCTGGTTCATATAAAGAGTTTGGATTATTTTATTGCTTCTATATCTCTCATTTTGCTTGGTTGTTGTACATAGATTTGTGCTGGTTGTTGTCTCAGTTCGCTGCCATTGCTTGCTCCATTTGATGACATGAATGATGGTCATCAAATTTTGAGCAAACTTTTTTTGCTCTGTTAGCCTTGGTGATTCAATTGGTTGTCCACCTGCTTTTATTTGTTGTTGCATGCACCACGTCTGTGGAATGCCCCAACATCTATTTGTGTGGTTTTGTATGCTATTTTTTGCCTTTGTGACTGTGACATATAACTTTAGTGTTTTCATGGATCTGTTATAGTAATTTCTCTGCTTTTGTTGTCTCTTACTGTCAACTTTGAATGATTTGATCAAGCCTTTCATGGTGGATGTAATAGTTTGGTGCTTAAGATTATGTTCTCTTTTTTTTTTTTGGTGTACCGGCATCTCACTGCAAACCGTGAAAACACCCAGAATAATCAAAAAGCAAAACATGCTCTAGTGCCACCGGCACTCGCTCGAAACCCCTCCATAGGACGGCTCCAGAGTGGTGTGCTACGAATGAGGCGACCCAGTCTGCTGCACTCCATGGTTGGACCCCTATGCTGCAGCAAAAGTCCGAACCTTTTGGGCAATGATGACAGCATCCTTACTCATTCCGGTGATAGCCTTCAAATAAACTATTACAACTCATGGTCATCTCATCTTATAGGGGCTAGATTCGTGATTTTCTGTGGAAATTGTCTTCGATAAATCCTAACCATTGATGTCTCTTTAGCAAGCATATTTGATTGGTGGAACAGCATGCTCAAGTCGAAAAACTGTTCGATTGCAGTATTTCTTGAAGTTTGTAAGTATATTTTGATTTATTTGCCAACAATTTGTCAGAGTATTACTTTTATTGCTTAAGGCTGTGATTTCTTGAATCAGATTAACTTTTTGGTCTGTTATTGACGTTGAACAAGCATCAATAGTGCTGGACACCAATTTTTAGACTAGTATACTAGATTAAATTATCCATTTGTTGCTGACCTGTTCTGACCAAATCTTGATTTGAAAGCATTGGTAGGTTGTGAGTTGAGAGGGTACCCTCTGAGTCATATTCGGATTTGCAGTAAACCTTATTTATTTATTACAGTTGACCTGTTTATCTAATGCCGCAGATTATGTTAACTTTTCATGTAAGACATAAGGTTCAAAATGGTACTTATAATGGTTCCAAGAATTAGGAGCATGGGCGGGCATACAATGTGATGGATAATCGCCTTCTCAAAGAGCTGGTTCTTATATGTTGGTAAACAAGGCTCAGCCTTCCACCTCTCCTTTCTCCTAGCTTTCTACTTGAGAGAGGAGGTGAGCATCTATAGTGATTTCTCAGTTACCTTTCAAGCATTGTTCCTTCTCCTTTTCTTCTTCGCTTTTTTGTGTACGGATTTATTTTTGTATGAATATTCATGCAACAAGGGTGACTTCTAAAAATTGTTCTTCTCTTCTTTGCATGCCATCTTCTCTAGCAATAGGCGAGACATATGTGGAAGGTCTGCTACATTGCTGGCACCTGAGCTGCATTCATTGTAAGTTGGAGAGGTCATCACCATCGAAGAAGAGGCGCGGGGATCTTCTCCTCTTTTTTGTGTGCATGTATATTAATGAGATGATGGGCAAGTTGTGAAATTACTCTTCTTCTCTTCTTTGCGTGTCAGCTTCTCTAGCAATAGGCGAGGAACTTCTGGAAGTGGTGAATTTGAGCCTCTTCTTCCTTTTCCTTTTTTGCCTTTCAATTTCTTGTTTTTTGAAGATTATATTTTTGTAACACTTCTTTAATTACATAACTGTAATTAAATTTCTTTTGATGTGTTTTTTCGGTTGTTCCTGAAGAATTCATAGGATTTGGAGGCTCATGATAGTTTCAAGATAAAGATGGTATCGATAAAGGTACGATTTTGACTTCGAGAACCCAAATTCTCAAAGTTTGTATTTTGCTTGTCAAAAATCAGGAGTTGTTTGCTCAATACTCAAATGTGTCACATTTTTACATTTTCTCCTTCCCAAAATCCCGACCATAAATACATGGGCTCTTTTACATGAACTACCAGTTTATGTGTGAATCTTATTGTGCTTTTTTTTTCTGCAATTCTTTTACGTCTCTTGTTATAAAGTTATCTGAAATGCCTGCTTCACCATTGGATAACTTTTTCTCCCATTTGTTGCGATTGGCTAATTAAGTTAATATGTTTTTTCATTTTTATTTCTGCTCTCATTTAATTTGGGAAGCTGTGGTGTTTTTCTAACATTTACATCCTTGTTTTCTATAAATCATGACAGTGGCAGCTCTACTTTTGCTCCCATTTTTATGTGCTGTGTATGTTGCTTAATATTTTATTTGACAAATGTGGTTGGTTCTCTTAGTACACTTTCAAATAGTATCATATGCAATTCCCATGAGATAATGACATGATCTTCTGAAAATGCATTTGCATAATCTCAGAACCGAACTATTAGACTAATCCCTGTATAGCTCCTATGCCTTTTTATATTAGATCAAGTTCAGAACCAGAAGAATTTCTCTTTGTTTTGTCTGCTGGCCATCAGTTATGGTTATATCCTTGTGACATACTGTGTGGTAATTCCAATCCTTCAATCATTTAATCATTTTTTGTTAACCTTGTTGGTTACATTGATCTGCATGACTTTCCATTGGCTTGGAAAACATTTCTGCATGTTGTTCTGGATACTTTACCATTTCTTTTTCAACCTCTCTTTCTCTTTAATTTTCATGATTTCATGCCTGAGCATGTTTGTTAATGTATTACGTGCGGGCGGGGCTTGGTGCAATGGTAAGGTTGCTCCATTTGACCTGTGCATCATGTATTCGAAACACCTCAGATGCTAAGTGGCAGAAACCTTGGGGATGCCTTTTTTTGTTTTCTTGAATGTATTATGTATCATAAAGGTAAGGCTTGTGATATGTCGGGATGATTATATTCTATTAAGTTGTGAATGATTGTTTTATGATTATTATTTTTTAGGATGTAGTCTTATCTTCTAAAGTTCAAATGGACCAACAATTAGCATATCTGGTTGACTCGGTGATTTATTTTTCGAACTGAGGTTGGCTCGTTACAAAGCCAAATATTGTGTATTGTAGGTAAATTGTCTGTTTTGGTTTCTTAGGACTCACTTCTCGTAGGCTAAACATGATTCCTTTTTTGGCTTCCAAAAAGGCTCCATTTATTTTTATACAAGAATTGACTTGTGTCTGGCCTGTAGTGGATATAGCTTTGTGTTCTTTATTATTGGAAGCCATTCTTTTCTTTTCTTTTTCTTTTTTCTAACATTTTTTAATATTTTTTTCTTTTTTTAATAAAAAACGTTGTCTTCTTGCACCTTCCATGCTAGACCTAATGATTTCTATTGAACACAGATAATTCCTTGACCTGTACGTGGTTTGACGGCCATACTCTTTCTGGTTCCCTTTAGATGAGATGAAGTTTCTTGATTCCACCTAGTTTGAGACTAAGTTTGTTTAATTTATTTACATAAATAGTACACTTGTATTGCGTTCAGATGATAATGTACTTGCTTGAGTTTCTATTGTCCGCCGGCCTTTGTAGTTTAGGTAATTATGGATAGCCACTCTCTTTGCCAGCTATCCCTTTTTAACCACAACTTTTATGTTGATTATACACTTTGCATTCCGCTTTATTCATGGTAAATCTACTTCATCAGTTTTTGTGGCTCGGACCTTCAAACTGCATCATCCTAGAATTTTACCAAACTCATAAAAACTGTTCAAGTATATTCGTGTCTGCTGTTGTCTTACTTATCTATTTATCTTCTGAGCTATTGCTGACCCTATGCAGCAGCTAAAGTCCGAACCTTTTGGGTGATGATGACATCTTTACTCCTTTCTTTGATAGCCTTTAAATGAAATATTACAGCTCCTAGTCATCTTATCTTATAGGGGCTTGATTCGTGATTTTCTGTGGAAGCTGTCCTCGATAAATCCTAACCATTGATGTCTCTTTAGCAAGCATATCTGATTGGTGGAACAGCGTGCTCAGGTCGAAAAATTTTCTGATCGCATTATTTCTTGAAGTATATAAGTATATTTTGATTTATTTGCCAACAATTTGTCATAGTATTACTTTTATTGCTTTAGGCTGTGATTTCTTGAATCAAATTAGCTTTTTGGTCTATTATTGACGTTCAACAAGCATCAATAGTCTTGGACACCAATTTTTGGACTGGTATACTAGATTAAATTATCCATGTGTTGCTGACCTGTTCTGGCCAGATCTTGATTTGAAAGCATTGGTAGCTTGCGGGTTGGGAGGGAACCCTCTTGGTTCACGTATCCAAAAGCTCCAAAAAAATTTGGAACCGGTACAGGCCGATACGGTTAGCCGGTTCGGGCCGGTACGGGTTTTTAACACCGAACCAGACCGTTCGGAGCCAGTATCGGTTCGGTACGGGCTGAACCGGCCGGTACAGCATTCCTTGCTTTTTTGTTTGTATGGATGCATTTTTGCAGGAATATTGATGCAACAAGGGTTGACTTCTAAATTTGTTCTCTTCTTTGCATGCCACCTTCTCTGGCAATAGGCGAGGCATTTTTGGAAGGTCTACTACACTGCTGACAACCAATCTGCATTCATTGTAAGTTGGAGAGGTCATCACCCGAGGAGAGGAGGAGCGGGGATCTTCTCCTCTTTTTTGTGTGTATGTATGTATATTGATGAGATGATGGGTGACTTCTAAAATTGCTCTTTTCTTCTTTGCGTGTCAGCTTCTCTAGCAATTGGCGGGGAACATCTGGAAGTGGCGAATTTGAGCCTCTTTTTCCTTTTCCCATTTTGCCTTCTAATTTCTTGTTTTTTGAAGATTATATTTTTTTAAAGGCATCTTTAATTACAAAACTGTAATTAAATTTCTTCTGATGTGTTTTTTCTGCTGTTCCTGAAGAATTCATATGATTTGGAGGTTGATGATAGTTTCGAGATAAAGATGGTATCAATAAAGGTACGATTTTGACTTCGAGAACCGACATTCTCAAAGTTCGTGTTTTGCTTGTCAGAAATCAGGAGTTGTTTGCTCAATACTAGAATGTGTCGCATATTTACATTTTCTCCTTCACAAAATCCCGACCATAAATAGATGGGCTTTTTTACATGAACAACCAGTTTGTGTGAATCTTATTGTGCTATTTTTTTTCTGCAATTCTTTTATGTCTCTTGTTATTAAGTTAGCTGAAATGCCTGCTTCACCATTGGATAACTTTTCTCCTAATTGTTGCGATTGTCTAATTAATTTAATTTGTTTTTTCATTTTTATTTCTGCTCTCATTTAATTTGGGATGCTCTGGTGTTTTTCTGACATTTACATCTTTGTTTTCCGATCGCAGTATTTCTTGAAGTATGTAAGTATATTTTGATTTATTTGCCAACAATTTGTCATAGTATTACTTTTATGCCTTTTCGAAGGGGATTTTTTCTTTCTGGGTTTGTTTTTGATCCCAAAATGGATGATTTGTTGCCCCTAGCCATGGTTCGGGAGCTAGATTTTATGTTTTTCTTTCTATTGGATTCGATTTTCTGCCAAAGATTTGGTTTTGGAATCTCTATCTTGATTGCCCATCAAAGATGGAACCTTTATCTTGATCTCTTTAAATTTTTCATTGTCTTTTTTTTTAATTATTATTTAGCTGAATTCTTTATTTCTTATTTGCTTTGTTATTTGTCTCTCTCCAGCGCGCGCGCGTCTCATGCCAGGTATTTAGAGTCACTTATCTAACGTTGGAGTTTGGATTTTATAATATCATGGAAGAGCTGCTTTGATAATTTTTTTTTCCTGATTTTAGTTTCTATTTATTGAGAGTCGAAATTTGGCACTAGTTAAACATCTGCTTGAGTTGTGAAAAACAAAAAGATCTGAATTTGGGTTTTGAAGATTGAAGAATAGGTGGCAATATTCAGAAGCCAGGATTTTTTTTTTCTCAATTGTTTAGCTTGTCCAAGAATGTTCTGACCTCGTAAAAGTAGATATGATATGTTTTCAGCTTATGTTTTAACTATGACTGCCGTGAGTGTTGGACTAACTTTAATTTACTATCTTAGCTCGTTTACAAAACTTAATTTATTTGGATTGTTTAATGATTACAGCAGTCTTTTGTTAAGTATGTCGAATCTGAAAAGGTCCCCAAGGAATTTAAATCATTCCTTTACTGTTCTCCTTGAGGCTTGGAAGAAAAATTTGCTCCATGGCTTTTTATTTAGTCTGTATTAAGTTATTTGATTTTTCATTTTTCCCATCAATTTCCTATGCCTATCAGAGCATCATAATTTTACTGTTGTTAATTCTTTTTTTTATCATGTAAAGGATTTCAACCAATTTTTACAAGACAATTATAAATGTGATATAAAATTTTGCCCCAAAGTCAAACCTATGGAAAAAACATTAATTTTTCTTGGATTAAAGTTGGAACACTACCTTGCTTTTGACCCAGCCTATTTCAGATATTGTTTTCTTGTTTTGGATGAAGACTTTCTTAAATGCAATTAAAGAAGTTGAATTTTATGTAAACCTAAATTGATTATACTCTCATCTGCTTGTGGTCAAGAAGTTTTCAACCCCATGCTATTAGCACAATGGTCATTGAAAATATATTTATAATTTTCTTGATGAATAGAGTATTTTTAAAAATCTAGCAAAGTTTGCAAGTACTTTACAAATCACTGTGACAAGATTTTGCTGTACTCTTCCCTTTTACATACTCAAATTTTAGGAGATTCGTTATTTTTCCTACTTTACTCGCAACTTTATCTCATGTTATTACATTTCCTCTATCATCGTTATCCCATATTTTGACATTGTTACCGTGACAATCTAAACTAGAATATGATTCTCAGTGTTTTGACTTTTACGCTATCAAGGTTAAGGACTAAAACTGTCGTTCTTTTTCCTAATGTAGGTATCTGCCCTTGCTTATACTTTTGTAGAATGGGAGGCACCATCAACTGACTGCTTTTGCCTCCATAATATTGTGTAATAATTGTAAAGTAACTGGTTGACATGAAATGGCGACCAGTGTTGGTCAGACTTATTATGGATGGTCACAGGAGGAGTTATCTGATCGAGATGATTCTCAAGTAATTTTTTTCTAATCTCTTTGGGTTGTTCACCATCATAATTATTTGTCTAAAAAAATCTTTAATGCTCCTTTAGAGTGCTAAACTAACAGCAATTCATTCTTACATGTATCAAACCATCTATTTTTTGCTCTTTAACCCTTTTTTAATGACATTATTCAGGTTACATAAATGCTAACTACAATGATAAGATATTTATCTATTGCTAGTTTCATTTTGCATTTCAGATTTTTTAATATATGATCTTACATGTAATATATTGTATCAAATTCTACACTATATTTGCAACAGAATGGTACGAGTTCTTTTATTCTCTGCTGTGGTCTTATTGGTTCTATTTTGCTTGTTTTCCTCTCCTTGCAGTTTCATTGCTGTTTTTGAAGTATATACAGTTGGGATGATATAAACTCCTTACATCTGCTTATTAAGTTAGATTGCTATGCAAAAGGTCTATAATGAATATAATTTTCCTATTCTGTTGTTATTGGGTGGCTAAATGGGTGCTTGAGCTTTATTAAGTACCTGAGTTTCATTTCTCTGTATTTCCTGATGTGACCTACTTTGTTATTCTTCTCCTATATTGAATTCTGAACTCATGATACATTACCTTTCAGCTGTGTTGGTATATTAATTTTCCCCTTTTTGTTTCTTACATTTTCTGTTGATTTATATGGATATTATATTAAGTTTGATACAAAGTTAGCAGAGAATATAGCATGTGATACAAAGAAGCCAATGAAAGATAATTGGGGTGCTGTAATTATTTAAATATATTGTTTTCTTTCATTTATGTAGAGTATTAATATTGTTAATGTGGTTTGCAGGAAGCTTCGGTCTCGCAAATGCTTGATCATGGTTCTATATCCTTTGGAAGATTTGCAGCTGAGTCATTGTCATGGGAGAAAAGGTCAGTGTTTACTCACGACAGACGCCAGGAGTAACTGGACAAGTTTAGTGGCTTAGTTGCCAAAAAGAAAGCATACTTTGAAGAATACTACAGAAGGCTTCGAGCTTTAAAGGCCTTGGAACAGAACCAGCAAACTGAGCTCACATTGGATTATGGTGGTGATGGTAGTAATTCTAGCCAAACTGGAGAAGATGATGAAACAGCTCTGCAGCATGGAAGTCTTAGAGATGGGGCAGCAGAAACTATTGATGCCCCTTCTACAGAAACTGAAAATGAACTAAACTTCAAGCAGGATACGAAGTGCAGTCAAGCTCTTCAAACTAGACTGCTGTATCCAGGATCCACAACATCAAATATAGACTCGCTGAGAAGAAGCATGGAAAAAATTGAGCCAGAGAAAAACTTTAACCATGCTGTGATGCAAGACCTGGACAGAGAATCCTTGTCGTCATTAAGTAGAAGCATAGAAGCGATTGAACAGAATGATATCAGTAGTGTTGATGACAGAGAGATTCTGAGGGAACAGGAGAGTCCAGGGTCTAATGTTGAATCTGGGCCTCCTACCAACAGGTCTGTGTCAGACGTGACAAATTCTAGAACCGGAGTCTCACAGCATGCACCTGGTCACAACTTGATACCATACAAAACCAAACTGGCTGTTGAGAAACCTCCAGACTGTAAATCAGTTCCTGAAGTGAAGAAGGTATGGCAAACTTGGAATGTTTTCTTGCATGTGTATAAAAACTACTTGTTACTTTGAATAAGCTAGTTTGTTTTTCTTCAGTGACCAAATGAAATCAAGACTGGGAAAGGAACTGGAAATGTTTGTTTCGCTATGCTGCAGCAAATCCAACTTCCCAGTCAGATATGATGTCCAAATTTGTTTTAAAAATACGGCGTGCTAGGGACATACTTGGGCAATAGCTCATTTAGGAGGAAAATCTTGACCACCATGGGTCACCCAGTCCACAAAATTGATTCAGATAGGATTTTGGGTGCAGTAGTTCGTGCACATTTTCTAAATGCAATATCTCCTTTTCCACCATTCAGCTCAGAGCTAAAGCAGAGCCGGCTTGTTACTGACCGTCTCCACAGAATCCCAGCATGATTTATTGATCAGAAATTGTTTCTTCCTTTCATCCCTTTAACCTTCCAATCAGATATAACTTATTTTTATATTAGTTATCTAACCAAGGGTATATATCATGGCCATCACCCACAATTCAGAGAAGCATAAAAAAAGAGAAGTTGATGTACTCCATACGGTGGATTTTGATATGCCAAATATTACCTATTCTTCAGTTTATTCTTAATAGTAAATACAGACTTACTGTATATGCTAAGTATTGTTTGTTCCTACTAGCGTACTGAATATATTCAGTCAAGAGAATAGTGTAAGCCTAATTCTGTTATACCATGAGATTGATCCTTAACATTCTAGGAAAATGCTTCCCTTAAAACAATATCGTTTTGGTTGTGACAGGCGAGAAACACCACGATGGCAATGACTTGTCTGAAGATGCAAAGCCTCAGGTGTTCCCATTAAAAGGAATCAATCATCAGATAGCTGCAATCATGCATAATGCAGTGTGTCAGCAGCTGCCTGCTGTGTGCGGTTAACTAGTTATAATACCTGTTTTCTCTCCTAGTTAAAATGGCTGCTGCTGTCAAGTGGTACATATCTGTAGTCTGTGTAACTTGCTGTATCATATATGCCATAAAAGGCTGTAATTTAGATCTTGTATTGCTTTGGAGCGTTGATCCCGTCGGGTTACTCTTGCACGCGTTGCGACGATTGCAGTGGAAACACACGTGCGGGGTTGTTCATCACATGAACATTCTAGGAAGGGTAGAATTCAAAAAAATTCTGAGTTCACAAACTCAAAAAATTATGAATTAAAAAAAAGAGATTAAAATTAAAACTTGATTAATTTAATTCTATAATAAAGAATTGTAAAGATTCTATTTTACCTTTGAGCGGGTAGATCTTTACCGCTATCTGATGATCGAAGGATTAAACCGTACAAGTGTCCAACCTTTATAGGTATCCACACGAGGTACAGATCGTTTCAAGCATCTTGATTTCATCGGAGTGCTAGCTTTCTTACAGAAGATTCTCTTTTGATTGCTTCCAAGAGGAGGAAGAAGGAAGAAGAAAAAGAAACATTTTCTCTTTTTCTTGGAAGGAGGAAGAAGAAAAGGACTTCCTTGCGGCTAAAGAAGAGGAAGAGAAGGCTGAATTCAATAATCTCTAATGCATATTTAGCCCTCACGCCCCCCTCCTCTTTATGTAAGCATCTCATGTCTAGCTTAAAGAAGGAAAAGGATTTGGAGAAATTCTTTCTTGATTCACCCCTTCCAATCCTTTACTTAAAAGAGGTTGGAGAGAACCAAGGAGAGGCAACATGGCCTCTCCTTGTGCCGTGTGGAAGGCCAAAAAAGGAAGGAGGGGTGGGGCGTGATGCAATCAAGAGGTTCTTGGCGTGATTCAAGGAGGGGTGGATGCCCCTCCTTTGTTTCACCCGAGGAAGAAAAGGAGGGGGAGTTCCTTCCTTTTATGCTTTAGATTTTCTAATTCAATTAGGAATCATATGGTTCCTCTTGATTAATTGAATCCTAATCTAATTAGGACCCAATATGTCCTCCAATTTGATTCATGTAAATCCTAATCCAATTAGGATCCAAATTGGATTTATGAATTAAGTTCCTTATTAAATAAGGAGTTCTAATTAATTAGGACTTTCCATCCTTATCTAATAAGGTTAAGCCTAATTGATTTAGTCCAATTGAAATCCTCCTTCTTTAACTCACTAACTCTTAGTGGGTTAAACCAATTATCAATCAAATTGACAGTCAAGATATATTGCAATTCTAAATCGCAATCCAACCGTCGGAATGATCAAAATCTCTTATATGTGTGATCCCATAGGTTCTATTCTGTCTGATAGTGAGATATATTGTGATCTCCATCATAATATTATTGAAACTCCTTTCAATTGGTTGAAATAATTTTAACTCTTTTTTCAGAATTTACTGATCATCAAGTGAATGCCTTCGAGTCTCACAATCCACCAGTGATACCTAGCAGCATGTAGTGACAATCCAGTAAAACGGAATAGATGAACTTCTAGGTGCAGTTAGCGTATGATATAGTCCTTCTATCATGGATCCCGACAAGATGGAGGTCATGGATAACTCCTCAAACCCCATCATCTGTCATATGTCAAAATTTATTTGACTTAAGTTCGAGATTAGAAAACTCCTTTTCCAAAATGTCTTGGCCAAGGTTTTTCGAACTCAGACTCATAAATCACATAGGATCTCTCTTAGTCTATCAAGATCGATAGATCCCATCTAGATGCAATCCTAATTCGACAGTGAACCTACTGCAGCCAATCTGCACCACAAGGATCCTAATGGATAGGGCCCATGTTTATGTGCTCGTCAAACTACAGCTACCTCACTGTGAATAGCTATGGCATCGCAGGTCTAAGTACCAATCATACAACTGCAGCATCAAGTAAATCACTGACATCCAAGTGACTTCTTGCTTTGGTCACGCTCAGTACCCTTATTCTCTAACAAGCACTTGCACAATCATTTCAGTGTCCCCACACTGTGGACTCAAGACTCGTCCATTAAAAAATATGATATGTGCACTAATCTCATCGAATCGATCACCGTCCTTCGTAATGATCCATCGATCAAGAGTAATTCAGAAATTAATCAACAATGGCACATGCTTTAAATTCTCAACTCTTGAGAATATATGTCATTATCTTATTAATTCTTTGGACAATTCATGGACGGATAATAACATGAATGAAAAAAATATCCAATTTTATTAATTAATAAAAAGATCAAGTACAAATTTATGTCTCAGAATATATACAATTTTTCTGCCAAATTAGCTTCTAGGGCATACTTCTAATAGATCCTGCAGCTAGAAGTGTCATTGGATATTTAAAGATGGTGTATATACATCAAAGAGAAAGGAATGAACTTTAGATATATGAGCATGATAGATCATCAAACATCTCTTTCTAATTTTGATTGATGTGGTGATCATGTAATTTGGAATGTATAGTAGGTCAGTGGATTCCTTTGGGCCTTGATATGCATGTTAATGGTTCCTTTTGCCCTGTTGCTTCAGCAGCTCAACCGAAAAAAAAAAAAAAAAAAAGCTGGCTAGAGGCTGTTGTCTTCCAGCAATAAATCCACCTCATATTTATGAGGAGAAAGGGCTGTGGTATCTACCAACCACTTGCTCATGCAATTCCCCACAAGGAGCAGAGTAGGAGAAATCTGAGGTGACTATATGATAGCTCGTCAATGCTACAGGGCCACCCTCAAGAGAAAGAAATCCATAGAAATCCTACCGATAGAAGGGTTGGACACAAGGGACAAA
Organism: Phoenix dactylifera; assembly: GCF_051530095.1. Lineage (NCBI taxonomy): Eukaryota > Viridiplantae > Streptophyta > Magnoliopsida > Arecales > Arecaceae > Phoenix > Phoenix dactylifera. The sequence goes on from NC_143200.1 coordinate 14,296,576, forward strand.
CTGAAGGAGCAGCGAGGAGAACTAGCCGAAGAGTTGGCGCAGGTTCCCTTAAAGAAATATAAGCCTGACCAAACTGTTTGGATCAGCTCCAACTTGAGTGAAGAAAATCGAGGTAAAGTAATCAATTTCTCTATGCCAATGCGGATGACTTCACCTAGTCGGCCCAACAACATGCTGGGTTTAAGCTCCAAGGTGTTGGTTCACAGGCTCAATGTGGACCCAACTCATCGACTTGTGTAATAAAAGAAGAAAAACTTCATCGTAGAAAAACAACAAGTCATCGACCAAAAAGTTGACAAACTCTTGGAGAATAGTTTTGTTCACGAGGTGAACTATTCTGATTGGTCAGCCAATATTGTACTTGTGAATAAAACTAACAAAAAATGACAAGTTTGCATCGACTATACCGACCAGAATAAGACTTTTCCGAAAGACAGCTTTCCACTCCCCAAGATTGATCAGCTCGTAGATGTGACCTTTGGACATCAATTACCAACCTCCATAGATGCAATCTCTAGGTACAACCAGATCCAAAAGACATCCGAAGACGAGTAGAAAACAACCTTTCTCACTGGCAGAGGCCTCTACTGCTACAAGGTAATGCCCTTTGGCTTAAAGAATACAAGGGCAACTTACCAACACCTCATCAATAAGATCTTCAAGGAGCAATCGGCCGAAACATGGAGGTGTATATGGATAACATGTTCGTAAAAAGCTAAGTAATGGGGCAGCACATAGCCGACTTAGAGGAAACTTTTGCGACCCTCAAAAGGTTCCAAATAAAGCTCAATCGGACGAAGTACGCCTTCGGAGTTGCGTTAAGAAAATTTCTGGATTCCGTAGTGACACAGCGAGGCATTGAGGCAAATCCAGAGAAGATCTGAGCAGTGCAGGACATACAACTCCCAAAGACCGTCAAAGAAATTCGGCGCCTGGCTGGTCAGGTCGCCGCGCTGGCAAGATTTGTCTCAAATCAGTGGAGTGCTGCCTTCCATTCTTCAAGATCCTAAAGCATCCAAAGAACTTTCAATGGATCAAAGAGTGTCAAAAGGCCTTCGACCAACTAAAGAAGTACCTCAGCGCTATCGCCTTTCCTCACCAAGCCATAAGTTAGAGAAATGCTTTACTTATAATTAGTCGTTTCTCCTTCTGCTGTGAGTGTGATCTTGGTGCAGGAGGAAGAAGGATGCTAGAAACTGATCTACTACACAAGTAGTATCCTACAAGATGCCAAGACCAGATATTCTAAGTTGGAGAAGGTGGTTTATGCTCTCATCATCTCAGCTCGGAAGCTCCGCCCATATTTCTAGACCCATTCAGTCACAATCTTGACCGACCAGCCAGTGAGGCAAATTATAAGAAAGCCCAGAAATGCAGATTAGTTGGTGAAGTGGGCAGTGAAGCTCGAAGAATTCGACTTGGAGTACCAACCTAGGCCGTCCATCAAGGCAAAAGGGTTGGCATACTTTCTGGTGGAATGCACCATCCCTAATGAAGATCCTGCCGAGCTCTCCAAAATAAAGACCACAGAGTGGTTATGGATCCTGCACGTAGACGAGTCATCAAACCTAGGGGGCAGTAGGGTTGGGCTCATACTTACCAGCCCAGATGGAGTAATCATAGAGTACGCTCTGCGATTCAAGTTTTCGACCTTAAATAAGAAGGCTAAATATGAAGTGCTCATCACCAGGCTCAAGCTTTCCAAGGAGCATGGGTCCAGCAGTTGAAGGTCTTCAAAGACTCACAATTGATCGTCGGCCAAGTTCGAAGAGAATTCGAAGCTCGGTGGCCATCGATGATCATATATCTACAGAAAGTAAACGACATCACTTTAGCCTTTCATAGCTTTGATATACATTAGATTTCTCATACGGAGAATGCAAGGGTCGACCTGCTGTCAAAACTAGCCACCTCGAAGATTGTCGACCCGACCAAAGCTACATCTCTCGAAGTCCTAGAGAAGTCGAGCATCGACGAGCCCGAGGTCATGATAAACACTATTGTCGAGCCGAGCTAGATTGATCCCCTCTTCGACTTCTTGAAGGATGAAAAATTGTCTACGAACTAGGGTGGAGCCTGCTGGATGAAGCAACAAGCCTCCCACAATGCTCTCCTTGATGACAAGTTATATTGGAGATCATTTTCATTGCCTCTCCTCAGATGCCTTTGTCTGACTGAGGTAGATTATGCACTTCAGAAAGTGCATGAGGGCATCTGTGGAAATCACTTGGGGGGAATATCCTCGGCCTATAAGATCTTACGACAAAGATACTGTTGGCCCACCCTGCAAAAGGATACTGCCGACATCGTCAAGAGATGCAACCAATACCAATGCTAGGCAAGCATCCAATAATGACTAGCTGTCGCTGACACCGATTAGTGCCCTTTAGTTATTTGCACAGTGGAGAATCGACATCCTTGGACCTTTTTCAAAGGCAATCGGGCAGTGCCAGTTTTTCTTTGTGGCGGTGGACTACTTCACCAAATGGGCAAAAGTCGAGCTAGTGGCTTGGATTACCAAGGTGAAAGCTCAAAATTTTGTTTGGAAGGCCATAATTTCTATATTCGGACTCCCTCGAGTGATCATCACCGATAATGGGCGTCAGTTTGACAATGCCCAATTCACAGAATTTTACACTAAGCTCGGAATCAACCACCGGTTTACTTCGGTGGCACACCTCCAATCAAACAGAGAGGCCAAAGTAACCAACCGAACGATTTTGTAGGGACTAAAGGCAAGACTGGACTGAGTAAAGGGCATGTGAGTTGAAGAGCTCTACAGTGTTTTGTGGGCATATAGAACCACGTCTCGAGTCCCCACCAAAGAGACGCCCTTCAACCTTGCTTTTGGAACAAAGGCAGTAATCCCATTAGAGATTAGGCTTCCATCACTTCGGGTGAAAAGCTTTGATGACCAAACAAATCTCGATCAGCTCCGAGCCAACCTTGATCTATTGGAAGAAACTAGAGAGCAAACTCAAATCCGGCTGGCAAAGTACCAGTGGAAAGCAGCTAGGTACTACAACTCAAAGGTCAAGAGTAAGATCTTCTGACTTAGCGACCTCGTCTTAAGAAAGATCGAAGTATTTTGACCAAGAGAGCCCGAAAAGCTAAACCCAAACTGGGAAGGCCCATACTGAGTAGCCGAATCAATGCGACCTAGAATATATAAGTTGGAGCACCTTGACGATGCTCTGATCCCATGAACTTAGAATTTCGACAATCTTCATATTTATCACCAGTAAGGTTCGTTTGTATTTCAAGTTTATTCCTAATAAAAATTTTCTCGTTATGTCTCTATCTTTTAGATTGGACAAGTATAACAAGCATTTTGACTCAAGACACCCCACGAATGCCTGGGCTCCGAACTAAGGAGACACCCCAAATCCGTCTAGGACATCCTCAAGCCGAGCTCATTTGAAGTTCTTCTAGACTCGAACTCTAGAGAGAACAACTAAGGAGACACCCCGAATCCATCTGGGACCTCCTCAAGCCAAGCTCACTCAAAATTCCTCCTAACATAAATTTCGAAGAGGTCAACTAAGGAGACACCCCAAGCCAACTTGGGACCTCCTCAAGCTAACACTACAGTAAATGTGTGAAAAGCCGACGCTTAAATGCCGACGCTAAGGGAAAGCGTCGGCATTTCCTGCTCCCACGCCAACCTTTCCCGACGCTCTAGGAGAGCGTGGGAAATTTGAAGCATTGGACGACGCTTAAACGCGTCGTCGTAGACTTCAGGCTAAAACGACGCTTATAAGCGTCGCCAAGGCCCCCTTAAAACGCAGCGCCCGACCCCATTCTTGCCCTAGCTACTCCCGATACCCCTTGCCTTCGTCTCCGGCGCTGCCCTTGCCCGACCCCATTCTTGCCCTAGCTACTCCCGATACCCCTTGCCTTCGTCTCCGGCGCTGCCCTTGCCTTCGTCTCCGGCGCTGCCCCCATCTCCCTCCTCTCCGGCGGCTGAAAGCCACGAATCGGACTTCCTTGACGCCAACGGCCACGTTCCAGAAGGCCTACCTCCTCTCCGGCGTCGACCGACCGACCCCAACGCGCGCTCCGCCCGAGGTAGTTTCTCCTACTCCATTCTCTCCCTCCGTCTTGCTTGTTCTCCTCCTTCTCCTCCTTCCTCAGCACGCTCCTTCTCCTCTTCTTTTGTATAAGCCTTGATCGAGCTTCGTCCTCGAGAATCACACTAGTACATGACAGCATCCTGCTGCTGCTAGCATTTCACATCCACTAGTACATGACATAAATGAAACTACTATATTGGAAACAGTCACTAGACCAGATTTTGATCAGAGTGAAGAACTGATGCTTTCACATGATTCTATCAGTTCTTCAGAAGGGCATAAATCAAATGAAATCACAACGTCTTTAGCACATTCTATATCAGTATCTTCAGATCCTAATGAAAATGAACCTGATTTGAACAGTCATAATCAAATTGAAAAGGGCTCACTGTCTGAGTCACTATTGCCTGAGAAATCTTGGTCCCATGCTGGTATACCTGCTCCATCTCTTATCCCTGCAGCTCTACAGGTGCCTCCTGGAAAAGTTTTAGTTCCTGCAGTAGTTGACCAGGTTCAGGGGCAGGCACTGGCAGCACTGCAAGTTCTTAAGGTACGTCTATTATTAGTTAGTAGTGATCACTGCAGAGCTTCTGTTTTTATGTTATGTATTCTTCTGATATTTACTTCACACAAGCTATGTCAGATTTCTTGAGAAAACATTATATTTTCTTGTTGTCTGCTATTGTTGCAAAGAGGATTAGTTCTTTTTGTTTGAGAAACTTTTACTGCAGCTGCGTGCATTGGCATTGTTATGGAAGTCTCCCTCTCTTTCTCTCTCTTATATATTGTGTGTTTGTGTGTGATTTTGTATATTGGCTGGACTACATTTCAAAATCCATGATGGGATATCCAAATTGAAGCTCCATGCAATTGATATTGATCTTCATCTCTAAAAATGCCTTGAATAAAACCTACACGTTTACTGAGCTAGTATGCTAAAATACATGATAGGACACATAATTCAAAATCCACTTCATTGATCATGATTTTATACATTTGAGAACATGGATAAATTTAAATTCAATAGGTTTTTGTGATTAGAACATATCAACCTATAATATCATGTTGTTAAAACCATCCATTTTCAGCCACTTGATGCTTAGGTTAAAGACAACAAAACACATGATTTTTTATTTTTAGGATTTTTTTTCTTTTTCCTTATCTTTTTTTTTTGGTGTAGGTCATGTTCAATGATTTGGATCTTCACTTTGGGTGGCCTACCATTGGTTTTGAATCATTAAATATTTTTTTAAAAAAAAATAAAGTTTAATGTGGAGTCCAACTTTCCCTCGACACACGCACAACCATGCACATGTGAATATGTGTGTGTCTATATGTGTGCATTTGATACATGTATACACTATCCTTCATCACATATTTATGTTCTCTTAAATCATTATCAATTTATTTCTTCTATGAGGCGATGCTTTCTTCTTGGTGCTGGCTTTTCATATTCAACTTCTTAATAATAACACTGCCCTTGCTGCTGTTTCCTCTGATGTATGCATGATAAGGGCATTGGTTCTCTGTTTCAAGTATTATTTTGTATCTTACATGCTCTGGTATGAGTGGACAGACTGACAGAGGAATTCTGCTGCCATCAATATGTTGGTTTTACTTTGAAATTCTCTTGCTTATTAATCTTATACTGTATCATTATGGGAAGGTCTGTTTCTTCGGCTGATCTCTACTTTCATGTCACCTGGATATCGCTTTAGCATTCCTGACATTTATTAATAGCATTATGCTTGTGTGTCCACTTTTTGGGTAAGACATTATCGGTGGCACAAATGAGGTTTCGCTTACTTTCTTTTAGAGAATTAAAGAAAGCATATATTAGTTTCATTGATGGTTGAAATGCAAAGACAAAAATTAATGCAACTAGAGGGTAATATGTGTTACCAAACTCTCAAAACGAGCAAGAAAAGGAATCACCATGAACAGTAAAAGGGTCATGCCCCTCAAACAAAAATTACACACAAACTTAAAAAACAAAGAGCTCATCAATAACAAACAAAATGGGCAAGAAAGGTCATTACCAATGACCACAAAAAGATCATGCCCTCATGGCAGGCCGGACATCTTAAGAATAAATAGTTTATCAAAATAAGGAGTCTTGGAGCCATCAAACACACCTTGCCGACATAACTAGGTTTCTTGATTTTGTCTCTGACTTTGGAAAAGTTGCCTAACCAAATTGTTCTTCCTTTTTTGTTTCTGGCGACGCTTCATTTATCAACAAAGAGATGGATTTAACATTGTTGAGAACAAAGAGCAGAATGTTCTTGATTATCTCTCTCTCTCTCTCTCTCTCTCTCTCTTTCTGCACATTCCAGGACCATGAACAACATCCAGTCCTTGTCGAATTCTTGGAACCTGCTGCTAACATCTTTTTATCTTCATAATATGTTTGAAGTGATATTTGTAAGGATCAGAGCCTCTAAGGTAGGGTTGTAATTGTTATGGGCCAAAGGGGCATTGATCTCGGGCCAAGCTTCATATTCAAGGTTAAATTGATTACATGCTGACCAAAATTTGAAGTAGGGGGATGCTGAAGAGCTCAGGTAATGCTGCAATGATATCAGGCCTAGCCTGAAAAGAGGGGCTTGAGCCCCACATTAAGCTTAAAAATCACGACCCTGATCAATTTTGTCTCAGTTGGGCCAGTAAATATTGGACGAAGATTAAAGCCAGGTAAATTTTGTGCAGACCCATGCCCATTCAGTACTTTCAAGGACTTGTATATTATAATTAAAAGATCCAAACCATTCGTTAAATGTGGACAGTTTAGATCAAAAGAGGTAAAAGCTTATTCAAAGTTTAGCGTTGCTAGTGGACTAGTGCTAGGCCTAAGTAGGCCTAGGTCTAGGCCTCTTAGGCTCATCCTTGTTTTGTATAAAGGCTGCCCAGGCTTATACAAAAGAACATATTTTTATGTATTCTGGGGTGAACTCATAATTTTTTTCAGAACATATTTTTATGTATTCTGAGGTGAACTCATAATTTTTTTTCTTCGGTGGCTTATTTGCATTCGAAGTTTATTGTTTTATGACATGAGATAATTTTTGATTTCTACCCATAATTTTTGACATTAGTAGTAGGTTAATTTCTTGGTTGCCACCTATATCTGATGACATGAACATTTAAAGCTATTAATTTTGCCTTTTCTCTTACTATTTTTCCTCTTGCAGACTCATCATCAGTGGTTTTGTGCACCTAAACATATTTACTGCTTGAACTTTGCTCGTGGCCTTAAGTTTGTCTAGCTTTCACAAGCTGGTTCATGCCACTGTTTTACGAGCTAGCGTCTCTGTCTGCATGCTGTATTCTTCCAGTAGGTAGATCCCTCCAATAAGCTTACTGATCTAATAACTATTTATATTAGTTTTTTTGGGCAAGTTTTTGGGAGCATGCTTTGGCTGATTGGAACTATTCATCAATATGTTTTGGTAAAAGTGATTATCTGGGTGGATTTGTCGGATCAGATTCATGTGCTTATTACAGCTTTTAATTTAGCTAAATTCTCTAATCTTTTGGGTGTCATGCATGTTTCTGTTCCTCTGTTTTAAAGAATATATGTTGTTCAAATGCTGAGGCTACTCTAATCATGATATCTACTGGTTTTACTGACAACTTCACATCTTCTGTTTTTCTAATGTTTCCAAAGCTGTCTGAATACTCTTATTTTGTTTTTATGTAAATATGTTGGGGTTATTAGTTCGCTGTATTTTCTCTAATGGACTGATTATGCTGTTGAGTTATATTGATTTTGGTTTGATAATTAACTTATCCTAATTTGTTTCATGAATTTCGGTGGTAGCAATTTCTATTAACCATGAACCAAGGTCTGAAATCTCAGTTTCAGTTTTGATTTTGGCCAGGTGAAATTGGTATTTTTTTTGCTTTCATCTTCAGTTCCAACAATTGGTATTTATGTATTCTGAGGTGAACTCATAATTTTTGACATGAGAATATTTAATTATTTGCCATTATCATGGATTTTATGATTTACTCATGAATTGCCCATGACTGATTCAAAAACTTTGATGCCTTACAAATTAATGATGCTATATGTTGTTACTGGTGGTCTTGTTTTTGCTACTATTTATGGTTAGTTCTCACCAATTCTATTTTTCTTGTGAATAAATATAATAGATAGTTTCTTTATTTAATTAGAGTAGGATAAGTGCAAAGTTTAGACCAAAAAAGGAATCTTATATTCTAGTTGTTCAGTAGATGCAGGGAGACATTCTTGTTGTATCAATATCATCGAATATACTTTATATTATATTTAATGTAGCTTTCTTCTTGAGAACATGATTTTGAATTAAATATTCTGGCAAAACTTTTCCTGCCTGTCTAGCTACTATCTCTGCTTTAACTATCATAGCTGGTATCCCAGTAGTTTAGGATACCAGCTATGAGTTTTTTTTAAGAGCTACGACATTGGCATCTCAAATAGAGCATCATGAAATACGAAAATACATGCTCTTCTGAGAAGCATTATCTTCATTCCAGACAACATATTCGGACATTTAAACATATCAACAACTTGCAAGGATAAGAAATCAAACAGTAGGTGAGTTGATGTTTCTCGAACTGGTTGTTGTTGACATTCTTAAATAAATTTCATGTGTTCATGCTTGTGTTGGTACATCCACAGGGATTGTAGGTGAAGAGCCCTCTCTTTCACCCCTTTCACCGACACTGTTATCTGCAAACTTTAAGCTTGCTGAGTGGTAACCTTTCTCTTTCTCATTCTCATTCCATTCAGCTGCATAATATATTTCTTCTGTTGCATTTTACTTAATTTTGTTTATCTTTTTTTTAAAAAACTGCAGTTCAATCGGTATTCTAATAGAATGGACAAAAGTTGGATAAATAAGTTAAGATCTAGTACTGAATATTTGGATGGAGTTCAGAATTTCATTAAGTTTGCTTTTGAGAAATCTAATATGAACGGGAAGATTTTATGTCCATGTCAAAAATGTGTAAACGGTTCTGCTCTTGATCCAAAAATTGTTGAAGAACATTTGGTATGGAATGGTTTTCTAAAGGGTTATACTGAATGGGTACTCCATGGAGAGTTCATACCTTCATGTAACCAACCCTCCGATCTAGAAGACACCTTCAATTTTGGATGTAGTGACACGGAACAAAATTCTGTAGAAGATGATATAAGGGGCCTACTTAGAGATGCTCTTGGACATAATATCAGAACTGTAGGAGAAGATGAGCGTGCAGTTATTGATCAGTCCATGCATGTTGAGGAATCTATACATGCTGATGACACAGCTCATTATGATAACTTGGTGAAAGATTGTGATCAAGAACTGTATCCGGGTTGTAAGAATTTTACGAAGATTTCTTTTCTTCTGCATTTATTACATTTGAAATATTTGAATGGGTGGTCCAGCAAGTCTTTTACCATGCTTCTTCAATTATTAAAGGATGCATTTCCGGAAGGTGTTACTTTGCCATCATCTTCATACGAAGCCAAAAAACTGATAAAAGAGTTGGACCTTGGATATGAGAAGATACACAGTTGTCCGAATGACTGCATTTTATATCGTGGTGAAAATAGGAACCAAGAGTCGTGCCGAAGATGTGGAACCCCACGATGGGGAAAACATAAAGATGACGAGAATGATTCGTTGACTGAAGTGGATGCTGCACCGACTAAGAAAAAACCGGCTAAAATTTTGAGGTATTTTCCTCTTATACCAAGATTGAAAAGGATGTTTGCATCACCGAAGACGGCTTCCTCGATGAGATGGCATGACGAAGGCCGTACAAAGGATGGAATGTTACGACACCCAGCGGATAGTCCCGCATGGAAAGCATTTGATGATAGGCATCCCGAATTTGCTTCTGATGCTCGCAGTGTCAGACTGGGTTTGGCTACTGATGGGTTTAATCCCTTTCGAACTATGAGTTCTACATACAGCACTTGGCCGGTTGTTTTGGTTCCATATAATTTACCTCCATGGATGTGTATGAAACAGTCTTCACTCATTTTGTCAATGGTTATTCCAGGTGATAAGGGCCCAGGTAATGATATTGATGTTTTTTTGCAGCCTTTAATAGAGGAATTGAAACAGTTATGGGAGGGTATTGATGCATTTGATGCTTTTACTGGTCAAACATTCAAATTGCGTGCTGCTCTTATATGGACTATTAATGATTTTCCTGCATATGCTAATTTATCCGGTTGGAGCACTAAGGGGCGTATTGCATGTCCTTCTTGTGGAGATTCAACCCATTCATATTGGTTAAAAAATGGAGGAAAGTTCTGTTATATGAACCATCGTCGATGGTTAGAACCAAACCATCCATTTCGATTTCAGAATGATCTGTTTGATAGTACCACAGAGTTGCGTTCTGCCCCTATTCCACCAACTGGTACCGAAGTTCTTAGACAAATGCATGGCACAAATTACATACCTGGTAAGGTCTCCAAATGTTTAAAGAAGAGGGGAAGGGAGGATGTTGGTAGCTCATTAAATGAAGGGTTAATATCAGAGATTTTAGAGGATGCTAACTTTTTTGAGAATGATGACAATGCATATGGACAGGAAAATGATGATGACACATTGGTTGCTTCTACACATAAACAGTTATGGAAAAAAAGGAGTATTTTTTTTGATTTACCTTATTGGGAGTATAATCTTCTTCGACATAATCTTGATGTCATGCACATAGAAAAGAATGTTTGTGATAACTTGATTGGAACATTGTTAAATCTTGATGGAAAGACTAAAGACAACTTGAAAGCGCGTCTTGATTTGAAAGATATGGGCATACGACAAGAGCTTCATCCGACAGAGCTTGCCAATGATAAATTTTATATACCTCCTGCATGTTATACAATGTCTACTCAAGAGAAAGATCTTTTTCTAACAGTTCTGAAAAATTTGAAGGTTCCTGATGGGTACTCATCGAATATTTCACGATGCGTAAATCTCAAAGAGCGAAAACTTTCAAATCTTAAAAGTCACGATTGTCACATTTTGATGCAAGATATCTTTCCATTGGCTTAAGATCGTCAACACCGAAACAAGTTTTTGCAATTGTTTCTCAATTGTCATCATTCTTTAAGGCATTATGTTCCAAAGTTCTTGATCCTAAGGAGCTTGATCAATTGGAGTCTAATGTTGCACTTACACTATGCCATATGGAAAAGATCTTTCCTCCTGGATTTTTTACTATTATGGTTCATCTACTCATTCACCTAGCGGCGGAAGCTAAACTTGGTGGACCGGTTCACTACCGATGGATGTATCCTATTGAGAGGTGATTTTTCTAAACTCTAATGTCCATATTTAATAATCAGTTTGATTTTGATATTTATTTTAAAAATTTATTGTTGAAGGTTTCTTATGCGCTTAAAAGATTATGTACGCAATCGAGCCTATCCCGAGGGCTCGATTGCTGAAGGATATATTGCTGAGGAGTGTTTGACATTTTGTTCGAGATATCTTGAAGGTGTTGAAACGGTTTTCAATCGACCTCAAAGGAATTGTGATATCATAGAGAATGCAGATGTTTACGAGTTCTCATCTGGCGGAAGAGTTTTGGGAAAAGTTGAAAGTGTTGTTCTTGACCAGAAATCGTTGGCACAGGCACATCGCTATGTCTTACTTTATAGTGATATAATATCCGAGTCTCGCAGGTTAGTACGGTTACTTAAAATCTAAATTTACTGTCATGTCAGAAGAATGTAATATTGGCTTTTAATTAATAATTTTCTGATTGTGCAGAGAATTTTTAATAGCTCAGCGAAGTCTCAACCATAACATTCGTCCTACACCAAGGATTGAGCAACGATGGTTGGTTGAGTTATTTCCAGAATGGCTTTTCAAGCAGGTTAGATGTCTAATATATTAAGCTTTTTTTAAATTTTATAGAGAGAAATTAATCATTACTTCTATAATTCTTTTTAGGTACCAATGATGATGGAAAGGAATTGTTCCGAGGAGTTAATAGTCATTGCTCGAGGTCCGAATAATATTGTCAACAGATATGGTGGGTTCATTAAGAATGGTTTTAAATTTCATCCTAAAGAGCGTGAGAAATTTAGAAAAATCCAAAATAGTGGGGTTATGGTTGCGGCGGATGGAAAAATTATTATGGTGCTCTAACAGATATTTATGAGCTGGATTATTATGGAAATTTTAAGGTAGTATTATTTCGATGTGATTGGGTGGATATAAACTCACCTAGAGGTTTGAGGCAAGACATAAATGGATTCACACTTGTAAATTTTTCAAGGTTGATACATACAGGTGTGCTATTGAAAAATGATCCATTTGTTTTTTCATCTCAAGCTCGACAAGTATTTTTTGTGCAAGACTCAAAAGATAAAAATTGGTCTCTTGTTATTAAGACGAAACCTAGGGACTTGTATGATATGGAAAAAAGGTTGCAAGAGGAGGACGATGATACTTATACTCAGTGTATGCCTTATAATATTGTGCCAACTGATGAAGTAAATGCGCCAAGGAGTTTGATTAGGATGGATGTTGAATGAGAATGTAGTTTCATAATGGTAAGTAAAATTTATCATTTAATCAAGTATTATATTCTCTTTTATTAGCCCTTTATTTAGTATAAATATATTATTTAACCAAATATTGATTCTTTTTTGTGCATTCCAGGTAACAATATGCCCCGAGAAAGGCGATTTAGAGATGTGGAATTCCAGCATTCTCAGGTGGGATCTACTTCTGAGCAGTCCCTGCAGTCCCAGCAGCCATGTGAGCACCAGCAGCACGAGTCAGGATCTCAGCACGAGCCTCCTGCTGATTGTCCGGAGGATGAGCTCCGGATCCAGGGTAATTCGATTTAAAGTTCATATTTTATGTTCATATTTGTCTTCAACTTTTTAAGACTTTTTAATTTTAATAGATGGACAAGGGACGGTGAGGACGAGACGGGGACCTACTCAAGCAAAGGATGTGTGGAAGCTTCCTCCGGGTGAGAAGATCATCATCCGTTGCAACGAATTGGGGCAGCCCATCAATAGAGCTGGAAGTCTACTATCAAGCTTTTTAGGTTCGGTTGCACGCAAGGGTCAGCTGTGTCCACTCAACTATACGAAGTGGAATGACATGCTTCCTTCGTATAAGGTTGAGCTTCTTAGACTTATACAGGTAATGAATTGAATTTATTCTTTTTAATTCGACACCTCCTGTATATTAATTTGCTTAGTATCATAATTTTATCTTAGATGTTTAATATTATTATAACATTCTGAATCTTATTGTAGGATAAGTTTGTACTCCCTCCAGAGAGCCATGATTGGGTGCTAAAGTCCCTCAATCGCAAATGGAAAGAATATAAAGCAAAATTGAAGACGGACTTCAAGCACGAGGGTATGACAGAGGAGGAGGTTGCTCGTGTGACTCCTCCTGATGTATACCCTCAGCAGTGGAGGGAGCTTGTTCACTACTGGTTTTCTGAAAGAGGACAGGTCACGTATATTGTTTCAATATTTTATATTATATTTATTATTAATATAGATTGCGAATATATACATTGAATCATATTATACTGTGTGCTTTTATTTTGGCAGACATATTCTAATATTGGCAGAGCTGCACGAGCATCTCAAGCAGTTCCTCATACTTCAGGCTCGAAGAGTTATGCGAGACGTAGAAATGAATTTGTAAGTTCTTTTGAAACTATTTGATATTTTACTAACATATAGCACGTATCATGATATATAGTTTGCCAATATACTTTCCGTATGTGTAGATGGTAGAGCATGGAAGGGAGCCTGGTGAGGTAGAGTTTTATAAGATGACCCACACTCACCGAGATGGCAGCTTTGTCCGGGACGAGTCGAGAGATATAGTTGTATGTATTCATTTTTTATTTGTTCAGAATTTTCTTATTAATTTTACTTCTTTTAAAATATTAATTTGACTGTTTTTTTTCTTGAGAGAGATATAGGAAAGAGCTACAACTCTTATTTCAGAGCGCGTCGGGGAGTCATCATCATCCGACGCGGCCAGTCGCGTCGAGGCTCAGGTCTATGCTGAATTGATGGGCCCAGAACGCTATGGTCGCGTGAGGGGTTACGGTGTCGGAGTTACCCCCACTCAGCTGTCTGCAGTGAGCCGATATACCCAAGATGCCAGACAAGGTACTAGCACTGCAGAGGTAAGTAGTTTGAAGACAGAGATGGCACAGATAAAGCAGTCATATGAGACAAGGATAGAGGAGATGAGGCAGAGTCATATGACTGATATGGCGGAGTTGAAGCAAAGCCAAGAGTTGAAGATACAATCTTTGCAGGACCAGCTTGACCATATTTCATCCTTTTTGCAGAGATTTGCTCCTCCGGTACATAACTAAATCTATTTGAATATTTTATGTAATTATAATGTATTCTTGTATGAGCGTGATGACTTTAGTATTTTTAGTTTCTAAAATATTTTTTTTTCTTGTAGGTTGATGATACTTCATCTACTCGTAGAGATGATGATGCCGACCCTTGATACATATTGTAGATTGTGTACTTAGGAATTTGACTTGTCTGCTTTAAGAATGTTTTTGAAGTACAATGTAATCAAATATGATAATATGAATATTTGGAATGAAAAGTTCTTGTTTGTGAAATTAGTATGTTCTTCAAATATGCACTACTTTATCTACTTCACCTTATCTTACTTGGGGAATGGCTCTATGTTGACTTGACAGGAACATGGTTTCAGGACAGGCAGTCCGGCTGGACAACTTGACTCCCACGAACTAGATGAGGTAACTGGAATACATCTTCTTCATGCAAGAAAACTGTTCATTCTATTTTCTAAGTTTTTCTCAGGGTTCGGAGTGATAGCCTTTTAATTGAATAGTGCAATACATGTTGCTTTACTGCTATTTCCATTTGAGTAAGCTTCTTTAAATGCCTGGTCCTTGTTTTTGCTAGTTCTTGTTCATTTACTAATCGTGATTTATTTTTGTTGTTCTCGTTAGGTCGTAAGTTCGCGACAGTGGCCACGCATTTCTAAATATAGAGCTTCTGTGCGGACCCAGTCGCCGAAAGTTGAAATGATAGACAACTTGTTTAAGCCTTCGACAGATGTTGATGATGAAGGCATAATTCGGTAGGATCCTAGGTTATAGTGATGGCTTATGTCTTTTCTTGTAGGCTGTTGAGTTTCAGATGTCTGTGATTTTTATTTATGAAATCTAATTTGTTGCCTTGATGTTAAAAAAAATATCCTATACGAAACATGATGCCCATTATCTGTCTTTCAATTTTTTTTTAAATTTTACATCAGTATTATCTGCTGACATGATTTATTCGATTGCTCACTTGATTTCATTTGATAACTAAAGGGAACTGCTGATTGATTTTTACACCAGTTCTGCGAAAAGAAAGCCTGAACAAATTATTATTTTCAGGTATGCTTTTTTGCCGAGGTCGTCCCAAAGTCCTGTCTTTTTTTTAACCTGGTTGAATGCAATGTTATGATCATTGAATTTTACTATCATTTTATGGATATCATTTGTTTATCTCTGTTGATTGCTACCTATAGTAACCTTTCTTGCTTTGTTCTGATGGATCTATCATGTCATCTTTTCACTGATTTGCAAGAACTACTAATTTAACTCATTGTAAAAGATGGTCAAGGTGACATTTGGTGTAAAGTGAGAGCATTGCGTTTTGGTTTTCTTGCATAATTATTGTAAATCAGATTTGAAGAAAATTTTAGCTGATTTTTCCAGTTCTACTTTTTCTTGATTATATGTGGTTGTGGTTGCACCTTTGCAATTATATCTTTTTTTCACCATAAATGTGCTTGGTTTCATTGTTGTCCACTTAATTCTACCTGAAATCAGTAGTTGGATTTTAGGGATGGAGTAAGTGAGTCGCAGTTTAATCAGGTCTTAAACATCGAGCTGGATCAAATTATTGAGGTACATAGTTGCACAACTTGTTTTCTTTTGCAGGGCAAACTATGTCAGATTTACCTTGATTTTTTTTCAAAGGTCCTTATGTTGTCATTTTCTGTTTTATTATTTAAGGCTTGCAAGAATCTTGATGAACAGTGGTCTCCTAAGTTCACTGTGATAATTGCTCAGAAAAATCATCACACAAAGTTTTTCCAAGCTAATAACCCTCAAGAGAATGTTCCACCTGGTATGCCTATTTAAGCTTGAACTGTAGTATTTAATTTCACAATCTACTTTTAAGTTTTCAGTGGTTGAAACCTCCAAGATCCTTGAAACATGATACACTTACATTTTGCTTGAAATGTTCCAGAGTTACCCAGGCTGCATGAAAAGGTGTGCAATTCCATGTTTTTTTGCTAAGGTGGCTGTGCTGTGTATGGCAGAGCCATTTTTTGTTTATCAGGATGGAACTAATTTAGCAGTTGCTGGAAACTGTTTGCGCATGTCTTGGCCCTTGTTGAATTTGGATTATGCACTGTCTTCTTCTGCTTTGCACGGCCTTAAGTTTGTCTTGCTTGTGTACACCAGAACTCCAAAATCGATGCAGGTGATGAGCAGTCCATTTTGGAAACACTATCCCAGATGTTCAATGGAAGTTTAGACATCCCAATGGAGGTCTCTGATCCTAAAATATGGTTCTCTTTAGAACATCCAAAGGTATTGTTTCTTTTGAAATGTCACCTTTGGAAAACTAATTCTTCAGCTAATTTATTATGTTACTGCCCTTCCAATTGTCGGTTCTCATCAATATGGCCTAGGTGGCGGTTCGTCGAGCTACACTATCAAATATAGCTGCATCTGGTGTCCTGAAAAGTATGGCAGCTAATCCACAGGTAGTTTCTTGTTATTGTTAACGTATGAAACATTTGCTGTAGGAAGCAGTTTAGTTTGCAATTCTGAAAATTAGAAACTGTGATGTATATCATGGGAGCCATAGGTCAGAACCAACAACTGCTTTGAATTGCCACATGTAACCCAGATCTATGTCCCCTTGTGATATACGTCGCATGATTGCTAGTTCACAGGAAGCTGTAAATGAACCATGTCCTTTGTGTGACTTAGATTTGTTTTGTTTGATCTATGTATTTGCTTTTTTTTGTTTTATATGTGTATCAGCTCTTTGGGTTTCTTGTGTGTCAACTGATTTGATCTTTAAAATTGATGGCTCTCTGCCTCTTTTCTTTCAAAAATGGCTAATACGTGGGCTTCATGATGATGATCTAAGTGTTGTTGAAGCAGCTTTGTCCATAGATGGACTGGCTGGGATAGTTGATGCTCCTTGTCTTGTCAAAGCTTATCGTGATGTTCTTTCCAGATGCACTGATGTACTTAATAAAAGTGAGTACTGTCCATGTCCTTTACAATCTTTTTGTATTACTTATCAATTTTATATTTTTATATATCTTTTCTTGTCGGTCAAATTTGCATGATCATAGCTGAGATCTTCTGTCTGATGTGGTTTACCAACTTCAATATTTGCCATTGAACCCTTCACCTTGTCCCCAACTCTTCTAATCTCGTCAGCAAAAACCTGGTATTGCTCTCGTTGATTATCATTGGTTTCCTCAGATTTCCTCAGATTAGTTGCTACAGCCAATGATATTTCCTCAGATTCAACATAAGCTTAATTTTGAATTGACAAATCAGATTAATATCAACTGGTAGTCTCTGGCATTCATTTTTTAAATATCATGAGCAATTAGAAGCACTTCTAAACTTGATTGGTTTTTACATGGATACTTTCTATGCTATTTCAATGAAATACGAGGATTCTTTGCAGTATATTATCACATTTGTCAGATGCCTTTTTCTTGAACTTTTCTATGCTATCCAGGAACCGACCTACTCACCAATTCCAACATCTACTGGAGTATTGACAACAGCAAGGCCCCTTTCTCAGGCAAATCCAGTTGTTGAATGTGAAGCCGGTCACTTGACAGCTAGGAGTGATGTCTACAGCTTTGGGGTTGTCCTTCTTGAGCTCTTAATAGGACGCCGGTATGTGGACAAGACTCGCCCGAGCAAGCAGCAGAGCTTGGTTGACTGGGCTCGCCCCAAGCTTAATGACAATATTGTAGAGATGATGATGCCGACCCTTGATACATATTGTAGATTGTGTACTTAGGAATTTGACTTGTATGTTTTTAGAATGTTTTTGAAGTACAATGTAATCAAATATGATAATAAGAATGCAATCAAAGTTCTTGTTTGTGACTCATATTTTGTTATATATGTGATTCAGTGTATTTGTTTCTATTGTTTTGTAAGAATTTAATGTACACAGAGTATTTAAAAATTAATTTTTCAAAATTTTTTTTTAAAAAAAAATTTAATGCCGACGCTTATAAGCGTCGGGAAAGGCCAAACGAACGTAATCGTAATAACACGCCTTTGCCGACGCTTTTAAGCGTCGGCATAAACCCGTAGTAACCAACCGGTCATGCCGACGCTTATAAGCGTCGGAGTCCGTTAGAATAAACGACGCTTAACAGCGTCGGGAAAAGCAACAGGATCGTAAACAGGCACGCCTCTAACGACGCTTTTAAGCGTCGGGCTATAACCATATAACCAACCCTTCTCGCCGACGCTTATAAGCGTCGGAGTATGATAAACGGAACGACGCTTAAAAGCGTCGGCATAGACCAACGACGCTTTTTTGACGCGTCGGGTTAAACCCGACCCACGCCCACCTGCCCGACGTCTGACCTGATGGTGTGCGTGCAGAGGGCTAAGCATGAATTTCAGAAAATTTTTATGCGGAAAGAACGGGTTAAACATTTTAACCAAAAACATGCTTGATATTTTAGATATTTTAACTCTGGTACCAGTCGAAGACAGTCTTCAACTGCACATCACATGTGGCGCAGGCTCAGTCCCAATACATAGGGTGACACCCGCGCGTGCCTATCAAAGCACTCATCATATGAGCCCCCGGGTGGAGAGCCACGCTTCGTCACACGATCACGCGTGAGAGTTCCCGAGAATCGGATAGTCTCCACTAATCCTTTGCTTTGACACCATATATCACAAAGCCCTCAGATCCCGAGGATTGTGTAATTCAAATCAATATGCATAAATCACAATTTCTTGTGATTTGAAGATTGAGATCATATCTCAACCATAAAAGAGATCAGATCTCTTACCTTTAGAAGGAGGTTCCTTCAAGGATGCTTCGCAGCCGCACAAGCGTCCGGCCTCGATGACTCATCCACGCGAAGCTCCGGAATGATCAGCTTCCCGGGGAGTGCTAGCTCGCAGGGAGGCAGAAGGTTGGCTGAAAGGGAGAAGGAAGAAGATGGACCTTCACAGCTCAAGAACTCCTTCTTGGGCTTTCACCTTCAGAACTACTCTCTCCTCTCACTCTCTTTCTCTGGTGCTCTCCATGTGTTAGGAAGAAGGAAGAGGGGTGGCCTATTTATAGGCCAAGAAGAAGGTGAGGTGTCCCTATGAGGTGTCCTGTGAGGTGTCCTGCCAGGACACATGTCACACATGCAAGGAAGAGAGATGTCCTGCTCAGCCACGTGTCACGCATGCAAAGGGGTGAGGTGGCCTGGAGGGCGATGTCATGGATGACCTCATGAGGCAGATGAGGTCATGGATGACATCAGGAGGAGTGTGAGGTGTCCAGGCCCGCCACATGTCACACATGCAAGCAAAAGAGGTGTCCTGCTCCACCACGTGTCACGCATGCAAGCAAAAGAGGTGTCCTGCTCCGCCACGTGTCACGCATGCAAAGGGGTGAGGTGGCCGGGATGTGGGTCCCACATACAGTATGTGGGTCCCACCTAAGCAGGACATGGGTCCCACATACAGTATGTGGGTCCCACCTAGGCAGGACGTGGGTCCCACATACAGTATGTGGGTCCCACATAGGGAAGGAAGTCCTAGTCATACTAGGATCATAATTGATTTTAATCCAAATTGACTCAAGCCAAATCTGATTTGGTTGGGGCAAATTAGACATTTTCAACAAACCAATTTTGGTGTCAATTACGGTTTTACCAACTTCAAATCATATTTGAATTTGGTCAAGCCCAATCTCTATTACTCAATCAAATTGAGTCTAATCAGTGATCTAATCACCAATTAACTTCTCCAAGCAACAATTGCTTAGGGCAATCAGTCAATCACATTGACTATTTTACCTCTAGACAATTCTCAATCGTCAATCAGCCATTTGATCAATCCAGAAACTTCTAAGCGTGTGACCTCACAGGTTCGAACCTAAGCCGGTAGTACAAGAACACTTCCTGCACTAATCGAAGTAACCATCTAGCAATGGGACCCGACGACCGGATAGGCCAAATAGATGCAAAGCAACATTCTAGAACCTATGGACTATGGTTACTGCATAATTCATCCTCTTGACCAGAAAATGCCCAGGATGGGTTTAGAGTCTGTCTACCCTGAAACGATCCATCCGGAAATATGTTTCAATTCAATAAGTCAAGTGATAGTGATATGACTTTCCCTGGCCAGGGTACTACTTAATTGAAAACACAAGGCATTCACCCTTATTTCTAAGGGAGGTCAATCCCATCTTGATCTGCAACTGACTACCACAAGTACTTGACTGGACCCAGAAACCTTTCGTCGCTGGATTAGAAATTCAGGTAGTCCGGCACCAAAGTACAGTGAGTTGCTTGCAAGCCACCGGTTGCAATCTCAGGTCTAAAGGATACATATACCCATATCCACTCGGAACAACTCTTGACAAGAGAGAGTCCGTCAATTGGTCACGTTCAGTGAACGTACACTACCATTCACCTGTATACCATACTAGTATCTCTATACTCTTTGGTTTGGAAGACAACCAACAAATATGATACACAATGACCTACGCCCGATAATACTATCGTCCTATTAATAGTATATCATACGGTCATGAACATTTAAGGACCTGTGTGACAAAATCATATTTCATTACACAAAGCAGTCCTAAGGACTTCATCACATCGGAGTTTGTGAAGATGTTCTGGTGATGAATAAATACCATGTTATTTATAATTGATTCAAATACATTTACAATCAACAATTGATTGGATTTAGGACATAATTTCCAACAACTCCCACTTGAACTAAAGCCAATCAGTACAGTATCGTATACCCATCTTCAAGTAATGATGGTCAAACTCCTTTACACTGAGGGCCTTAGTGAAGGGGTCGACTAAGTTATCCTTCCCGTCAATCTTTTGAAGATCAACGTCACCTCGTTCTACTATCTCACGAACCAGGTGATATCTGCGCAGAATGTGCTTGGTGCGCTGGTGAGCTCTTGGTTCCTTGGCCTGAGCGATGGCACCAGTGCTATCCGAATAGACAAGGACTGGTCCACTAAGGGAGGGTGCAACTCCGAGCTCAGCAATGAACTTCCGCAGCCACACAGCTTCCTTTGCCGCATCCGATGCCGCAATGTACTCCGCCTCGCACACAGAGTCCGCTATAGTAGTCTGCTTGGAACTCTTCCAACAGACAGCCCCACCACACAGGGTAAAAACATAACCAGACACAGACTTGCTATCATCACGGTCTGATTGAAAACTTGAATCGGTATAACCGACAAGTCTCAACTCAGTATCTCCATAAACAAGCCACTTATCCTTAGTATTTCTCAAATACTTGAGGATAGTCTTTACAACTTTCCAGTGGCTTTCTCCTGGGTCAGATTGGTACCTACTCACTACTCCTAGTGAATACGCCACATCTGGTCTAGTACAAGTCATAGCATACATAATAGATCCCACAGCAGAGGCATATGGAATTCTACTCATACGCTCTCTTTCTTGGGGAGTTGTGGGGCAATCTCCTTTAGAAAGAGTAATTCCATGACCTATCGGAAGATAGCCTTTCTTGGAATTTTCCATGCTGAAACGTTTCAGCACAGTATTTATGTACATGGATTGGGACAGACCGAGCAACCTCCTAGATCTATCTCTATAGATCTTCATCCCAAGGATGTAGGATGCTTCTCCCAAATCCTTCATGGAGAATTGTGATGAAAGCCATATTTTTACTCCCTGTAGTGCAGCAATGTCATTCCCTATTAGGAGAATATCATCCACATACAGTACAAGAAATAAGACTACCGTACCATTAGCCCATTTGTATATGCAAGGTTCCTCTTCGTTCTTAACGAAGCCATAAGTTTTGATAACCCTGTCAAAACGAATGTTCCAACTCCGAGATGCCTGCTTTAGTCCATATATGGACTTTTGCAGCCTACACACCTTAGACTCATCTGCAGAAATAAAACCTTCAGGCTGTATCATATACACCTGTTCCTCTAAATCTCCATTTAGAAAAGCGGTTTTAACATCCATCTGCCAGATCTCAAAGTCCAGATGGGCCGCAATCGCAAGCATGATCCGAATGGATTTCAGCATTGCCACAGGCGAAAACGTTTCGTCATAGTCAATACCATAACGCTGACGAAATCCCTGGGCAACCAGACGAGCTTTATAGGTTTCCACCTTTCCGTCTGCGCCTCTTTTCCGTTTGAAAATCCACTTACACCCTATGGGTTTAAATCCTTCGGGTGGGTCAACCAATGTCCATACATCATTGACCTTCATGGACTCCATTTCAGATTCCATGGCTCCAAGCCATTTATCAGAGTCAGACCTTTGCATAGCATCCATATAGGTGACGGGATCCTCATCGTTCTCATCGAGACCAATGGGATCATCGTCCCGGACAAGAAAACCATAGTATCTATCCGGTTGATGCGGTACTCTACCGGATCGCCTAACGGGTGCAACCTTAATGGGTTCTGAGTTTAATCCAATCAAATCAGACTCTAACGGTTCAGTTCTAGTTGTCTGATCCTCTACCTGTTGAACTTCATCAAGCTCAACCTTAGAGCTGTTCGTTCTTTCACCAAGAAATTTCTTCTCCAAGAAGACAGCTCTATTGCTGACGAACAACCTTTGTTCATTAACCTGGTAGAAATAATACCCTTTGGTTTCTTTTGGGTAGCCGACAAAAAGACATTCTTCCGACCTAGCTTCCAGTTTATCTGCTTTCAAACGACGGACGTAGGCTGGAGACCCCCAAACTTTAAGGTGAGAGAGTACAGGCTTTTGACCGGTCCATATCTCATATGGAGTTTTAGTCACAGATTTACTGGGAACTCTATTAAGAATATAACAAGCGGTCTCAAGTGCATAACCCCAAAATGATAAGGGCAAAACTGTAAACCCCATCATGGATCGGACCATGTCCAACAGAGTCCGATTTCTCCTTTCAGACACACCATTATGCTGCGGTGTTCCGGGAGGGGTCCACTGAGAGAGAATCCCATTCTCCTCCAGATATGTCAAGAAATCACTGGAGAGGTATTCACCACCTCGATCAGATCGAAGTATCTTAATACACTGTCCAGTTTGTTTCTCTACTTCATTACGGTATAATTTGAACATTTCAAATGATTCATACTTGTGTTTCATAAGAAACACATACCCATACCGAGATAGGTCGTCGATAAATGTAATGAAATAGCTGTATCCACCTCTTGCACTAGTGCTCATAGGTCCACATACATCCGAATGTACAAGACCTAATACAGCACCAGCTCGTATACCTTTTCCAGTAAAAGGCGACTTGGTCATTTTTCCAAGAAGACAAGACTCACAGGTAGGTAATGATTCACAATCATTAATATTTAAAATATCCAGTGAGGCCAACCTGTTGATCCTGTTCTTGTTAATATGACCTAGCCTACAATGCCAAAGGTAGATATCAGAGACATCATCAGATCTAGGGCGTTTACTTGTAGTGTACATTACACTAACAGGTTGTGACAATACATAAATGCCATTGTTTAATCGTTCATTGATTACTGTAACACCATTCATAATGATATCACAATAATCCTTCTTTATACAAATTTCATAACCGTTTAAGGCCAAATGACCAATAGAAATGACATTCATTAAGAAACTAGGACAATAGTGACATTCACCAAGGGCAATTATGTGAGAATTTGAAACAATTTGAATATTACCTAATGCAAGAACTGGAACAGTTCTTCCATCTCCAACATTTAGGAATTTCTCATTGTTACCGAAATTCTCAATGACTTGCAGTCCTTTCAACGTATTACAGATATTAAAAGGACTTCCGGTATCCAATACCCAAGTCATCATATCACATACAGAGAAATTATAAGGTGTTATCATATAACCACCTTGACCAGCAACTCTTTGCTGATTTCTCTCATTAGCACTCGAGTTAGCCTGATTCTTAATCAAAGGTCTAGTCGGCTCATCACTATCCAATAGTAATAGGGGGAACTTATAAGAGGACATTTCTGCATAAAGGATAAAACCATGGCCTTATTAGTAAATGAATCAATTAATCTAAAGACATGGATTTTAGTCTAAAGATCCTTCCACTATTTTATACGAATCAGGAGCCTCTACCTCTAATCCGAAGAATTACTCTTAATTCTTTAGTGGGCACTAGAATCCAATAGGCTATACCTGGGCCCGACTTTGGTCGGTATCAACCCAAATACACCTAAAGGTAGGTTCATAACAAATTGCTTCAACTAAACAACTTCTAGTGATCATTCTGCCCCAGGAAGCACTTCAGCAGGCGTATATCGACACTACTAAAAGTCCCGGTCAGGTCCAACCATTAACATGTAGCAATCAATGCAAACTATCTAATAGATGGTCAAGCCCGACTTTGGCCGGTATCCAACCGGACCACCCATTCCAATAGTTGCAACCGACTCATCATTATTGTATGACAATTCCAATGGCCGATACGCACCAGTGCGCGCACGCGCCTCCAATGTATATAGACGTATTGGACTCATTATCACACAACTAATGGGAGGCTATGACGTGGTCATCTCCATTAACCATATCATTTTATGGACCTAATAATTTAGAGGATTTTTATAATAAAAAGCTGACTCAATCCAAATCCTCCCACTGACTTCATAAGTCAGGTATCATAGGAAATAGATTCAAGTCAGCGCACCTAAATCAGTCCAACTGATTTTCTTACAGGCATGGGTCAATTAGAGTCAATCAGAGATCTGATCAAAAGAGATTCACCAAGATGGCCAGGTAAGTGAGATCAGCGGAAGGGTATGCCATTAACTTGACTGGACCGAAACCCAGCAAGTAGCTCCCAATTAAAAACCTACTGATTACAGTTGCCTTTGACACCAGCTGGTTTATCAATTTCAATTCGATCAATATCATAACTCAAGCTCAACCACGAAGCCTAAATCAACATCCATTTGATCTAATCAAAGACATGGACTTGATCAACTACAACTATTGCAAAGATCAAGAGCAATCTTGACCCAATCTAAGAAACAACTTTAATTAGATTAGATCAACTACTCTACCAAGTTTGATTTCAACCATTGAGTCCAAATCATTTGGATTTGATTTAGCTAACCCATTACCCCATGAATTATGCAATGTCTTAGACATTTAAATCACATTTAAAGTCTAGGATCTATATCATTACTCAATTCATAATTAAGTATATTACATTATTCATGTCTTATCTTTGTTTTGCATGCTCCGTAACTTTAAATCGTTAAAACACTTTTAAGATTCAAGTTAATCATGCAAACAAACATGTTCATTCATCATATGAATAACATAATGAAATAATATAATTAGTTTACATCATATGTAAAAGATCACATCTTGCATAGATATTTGATATTACAAAGAACCTGGACGGGCTCTGATACCACTGATGGTGTGCGTGCAGAGGGCTAAGCATGAATTTCAGAAAATTTTTATGCGGAAAGAACGGGTTAAACATTTTAACCAAAAACATGCTTGATATTTTAGATATTTTAACTCTGGTACCAGTCGAAGACAGTCTTCAACTGCACATCACATGTGGCGCAGGCTCAGTCCCAATACATAGGGTGACACCCGCGCGTGCCTATCAAAGCACTCATCATATGAGCCCCCGGGTGGAGAGCCACGCTTCGTCACACGATCACGCGTGAGAGTTCCCGAGAATCGGATAGTCTCCACTAATCCTTTGCTTTGACACCGTATATCACAAAGCCCTCAGATCCCGAGGATTGTGTAATTCAAATCAATATGCATAAATCACAATTTCTTGTGATTTGAAGATTGAGATCATATCTCAACCATAAAAGAGATCAGATCTCTTACCTTTAGAAGGAGGTTCCTTCAAGGATGCTTCGCAGCCGCACAAGCGTCCGGCCTCGATGACTCGTCCACGCGAAGCTCCGGAATGATCAGCTTCCCGGGGAGTGCTAGCTCGCAGGGAGGCAGAAGGTTGGCTGAAAGGAAGAAGGAAGAAGATGGACCTTCACAGCTCAAGAACTCCTTCTTGGGCTTTCACCTTCAGAACTACTCTCTCCTCTCACTCTCTTTCTCTGGTGCTCTCCATGTGTTAGGAAGAAGGAAGAGGGGTGGCCTATTTATAGGCCAAGAAGAAGGTGAGGTGTCCCTATGAGGTGTCCTGTGAGGTGTCCTGCCAGGACACATGTCACACATGCAAGGAAGAGAGATGTCCTGCTCAGCCACGTGTCACGCATGCAAAGGGGTGAGGTGGCCTGGAGGGCGATGTCATGGATGACCTCATGAGGCAGATGAGGTCATGGATGACATCAGGAGGAGTGTGAGGTGTCCAGGCCCGCCACATGTCACACATGCAAGCAAAAGAGGTGTCCTGCTCCACCACGTGTCACGCATGCAAGCAAAAGAGGTGTCCTGCTCCGCCACGTGTCACGCATGCAAAGGGGTGAGGTGGCCGGGATGTGGGTCCCACATACAGTATGTGGGTCCCACCTAAGCAGGACATGGGTCCCACATACAGTATGTGGGTCCCACCTAGGCAGGACGTGGGTCCCACATACAGTATGTGGGTCCCACATAGGGAAGGAAGTCCTAGTCATACTAGGATCATAATTGATTTTAATCCAAATTGACTCAAGCCAAATCTAATTTGGTTGGGGCAAATTAGACATTTTCACCAAACCAATTTTGGTGTCAATTACGGTTTTACCAACTTCAAATCATATTTGAATTTGGTCAAGCCCAATCTCTATTACTCAATCAAATTGAGTCTAATCAGTGATCTAATCACCAATTAACTTCTCCAAGCAACAATTGCTTAGGGCAATCAGTCAATCACATTGACTATTTTACCTCTAGACGATTCTCAATCGTCAATCAGCCATTTGATCAATCCAGAAACTTCTAAGCGTGTGACCTCACAGGTTCGAACCTAAGCCGGTAGTACAAGAACACTTCCTGCACTAATCGAAGTAACCATCTAGCAATGGGACCCGACGACCGGATAGGCCGAATAGATGCAAAGCAACATTCTAGAACCTATGGACTATGGTTACTGCATAATTCATCCTCTTGACCAGAAAATGCCCAGGATGGGTTTAGAGTCTGTCTACCCTGAAACGATCCATCCGGAAATATGTTTCAATTCAATAAGTCAAGTGATAGTGATTTGACTTTCCCTGGCCATGGTACTACTTAATTGAAAACACAAGGCATTCACCCTTATTTCTAAGGGAGGTCAATCCCATCTTGATCTGCAACTGACTACCACAAGTACTTGACTGGACCCAGAAACCTTTCGTCGCTGGATTAGAAATTCAGGTAGTCCGGCACCAAAGTACAGTGAGTTGCTTGCAAGCCACCGGTTGCAATCTCAGGTCTAAAGGATACATATACCCATATCCACTCGGAACAACTCTTGACAAGAGAGAGTCCGTCAATTGGTCACGTTCAGTGAACGTACACTACCATTCACCTGTATACCATACTAGTATCTCTATACTCTTTGGTTTGGAAGACAACCAACAAATATGATACACAATGACCTACGCCCGATAATACTATCGTCCTATTAATAGTATATCATACGGTCATGAACATTTAAGGACCTGTGTGACAAAATCATATTTCATTACACAAAGCAGTCCTAAGGACTTCATCACATCGGAGTTTGTGAAGATGTTCTGGTGATGAATAAATACCATGTTATTTATAATTGATTCAAATACATTTACAATCAACAATTGATTGGATTTAGGACATAATTTCCAACATGACCCACGCTTTGCGGTGCGTGGGCTGGGAATTCGCCGACGCTTAAAAGCGTCGGTAGAGACCACAAAAAGCGCCGGCAGATATCTTTTATTTTGTAGTGTAAGCTCACTTAAAATTCCTTCGGAGACGAACTCCAAAGAGGTCAACTAAGAAGACACCCAAGGCCGACCGGGAACCTCCTAAAGCCAAGCTCACCTAGAGTTTATCTAGAGACAAACTCAAGAAGGATCAACCGAGGAGCCCAAGATAGGCCAAAAACCCTTGCCAATCCTGTGGTTGGAATTGAATATAAGAAGATGCATCAAAGGAAGGTTCAATACTATAACCCAAACACAAGCAAAAAGTAGACAACATAAGCAAAATCTGAAGTCAGGTATTTTAGAAAATTCTTTATTTTCATTACTTTTAAATATATACATTGACCTCGACAAAGGTCGAGCAAAAATAGATGTACATCAACCTCGGTAAAAATCGAGCCAAAAATGAAGTACAAGCCCAGTCCAAAGCAAAAAAGGTAAAGAAGTGAAGGGCTTCATTCTTTGCCTTCACCCTCACCAACATCGCCGTCCTCGCCATCTTTGCCGCCTCTGCCGGCCTCGCTACCTTCGCCGTCCTCATCGCTTCTTTCACCGAAGTTAGGTTGAAGGTCGAAAAAGTCCATCTCCGGGAAGAGTTGCTGGTCCCGAGCTCAACATTCCTCAAAGCCCTTTACAAAAGCATCAGTCGCGTTCTCCTCGTAGTCATCCTTATACTAGTCTAAGGAGAGATATTCCTCAATTGCCTTGGCGGCCCTCTACTTGGCTTGGATGACGAGCTCCTTGGCCTCTGCGACTTACCCCTTAGCTCAGATGACAAACTCCCAGACCTTGTTAGCCTTTTGTTCAGCCTAACCTAGCTTCGTAGAAAGCTCTGCGGCCTTTTGCTTGATAGCTTTGAAGGCCTCCCTGGCCGCAGACAGTTGAGATCTCATTGCATGATTGAACTGATTCATTTTTTATGAGCAAATATTAAACTCATTCTTTCTGCAGCTGCATAATTTATACTGTAGCCTTTGAGTGCGATCACTTCTAACTTACCGTCCATAAACCATTAAGGTCTTTATTGAGAGAGCTGCTGAGGTCTTTATGGGCCTCTCCTGTGGTTACCTGAGCTAAGGCTATAAAAAGGCTCTAAATCTTCGAACTTGAGCACAACATATCACACCTGAGACAAGCCTTGTACAACTACTTATCAGATAGAGAACTTCCACTTGCCCACTTATTTTTCCACTCTTTTCCGCTCTCAATTTTTCTATCTTTTCTTTTTGGATAATAAAGGAGAGTTAATTGGATCAGATCTTCACACAATGATGTCATGATAGGAGGACTAAGCTGAATTTATTGTACCTTAGAGATGATCTCACAGTGAAGTTGCACAAGAGGGATATTTATACCCTATCTCAACAATCCAGCTGATGGTTAAGAGCAAGCGCGACGTAAATCAGATTTGATAAAATCCATCACATGGCCCTTACTAAATTGAGTAAAGTTTGATTACAATAAAATTCAACATGTGTGGATGCACAGATCGAAGGAGAAGAGTTAGGTCAAAAACAAACCGAAGGCCTAGGACTTGGCTATAATTAGCTACGATATGTAGAAGTAGACTAAGATGACTAAAACATTTTGAAGGATAGCCTCAAATATAAAACTGCATCTTAGCCAAAAAAATACATGATTATCTGTCTAACAGTTGTGGAGCAACTATACTAAGGAGCGTGCATAATGAGGCATACGTAGCGCTAGTTACTAGAATTGCTAAGAATAGAGGCCAGACATGAGAGCAATCATCAAAGTGTGTATACACTATCTATTAGTATAAATAAGTAGAATTGTACTTTGTAATAGATCCTTCAACAATCAATCCGATGCATATTTATCTCATCTTAGTTTTGCTTTACGTTTTATCCTAGAAATAGGCATAACTTAGCTTTTTACTATAGCCCAATGCTATATCCCTACCGTAGCTCGATGCTATACCGTTAA
Organism: Phoenix dactylifera; assembly: GCF_051530095.1. Classification (NCBI taxonomy): domain Eukaryota; kingdom Viridiplantae; phylum Streptophyta; class Magnoliopsida; order Arecales; family Arecaceae; genus Phoenix; species Phoenix dactylifera. The sequence goes on from NC_143200.1 coordinate 14,326,720, forward strand.
TCTCTCTTCAAATAGTAGTGTAATGGTGATGCAAATTTTTGAAAATCAAGGCATCCAAACCTACGCTACTTTTATCCTTTCTTTAATCCCGATCATCATATTTCCAGCTGATCAGATGTCGGTGGTATGTCCGCACACAATAACCTTGATGCTGTTGAAGATTTGGTGCCTTTCTCCGCCTACCAATCGAGTTCCGTAGGACCCCAAGTTTCCTGGCACTCACTTGAACGGGATAGAAAAATCACAAATGGAGGTGAAATTTGTTCATAAGGTAGCCTTTAACATGCCTCATTCCAAGAACATCTTCCTTCCCATTTATTTTTTTAAACTAATCTTGTTATTAATTTTTGAAATTACTATTTTATGTAATTATTGGTAATTTCTAGGAACTACATCTCCAATAAAAAGCACTCCGGGGATCAAGGTGGAGCAGAGAAGATAAATGTCGGCGCCATTTTAATTAGACATTTTCGTTATATATAAAGAGTTAACAAATTATATAATTTACTTTGAAGAACATAAACTATGGGATGAATGACCTTCTTATGACACAACGTTTTAATACATTGGAACACAGAAGAAAAAATGTTAACCAGAAGGAACATATGGTTGTTGACAATTACACAGATGGCAAGAGCCAGATAGGTCCAACATAGGCACATAGCTATAGGCAGTTAGTAACTTCATGAGCTAAGGTGCAAAACCTCTATTGAGGAGTCGAAAAGGATTGCGAGCCAACCGATGCTAGACTAAGCCTTCCAACTCCGACTTCAAGTGACTCAATTGACATAATTTGACAACATCCAGGGTGCCATGATATAATCAAAATGGATGTTTGGCACGTTATGTCATTTAGGAGGCCGCCAAGTGTCAAAATACAAGCCCCCTTCCCTCATAATAAATTCCAGCAAAAACAAGCTTGTCAACCAGCATATATACATATACATATATATATATACATATAGATATATAGACATATATATATGTACATACATATATACACATATATATATGTACATACATATATACACATATATATATGTACATACATATATACACATATATATATGTACATAGATATACATATATATATATACATATGTATATATATGTACATATATATATGTACATAGATATACATATATATATATACATATGTATATATATATACATATATATATATATACATATATATATACATATATATATATACATATATATATACATATATATATATATATCCACCATCCGATGCTGCCATGCGTCTACATCGAGACACCGAACACCGTAGATAATCTGCTGTCACATGTCACGCGGTAAGGAGTAGAGATGGGCATCGGGCCGTGCCGGGCCCGGCCCGGCCCAAGCCCCCTGGGCCACAGAATAAATGGGTCGTGCCTGGCCCGGCCCGCTTCGTAAATGGGCCATGCCGGGCACGGCCCGCTTAGCCTAAAAGCTAAGCCCGGCCCGGCCATCACGGGCCGCGAAATGGGCCGTGCCTGGCACGGCCCGTCTGGCAGGGGGAAGAAAATAGCCGTTTCCAAACGGCTATTTTTTGGTTTTTATCCAAAATACCTGTGGAGTGATTGATAATACCCCAATTTGATTTTGATGAGACCAAAGCATTTGAGTATATTTTATGTAATACTAATGAATTCAATATAATATCTCAGGCAAAATTTGTGAGAATCTTCTTTTGAGTGCATGTGAAAATCAGCTTGAGTCAAAGGCTGAAACTCGAGTCGACTCTGGAGGATTACGAGTCGACTCCAAGTGTTTCAGATGTTCTGGCACAGGCTCGAGTCGACTTCGGCACACTGCGAGTCGACTCCGACTGAGAACAGACAGCAGGACAGAAAGATGAATCTCAGACCCTGTCACCGAGTCGACTCAACGGCTTCGAGTCGACTCCGATGCTTACCGAGTCGACTCCCAACAGTTCCGAGTCGACTCCAAGGAATAACAGACCGAAAGACAGAGAAGTGGTTTCTGGACCCTGTTACCGAGTCGACTCCGGAAGAATTCGAGTCGACTCCAACGGTTGGGAAGTCGACTCCTAAACAAGCAAGAGTCGACTCTCAGAGGAAAGCAAGACTAATAGTCAGAGAACCAACTACAGGCTTTGAGAGCCGAGTCGACTCCAAGATGATCCGAGTCGACTCCGAGGCAGTTCAACTCCAAAGACAGAAGATCAGTTTTTGGGTTCTGAGAGCCGAGTCGACTCCAAGATAATTCGAGTCGACTCGAGAAAGAAATACAGAAAAATAGATCTCTGGAATCCTGAGAACGAGCCGTCTCCAGAGGGCCGAGTCATCTCTGGATACTGGCGAGTCGACTCCAAGTTTGGCCGAGTCGACTCCAGAACGGGACAGCACTTTAATTCAAATTCTGAACAGTGGGCGAGTCGTCTCCAGTGAAGCATGAGTCAACTCCAGCAACAGCCGAGTCGACTCCAGATCGAGCGAGTCGACTCCGATCCCAACGGACACATTGTCAGGAGTTGCAGATTGTGCAGAACGGCCATAAATTGGTGTCTAACGGCTAGTTTTCAAAGTGGACTACTTAAATAGCCAGAGTGAACAGTAATAGACATTAAGAGAGAGATTCTATTCAAAGAAAAAGTGATTTCCACCTACCAAAGGCTCTCAAGAGTAAATACAAGAGAAAGAAGGAAGAAGCGCATTGAACTTCATCCTCCATTCTCTTTCCTTCGCATTCAAGGCTCTCCTTCTGACATCAAGTCTTTAGCGCATTCAAAGAGGAGACTCTGAATTCGAGAAGCCCCTTCTTCCACTTTCAAAATCTGTTTGAGGGCTTCTAACTTCACTCTTTTCATATTGTTTGATATTTGCTTATTAAGAAGCTTTCCGTGTAATTTTTCCAAACTATTTTCTTACTTGATTCAATCAGAGGATTGAATCAAGGGTTGTAAGGTTTGTTGGTGAGCCGAGGGTAAAACCAACGGTGTAAGAGTTCGATTGTGATCCCGGAAAAACAATCGGGTGATTCTAGTCGGTGAGCTTGTGAAAACCGACCGAGTTCGTTGTGATCTCGTAAAACAACAAGTTGGGTTGTGAGCTTGTAAAACAACCGGCTGTAATCCAAGGGATTATAGTGAACTCCCAAGTGTAGCTTGGGGAGTGGATGTAGGAGCAAGGGTTAGCTCCGAACCACTATAAAACTGCTTGTGTTTGTGTTGGTTGCTGCTTTGTCTCTTACACTTTCTCTACTCATTCACTGCATTTAAATTGCTTAACCTGAATACTTGAAATAGAATTAGTTAATCATTAAACATAGTTTTTTAATTGGTCGATATTTAAGTCATAACCCAATTCACCCCCTCCCCCCCCCCCCCCCTCTTGGGTTGTCTTCTTGGGCAACAAGTGGTATCAGAGCCGGAACTCTTATATTAAAAGAGTAAAAGATCAAAATGACAACCCCATTTGGATCTTCTCTTATTGAGGGGCAATCCACCCATAGACCTCCATTCTTCAATGGAACCGACTACACCTATTGGAAGGCTAGGATGAGAATATTTATTCAAACACAAGACTATGAGATTTGGAGCACCATAGTTAATGAACCATACATTCCTTCGATTTTTGTAGATGATATTACTATACCCAAACTTGAAAAAGATTGGAATGATGATGATAGAAGGAAGGTACAACTAAATGCCAAAGCAATGAATGTACTTTATTGTGCCTTAGACCGTAATGAATTCAATAGAGTCTACTTGCAATTCTGCAAAAGAGATATGGGATATAGACTTGAAGTGACCCACGAGGGCACGAATCAAATAAAAGAATCTAAAATAAACATACTAGTTCATAAATATGAATTATTTAAGATGGAATCTAATGAAACTATCACTTGTATGTTTACTAGATTTACTGATATTATCAATGGCCTAAAAAGCCTTGGCAAAAGTTATACTAACAGTGACCTTGTCAGAAAAATTCTTCGTTGTTTGCCAAGGTCATGGGAAGCCAAGGTAACGGCAATCCAAGAAGCCAAGGACTTGAACAAGCTGTCACTTGAGGAGCTTCTTGGATCCCTGATGACACATGAGCTCACAATAAAACAACACAGCGAAGAAGAATCCTCTCATAAGAAAAAGGTAATAGCCTTCAAATCTACTTCTTCTAACATGGATCTATCTTGCAGTAGCAGCAGTGAAGAAGAAGATAATGAGGGAGACGATGATGAGGCTCTTCTCGTGCGAAAGTTTAGAAAATTCATCAACCGAAAGAAGTCCTTTCATCAGAGGAGAGGTCCCTCAAGTTCCTACAATAAGGATAAAGGTAAGAAAAGAAAAAATGAAGGAATCGGATGCTATGAATGCAAGAAGCCGGGACATTTCAGAGTTGACTGTCCCTTGCTGAAGAAGGGCAGCAAATATAAGAAAAAGAAAGTCCTCGTCTCCACTTTGACGGACTCCGATTCATCAACATCATCATCGGATGAGGAACAAGAGGAAAAGGCCAACGTTTGTTTTATGGCGAATGAAAATGAGGTAACATCTGAAACGCATTTAGATTTTATCTTTGATGAATTGTATGATGCATTTAATGAACTAATGGATGAATATAAGACAATAAATCTTAAGAATAAAGAACTAAAACTAACTAATCAATCTCACTTCCATAAATACGATAAATTAATTAAGGACAAGGATTTTATCATTAAAGAAAATTTAGAACTTAAAACAAACAACCAAATGTTAATTCAAAAAACTAATACCTTAATTAAAGATAACGAAAAACTAACCAAGAAAATTTCAGAACTTAAAAATGGTAAACAAATTATAAAAGATAATCTCACAAAAGACTTAAACATACTGAAAACAGAAAAACAAAAGCTAATAAAAGAACTTGAAAAATACAAACTTATTGTTGAAAAGTTTACATATAGCTCTGAAAAATTGGAAATGATACTTAATAATCAACGAGTTGTATTTAATAGAGCTGGTTTAGGGTATAAACCTAAGAATAAGCAAAAGCTCCTTAAAAACTTTTTTTGTGAAAGCAGGAAAAAGTAAAACTAAGAATATAACCTATTTTTTTTGTGGAAAAGTAGGACATAAAGCTAATGTGTGTGACCATAGGAAAGTAGAAGCTAAAAGAAAAATTAAAAAGATTTGGGTTCCAAAAGGAACCAACATTACTAACCTTGAAGGACCCAAGAAAACTTGGGTACCTAAAATTGTATGATTTCCTTGTGTAGGAGTGTCTTGCAGCCAAAGTCGATAAAAACTGTTGGTACTTGGATAGTGGCTGCTCAAGACACATGACGGGTGACAAGAAGCAATTCTTCACCCTAGAGCCTAAAAAGGGAGGTGCTGTGACATTTGGAGACAATAACTGTTGCTGGTGGTCCAAACCGAGAACGATTGACACGACGGTGTGAACGGAGTTCCGTCTGAGTTGCCTTGGTTGGTGTTGGCTGCGCTCCACTTTCCACCGGAAGACCTGCAAACAAGCCTCGCACCACCACTGGGGTAGTGGGGGCCCTCCGACGATCAAGTCAGAGGAGATTGGAGGAGGAGGAAGGATGATAATCGCAAATAAGAGAATGCTCTGGGAGATGTTGCTTACCCCCCCTTCTCCCCCCATCCGCATATATACCTGGCTGGGGGGTCTCTCAGGGGGGTTTGTCATCGTGGGGCACGATGGAGTGGCCACTGACATGGCCGTTACAGGGCGTCGTGGAGCAGCGCCGGGTACGGCCATGACAGGGCGTAGTGGAGTTCCGTTTTGTACGGCTGATACAGGAGATCGTGGAGCAGCATCGGATACAGCCGTTGCAGGGAGTAGTGGAGCAGGAGGCCGCGGCGTGCCTCTGGGGAATAGCCTGACATTGTCGAAAGATATCCGACTCGGGGTCGGAGTGCTGGATCAGGGGGCAGCCGACTCGGGGTCGGGCTGCGGAGCCGAAGATATCCAACTCGGGGTCGGAGTGCTGGATCAGGGGGCAGCCGACTCGGGGTCGGGCTGCGGAGCCGAAGATATCCGACTCGGGGTCGGAGTGCTGGATCAGGGGGCAGCCGTGGTCTTCCTAGGCGCGCGTGCCGGTCCCGTGGGGCATGGTGGCTAAGTTCCCCCGTAACAGTAGCCCCCCACTCCCGAGCCTGGAACCAGAAGGGGAACGGGTGAAGGGAGTGATGCTTCGAGATTGCCACCATCCCTCAGAAAGGCGCGCGCTCTTTGAGTTTCCCGCCTTCTTTATGGCGTATGGCGGTTGTCGCTGATCTGGCAGGCTGAGGATTTCGGCGGACATCCTTCCTTAATGGTGTCGATTCGCCTTTGGGGCGCGAGCGATCCTTCGGCAGCCAGGCGTCTTCTAGCGTCATCGAGGCGTCACCCGCCTTTCCGCCTATTTTACCGGGGGCCCTCCCCCGTCCGTCTTCCTCTTTACAGATATTTTCGAGTTTCTCTTTTGCGCTGCCGTTGTTGCCGTTCTTCCTTCTCTTCCGGTGAGTTACCCCATTCTTCTACTTAGGGCTCTCCATACTTTCTCCTTTTTTACCAGTGCACTCCAGTCGTTCCGGTCTTTCCCCCCTTCTTGTCCCCGTCCGGACCGTAGGATTGGCCATTAGGAATGGGCGAAGTGAGAGCAGACCACATTAAGTCGGAGCTGGTCGCTGAAGACTTAGACAAACTCGTGGCTCGGTACCACCTTCCCGAGGCCTGCAACGTCACGCTCCCGGGGCCTGAGGAGAGGATGTCCCATCCTCCTCCAGGGAAGATCGCCATTAATGAGGGCATTCTCCAGGCCGGGTTCCGCTTTCCCCCTTCGGACTTAGTCGTGCAGGTGCTCCGGGGTTTAAAAGTGGCGCCGACGCAACTGGTGCCGAACTCGTGGCGTGCCCTGACGGTCTTCCAGGTTCTCTGCCGTATGCATGAGATTCCCGCCACCCTGAATGTTTTTTGGGAGCTCTACAGCCTGAGCGGGCACCCCCAGGACAAAGGGTGGTGGTGCTTTGCAGCGCGGCGAGGGTGCGGCCTCGTCAAGGAGGCTCCTACCTCCATTCACGGCTGGAAGGAGCGCTTCTTTTTTGTTGATGCAGATCCCTCTTGGAAAATCAGGGCGACCTGGGAGACACCGATGAAGTCTCCGATCGGCCTATCGAGACTGTCAAGGGAGGAATCCGATGGCTTGGCCGCCTTGAAGGGGTTGGTTGCCGAGGGCCAGCTCCCCCCGGTGGCCCGCCTTATTTCTGAGGACACTTTGGTGAATGTCGGTCTGAGCTCGGTCCCCACCGACCGTGAGTCCGCCACCGATTCTTTCTTGACTTCTTTCCCTTCTTTCGTCCCGTTCTTTCCTTTGGTTTCTCCGCCTCCGACTATTCCGTCCTTTTTGCAGAGATCGACGACGTCATGCGGTCGGTGAAGGCAAAGGCTGTTAGTAGGACGTCCCTACTGGAGGCAGTCCAGAGGAGGAAACGAGCTCCTCCGAGCGGGGCCCCACCGGCGAAGAAGTCCCGCAAGGAGGTGCCTCCGACGCCGACCGGCGAGTCCGGGCCCGCCGATCAGGGGGACGCCGTGGGCACGGACCGGCAGCTGACGCTGTATCAGCCTTCCGGTGGTAAGATTGCCGCTATTCCGGAGGTATCATCCGAGCCTGCTCGAGACGAATGGGTCGGACGTGATCGGTCTCCAGCCCGGCCTTCGACTCAGTCGGCTCCTGATGACTCAAGGAGGGACGCGCCGAGGCCTCGGCCGAGCGGGACCCTATCAATTCCTGGGGTGTCCCCCGCCCCGAGCACAATCAGCAGGACTCTTCTCCAGGCGACGGATAAGGGTAAGGCTGTAGAACCACCATCCGGCTCCGGGGAGAAATCGGGGTCGGCCTTCACTACCGACGGCGCCCGAAATCTCATCGAAACAGTGCTGCTGGAGAAGGACCGTCGGCGGGTCCGGGAGTTGGAGGTCTCTGATGTTGGGGCTGCCAGCTGCGTCTGTCTCATGTCGGTGAGTGTTCTTCTGGCCGCTTTTCACCATTTATCGGCTCTGTTGTTCTCCGCCTGACGCCCTCATTTTTCCTATTTCTTAGCTCGCCCAGTACATGGTCCGTCTGGAGGAGTGCTACAAGGAACAGGCAGGGCTTCTGGCGAAGGCCGAGGACCGGCTGAAAGCAGTGGAAGAGGGAGGCCCGGCTGCGGCGGGCAGGACGACCGGGGACCTCGAGGCGAGGCTCCGGGAGGCCGAAGAGCGGGCACTCAGCTTCGCCGCCCTCGAGAAGCAATTGTTGGAGGCTCAGGAGCAACTCAAGGTTGCCTCGGGCCTCGAAAGCGGGATCAAAAAGGCGGAGGAACGAGCCGAAAAGCTGTCCCGGAAGGTCGCGGACTATCGAGAGAGGTGGGAGAAAGCCCAGCGGTCTGCCGATAACGCCCGCAACCGAACCCGGTCTTTTGAGGCGAAACTGGGTGAATTGGAGTCGGCCTTGGAGAAGTTCCGCGCGAACGACCAAGAGCTTCGTTCGCGCCTGGAGGAAGCTGAGGCCGCTCGCACTGCTGCCGAGGCGAAGCACAAGGAGGCTCAGGCCAATCTGCTGAGGGTCTCCTCCGAGGCTGACGACCGGATTGTGGCGAAGGTCTTGGAGGCTAAAGCTCAGATTATGGAGCGAGCGGAGGCGGCGCTGGCCGAGAAGAGTGCGGAGATCGGGCGTCAGGCGGTGCAGGCTTATCGTCAGTCCGCCGAGTTCACCCGTGACATGTCGGAGGCGGTACGGGCCTATCGCCAGTCTGACGAGTTCATCCGTGACGCGTCGGACGCGGGGTCCGAATCCTTCATCTTAGGCTTCGAGGAAGGCCTCGCAAGGGTGTCGGCTAAGTACCCCGAAGTTGACCTGAGTGGGATCTCCCTTCTCGACTCCTCTCCGGCGCCGTTGCCTGCTGATTCTCCAACCGCCTCCCTACCCCCTGCGGGCGAGCCCGACGCTCCCGACCCGGGGGTCCCTCCAAGCTGACCTTCTGTACCTTTCGTTTTTTTTTTTTTTTTTTTTTGCGGCATTTTGCCAAATTGTATGGGCCTCGACCCTGAGACAATGAAAATTAATGCAAGTTGAACGTTTCTTCATCCCGCTTTCATCCTTCCTCTTTTTAGCTCTTGGTTGCGTTTTGCCGACTTCTGATTCTCAAAGTTCTTCCGGCGCTAAGCCAGGCATCCGAGGGTTAGGCCTCAGGAAATTCTTCCGGCGCTAAGCCAGGCATCCGAGGGTTAGGCCTCAGGAAATTCTTCCGGCGTTAAGCCAGGCATCCGAGGGTTAGGCCTCAGGAAATTCTTCCGGCGTTAAGCCAGGCATCCGAGGGTTAGGCCTCAGGGAATTCTTCCGGCGCTAAGCCAGGCATCCGAGGGTTAGGCCTCAGGAAATTCCACTCGTTGGTCAACCAAGGCTGGCGCAAGCCAAGGCGACCGGTCGGGGCTTCAGGCTAGTCTGCTCCCGGGATGGTCATCGGGTTAGCCTGGCATCCGAGGGTTGTCAAGCCTCAGGACATTCCACTCGTTGGTCGGCCAAGGCTGGCGCAAGCCGAGGCGACCGGTCGGGGCTTCCGGCTAGTCTGCTCTCGGGATGTTCATCGGGTTAGCCAGGCATCCGAGGGTTGTCAAGCCTCTGGACATTCCGCTCGTTGGTCGGCCAAGGCTGGCGCAAGCCGAGGCGACCGGTCGGGGCTTCTGGCTAGTCTGCTCCCGGGATGATCATCGGGCTAGCCAGGCATCCGAGGGCCGAGCCTCGGGAAATTCCGCTCGTTGGTCGGCCAAGGCTGGCGCAAGCCGAGGCGACCGGTCGGGGCTTCTGGCTAGTCTGCTCCCGGGATGATCATCGGGCTAGCCAGGCATCCGAGGGCCGAGCCTCGGGAAATTCCGCTCGTTGGTCGGCCAAGGCTAGCGCAAGCCGAGGCGACCGGCCGGGGCTTCTGGCTAGTCTGCTCCCGGGATGATCATCGGGCTAGCCAGGCATCTGAGGGTTGTCAAGCCTCAGGGAATTCCGCTCGCTGGTCGTGCGCCTGTCGCTTGCTGCCCGACGGGATTTCTCCGTGGCCAGCTGCGATCGTGTTTCTCCTCTTCTCCAAGCGTTGCCTGGGGAACACCAGAAGAGCATTAAACGCTAATTAGTGCGTTACCTGGGGAATCAGATCGCCAGTTGCTGCTTGTGAGGAGTGTCAGTTAAGCGGCCGCGATACGCGCGTTCTTCGAGGCGGATGCGGCCTGGACGCGAGCGGGGATAGGTTGACCTAGGGGTACATGCCACCCGGCGTGTCCTGCACAAAGAATGGGATTAAGGAGAACGACGCTTAGGAAATCGTGGAGAGATACGCCTCGGGAGCCGGAACGGCTCCGGATCCAATGCGTCCGCATTTATTGGAGCCACCCGCATCGGAACGACCAGGGGGCCGCAGTTCGGCTATAAATACAGGTGTAGGTACGACGGAGTTTGCCAAGCCGGAGCTGTTCAGGTTGCCATGGATCGTGGACCTCCTCCTTGGCATATGACTGAGAGACTCCTGTCGAAGGAAAGGGGAGGCGCTCCCCTTGCGACTTCAGCCAACTAGCCGTTTCATCTGGGATCAACAAGGAGGGTCTCCCCGACGGAACTCCGCTCTAGGCGTTTCATCCGGGATCACATCTCCCCTCCTTGAAGTTCAGCCTCCCGATTGAGCTCTGCACCAGACGCTCAATCCGGGACCGCGCCTCCATATGCTCTTCCCCCTTGTATCCCTTCTCTTTCCTACCACTGGGGAGGATCGGAATATCCTTTGGAGGCGGCGTTCCCCTGGGGGCAGCGGGAGCTTCTTCTGCGGCGGCTCTTTGTCTTCTTCGTGAGGCGTGGATGGCGCCTCCGGTTAGAAGCACCCACTTCCGGTGGGATTGCAGCCGCTTTGGGTTGAGGGTTTGGGATCCCCGATCCTCAACTCCACGGAGTCCCCACCTCTTCTTTGCTTTCTTTACTCCCTAATTCCCCTTTGGAAATTCCTTGTAATCACACGAGCACGCCATTGTAACCAGAAATTATTGAAATGAAAAGTGTTATACATTTTCTTGATCTGTCTTTCCGGCTTCTTCTTTCTACTGGTAATATACCCGCAGGTTAGCGGAGTTCCAGCTCCTCGGAATTTCTCGACCATCTAGGGCCTCTAGCTGGTAGGAGCCAGGTCGGTTTATCCAGCGAACCCTATACGGGCCTTCCCAATTCGGCGCTAGCTTCCCACCTTCCGTAGGTTGAGATGCTCTAGCTCGCCTTAGCACCAGATCTCCGATTCTGAAAAGCTTCGGTCGGACTTTGGAGTTGTAATATCGGGCCACCCTCCGCTGATACATTGCCATCCGAACCTGCGCCATTTCCCTTGCTTCTTCCAAGAGATCCAGGTTCCCTCGGAGTTGCTCCGAGTTGGCCTCGGATCGGTGTGCGGCCACCCGAGGTGAGGGGAGTCCAAGCTCTACGGGGACAACGGCTTCCGTGCCATAGGTTAGGCTGAAAGGCGTTTCCCCGGTAGGAGTCCGATGCGTGGTCCGATACGCCCAAAGGACATTCTCGAGTTCCTCGACCCAAGCTTGCCCCGTCCGCCCAATCCGCGCTTTGATACCTTGGAGGATTGTCCGATTTGTGACCTCGGCCTCACCGTTGGTTTGGGGATGCGACACGGACGTGAACCGATGCTCGATCCCAAACTCCTCGCAGAAGTCCCGGAAATGCTTGTTATCGAACTGTCGACCGTTATCCGAGATGAGGACCCGAGGTATCCCAAATCGGACAATGATGTTCTTCTTTACGAACTTCCGGACTTGCGCCTCCGTGATAGTGGCCAGTGGCTCTGCCTCCACCCACTTGGTGAAGTAGTCGATGGCGACAACCAAAAATTTCCGCTGGGCCGAAGCGATGGGGAATGGTCCGAGGATATCCATTCCCCACTGTGCGAAGGGCCAGGGCGCGGTGATTGGCGCCAAGGGAACAGAGGGGACTCTCTGGACGTTGGCGTGGCGCTGGCAGGCGTCACATTTCCGCACGTGATCCTTCGAGTCCTCCAACAAGGTCGGCCAATAGTAGCCTTGCCTCATGATCTTATGCGCCAAGGACCTAGCCCCCAAGTGCGATCCGCAGATGCCTTCGTGGACTTCGCTGAGGGCGTAGGCCGCTTCCGAGGGGCAGAGGCACCTTAAGAGGGGGGCGGTAAACGAGGTCCGATACAGCCTCCCTTCATAAAGTACGTAGTGGGCGGACTTCATAACAAGTCGCCGAGCTTGGTCTTCGTCTTCAGGGAGGATCCCTTCGGCGAGGTAGGCTACAAGCGGGTCCATCCAAGATGGCTCTGGATCGATCGCCATCACCGCTCCAGCCTCGCCGATGCTCGGGGCGTCTAGGGTCTCCAAGTATATCGCCCTTGACAAGTTGTGTGCATCTGCGCCCACCAAGCGGGACAGCCTGTCGGCCCTGGCATTTTCGCTTCTTGGGACCTGCTGAATGTCAACATTGCCGAGGTCTGGAATGAGTGCTTGCACCTTCCGGACATAGCTCTGCATGATCGGGCTTCGTGCCTCGAACTCCCCTCGGACCTGCCCGACCACCAGCTGGGAGTTGGTGAAGATCTTCAGACGCCGGATGCCGAGCTCCTTGGCGAGTTTGAGTCCCGTGACTAGGGCCTCGTACTCCGCCTCATTGTTAGTCACTGGAAATCCGAACCTCAAGGCATACTCGGCTATCACTCCATCGGGACTGGTAAGGACCAGCCCAGCTCCTCCACCTTCAGGGTTCGACGACCCATCAATGTGGAGCGTCCAGATCGGGAGGTCGAGGCTGGGTGTTTCCGGCGGCCCAGGTTCCGCCTCCCGCACAGTGCACTCAGCGAGGAAGTCCGCGAGCACCTGGGCCTTGATGGCGGGTCGGGGCTGGTAGCGAATGTCGAACTCTCCAAGTTCTACCGCCCACTTCACCAGCCGTCCAGCATTCTCAGAATTGCTGAGGATCTGCCGCAGTGGTTGATCGGTCAAAAGGGTGACAGAATGAGCCTGAAAATAGGGGCGAAGCCTCCTGGTTGCAGTCAGCAGCGCGAAGGCGATCTTTTCAGCCCTCGTGTACCGCGTCTCGGCATCCCGGAGGACTCGGCTGATGTAGTACACAGGCTTCTGAAGCTTTGCCTCTTCCCGAACCAATACTGCGCTGACTGCGGTTGGAGAAACCGCCAGATAAAGGTAGAGCATCTCCCCCTCTTGCGGTTTGGACAGCAGGGGAGGGGATGCCAAGTACTCCTTGAGCTGGTCGAACGCCACTTGACATTCGGCCGTCCAGAGGAAGTCTTTCGGGTGCTTCAACACCTTGAAGAACGGTTGGCAGCGTTCTGCCGATTTTGCCACAAATCGTCCGAGCGCGGCGACCCTTCCAGCGAGCTCCTGAACCTCCTTCACTTTGGTCGGAGGGGACATATCTTGGATGGCCTGGATTTTGTCCGGGTTGGCCTCGATCCCCCGCTGGTTGACAATGAAGCCGAGGAACCTCCCGGCCGAAGCACCAAAGGCGCACTTCGCTGGGTTTAGCTTCATACGAAACTTCCGCAAGGTGGCGAAAGTCTCCTCCAGATCCGTAATGTGCTGATCCGCATGGCGGCTCTTTACCAGCATATCGTCCACGTACACCTCCATGTTCCGGCCGATCTGCTCCTTGAAGATTTTGTTGACGAGGCGCTGGTAAGTAGCGCCAGCATTCTTCAGACCGAAGGGCATTACCTTGTAACAGTACAGCCCCCGGTCTGTTATAAAGGCCGTTTTCTCCTCGTCCTGCGGAGCCATCATTATTTGGTTGTAGCCGGAGAAGGCGTCCATGAAAGATAGCAGCTGATATCCGGAAGTCGCGTCGACTAGTTGGTCTATTCGTGGAAGCGGGAAGCTATCCTTGGGGCACGCCTTGTTCAGGTCGGTGTAGTCGACGCACATCCTCCACTTTCCGCTCGCCTTCCGGACAAGTACAACGTTTGCCAGCCACTCGGGGTAGCTCACCTCCCTTATGAAGCCTGCTTCCAAGAGTTTGTCTACCTCCTGGTCGACCACCCGGATCCGATCCGGGGCACAGTGTCTCTTCTTCTGCTTTACGGGTCGGTGGGTCGGGTCGACGTTGAGGGCGTGAGAAATGACCTCCGGGTCGATCCCAGGTACATCGGCCGCCGACCAGGCAAATACATCAGCATTGGCTTGGAGGAATTCCACTAGCCGGAGCCGAGCTTCCGAGTCGAGATTGGCACCGACCCGGACCGTACGATCTGGGCGACCCTCTTCAAGGGGAACTTCGATTACACCCTCGGCCGGCTCCCCGTGCCGCAAAGCCACCTCGTCTCTGGCGTCAAGGGACTCGACGCTTAGGGCCTCCGCGGGCTTCTTTCCTTTGAGAGTTGCTAGGAAACATTGTCGTGCGGTCGGTTGGTCACCTCGGACCTCTCCAATCCCGGCCGCCGTGGGGAACCGCATGAGCAAATGGTATGTAGAGACTACCGCGCGAAGGGCGTTCAGTCCGGGTCGTCCGAGGATTGCGTTGTAGGCCGAGGGAACACGGACGACCAAGAACCCGAGCCGCACTGTGGCTTCTGCGGGTGCGACGCCCGCAGTCACAGGCAACTCAACGACACCTTCGGCCGAGATAGCGTCTCCAGTGAATCCTATGAGGGGGGTGGATGTTTTGTGCAACAGTTGTCGGGACAAGCTCATCTTTTGGAAGGCCTCGTAAAACAAAATATCAGCTGAGCTTCCACTATCCACAAGAACACGCCTTACATCATAGTTCGCCATAGTGAGGGAGATCACCATGGCATCATCATGGGGGGTCTGAACCCCCTTTACATCTTCATCACAAAAAGTGATTACATTTCCGACCCGCTGCCTCTTCGCGACGGCCACCCCTGATGCTTCCGCCGAGCCCCCTGCGTTCCTCACGGGCCGAGAGCGGCCCCCAGTGATAGTGTGGATCACGCCCGCGACGGGCCGATTCTGCTCCCGAGGCTCCTGAGGGGCCGGGTCGGCCGGACGCGGGTCTGCAGGGGGACGTCGGTCGTTTACATATCAGCCGAGACGCCCTCGGCGGATGAGAGCCTCGATCTCGTCCCGAAGCTGGAAGCAGTCTTTGGTGTCGTGGCCGTGGTCCCGGTGGTACTCACAGTACGCCCGAGAGGGCCTCCTCCCAGGGATCTTCTTCATCTGCCTCGGGACTGGGAGGTCCTCTCGCCCCTTGACCTCCATAAGGATCTGGGCCCGGGGAGCCAGGAGTGGGGTGTAACGGTCGAAGCGTCGGTGCGGAGAACGAGGGCGTGGGGCGCCGTGGTTCCTCGCTGGTGATGGGCTTCTGCGCCGACGCTGAGGCGTCGGGCTTCTCCTCCGGGATGCCTCTTTTCGCCTTTTCTTCCCGAGCTTTAGAGGGGTCTCGGCGGCCTCCTTGCTCCGGTGGGCGGCCGCCTCCTCGGCGTCCGCATACTGGTTCGCCCGAGACAGCAACTCCGGGAAGCTCCGTGGTAGGCGTTTGTCCAGGGAGAAGGTGAGTCTGCCCTTCCGGAAGCCACGCTTCAGGGCTGAGAGAGCCACCTCCTGGCTCAGGTTCCGAACCTCTAGTGTAGCCTTGTTGAAGCGGGTGAGATAATCCTGCAAGCTTTCTCCCTCGTTCTGCCGGACATCGAAGAGGGAGTCGGAGACCAGCCGTCGCCGGCTACTGACGGCGAAATGGCTGATGAAGAGGCGGGTGAACTGGTCGAAGGACTGGATGGAGTTAGCCTCCAGGCCGGCGAACCATGCCCTTGCCAGGCCACGGAGGGTTGCCGGGAAGGCCTTGCAGAGGAGAGGATCCGATGCTCCATGGAGGAGCATAAGAGTCCTGAAACTCTCCACGTGGTCCCGCGGGTCCGCCGCCCCGTCGTAGGGTTCGATCGCCGGCATTTTGAACCCCGGCGGGTTTGGGGTCCGCAGGATCCTCGAGGCAAGCGCCGGCTGGGAGGAGATCTCCAAGTCAGCGAAGGGATCTTCGGAGTGGCCCTTCAGGACCTGGAGTTGTCTGTGGAGGTCGTCCACCCGCCGGTCCAGGGAGCGCGACCGGTGGGTGGGAGATAAGGAGCGGCGCGAGGGGGACTGGTTGGAGTGCGGACTCCTTGAGGACTGGGGTGTCTGGGAACGCGCCCGGGTCCGCCTCTCGTACCCCGCGCAGCTCCGGTGAGAAGGTCCTGGCAGAACGGACCGCACTCGAGAATCCTCCTCACGCCGGCGCTCCTCTCCATGGGAGAGGAAGGAGCGCGGGTGGTGAGGGACAGGCGAGCGTTCGGGGAGTAGCGGCTCCTGAGCCCGCTGCGGCACCCGAGAGATCACACCCTGCAGATTCTGCACTGCCTCTGTGAGGGTGCGAACCTGCTGGGCTAGCTGGTCGAACTGAGCAGCTTCGACCGTCTGAATGGGAGGTGGGGCGGTGGAGTGCTGCTGAGAACGTGTTGGGGACGCAGCAGCCTCCCGGCCGGAAGCGCGAGAGGTTCTGCGACCAGAAGCATTGGAAGCTCCACGACCACCTCGCCGTGCCATTACGATCGTTCTGAGATTCGTCCCTTCCTCTAGCGCCAACTGTTGCTGGTGGTCCAAACCGAGAACGATTGACACGACGGTGTGAACGGGGTTCCGTCTGAGTTGCCTTGGTTGGTGTTGGCTGCGCTCCACTTTCCACCGGGAGACCTGCAAACAAGCCTCGCACCACCACTGGGGTAGTGGGGGCCCTCCGACGATCAAGTCAGAGGAGATTGGAGGAGGAGGAAGGATGATAATCGCAAATAAGAGAATGCTCTGGGAGATGTTGCTTACCCCCCCCTTCTCCCCCCATCCGCATATATACCTGGCTGGGGGGTCTCTCAGGGGGGTTTGTCATCGTGGGGCACGATGGAGTGGCCACTGACATGGCCGTTACAGGGCGTCGTGGAGCAGCGCCGGGTACGGCCATGACAGGGCGTAGTGGAGTTCCGTTTTGTACGGCTGATACAGGAGATCGTGGAGCAGCATCGGATACAGCCGTTGCAGGGAGTAGTGGAGCAGGAGGCCGCGGCGTGCCTCTGGGGAATAGCCTGTCATTGTCGAAAGATATCTGACTCGAGGTCGGAGTGCTGGATCAGGGGGCAGCCGACTCGGGGTCTGGCTGCGGAGCCGAAGATATCCGACTCGGGGTCGGAGTGCTGGATCAGGGGGCAGCCGACTCGGGGTCGGGCTGCGGAGCCGAAGATATCCGACTCGGGGTCGGAGTGCTGGATCAGGGGGCAGCCGTGGTCTTCCTGGGCGCGCGTGCCGGTCCCGTGGGGCATGGTGGCTAAGTTCCCCCGTAACAATAACCAAGGTCACATTGTTGGTATAGGTAAAGTACAAATCACCTCTTCAACCTTTGTTGATAATGTACGATTTGTAGATGGTCTTAAGCATAACTTACTTTGCATAAGTCAATTATGTGATAGAGGTTTTGATGTTCTGTTTAAGCCAACTCTTTGCATCATAACCAACTCAATTGACATTAGCTTAGTATTCAAAGGAATAAGACGTGGCAATGTGTACGTAGTAGATCTTAAAGATCTTGCCAAAAATAACCCTTGCTTAGTAGCTAGTGATACTAAGGTTAATGATGCAAGTTGGTTATGGCACCGTAAGTTAGGTCATGCAAGTATGGATACAATATCAAAACTAGTTAAAAGAGATTCTGTAATAGGTTTGCCAAAACTAAAATTTGAGAAAAATAAAATTTGTGAAGCATGTCAATATGGCAAACAATCTAGAAGTTCCTTTAAATCCAGAAATTGTGTCTCTACTGCTAGACCCCTTGAACTACTTCACATGGATCTATTTGGACCATCTAGAACCACAAGTCTTGGTGGAAACAAGTATGGCATTGTCATTGTAGATGATTTTTCTAGATACACATGGGTCATGTTCTTAGCTCATAAAGATGAAGCATTTTCAGTATTTAAGAAATTTCATAAGGAAGTTACTAATTCAAGAAATGCTTCAGTTATAGCTATTAGGAGTGATCATGGAACGGAATTTGAAAATCATCTATTTGATGATTTCTGTAGTAAAAATGGAATAACTCATAATTTCTCTGCACCTAGGATACCACAACAAAATGGAGTTGTAGAAAGAAAGAATAGAACCCTAGAGAAAATGGCTAGAACCATGTTGTGTGAAAGTAACCTCCCTAAGTATTTTTGGGGAGAAGCCATTAATACATCATGCCATATATTAAATAGAGTTTTATTGAGACCAATTATAAAGAAAACACCTTATGAACTTTGGAGAGATAGAAAGTCCAAAGTAAACTATTTTCATGTTTTTGGATGTAGGTGTTTCATTCATAATAATGGCAAAGATAACTTAGGTAAATTTGATTCTAAATCTGATGAAAATATCTTTTTGGGATATTCTACATCAAGTAAAGCTTATAGAGTCTTTAACAAAAGAATTCTTGTTATTGAAGAGTCTATACATGTTGTTTTTAATGATACTAATGATATCTCTTCTAGTAAGAAAGTAGCTCTTGATGATGATGCAGAAATACTTGAGAAAAAGATAGATGAGATGACATTATAAGAGGATGAACCGAAGCAAATTGGAGAAACTTCAACAAGCCGAGAGGTAATTGTTGATCATGGGCTTACTAAAGCTTGGAGGTATGCTCATGGTCATCCTAAGGAATTAATTTTAGATGATCCATCTCAACCTGTTAGAACTAGAGCATCTCTTAGGAACTTAAATAATCATCTAGCATTTGTCTCACACTTTGAACCTAAAAACATAGAAGAAGCTGAAAATGATGTAAATTGGATAAATGCTATGCAAGAAGAGCTAAACCAATTTACTAGAAACAAAGTATGGAACTTAGTTGAATGACCCACTGAATACTCAATAATAGGAACTAAATGGATATATAAAAATAAACTTGATGAAAATGGAATCGTGATTAGGAACAATGCTAGACTAGTAGCAAAGGGATATAATCAAGAAGAAGGTATAGACTTTGATGAGACTTTTGCTCCTGTAGCTAGACTTGAAGCAATTAGATTGTTACTAGCATTTGCATGCTCTAAAGACTTCAAACTATTTCAAATGGATGTAAAAAGTGCCTTTTTGAATGGGTATATTAATGAGGAGGTGTATGTAGAACAACCTCCTAATTTTGAAAATCATCAATACCCCAATCATGTTTATAAACTAAACAAAGCACTTTATGGTCTGAAACAAGCTCCTAGAGCATGGTATGAAAGACTTAGCAAATTTCTATTAGATCATGAATTCTCTAGAGGGAACGTTGATACAACACTGTTCTTAAAGAAGAAAAGCAAAGATATGTTAGTAGTACAGATTTATGTAGATGATATTATTTTTGGTGCTACTAACAATCGCCTCTGTGAAGAATTTGCTGACTTAATGCAAAGTGAATTTGAAATGAGCATGATGGGAGAGCTGAACTATTTTCTTGGGCTCCAAATCAAACAATCTAAAGAAGGCATCTTCATCTGTCAAGCAAAATACATCAAGGAGATGCTTAAGAAGTTTGATATGGAAGGAAACAAATCAATCAGCACACCCATGAGTTCATCATGCAAACTAGACAAAGATGAATCAGGTAAATCAGTAGATCAAAAGATGTATAGAGGTATGATAAGATCTTTATTATATCTTACTGCAAGTAGACCTGATATCATGTTTAGTGTATGCATGTGTGCTAGATATCAATCTAATCCTAAGGAATCACATTTAATTGCTTTTAAGAGAATCTTTAAATACCTAATAGGAACAAAAAACATAGATTTATGGTACTCTAAAGAATCAAGCATAAACTTAATAGGGTACACTGATTCAGACTTCGCTGGTTGTAAACTTGATAGAAAAAGCACCAGCGGGTCATGTCAATTCTTAGAAAAAAACTTAATCTCTTGGTTTAGCAAGAAACAAAACTCGGTTGCACTATCTACGGCTGAAGCCGAATATGTAGCTGCCGGAAGTTGTTGTGCTCAAATCTTGTGGATTAAACAACAACTTGAAGATTATGGCATTAAACAAGATAAAATTCCCATTAACTGTGATAATACAAGTGCCATTAATCTAACTAAAAATCCAATTCAACATTCAAGAACTAAACACATTGAGATAAGACATCACTTCATAAGAGATCATGTTCTGAATGGTGATGTGACACTTCAATTTGTTTGTACTGATGATCAACTTGCTGATATCTTCACAAAACCTTTGAGTGAAGATCGATTTTGTATGCTTAGAAGAGGGTTAGGAGTGATTGATCCATTCTAGTGATACTCTCCTCTAATTTATTGATTTTGATGAATAGTTTATGTTGGACATAGGACTTCTTATCTATGATCATCAAATCAGTTCTTAAATCTTAGATAGTTCCATAACTCTCTCTTTTGGCACGGAAATAACAAGTTTTTTGGTTATGTGCCAGAGTTCGAGTTGACTCGAAAAGAATTTAGAGTCGGCTCGTGGGCGAGTCGACTCGCGCATATTTAGGAGTCGACTCGAGGTCGAGTCGACTCGCGACTTACCGGAGTCGACTCGAGGTCGGGAATCTGATTTTTAACCCTAAGCAGAATGTTTTTCTCTTTACTTCTATTTTCAGTCGCCACTGTTCAAAAGCCCTAGAGCCGTCTCCGACCTCGTCTCCGACCCAGTTTAGGTCATCTCCGTCGAGTTTTCTTCCATTTTTCTTGTCCTTCCCCTGTGTTTAGGTCAAAAATGCCTAGGAAAGCCGTTGTCCCAAGCCGGAAGAGACCTCTCTCCGCGAGCGGCGCCGAGCGACGGTCAAAGGCTCAGAACGAACCCGCGAGGCCACCACCTCCGGTTCCTTCCCCGCCTCGGTCGGTTCCCTCGCGTCCGTGCGCCAGGAGGGCAGTCTCCACCGGGAGGAAAGTCGACTTTGACTTCCTCTCCCGGAAAAGGTTCACCCTAGGGCATCGTCTCAGGGCTCAAGGGTTAGAGTTATTCTGTTCCTTAGACCTCCCTACTTACCCGGAGTTAGTTAGAAAATTCTATGGGACTGTAGCCCGAAGTAGTGGTGGTATCCAGGGAACCGTAGCGGGTGTCCCTGTATTCATCTCGGAGGACTTCATTGCTCGAGTCCTCCATCTCTCCCGGGAAGGGATCTTTCCTAGTCACCCCCTTGATAGGACTGAGGCCCTTACGGCAGTGTTAGAGAGACCCCCTCAGTCCCCTATAGAGGAAGTGTCTGCAAATCAGCTTTCAGCTGAAATGCGGCTCCTCCTCAGTATCATTTCTAGGACTCTATTTCCAAAAACTGGCCGATTTGACTTTATCTCTGAGAGGGACCTAGCCTTGATGTTCCACATACTCCAGGACACTCCTATCAACTTTCCTAAACTCATCTACAAGTATATCTGTGAACCCCTAGATAAACCTAGGTTGAGTCTCTCATATGGTATGCTATTCACTCTTATCTTTAGGGAGTTAGAGGTCCCTATTCCTGAGGGGGAACCCTCTCGCTCACTGCGTCACATAGATCGCATGGGTGAGGGGACTCTCCATCGTATGGGCTTTCATAGAGTTGAGGGAGTCTAGGCACGGAGACCATCCACTTCCACACCATCTGACCCTACCACTCATCACTCCCCTAGCCCTGACCATGACCAGGAGCACTATACAGATCTTCCCACCTTTTCTTCCACTTCTGGTCCATCTTTCCCATCCACTTCAGCCGGACCCTCGACTGCACCACCTTTTCAACAGCAGCCTCTAAAGGTTCGGATATCTTCTGAGCAGCTCCGAGAGTTGCGGCAGGAAATAGTGAGGGAACTGAGGGATGACCTGCTAAGGAAGCTCCGAGGTCCTTAGACTGCTCCCTCCACCAAGGTAGTTTCCTCCTTGGCAGCCGTGACAGAGATGACTGCACACCTGAAGGAGGAAATATCCAATGTGCGAAGCCTAGTTCAAGCTCAATACTGGAACATGAGTGACGTCAAGGATGACACGAGGAAGATGCAAGACGACATCCGACATGATCTAGGCAGTCAGAGTCAGGGTGCAGAGCGGTTAGCCAATGCATTGATCTCCAAGTTGGATACCCTCCAGGAGAGTGTGACCGAGCTTACCTCGATCCAGACTAGGGCCACCTCGGAGATCATAGCTCAGCTAGGGAATGTCTCAGAGGGGCTCAGCTTGGTCTTGAAACACACAAGACTAAGTTCGGGAGCCACATCCTCCAAGAAACCCTAGTGCAGCACTTTATGATGTATTTGTTTTTACACTTGTCTGATGTATTTACAATTGTATTTAAATGAACATCAATACAATGAGTAGACATTTCTTTTTCAAGACTGTGCACTTGTGCTTCTATACTTGTATGGTTTCTGTCTTTTTGCTATGATGACAAAAAGGGGGAGAAAATATGATGAATTGAAATATAAAGGGAATCACAAAAAAAGAAATCCTTAAAGCAAAAGTCGCACTTAAAAGCCGAGTACTCTACCGTTGAGTTCGGCGCTGCTTTCATTCTTGTTTACCAAGACGTAGCTGATCTCTCGATTCACCCTTGCCTCTACGGGATCAACTACTACTATGTAATTTGTTCTAAGTGGATTCGATACCTCAAGGCTCATTATCTCTCTGTTGGGGCTCCTCAAGGAGTAATCTCCAGAATCTATTCAAAGGATATTCGGAGATTAGTTGAATCATACTCAAGAATAAATTGTCAGATTTTTTCTCTGAAAGTAAGAATTTAAGCTAAAAAGATTCAAGACATTAAAAGAAAATTCAGAAAATCTAAACAAAATTGAATGCATATGTTGAGGGAGAGAATCTGAAATCTTAAGAAAGCAAATTCATTAAACACATATAAGCCAAACAATTGATTGCATGATATGAAGGCTTATATAATTCCAAATGAAAGGGAGAGCTTTAATTTCAGGATTTACTAATTCATACCTTTCAATTCTGGATAGATTAAAATAACTAGACATTTGAATTCATTTCAAAATTTTATTATGAATCATCTTTTTAGATGGGCATTTCTCTCATCAAATACTCAATGTTTTGTCATCATCAAAAAGGGAGAGATTGTGGAGTGATTGATAATACCCCAATTTGATTTTGATGAGACCAAAGCATTTGAGTATATTTTATGTAATACTAATGAATTCAATCTAGTATCTCAGGCAAAATTTGTGAGAATCTTCTTTTGAGTGAATGTGAAAATCAGCTTGAGTCAAAGGCTGAAACTCGAGTCGACTCTGGAGGACTACGAGTCGACTCCAAGTGTTTCAGATGTTCTGGCACAAGCTCGAGTCGACTCCGGCACACTGCGAGTCGACTCCAACTGAGAACAAACAGCAGGACAGAAAGATGAATCTCAGACCCTGTCACCGAGTCGACTCCAACGGCTTCGAGTCGACTCCCGACAGTTCCGAGTCGACTCCAAGGAGTAACAGGCCGAAAGACAAAGAAGTGGTTTCTGGACCCTGTTACCGAGTCGACTCCGGAAGAATTCGAGTCGACTCCAACGGTTGGGAAGTCGACTCCTAAACAAGCAAGAGTCAACTCTCAGAGGAAAGCAAGACTAATAGTCAGAGAA
The DNA here is from genome assembly GCF_051530095.1 of Phoenix dactylifera. NCBI lineage: Eukaryota > Viridiplantae > Streptophyta > Magnoliopsida > Arecales > Arecaceae > Phoenix > Phoenix dactylifera. The sequence goes on from NC_143200.1 coordinate 14,350,306, forward strand.
CCAACTTCGGGCTCTGAGAGCCGAGTCGACTCCGAGGCAGTTCAACTCCAAAGACAGAAGATCAGTTTTTGGGTTCTGAGAGCCGAGTCGACTCCAAGATAATTCGAGTCGACTCGAGAAAGAAATACGGAAAAATAGATCTCTGGAATCCTGAGAACGAGTCGTCTCCAGAGGGCCGAGTCATCTCCGGATACTGGCGAGTCGACTCCAAGTTTGGCCGAGTCGACTCCAGAACGGGACAACACTTTAATTCAAATCCTGAACAGTAGGCGAGTCGTCTCCAGTGAAGCATGAGTCGACTCCAGCAACAGCCGAGTCGACTCCAGATCGAGCGAGTCGACTCCGATCCCAACGGACACATTGTCAGGAATTGCAGATTGTGCAGAACTGCCACAAATTGGTGTCTAACGGCTAGTTTTCAAAGTGGACTGCTTAAATAGCCAGAGTGAACAGTAATAGACATTAAGAGAGAGATTCCATTCAAAGAAAAAGTGATTTCCACCTACCAAAGGCTCTCAAGAGTAAATACAAGGAAAAGAAGGAAGAAGCGCATTGACTCCATCCTACATTCTCTTTCCTTCGCATTCAAGGCTCTCCTTCTGACATCAAGTCTTTAGCGCATTCAAAGAGGAGACTCTGAATTCGAGAAGCCCCTTCTTCCACTTTCAAAATCTGTTTGAGGGCTTCTAACTTTACTCTTTTCATATTATTTAATATTTGCTTATTAAGAAGCTTTCCGTGTAATTTTCCCAAACTATTTTCTTACTTGATTCAATCAGAGGATTGAATCAAGGGTTGTAAGGTTTGTTGGTGAGCCGAGGGTAAAACCAATGGTGTAAGGGTTCGATTGTGATCCCGGAAAAACAATCGGGTGGTTCTAGTCGGTGAGCCTGTGAAAACCGACCGAGTTCGTTATGATCTCGTAAAACAACAAGTTGGGTTGTGAGCTTGTAAAACAACCGGCTGTAATCCAAGGAATTATAGTGAACTCCCAAGTGTAGCTTAGGAAGTGGACGTAGGAGCAAGGGTTAGCTCCGAACCACTATAAAACTGCTTGTGCTTGTGTTGGTTGCTGCTTTGTCTCTTACACTTTCTCTACTCATTCACTGCATTTAAATTGCTTAACCTGAATACTTGAAATAGAATTAGTTAATCATCAAACATAGTTTTTTAATTGGTCGAGATTTAAGTCATAACCCAATTCACCCCCCCCCCTCTCGGGTTGTCTTCTTGGGCAACAATACCCCTCCCAACAGTCCAAAAACGGCTAATTTGAGGGGTATTTTGGGAAAAAAATATTTGGAGTCCTATAAATACCCCTTTCCTCCCTCATTCTCACCACACCAAACCAACTATTCTCTCGTTCTCTACTACTATTATTTCTCTCTTCTAAAGTGCTCTTCTAGCAATTTAATTTTTAGAAGAGACTACAATGGTCTAGTAGATCTTTGATGCTCAGCCTTTACCTGCTAACAAACTAAACACTGAGCAACATATTGAGTGATATCTCTTCTCATGCCAGTCCACCAGAAATTTTTCTCGGTATATCTTAGTGCCTCCTGGGTGCAATGTATAACCTGAATTGTGAGCCTCATCAAGAATTTCTTTTTTAATTCTGGAACTTTCGGCATACACCCCCTACTACCAAGCCTCAAACAACTATCCTCATGTATCCAAAATTATGATTGGATACAAGATTCTACAACTTCTCTAATCTTCTATAACTTTGAGTCCTCTTTTTAAGACAACTTTATTCCCTCAATTAAGGTAAGCTGCAACGTGAGAGTGCAAGCTGAATCTTAGGATCATATAGTCGTACCTCAATCCCAAATCTTTCTAAATCTAATAAAATATATTTTTGTGTAGTAATCAGAACCACCAATTCATCCGAAAATTTTTTGCTCAAAGCATCAGCTACAACATTTGACTTTCTTGGCTTATAATTGATAATCAAGTCATAATCCTTTAGTAGCTCCAACCATCTTCTTTACCTCAGGTTCATCTCCTTTTGAGTAAAGATATAGTTCCTCAGAATGCTCTCCATAAAAATAGTACCTCCATATTTTTAGAGAAAAAACCACACCTGCTAACTTTTAGGGTAGTTCAGCTAATATGACTTGAACTATCTAGAAGTATAAGCTATTACTTTTCCATTCTGCATCAAGATACAACCAAGTCTCTTATGAGATGCATCCACGTAGATGGTGAAACCTCCTATTCCATATGGAATTGTCAACATTGGGTTGTCACCAGCCGTGTTTTCAACTCCTAAAAGCTTTGTTCACAATCTTCCATCCAATCAAACTTTACTCACTTTTGGGTCAAACGAGATAGGGGTATAGTAATACAAGAAAATCTTTCAACAAATTTTTGATAATAACTTGCCATTCCTAAGATGCTTTAAGCAGCGGATAAACTATGATTTCAACTTGAGAATATAATGTGCTTTAAGCAGTGAATGAATAAAAGCAGAAGTTGAAGTGCAATAGTGTAAAGAGAAAAGCACACACAAATACAAGAAATTTTATAGTGGTTTGGTGTAACCCACACCTACATCCACTCCCCAAAACTCTTAAAAATTTTACTATAACCACCCATATCACAGTACGGCTGTTTTTTCAGCTCACAACCGAACTCGCTGTTTTTCCAGGATCACAACGAACCCAATCGGTTTTCACAGGATCACTAACTACAACCTATCCATTTGTTTTTCGGGTTCACAAACAACCCAGTCGGTTTTCACAGGCTCATCAACCAAAATCTTACACGATTGTTTTTCGGGTTTCCAAACAACCCAGTCAGTTTTCACAGGCTCACCAACCACAACCTTAACCTTGTTGAATCCCCTGATTCAACAACTTTCAATTAAGGTTTGAAAGAACCTTTATCAGTTTTGGATTTAATGGACACTGATACAACAAAGTTTAAAGCAAGAAAATAAATGTTGTAACAAAGTAAGCAAAGCTTCAAATATAAGTGAAATCAATAAATATGGATCAGAAGCTTTGAAGATGGTCGTTGGATGCGGACGAGAAGCTTGATTGCACAGCAGTACTTTTCTGTGGAATATCCCAACTGATTTTCTCACAAAATGGTTTTTCTCTTTGAAAGCTCTCTTGTGAGGATATGAACTTTGGAAGCTTGGATTTTGAGTTTTTTGGATTCTCTCTTTTGTTGTTTTCTTTTCTCACTTTTCTTCTCTGGCGTTCCTTTGAATTTATGGACTGTAAGCTTTTTAGGAAGTACTGGATACCCATCACACCAAAAAACTATCCGTTGTTCACCTAGAAGAAGTACTAATAAAATAGCCGTTGGAGCTGTCAGGATGCCATGGGTCGACTCACCAGGTTTGGGGGTCGTCCCGTGTACAAAGAAAAACGGCTCACTGATTTTAGGAGTCGGCTCTTTCCTTCAATCCATATAATGTTTCTGTGTTTGCTTCTAGGGTCGACTCGTCAATGTTGGTAGTCGGCTCATGTAGATATTGGGTCGGCTCATCAAACACAAGAGTCGCCTCATTCTTTTAGTGCTCATAGGTTACCTGCACTCCCCCAAGGGTCGACTCAACAATGTTGGGAGTCGGCACATGTAGATATTGGGTCGGCTCATCAAACACAAGAGTCGTCTCATTCCTTTAGTGCTCATAGGTTACCTGCGCTCCCCTAAGGGTCGACTCAATAATGTCAGGGGTCGGCTCATGTATAAATTGAATCGCCTCTGCAAGCACGAGAGTCGGCTCATGTACTTGGTCCCAGGCGGTGTTTCTTCTCTGTTTCTCTTGAACTACATAAGGGTCGACTCTTTAAACACAAGGGTCGGCTCACTCAGTTTACAAACGGAGTTTTTCATGTTTCTTGATTTTGTTTTTCTTGATTCTTTGGAGTTTGTAGGTGCAACTTTCGTCTAGAGATCTATCCCTTCACATTTGAGCCAACATCATTAGAGTACACATTTAACTCAATTATTTTCGTGATCATCAAAATACATCCTTTAGGATTAACAATCTCCCCCTTTTTGATGATGACAAAACTATTGAGTCTAAAAAAATTTAGCAATAATTTTCAGAGTATTTTTGCTATATAGTTCAGAGCAAAAAGGATATTTAGAAAGTTCAAAATATTCAATAAAGTTTAGTGTGAGAGCATGTTTTGCAATAACATTCAGAGCAAGGAAATATTCATAATATGTGCATTATTGATTCTTAAAACTTTCAAAAAAAATATGTTTATGATAGAATCTCCCCCCTTTATATTATGATTAATCAAATTATTCTTCTCCCCCTATCTCTTGTCATTTATCGATTTTCTTCAATAAGATAGTCTTCAAAGCAGTGTCTCTCCCCTGTTTGAAGTTCTGGTACTTCTTTCCCTTTCTTGAAATTCTTTTACTTCTCCCCAATTTAAAATTTATGAAATTCTTTTACTTCCCCCTTTTTGTCATCAACAAAATGGTGAGGGGTTAGAAAATTTTCTATTTATAGATCATGATTGAAGCATCAAGAGTTAAGGAGAATAATTGAATTTAATACTGAAATAGAGTTTCAGTGCCAACATTTTTAGAGCAATTTGACTTAACAAGATTAGAGCTTTTTGAGTGAAAGATATAGCGGTCTTTTAAATATATCAACATAGCTTATCATACCAAAAGCAAGTTGTGAATGTTTCAGAGCTAATTTATTACTGTATCAAAGCTTTTGTTTTGTAAGTGTATCAGAAGATTAAATGTATCAGAGCACCTTTTAAATTATACATGTATCAGAGCTTCTTTTAACAAGTATTAGGTCATTTTATCAGCATGTTGACTTTGAGAATGTATCTAATTTTTTGATTTTAGAAATAGAGCAGTTGAATATAGGCAGTTGGAGACAATTAAGATATAATAATTGTACTGAAGTCATAGCTAATGAAACATGTATTTCATTGATAACAGTGCAATTTACAACCAATGTGTTCATATAACAAGTAGATGATTGTCTAGAATGAAATACAAAAGATGTGAAGATCTTTTGACATTCAAATAGATCTAGGCTAAGGGAGCTAGGCCTAAGATGATGGTCTAGGCTGATCGGGCTTCCTATCTGCTAGCAGTTGACTAACTTTAGAATCTATAGTGGAGAGTGAAGCAGTCAGCTGAGAGCCTTTTTCCTTAGCTTGCTGTAGTGATGCTTGGAGTTCATTTCCTTGTTGCCTAGTATGTTCTTCAATAACACCAAGTCTTCTCTGTTGGGCAGCAGCAAGTGTCCTCAAACTTTCTAATTCAGTCTTCACTTCTTTCACCATCACAGTCAAATTATTGACTTAATCCCAACAGATTCCAGAATGAAAAAGACCTTATAGTATGTGATTTCCTATAAATCTTAGTTGGTCTCTTTCTAGCCTTAGGGACTAAGCAGGTGGCCTTTCTCCATGCGCACTAGTGCTGGGTACTCTCTGTGAAGGTCCTGCACTAGTTTGTCTTGAATCAGCTGGCCTTTGTGTCTATGTCCTTGTTCCTTTTTCCTTGTCTTCTCCTTTATGTGCCCACTTGTCATTGGCTTTGACAAACCCTATTCTTATCAGTGACTTTTCACTATAAATGTCAGTGTGTTTGAGCTCCATTTTAGCTTCCACTAAAATCAAATCTAATAAAAATAAGGGATAGAACCATACCATAAGGGAGTGATGCTCCCTTTCTCTATCCAAGATCTGCCATATGCTTCCTCATCATGGCAGGGAGGTTTAGTGGTTGGCCTTTAAGCAGATGATGCATTACCAGTATATCTTTCTCTGACACATGATCAAATCGACCAGTTTTGGGGAACAAAATCCGACAGATAATGTGATGAAGTAGCCTCATCTCAGCATTCAGTTTATTGGCCTTGATTTCTTCTTCTTTAGCAACTTCATCCTTGGATAGAATCAACTTTAATCCTTCAGTTCTATCCTCCAGCTCTTCTAAATTCTCTCCATCAGTTGGTGCCCTAATTGCATTTCCCAAAATTTCTTTTGTGATTAGTGTTGCGAGATTTTCACCCAGGCAACAGCCCGCACACCGGCCGAGCAGGGAAAGCGAATGCGTCCCCACCGAGGTATTGTCCGCTCTGGGCCCCGTGGGCGCGGAGCTCGCACGGGGTGCGCACCCACCCGCAGGCGCGGAGCTCGTACGGAGGGCTTGGGCGTCCCTCACGGTTTTGTCCCCAAAAGACCCCTCGGTAAGAAAAGGTTATTGAGCCCCCCATTTAAGGCACAGACCTTTCCGCTGATTAACCGATGTGGGACTAAACTGGTGTTGCCCAAGGTGACAATCCAAGAGGGGGGGGGGTGAATTGGTTTCTTCTAAATTTTGGTGCTTTAAAAGTTTTCTTAATTAAGTGCGGTGGATGCTTTCTTAAGCTATTTGAATGAGTTAAACTAGTGCAAGGATAGAGGATAATGCAAGAATAAATGTAAACACAAGCACAACACAAACACAACAATATATAGTGGTTCGGTGCTCTCCTTAGCACCTACGTCCACTCCCCAAGCGACCCCTTGAGAATTTACTATAATCTCGCGGATTACAGTTGGATTGTTTTCCGGGCTCACAATCCAAAAATCTTTGTTGGTTTTACGGGCTCACCAACGAACCTATACACTTTGGTTTTCCGGGTTCACCAAAAACCTTTGTTGGTTTTACGGGCTCACCAACGAACCTTTACACTTTGGTTTTGCGGGCTCACCAAAAAACCTATGTTGGTTTTACGGGCTTACCAACGAACCTTTGCACTTTGGTTTTGCGGGCTCACCAAAAAACCTATGTTGGTTTTACGAACTTACCAACGAACCTTTGTTGGTTTTACGGGCTCCCCAACGAACCTTTACAAAGTGTTTAACAAATAAAAAGAAAAGATTCAAACTCCTAAATGAGCATATAAAACAATATAAACTACAAAGAAGAGTTAGAGAGTATTTATCGCTTTGAAGTGACTTTACTCTTCTTTGTCAAGGATGCTTCACTCTTCAAGGGAGGATGGAGCTCTTGATGCCTCTTTGAATCTGCTCAATCTCTTTCTTTGATTCTTGAATGAAGCACTTGGATGAAGCTTGCCTTGCTAGGGTTCTCTCTTGAATGCACTTAATGTATTTTCCCAAAAGCTTACTTCCTCTAATGAATACTCCCTCTTAAATACTTCTCCAACCTCCAAATAGTCCTTTCTGACCGTTGGATTGAAGAAACTAGCCGTTTATAGCCGTTGGGAGTCCAAAAAGCATTTCTGCACAACTAGCCGTTATGTTCAGCCCGTGTTTGGGTCGGCTCAACCTGTCCTTGGGTCGACCCAACCTTCACTTGGGTCGACTCAAACATTCCTTGGGTCGACCCTCTCAGAAACCACAGAAACTTCAATTTCAGCCTTTCTTCCCATGGGTCGACCCAACCATTCTTTGGGTCGACTCAAAGTTCACTTGGGTCGACTCAAATTCTTCTTGGGTCGACCCTCTCAGTAATTCCAGAGAACCGTTTTCTGTCTGTCTTTCTGTCTTGCCCTTTGGGTCGACCCTCTCAGAGTTTGGGTCGACTCAAGCTTGGGTCGACTCAACCACTGTGTGGGTCGACCCTCTCAGTGAATCCAGAGAGCATTCTTCCTTTGCGTTTTGAGGTTCTTTGGAGGTTGGGTCGACTCATGCTTACCTTGGGTTGACCCAACTCACTGTTCATTTGTGCTGTTTTTGCAGGAGTGTGCCAGATGATTCCTAGATGTGCCGGGGTCGACCCAATCAACCTATGGGTCGACTCAATCCACACTTTGCTGCATTCTCAAGGTTAGATTCATCCAAATGAACAAGACCATATATATATTTTCAATTAAACAAATGTACTGAGAGTAATGAACTTATAAATGAAGTATCAATTTAACTTATAGCATGCTCTAGATAATTACTTGTTAATCATCAAAATAACACTATCATCCTCAATCTCCCCCTTTTTGATGATTACAAAATAAAGAGTATAAGCCTATTGATACTTGTCTTTAAAATCAGTTTATAAAAGGGATTAAATTTCAGAATTTCAGCTTTTCATATATACTTGTGAATGTTGCCCAAGGTGACAATCCAAGAGGGGGGGGGGGGTGAATTGGTTTCTTCTAAATTTTAGTGCTTTTAAAACTTTCTTAGTTAAATGCGATGGATGCTTTCTTAGGTTATTTGAGTGAGTTAAACTAATGCAAGAATAGAAAGTAAAGCAAGAGAAAATGAAAGCACAAACACAATCCAAACACAACAATATATAGTGGTTCGGTGCTCTCCTTAGCACCTACGTCCACTCCCCAAGCGTACCCTTGGGAATTCACTATAATCTCGCGGATTACAGTTGGATTATTTTCCGGGCTCACAATCCAAAAACCTTGTTGGTTTTACGGGCTCACCAACGAACCTATACAACTTTGGTTTTCCGGGTTCACCAAAAACCTTGTTGGTTTTGCGGGCTCACCAACGAACCTTTACAACTTTGGTTTTCCGGGTTTACCAAAAACCTTTGTTGGTTTTGCGGGCTCACCAACGAACCTTTACAAAGTATTCAAACAAATGAAAAGAAAAGATTTAAACTCCTAAATGAGCATATGAAACAATATAAACTACAAAGAAGAGTTAGAAAGTATTTATCGCTTTGAAGTGGCTTTGCTCTTCTTTGTCAAGGATGCTTCACTCTTCAAGGGAGGATGGAGCTCTTGATGCCTCTTTGAATCTGCTCAATCCCTTTCTTTGATTCTTGAATGAAGCCCTTGGATGAAGCTTGCCTTGCTAGGGTTCTCTCTTGAATGCACTTGATGTATTTTCCCAAAAGCTTGCTTCCTCTGATGAATACTCCCTCTTAAATACTTCTCCAACCTCCAAATAGTCCTTTCTGACCGTTGGATTGAAGAAACTAGCCGTTTATAGCCGTTGGGAGTCCAAAAAGCATTTCTGCACAACTAGCCGTTATGTTCAGCCCGTGTTTGGGTCGGCTCAACCTGTCCTTGGGTCGACCCAACCTTTACTTGGGTCGACTCAACCATTTCTTGGGTCGACCCTCTCAGAAAACACAGAAACTTGAAATTCAGCCTTCTGTTGCCTTGGGTCGACCCAACCTTTCTTTGGGTCGACCCAAGGTCAGCTTCAGAAAATTCAGAGCCTTGAATTTCAGCCTTTCTTCACTTGGGTCGACTCAACCTTTCCTTGGGTCGACTCAAGGTTTACTTGGGTCGACTCAACTTCTTCTTGGGTCGACCCTCTCAGTAAATCCAGAGAGCATTCTTCCTTTGCATTTTGAGGTTCTTTGGAGGTTGGGTCGACTCTTGCTTACCTTGGGTCGACCCAACTCACTGTTCATTTGTGCTGTTTTTGCAGGAGTGTGCCAGATGATTCCTCGATGTGCCGGGGTCGACCCAATCAACCTATGGGTCGACTCAATCCACACTTTACTGCATTCTCAAGGTTAGTTTCATCCAAATGAACAAGACCATATATATATTTCCAATTAAGCAAATGTACTGAGAGCAATGAACTTATAAATGAAGTATCAATTTTAACTTATAGCATACTCTAGAGAATTGCTTGTTAATCATCAAAATAACACTATCATCCTCAATCTCCCCCTTTTTGATGATTACAAAATAAAGAGTATAAGCCTATTGATACTTGTCTTTAAAATCAGTTTATAAAAGGGATTGAATTTCAGAATTTCAGCTTTTCATATATATAAGTGAAATCTCCCCCTATATCATTCAAAATTTGCCAATTTGATTTTTTTGAATGGCTCCCCCTTTCATTTATAATTCATTAGCAATGAAACTTCAAAAATTTGAGATAAAATAAGAGTTTCAGCTTATGTATCGAGGTGAGAAAGGAGCGTGCCAAATTCTGAATTTATATGTGCCAAATTCTGAATTATGATAGAAATTTTTGATTTGATGATTTTCATTGTTACAAATTGCTCCCCCTTAGATATGTAAGCTTTCTTATATGATTTTCAATTTGTTTGCCCATTTATTTCTCTTTTCTTTTCATAACTTCTTTACTCACTCTTTCTCACAAAAGTAATACTCTTTCTTCTCAAATGAAATACTCTTTCTTTTCTTAGAGTGAATACTCTATCTTTTCGTCTCCCCCTTTATATACTCTTTTCTTCTCCCTTTATATACTCTTTCCTTCTCTTCTCTTTTATATACTCTTTCCTTCTCTTCTCCCCCTTTTTGTTATCATCAAAAACATATATATGGGAAAAGATGCAATAAAGAACAAACTTCAGACTTCATTGATCAAAATAGGAACATTTTCATATATTAATGCTCAAAATGATGAAAAGTACAATGTTCCACAATCAAGATTTAAAGATATAAGGGAAAGACAAGATTCATAAGGGAAAAAGCAAGATATATATGAGAAAAGGCAAGATACATACGAGAACTAGATTTCTAGCCTAGGCTCTAAATATAGATGCTAAGATCAGCCTAGGGAGACTCTAATTGAGAGTGGGAAATAGGGTTTTCGGAAGAGGACAAAGGGTAAACAGTGCCCTAGATAGCTCACGGGTCCCCCTTTTAACAGTGGGGTCCCGACGTTGGGTCGACTCAAGAAATTTCTTGGGTCGACTCAATGTTGGGTCGACCCTATTCTGGGTTGGGTTGACCCAAGTGCAGAATTTTTCTTTTCTCTTCCGTTTTGCTTCTAAAATGTTTTCCTTGCTTCCAATCCTTATAAACTCTTTATGGGACAATGATACATGAGTAAGGAATCTATAGATAACAAGTTTGACTCATGTTTCATGGGTTTTTAGAAATGGGAGGAATGTATCATGAGATTGCTTGCTCCCTTTTATATCTCTTCAATAAAAAGGATCACATATGCCTAATTTCCTCCTTAGCGTGCAGACTCTATCTTCACTCAAGGGTTTTGTGAATATGTGAGCTAATTGTTTTTCAGTACATATATGCTCATATGTTTCCATTTTGCACATGATCCCTAATAAAATGATATCTTATTTCTATGTGTTTGGCTTTAGGAATGAGATATTTAGAATGTAAGCCAGAAGTGATCTCTAAATGTAGATTCCAAAGATAGTTTTGAAATCAAGTGTAGATGGAATATTTTTCAAGTTATTTCAAGGAGTATCAAGAATAATATTCAAAGAAAGGCACGGATGAAAATCCAAATAAAAGTATTGGGGCATAGATACCAAAACATGAATTTATGTAGTGTAGGATACATAAAATTCAAGGCTTTGAAAGTTCTTTTAGAGCTCTCTTAAGGACTTTCTTTTACTCCTTTAAAGATCATAACATCAAAATCAATTAAAATGAATTGGCTCATGATTGAAACGCTAAAGTGCAAGCCAATAAGAGCTCATTAGTAGATTCCAAAGTAAATTTCCAATACTAAGACAAATGGAATCCTTTTCACTTAGTTTTCAAAACAAGTGATTTACCAATTAAGTTCAGATGAAAATCCAACTTTCAAAAGATATTCAATGAAGCACAGAGTTTAATACCACTTTACATTTGGTATTCTTTCTCTCATCTTTAGTTGTGAATTTACATGATTAAGTTCTATATGATCTCTCCCTCTGAAATTTTCTTTCTCCCCCTCAATTAATCATTCCATTTGAGAGTTTAGAGTTTGAAGATAATTTTCAATAAAGAGATTGAGTATCTAAAGCTCCCCCTCAAAAGATGCATTTTCTTTTAAACTTTCTTTTCTTTTGTTGAATTTCAGATTTTAATGATAAACGTGAATAAAACTGAAACTTTATGATATCAAGAATGTAGAGTGATCTAGAGTTATTCAAAATTTATAGCAATCACTCTTTTTAATCTTTTAAGAACAAGTTATGCTTCCTCTTAATCTTTGAGAAAATGTACTGAAATATTAATCAGAAAATGATTCATTTGAAGCTCAAATTCTTTCAAAAGCATTTACATTTTCTTTCTTTTAAGAATCATTTGAGTGAGCTGAAATATTTCTAGACTTGAGATCATTCACTCTTTTAATAATATATATACATATATATTTTGATGAAAGTCTTTAACAATGTAGGAGAGGAAAAAAAATATATAGATGACCATTGAAGTATATGTATTTATAGAACTCAATTTCTTAATCAAGGTTTTTCAGCAATGTATATATGAAGCACAATAAATCTTTTCAATATCAAAATAAAATCATATATTAAAAAATATTTGTTTGCAATCAAGATCATCAAAAGACACATCATTCAGGCCAATATTAGTACACTTTGAAGATAAGAAATGATATGTTTCAGATGCGTATCAGGGCAAGCAATCAAGGCATCAGAATTATTCTATTTTTCTTAAGCTGTAATTTTATCTAGAAATTCATATTGAGTTATTCTCCAAAATGATGCAATCATTGAAGCATATAATGAAGGTTACAAAAATACAATGATAGAGGCATTTTTAAATTAAGTTTAAGCTTTTATACAACATCAGATTCTGAATTTCATAAAAATTTTCAAGGAGCCTTTCAGGATTATAATTTGAGATATGCATCTTCTACATTGTAGCTCATCTTAAATTATTAAGATTGAAGACACATATTTCAAGAACATTAGAGCACATCCAGAATCTTTGTAATTCATATTGAATTTTGGTACAAATTGGAGGATATTATGTACTAATGTTAGGCAAGATAAAAGATATGTCAGAATCAATCCATTTTGCCTAATTTGCAAATTCAAATAATTTTTTTTTTATTTTTCAAAATATATTCATTAAAACAAAATGATGTTGTTGTTGGTAATAACATGTTTCAATCAAAATTTATAGGCATGAAGCATTACAAGTTATATCTAGGAAAGATCTTTGCTATTTGAATATTGAAAACACATAATTCAAAATATGCAAAACATAACAAGCATGTCATGGATCAAAATCAATTCTTTTCAAATAAAATTTTCTTTATTTAAATACAATTTAGCACTGATTTTATCCTTAAGGTGTGTTTTCAAGTGATTCAAACTTCATTTGATTTTTCACAACCTTCTTATATATTTTTATTTATTTATCATTCATTCCCCAAATTTTTAATTTCTTTCTTTAACCATTCAATGAACATTTTGATTATCTTCATTTATTTTTCGGTTTTACTTTTCTATGCTCTATATTCTATTTGCTCCCTATCCGGTGGAGTTGGAAGGGGCACGAGGTACTACCACTAGCCTCCCTCTTGTGCCGTCCCTAATATGCCCTGCACCGAATAGTTGGGTCAAATAGTGCCGGGTACTACCACTAGCCTCCCCATTGGCACCATCCCTATGATGAGCAATATAGAAGGTTTAAAATATTCACTTCAACCTTTTTCTGTAATTAATTACGGATTTTATCTCTACCAAAGGAATGTTCATATTAGTCTCACAAATGTGCCGAATGTATTATGCTTGTTTTGCTTTTCCTTAAGATTGAAGTATTTGCCTTTACTTAGATTTTACTTCTCTTGAATAATATCCATTTTCTTTTCTTTACCTCTCTCTCTTTTTGTTATTTTCAAGTAGTTACATGAAAGAGCAGAATAAAGAATTAATCTAATATGCTGCACATAAATATATATCATGCAAACAGCATTTTCATTATGCCCAATGATTCATAGCTTATCACAAGTTATTTTGAATTAGAGATTTGAGGCATAAACTTGTGTATTTCATGGTTATGCATTATATAGGAAAAAGTAAACTTCAATTTAATCACACCATGAAACAATCATCACTAGCATGAGAATGAAGCATGATATCAAGATGATCAGCAATTAAAGGTTTAATCATGCTACCATATAATTTCAGATTATTGATTTTGCTCAACTAACTCACAAGAGAAGAGTTTAGATTACCAGTGTATTTAGCATTCTTCAAGCCAAATACCTTTTAGATTCTTTACACCCTTGGCTGAAGAAAATCTCTCTCCTTTTTTGTTTGCAAAGGAATGTTTATTGTATCTTTCATCAAGGTGTCCTTCAAGTTGAAATTTCTTGCTCATAAATCCTGTATCATTAATAAACTCTTTTTCTTTCTTGAAGGAAAGTCATTAGTTTCTTCAAGATACAAAACATTCATACAATATATTTCTTTAGCTAGATGACTCAACATAAGATATGACAATAATTGAATATTAAGTCACTTTACTCAAGAGATTGTCTAAATATAAGCAAGCACAAGTCACTTGAACTAAAGAGATAACTTCATTAAGTAAAATGGTTCAAGGACAAGCATGTGAGGCAATAGAAAGATTCATCAAGATCAAATCAATTTCTTATTGTCAGAAGCAATTTAGCTTAGATTCTATTTGCTTAAGATAATTATTAATAAGATATACCAGTTAAGTTTTAATCAAATTATCTTAAATAGTTGTGTCTATCAAAATTCTGATTGTTACATAGAATCAAAATGATAAACTATATTCTCAATAAAGGATCTAGTTTTAATAAGAATAGTATGAATTGATATCTCTACAACTAGTATCTTTTCATTGAATATTCTATATGCATTGCTTGAAGAGTAATATCCAAAGGAATATTTGTTTTACCAGATTTGACATTATTTTCATAAGAGTATATCAAGCATGACATGTATGACTGAAAAATATAAAAGATATACAATATATCATTTTCTATTTTTCAGAAGATCAAAAGGAGTTTTCTAATAGAAACCATATGTATGACAAGCAATGATGATAGCTTTTAACAGAAATCATTTAAGTAGATGACTATCATACAACATTGTCTTTTTCATTTCTTCAAGGATTCTATCAACTCTATTTTATTTATGGTGTTCTTGGTGTAGAAACAATTGTATTCAATATTATTTTCTGTGCACAACTCAATAAGAAATTGGTTTTCAAAACTATGCCATGATACAATTTTATTTTCATAGTTTGCAAACCTTTTTCATTTGAACCCTTTTTGTGAGTTTGTGCCAATGCAGAAAATATTTCAATTTAAGTGTCAAGAATAAAACCAACATTAGCTTTGAGAAATCATCCATAATTACAAAATTAGAGAGCTTATCTCCTAGGTTCACAATCCTAGAGATCCAAATAAGTTCTTATGAAGAGTTTTCAAAGGCTAAAAGGTGAAAACAATATTTTCAGATTTAGAAATGATTCTAGTTTGTTTTTCTAGATGACATACATAGCAAACTTTGACCTTGCAAAGAATAATCTAAGTGAACCAATGACAAGGTCTTTTGAGATCAAGTCCATACTAGTATGAGTTGATTTTATATGCCAAAATTAGACTCTTTAATCTTGGTATTCTTAATGCATATAAAAAAAAATTATACCAAGTAGATATTCTTATGTTTGTGATCAATAGAAGATAATGTCATGGATAAGACCTCTCAATCAAGCATATAGAGAATTTAAAGAGTTATTCTAAGAGTATTGATTAAGCAAGTTATCCATCAATAACTGAAGCATAATATAGAAAGATGAAGTGATTTGGATATATTTTCTTTTCATGCCAAAAGTATCACTTATATCACAGAAATGATTAATACCTGCAATTTATGTTTTAATTGGATACTAAGGCAAAGAGAATGATGATATATGCAAGGATTACTAATTTCATTATTCTTTTCATTTCAATTACTTTTCTTAAGTATATTTTAAGTTTCATTCTTTAATATATGTCTAGAGCACCCAATGTCTAAATTAACATCTTTTGGTTGGAGCCTTGAGTGCTAGATATACTTACAGAAAATATTCAGATTTTCAACTTAGGAACCCAAGCTCTTTTGGGTCCTTGTAGGTTAGCTATTATTGTTCCTTTTGGAACCCATATTTTCTTAATAGCTATTTTGTCCATAGACTTGCAAATTTTAGGATTACAAGGAGTGAATTTCTACATCATCTTGTTAAATTTGACAAACATAGATTTAACATGAGTAGTAGATAAACTTACAATTTTCTGTTTTTGCCTATTAGGTTCATCAGATAAATTAGAATCTGTTTTAGGACAGATAGTAGAGGATTTAACACACATGTCATTAAGGGATTTTTGTGTGTACCAAGATTGATATCCTAATCCAGCCTTTTCAAATTCAGCTCTTTGATTATTTATCATTAAGTTCAGTTTTTCAGAGCTGATAGTAGATTTTTCAACTATAGACTTAAATTTGTTAACTTCTTTAGTTAGCCTTTCATTGTCTTCTGAAAGTAATTTATTATTTTTCTGAGTTATATCATAGCTTTCAGCAAGAGATAGATTTTTCTGATTTAGCTTTTTATTCTTTAACCTAAGCTTCTTATATTCAAAGTATAGATCATGAAGAGCATCATGAAGTTCATCAAATGTAAAATCAGATTGAGCTTCAGTATGTACTTGATTTTTGAATGAGAAATCACTTTGTGTTCGAGTACATACCTCATCTTCAGGTGCTCCAAAGCATAGATTTTCAGTTTCAGTTTGATGCTCTTCTTCTTCGGAACTAGTTTCAAATTTACTAGAAACGTTAGTGCATTCATATTTAACTTCAAGCATATTCCATATTTCCTTAGCAGTTATGCAAAAAGATATGCTATTAAGTTCACTATCATCTAATGCACAATATAGAATATTCATGGCTTTTGCATTTTGCTGAGCCCTTTCTTTATCATGATTAGTGTTTGTGTGTAGCCCATTGACTATGATACTCCATAAATCGTAGTCATGTGCTTGAATGAAAATGCGCATGCGTGCTTTCCAATATGTGTAGTTTATACCATCAAATAGTGGAGGTCTATCAATTAATTGTCCCTCACTCATAGAATATCCCACTTGGGTTGTCATGATCTTTAACTCTTGATTGTGAGATCAATGAGTACTATTAGAGCACCTTGCTCTGATACCACTTGTTGCCCAAGGTGACAATCCAAAAGGGGGGGGTGAATTGGTTTCTTCTAAATTTTAGTGCTTTTAAAACTTTCTTAGTTAAATGCGATGGATGCTTTCTTAGGTTATTTGAGTGAGTTAAACTAATGCAAGAATAGAAAGTAAAGCAAGAGAAAATGAAAGCACAAACACAATCCAAACACAACAATATATAGTGGTTCGGTGCTCTCCTTAGCACCTACGTCCACTCCCCAAGCGTACCCTTGGAAATTCACTATAATCTCGCGGATTACAGTTGGATTATTTTTCGGGCTCACAATCCAAAAACCTTGTTGGTTTTACGGGCTCACCAACGAACCTATACAACTTTGGTTTTCCGGGTTCACCAAAAACCTTATTGGTTTTGCGGGCTCACCAACGAACCTTTACAACTTTGGTTTTCCGGGTTTACCAAAAACCTTTGTTGGTTTTGCGGGCTCACCAACGAACCTTTACAAAGTATTCAAACAAATGAAAAGAAAAGATTTAAACTCCTAAATGAGCATATGAAACAATATAAACTACAAAGAAGAGTTAGAAAGTATTTATCGCTTTGAAGTGGCTTTGCTCTTCTTTGTCAAGGATGCTTCACTCTTCAAGGGAGGATGGAGCTCTTGATGCCTCTTTGAATCTGCTCAATCCCTTTCTTTGATTCTTGAATGAAGCCCTTGGATGAAGCTTGCCTTGCTAGGGTTCTCTCTTGAATGCACTTGATGTATTTTCCCAAAAGCTTGCTTCCTCTGATGAATACTCCCTCTTAAATACTTCTCCAACCTCCAAATAGTCCTTTCTGACCGTTGGATTGAAGAAACTAGCCGTTTATAGCCGTTGGGAGTCCAAAAAGCATTTCTGCACAACTAGCCGTTATGTTCAGCCCGTGTTTGGGTCGGCTCAACCTGTCCTTGGGTCGACCCAACCTTTACTTGGGTCGACTCAACCATTTCTTGGGTCGACCCTCTCAGAAAACACAGAAACTTGAAATTCAGCCTTCTGTTGCCTTGGGTCGACCTAACCTTTCTTTGGGTCGACCCAAGGTCAGCTTCAGAAAATTCAGAGCCTTGAATTTCAGCCTTTCTTCACTTGGGTCGACTCAACCTTTCCTTGGGTCGACTCAAGGTTTACTTGGGTCGACTCAACTTCTTCTTGGGTCGACCCTCTCAGTAAATCCAGAGAGCATTCTTCCTTTGCATTTTGAGGTTCTTTGGAGGTTGGGTCGACTCTTGCTTACCTTGGGTCGACCCAACTCACTGTTCATTTGTGCTGTTTTTGCAGGAGTGTGCCAGATGATTCCTCGATGTGCCGGGGTCGACCCAATCAACCTATGGGTCGACTCAATCCACACTTTGCTGCATTCTCAAGGTTAGTTTCATCCAAATGAACAAGACCATATATATATTTCCAATTAAGCAAATGTACTGAGAGCAATGAACTTATAAATGAAGTATCAATTTTAACTTATAGCATACTCTAGAGAATTGCTTGTTAATCATCAAAATAACACTATCATCCTCAGTGAAATCTCCCCCTATATTATTCAAAATTTGCCAATTTGACTTTTTGAATGGCTCCCCCTTTCATTTATAATTCATTAGCAATGAAACTTCAAAAATTTGAGATATCATATGAGTTTCAGGTTATGTATCGGGGTGCGAGAGGAGCGTGCCAAGTTCTGAATTATGATAGAGATTTTTGATCTGATGATTTTCATTGTTACAAATTGCTCCCCCTTAGATATATAAGCTTTCTTATATGATTTTCAATTTGTTTGCCCATTTATTTCTCTTTTCGTTTCATAACTTCTTTACTCACTCTTTCTCACAAAGTTAATACTCTTTCTTTAAACACTATCTTTACTTCTCCCAAAATTAATAATCTTTCTTAACTTCTCAAATGAAATACTCTTTCTTTTCTTAAAGTGAATATTCTATCTTTTCTTCTCCTCCTTTATATACTCTTTCCTTCTCTTCTCCTTTATATACTCTTTCCTTCTCTTCTCCCCCTTTTTGTTATCATCAAAAACATATATATGGGAAAAGATGCAATTAAGAACAAACTTCAGACTTCATTGATCACAATAGGAACATTTTCATACATTAATGCCCAAAATAAAAGCAGATACAATGTTCCTTAATCAAAGTTTAAAGATGCATGATAAACATAAAATACATATGAGAACTAGATACATATCCTAGGCTTTAAACAAGATCGTGAGACTTTTCCGGATAGCTTGACTACGGCTCTCTTGGGTCCCATTTCTCCAAGATCTTGAAGTATTCTACTGTTTGGAGATAATTGGAGAAGATTTGAGAGTGAGGAATAGGGTTTTCGGAAGAGGACAAAGGGTAAACAGTGCCCTAGATATGCTCTCGGGTCCCATTTTAACAGTGGGGTCCCGACGTTGGGTCGACTCAAGATTTTTCTTAGGTCGACTCAACGTTGGGTCGACCCTATTCTGGGTTGGGTCGGCCCAAGTGCAGAATTTTTCTTTTCTCTTCCTTTTTGCTTCTAAAAATTTTCTTTGCTTCCAATCCTTATAAACTCTTTATGGGACAATGATACATGAGTAAGGAATCTATAGATAACAAATTTGACTCATGTTTCATGGGTTTTTAGAAATGGGAGGAATGTATCATGAGACTGCTTGCTCCCTTTTATATCTCTTCAATAAAAAAGGATCACATATGCCTAATTTCCTCCTTAGCGTGCAGAATCTATCTTCACTCAAGGGTTTCATAAATATGTCGGCTAATTGTTTTTCAGTGCATATATGTTCAATACATATGTTTCCATTTTGCACATGATTCCTAATAAAATGATATCTTATTTCTATGTGTTTGGCTTTAGAAATGAGACATTTAAGATGTGAGCCAAAAAAAAAAATCTCTAACTGTAGATTCCAAAGATATTTTTCAAATCAAGTGTAGATGGAATCTTTTTCAAGTTATTTCAAGAAGTATCAAGAATAATATTCAAGGAAAGGCACGGATGAATATCCAACATTTTTTTTTTAATATATTAAGTATATAGCAAAATGAGAGCAATCAAATTAATTTTCAGAGTATAGTATAAGAGTAGATAAAGATCAAAACTTATATGCTCGAAAAATATAAAATTATGTTGAATCGTTAATTCTTAATGACTTCAAAGTTCTTTCATGATATAAAAGTATTGGGGCATAGATACCAAAACATGAATTTATGCAATGTAGGATACATAAAATTCAGGGCTTTGAAAGTTCTTTTAAAGCTCTCTTAAAGACTTTCTTTTACTCCTTTAAAGATCATATCATCAAAATCAATTAGAATGAATTGGCTCAGGATTGAAATACTAAAGTGCAAGCCAATAAGAACTCATAAGTAGATTCCAAGATAAATTTTCGATACTAAGACAGATGGAATCCTTTTCCATTAGTTTTCAGAAATAAATGATTTACCGATGAATATAGATGGAAATCCAACTTTCAAAGGATATTCAATGAAGCGCAAAGTTTAATACCACTTTACATTTAATATTCTTTGTCTCATCTTTAGATGTGAATTTATACGATTAAGTTCTATATGATCTCTCTCTCTGAAACTTTCTTTCTCCCTCTTAATTAATCATTCCATTTGAGAGTTTAGAGTTTGAGGATAATCTTCAATAAAGAGATTGAGTATTTAAAGCTCCCCCTCAAAAGATGCATTTTTTTTTAATATTTTTTTTTTGTTCTTCTATAATATCAAGAATGTAGAATGATCCAGAATTTTTTTTGAAATATTTTAAGCTTTAGGATCATTAACTCTCTTCTTAAGAATAGTTTTTTTTTGGCAATGTATATATGAAGCACCAAAAAAATTTTTTAATATCAAAATAATATCATATGTTTAGAAACATTTGTTCGCAATCAAGATCATTGAAAAACACATCATTTAGACCAATATTAGTACACTTTGAAGATAAGAAATGATATGTTTCAGATGCGTATCGGTGCAAGCAATCAAGGCATCAGAATTATTCTATTTTTCTTAAGCTGTAGTTTTATCTAGAAATTCATATTGAGTTTAAGCTTTTATACAAAATCAGATTCTGAATTTCATAAAGATTCTCAAGGAGGCTTTCAAGGTTGTAATTTGAGATATGTATCTTCTCATTTGTTGCTCATCTTAAACTATTAGGATTGAAAACACATATTTCAAAAACATTAGAGTACATCCAGAATCTTTGTAATTCATATTGAATTTTGGTACAAATTGGAGAACATTATGTACTAATGTTAGGCAAGTTGAAAGATAAATTAGAATCAATCCATTTTGCCTAATTTGCAAATTCAAATTATTCTTTTCTTTTATTTTTCAAAATATATTCATTAAAACAAAATGATGTTGTTGTTGGTAATAACATGTTTCAATCAAATTTTATAGGCATGAAGCATTACAAGTTATATTTAGGAAGGATCTTTGCTATTGAATATTGAAAACACATAATTCAAAATATCATGTCACATGCAAAACATATTATGTGTTAAGTCATGCATTAAAATATTAAGAGCAAGCATGTCAATGATCAAAATCAATTCTTTTCAAATAAACTCCTCCTATTTAAATATAATCTTGCACTGATTTCATCCTTAAAGTGTGTTTTCAAGTGATTTAAAAATTTGACTTGATTCTTGTTATATACTTTCATTTTTACCTTCTTATGCTCTATACTCTATTTGCTCCCTATCCGGTGGAGTTGGAAGGGGCACGAGGTACTACCACTAGCCTCCCTCTTGTGCCGTCCCTAATATACCCTACACCGAATAGTTGGGTCAAATAGTGCCGGGTACTACCACTAGCCTCCCCATTGGCACCATCCCTATGATGAGCAATATAGAAATGTTAAAATGTTCACTTCAAACTCTCCCTGTTTACGTGTAATTGATTACGGATTTTATCCCTTCCAAAAGAATGCTCACACAAGTCTCACAACTATGCTAAATATATTATGCTTGCGCTGCTTTTACTTAAGATTGGAGTATTTACTTAGCTTTTACTTCTTCTGAGCAATGTTCATTTTCTTTTTCTTTATCTCTCTCTCTTTTTGTTATTTTCAAGTAGTTACATGAAAGAGCAGAATAAAGAATTAATCTAATATGCTGCATATAAATATATATCATGCAAGCAGCATTTTTATTATGCCCAATGATTCATAGCTTATCACAAGTTATTTTGAATTAGAAACTTGAAGCATAAACTTGTGTATTTCATGGTTATGCATTATACAGGCAAAAGTGAACTTCAATTTAATCATACCATGAAACAATTATCATTAGCATGAGAATGAAGCATGATATCAAGATGATCAGCAATTAAGGGTTTAATCATGCTACCATATAATTTCAGACTATTGATTTTGCTCAACTAACTCACAAGAGAAGAGTTTAGATTACCAGTGCATTTAGCATTCTTCAAGCCAAATACATTTTAGATTCTTTACACCTTTGGCTGAAGAAAATCTTCCTCTTTTTTTTGTTTCCAAGGGAATGTTTATTGTATCTTTCATCGAGGTGTCCTTCAAGTTGAAATTTCTTGCTCACAAATCCTGTATCATTAGCAAAATCTTTTTCTTTTCTTGAAGGCAATTCATTAGGTTCTCTAGGATACAAAAACATTCATACAACATATTTCTTAACTAGATGACTCAACATGAGACATGATAATAATTGAATTTGAGTCACTTTACTCAAGAGATTGCCTAAATATAAGCAAGCACAAGTCACTTGAACTAAAGAGATAAGTTTTATTAAATAATGTGGTTCAAGGACACCCATGTGAGGCAATAAGAAGATTTATCAAAGTCAAACCAATTTCTTATTTTCAGAAGCAATTCAGCTTAGATTCTATTTGCTTAAGATAATTATCAATAAGATATACCAGTTAAGTTTTAATCAAATTATCTTAAATAGTTGTTTCTATCAAAATTCTGGTTATGGTTCGGCTTTCAATACAAATAATCTTGTTTCAGAGAGATAGGCAATTTTCTTTTAGATTAATTAAGATTTTATATTTGACTTATGGGAGATGGTTCAAAGGAATTAATATTCATACTTTTAGAATATTTTTATGCTCAGATTAAACATGACGTGTTAACATTAATCAGTAGAATTTGAGATAATTTTATGTAAGGATATTAATCATTCAATCAAGGATACAATGATTATACTAAATGAAACACTTTAAAGATCAGATTTATTAATCTTAGATTTTTAGAATAGTCTTGAGAATTACTTATAAAGGAAAAACAATCCATTGTTATAAAACTTTTTAGTAGAATTTCCATTATGATCACGACACATTAATCATTTATGATTGAAACATATGATGCATACATGCGACTTATAGAGTAAATCATAATATATTTCAAATAATCACATAAGAAATGAGTGATATAATGATAAATTATACTCATACCTTTACAAATAATGAAATAAGATTTCATAAGTATTGTGCTCAATAAAGTTTTAACATGAAGGTATGAAATCAGCATTAAGTGTTTATACTATAGAGGGAATTTAGATTTTGTAAACTTGAAGAAGAAGGTTATATATATCCATTCATTGTTTTCTTATCATGATGCAAGCACTAGAAAGTTTCATGCTAAAATCGTTGAGATAAGATTTAACATATGAGGCATTTAAAAACTTTGATGCAGAGAGTATCGTAATTTCATAAAAGGATAATTTTGATACACGATGTAGAATGTTAAATCTTATACTAGATCTAATGAATAAATTGAGACTTATCTTTAATTATGTGTCAAAGCACCCATTTGTATGAAAATTTCATTTGTTCCATGGGTAGCTTGGCACACTTACATCTATACCCTCATATTTTCATTTTGGGTACCCAAGCTTGCTCGGGTCCTTGAGGGTTAGTGCATGTGGTTCCTTTTGGAATCCAAATCTGTTTAATTGCAATAACTTTACCATTTGATTTATTCGTATTTGAACCATAGGTAAAGTTTTTATGCCCAATCTTTTTATGTTTGAAATAAGTTATCTTATTTGATGGTTTGCCTGGCGAATTGATAACCTTTTTCTTTAGGGGTTTATTATTGAGCAAAGGAATCCAACCAAGTCTTGATTTATCAAAAACAGCATGTTGGCTTTCAAACATCGTTTTTAATCTTTCTAAACTTACAGTGAATTTGTTAATAAAAGATTTCAATTGGTTAACTTCTTCACTTAAGTTTTGATTTTCTTTAATTAAATTCTGATTTTTTAGAATCAATTCTTCCGAATTTAATCTTAAGCGTTCATTCTCAGAGTTTAATTTGTCTCTCATTTTAGCGGAAGAATTTCTTTCTTCTGACATTTCCAGATTTATCTTTTTAAGATTTTTATTTTTCGTAGCTAATTTTCTACATTCACCATACAAATCATGAAAAGCATTTAATAGTTCATCATAAGAGAATTCTTCCTGAAATTCATTAGGTGTGAAATCAGATTCAGATTTTACCTTATCTTCTTGTGCCATAAAGCATAAGTTAGTTACCTCTTGTAGTTCTTTGGAGCTAGTATCATTATTGTTGCTCCTCACTTTCATTTTCTTG
Source organism: Phoenix dactylifera (assembly GCF_051530095.1). NCBI lineage: Eukaryota > Viridiplantae > Streptophyta > Magnoliopsida > Arecales > Arecaceae > Phoenix > Phoenix dactylifera. Next base: position 14,374,728 of record NC_143200.1, read on the forward strand.
CTTGACTCTTCCTTGGTCAAGACTTTCTTGCTTTTTATCTCTTTCTTCCTTTCTTCTTGCTTCCTCTTCTTCTTTGTCTTTAGGAAGCTTTTGAATTTTTCGGTGTTTGGGTATGGATCCTTGTTTTCATCACCGAATTCTTCATTTGTTGTTCTTTCTTCCGGATTGGGAGATTCAACATCGTTTTCTGCAGGCCCACTGTTAGTATGTAATTGAAGCACATGTGAGCTAATCTGAATATTGTCATAAATATTTTCTAAAGTATCCCAGATTTCCTTAGCAGATAAGCATGCAGAGATTTTATTAAATTCAGTTTCATGGATAGCACAATATAGTATGTTCATAGCATTAGCATTCAATTGTGCTAAGTCTTTTTCATTAATAGTGTGAGAGAGTGAGTGAGGGCCTCTAGTAATGATATACCATAATTCATAGTTTGAAGCTTGAATGAATATCCTCATTCTAGCTTTCCAATAAGTGTAGTTTGTGCCATTAAATAGAGGTGGTCTATCAATTAATTGTCCCTCTCCTACAGAACATCCCACTTGGGTTGTCATGATCTTTAACTCTTGATTGTGAGATCAATGGGTACTATTAGAGCACCTTGCTCTGATACCACTTGTTGCCCAAGGTGACAATCCAAGAGGGGGGGGTGAATTGGTTTCTTCTAAATTTTGGTGCTTTAAAAGTTTTCTTAATTAAGTGCGGTGGATGCTTTCTTAAGCTATTTGAATGAGTTAAACTAGTGCAAGGATAGAGGATAATGCAAGAATAAATGTAAACACAAGCACAACACAAACACAACAATATATAGTGGTTCGGTGCTCTCCTTAGCACCTACGTCCACTCCCCAAGCGATCCCTTGGGAATTTACTATAATCTCGCGGATTACAGTTGGATTGTTTTCCGGGCTCACAATCCAAAAACCTTTGTTGGTTTTACGGGCTCACCAACGAACCTATACACTTTGGTTTTCCGGGTTCACCAAAAACCTTTGTTGGTTTTACGGGCTCACCAACGAACCTTTACACTTTGGTTTTGCGGGCTCACCAAAAAACCTATGTTGGTTTTACGGGCTTACCAACGAACCTTTGCACTTTGGTTTTGCGGGCTCACCAAAAAACCTATGTTGGTTTTACGGGCTTACCAACGAACCTTTGTTGGTTTTACGGGCTCACCAACGAACCTTTACAAAGTGTTTAACAAATAAAAAGAAAAGATTCAAACTCCTAAATGAGCATATAAAACAATATAAACTACAAAGAAGAGTTAGAGAGTATTTATCGCTTTGAAGTGACTTTGCTCTTCTTTGTCAAGGATGCTTCACTCTTCAAGGGAGGATGGAGCTCTTGATGCCTCTTTGAATCTGCTCAATCCCTTTCTTTGATTCTTGAATGAAGCACTTGGATGAAGCTTGCCTTGCTAGGGTTCTCTCTTGAATGCACTTAATGTATTTTCCCAAAAGCTTACTTCCTCTAATGAATACTCCCTCTTAAATACTTCTCCAACCTCCAAATAGTCCTTTCTGACCGTTGGATTGAAGAAACTAGCCGTTTATAGCCGTTGGGAGTCCAAAAAGCATTTCTGCACAACTAGCCGTTATGTTCAGCCCGTGTTTGGGTCGGCTCAACCTGTCCTTGGGTCGACCCAACCTTCACTTGGGTCGACTCAAACATTCCTTGGGTCGACCCTCTCAGAAACCACAGAAACTTCAATTTCAGCCTTTCTTCCCATGGGTCGACCCAACCATTCTTTGGGTCGACTCAAAGTTCACTTGGGTCGACTCAAATTCTTCTTGGGTCGACCCTCTCAGTAATTCCAGAGAACCGTTTTCTGTCTGTCTTTCTGTCTTGCCCTTTGGGTCGACCCTCTCAGAGTTTGGGTCGACTCAAGCTTGGGTCGACTCAACCACTGTGTGGGTCGACCCTCTCAGTGAATCCAGAGAGCATTCTTCCTTTGCGTTTTGAGGTTCTTTGGAGGTTGGGTCGACTCATGCTTACCTTGGGTCGACCCAACTCACTGTTCATTTGTGCTGTTTTTGCAGGAGTGTGCCAGATGATTCCTAGATGTGCCGGGGTCGACCCAATCAACCTATGGGTCGACTCAATCCACACTTTGCTGCATTCTCAAGGTTAGATTCATCCAAATGAACAAGACCATATATATATTTTCAATTAAACAAATGTACTGAGAGTAATGAACTTATAAATGAAGTATCAATTTAACTTATAGCATGCTCTAGATAATTACTTGTTAATCATCAAAATAACACTATCATCCTCAACTGGGAACCCCATCCCACAACACAGCCCCCCCAGTGGGAAGGTCTGTGCGTGGGCGGGGCCCTCCTTCTAACGCCATCTGTTGCGAAATTTTCACCCCGGCAACAGCCCGCACACCGGCCGAGCAGGGAAAGCGAATGCGTCCCCACCGAGGTATTGTCCGCTCTGGGCTCCGTGGGCGCGGAGCTCGCACGGGGTGCGCACCCACCCGCAGGCGCGGAGCTCGTACGGAGGGATTGGGCGTCCCTCACGGTTTTGTCCCCAAAAGGCGCCTCGGTAAGAAGAGGTTATTGAGCCCCTCATTTAAGGCACAGACCTTTCCGCTGATTAACCGATGTGGGACTAAACTGGGAATCCCATCCCACAACAATTAGGATAGGAACGTCCCTGACCTTTGACAAAATCTGAGCTAGGCCGTGCCTAAAATTGCCATAGAACTCTTTAACCATGTCGGGGTAGGTCAGAAGGTCCAGTGAACATATATATACTCCCATCCCATTTCTTTTAGATTTGTCCCAATGTGGCTCTAAAAACTGGAAATCTACCTTTCTACCGGTAGACACCATTTGGATGGACAATGTGGTGAACGATATAAGTCTAGGAATGGGAGAAAGTGGTGACGGAATGGGTGAGGATGGAATGGATTCTTGTTGAGATGGTGACGGATTTGTAGGTTCCACCGTTCTGTCCAATCGTGCTTTAGATCTTCTTTCTTGTTGCATGATTGGTTGCTTTCTCTTGAAACCATATGTGATTTTGTTGCCCAGTAGATACAACCCAAGATGGAGGGTGAATTGGGTCTTTTAAAACTTTTATACTACTTCTAAAACTTTTCAATTAATTATGCTAAGTTGTATAGATGCACAGTGGAATTTAAACTTAGCAACAGTTTAATTTTAATCTTATTAAGATTAAAACTATTAAGCAGCGAACTCAATAAAAGATTAATCTAAGTTTGCCCAAGCATGCAATTCAATACAATGAGTCTTAATGCAGTTTTATTGAATGAGACTTGATTAAGTAAATTGAATATGCTCGCAACTAAAGGATGCGCAGATAAGAGTTAAGTAAGCAATTTATCTAAGTAAGTAAGTGAGAAAGTTAGACAATGACAGAAAGCATCACAAATACAACAAACATATAGTGATTCGGTGCACCCCAGCACCTACATCCACTCCCCAAGACCTCTTGGGAATTTCACTATAATCCTTCAGATTACAGCCGGTTGTTTTACAAGCTCACAACCTAACTTGTTGTTTTCACGAGATCACAACGAACTCGGTCGGTTTTCACAGGCTCACCGACTAGAACCATCCGATTATTTTTCCGGGTTCACAATCAAATCCAGTTGGTTTTTCCCGGTTCACCAACCACAACCTTACACCGTTGGTTTTTCCTTTGGCTCACCAACAAACCTTAACCCCTTGATTCAATCCCTTGATTGAATCAAGTTACAAGATATTAAAACAAAAAAATAAATACAAACTTCTTAAACAAGCAGATATAACAATGTAAATAAATAGAGTAAAGAGAAGAAGCCTTCAAACAGATTTTGTAGATGAAGGAACTCGGCTTCTTCTTTACTTGACCCTCTTCTGATTTCGCACGAGGTAGAGGATCACTGAGGCAGCACACAATCGGAGAGGAAGCTTTGGGATTCACTCGGATACTCTTCTTCACTCTCTTTTGCTTTGAATGGCCCTTTTGTGCTTATGGAAGGTTTCTCTAGAAATCCCTTTGAAAAATCTTTCCTATGTGTTCTCTCCCACTTTCTTAGCTTCTCTCCTAGCTCTCTTCTTGATTTTATAGCTTTGGATGGCGTGGAAACAAAGATCTAGCCGTTAGAGACAAAAATAGAGCCGTTGGAGTTGAGAAAAAACTAGCTGTTATGCCTCCCAACGTGTTCGAGTCGACTCGGCTGAAGCAGGAGTCGACTTGGCTGAAGCAGGAGTCGACTCTGTTGGGAGTCGACTCTGTTGGGAGTCAACTCGGCTGGGAGTCGACTCGAGCACTGTAGCGTTGAAAATCAACTCTCTGTCTTTTTGTCTGTTCTCAATCGGAGTCGACTCGCAGAGTCTCGGAGTCGACTCGAGCACTGTTCCTTGAAACTCCAGAGTGCCAGAGTCGACTCTGAACTTCCAAGAGTCGACTCGAGGACTATTCTTTTGAATCTTTCTTTGAATTTGCCCTCCAACTTGAATCCTTTAAACTTGAACCTTAGGCCAATGAAGTGTAGCTTTTTTCCAACTTTTCTTAAGAGCTTTTGAGACCTTCTTGTATTTTTTCAACTTGCTATGTTCCTTGCAAAACAAATTATTTTTCTTCTTGCAACACAAACATTAGTAATTATACTTCAAGGTTTTGTGATCATCAAAATCAATCTTTAAATCAATCTTTGGGTCATCAATCTCCCCCTTTTTGATGATGACAAAACTTGGAGTATGTGCAATATAAAATAGATTGTGTTCTAGAACTAATGCATAGCTAAGTTGCATGAAGTAGAAAACATATATCTTTAAAATATACTTCATGATAATGCTTTAGATTTAATCAACTTAACATAATCAACACATAAAGCATTATGAGCATATACTCAAATATTTCTCCCCCTTTTTGACAACATCAAAAAGGTTGCAGGATAATGAAACATTAAGCACAAAGATAATGATACTCAAATATTTTTTTCCCTTATTGTACTCTGATTTTCAGTTAATGCATGTCAAATTATTGCAAGAATATGAATCATATAACTCAAGGCAATAATGTCAGAATAAGATTAATTAGCATTGATCAGAGCCAATTAAGATGATTTCAGAGTAAATTATAATGAGAGCACATCGAATGTGATTCCAAAGATAGTTTTCAAATCAAGTGTAGGTGGAACCTTTTTCAAGTTAATTCAAGAAGTATCAAGACTGATATTCAAAGAAGGCACGAATGGAAATCTAACCCCCTTTTTTTGAAAGATCTTTAATAACAATTATGAAAGCTTGTTCATTTAAGATCTTTTGCCCAATATATTAAATATATAGCAACATGAGAGCAATCTAATCAATTTTTTGAGTATAATATCAAAACTTATATACTCGAAAAATATAACATCATGTTGGATCATTAATTCTGAATGACTTCAAAGTTCTTTTATGATATAAAAACATTGGGGCACAAAATACCGAAACATGAATTCATGCAATTTATGATATATCTTAGAGCATACATAAAATTCAAAGCTTTGAAGGTTCTTTTAGAGTTCTTTTAAAGATTTTCTTTTACTCCGTTAAAGAGAAACACATTTTGATACATATAAAAATGAATTGGCACAAAATTGAAGTTCTAAAGAGCAAGCCAATAAGAACTCATTAGTGAATTCCAAAATAGATTTTCTAATAAAGATAGATGGAATTCGTATTCAACACATTATTCTCCCCCTTTTTTATTAAACTAGAGGCTCTTAAGATCAACTGTTTGAATTGTAATTTGGTTCATGATTGATGCATAAAATATATTAACCAAATAGTAAACCTCAATGTGTATTACAGAGATTTTCATATTTAAATTTCAAATATTTATATAATGGAGAGTATTAGGATCACTTCTCATTTAGTATTCTTTCTCTCTCCTTTAGTTATGGATTTATGCGGTTAAGTTCCATATGATCTCTCCTCCTGAAACAATCTTTATAGAACTCAACTCAAGGCAAGCAATGGCAACATAAAGAGGTTCATCAAAATCAATCCATAAAACATCCAAGGAATGCATCAAGTGAAAGTGACTTTTAAATAAGATACAATATCTAAAGCTTCCCCTCAAAAGATGCATTCTTCTTTAATTATTCTTTTCTTTTTGTTGAATTTCAGATTTTGATGATAAGCGTGAATAAAACTGAAATTCTATGATATCAAGAATGTAAAGTGATCTAGAATTATTCAAAATTTGTAGCAATCACTCTTTTTAATCTTTCAAGAACAAGTTATGCTTCCTCTTAATCTTTGAGAAAATATTCTGAAATATTAATAAGAAAATAATTCATTTGAAGCTCAATTTCTTTCAAAAACAATTACATTTTCTTTCTTTTAAGAGTCATTTGAGTGAGCTAAAATGTTTCTAGCTTTAAGATCATTCACTCTTTTAAAAATAGCTTTTTCTTTTAGTGATGGAAACAACAATCATGCAGAGAGGGATATAGAAGATCATTCAAGTGAATGTTTATAGAATTTAATTTCTTACTCATAGATTCATAGCAATGTATACATGAAATACAATGAATCTTTTTAATATCAAAATAAAGTCATATATTTAAAAATATTTGTTTGCAATCAAGATCATTGAAAAATACATCATTTAAACCAATTTTAGTGCACTTTAAAGATAAGAAATAATATGTTTCAGATGCGTATCGGAGCAATCAACCAAGGCATCAAAATTAATTCTGTTTTTCTTAAGTTAAAATTTTTATTTAGGAATCATATTGAGTTATTCTCCTGAATGATGCGATCATTGAAGCATATAACTAAGGTTACAAAGATGTAACGATATAAGCATTTTTTAAATTAAGTTTAAGCTTTTATAGAAAATCGGATTTTGAACTTCATAAAGATTTTCAAGGAGACTTTCAAAGTTATAATTTGAGATATGTATCTTCCACATTGTAGCTCATCTTAAATCATTACGATTGAAAATATATATTTCAAACATATTAGAGCATATTCAGAATATTTGTATTTAATGTTGAGTTTTGGTACAGATTAGAACATTATGTACCAAAGTTAGGCAAGTTGAAAGATAAAACAAAATCAATTCATTTTGCCTAAATAGAGATATCATTCTCTTCTTCTTTTTACAAATTTATTCAACTTTCATATTTCAAAGATGATTGTGAACGACAAATCTGAAATTTCTTTTCAATAATACCAAAAAAAATTCTATATAGTATTTCAAACATTCAATCAAATTATCCAAGCATGGAGCATTACAAAATATTGAGAACCCATAATTCAAAACATCATGCCACATGCAAAATATATTATGTGTTAAGTCATGCATTAAAATATTAAGAACAAGTATGTCAATGATCAAAATCAATTCTTTTTAAATAAACTCCCCCTATTTAAATATAATCTTGCATTGATTTCATCCTTAAGGTGTGTTTTCAAGTGATTAAAACTTGACTTGATTCTTCTTATATACTTTCATTTACTTTGTCATTCATTTTCTCATTTTTCTTTTTTGAATTTCTTTCCTTAACCAATTAACGAACATTTTGATTTTGTTTTTTTTTTGTTTTTACTTTCTTATGCTCTATACTCTATTTGCTCCCTATCCAGTGGAGTTGGAAGGGGCACGAGGTACTACCACTAGCCTCCCTCTTGTGCCGTCCCTAATATACCCAACACCGAATAGTTGGGTCAAATAGTGCCGGGTACTACCACTAGCCTCCCCATTGGCACCATCCCTATGATGAGCCATATAGAAAGGTTAAAATGTTCACTTCAAATTTTCTCTATTTAAGTGTAATTAATTATGGATTTTATCCCTTCCAAAAGAATACTCACACAAGTCTCACAAATATGCCGAATATATTATGCTTGTTCATTTCCTTTTCTTTTTCTCTCTCTCTTTTTGTTATTCTCAAGTAATTTACATGAAATAGCAGAATAAAGAAATAATCTTATATATCATATAGATGTATATCATGCAAACAACATTTTCATTATGCTCAAGGATTCATAACTTCTCACAAGTTATTTTAAATCAAAATTTTAAGCATAAACTTGTGTATTTCATGGCTATGACATAGGCAAAGATATATTTTAGTTTGGGCAAACCATGAAACAATTTCTAAAAGCATAAGTCAATCAATACATATATAGACATGATATCAAGAAATTAATAATTAAAGACTTTAATCAAGCCATAATAAGATTTAAGTTATTGACTTTGCTCAGCTAATTTATAAGAGAGGTATCTGAATTACCGATTCATTCTGCATTCTTCAAGTCAAATACCTACTAGATTTCTTATGTGTAAACTTTTGGCTGAAGAAGGTCCCCTTTCTTGGTTACATGTGAGTGTTTATTGTATCTTATGTGGAGGTGTCCTTCAGGTTGAAATCTCTCATTTTCTTGCTTAAGGATTGTGCATTATTAACAAGATTTTTTTCTTTCTTGAAGGAAAGTCATTAGTTTCTTCAAGATACAACATATTTCTTAACTAGATGACTCAACATAAGATATGACAATAATTGAATGTTGAGTCACTTTACTCAAGAGATTGCCTAAATATAAGCAAGCACAAGTCACTTGAACTAAAGAGACAATTCTATTAAGCAAGATGGCTCAAGGACAAACATGTGAGGCAATAGAAAGATTCACCAAGATCAAATCAATTTCTTGTTTTCAAAATTAATTTAGCTTAGATTCTATTTGCTTAAGATAATTATCAATAAGACATGCTAGCTAAGTTTTAATCAAATTATCTTAAACAGTTATTTCTATCAAAATTCAGATTATGATTCATTTGTCATCAATAAAATATGATTCATTAGAGTTAGATTGAAGTCTTGCACAAGGGCACATAATGAGCATACAATCTGGTCTACTAGCTGTATGATAAAATAATTATTCTATCATGCTTCAATACAGTTTTAAAACAATAGATCTACCTTGCTCATCCTTTTCAAATTCTACAAGATGGGGTCATAGACATACCTTCTTCATGCCAATCTTCTATAAGAGTTTTCTTGTGGACTAACTTTGATCAATGAAGATCCCCTTTCTTGTTTGTCTTAATTTGGAGTTCGAGAAAAAATGTTAATTCATTCATCATACATATTTCAAACTCACCTTGCATGAGCTTAGTGAAATTTTCATATAAATCTTCATTAGTAGAACCAAAAATGATGTCATCAATGTATATTTTGAGCAAATAAGATATCACAAATTCTTCTTTTTAATGCATAGATTTATCACTGTTACTTTCTATCAAAAAGGTTACTCAAGCTTTTATATCATGCTTTTGGTGCTTGTTCCAAATCATATATTGCTTTATCATATTTGTAATGAGTATTTTCAGATAAGGTGGTTATTTTACATAGATCTTCTTTAATGAAATAACCACATAGGAGTGCATTCTACACATTCATTTGACAGAATATAAAGCTCATAAAGCAAGCAAATGATAATGGTGATCTTTACTTCTAATCATGCAAGAATTTTATTTAGATCTATTTCATCTTTTCTTGAATGAATCTTTTAGTAGTCACCAATTTTTCTTCATTAAGTGCATTTATGAAAAACTCAATTTGCTTCTAATTATTAACAAGTTTTCAGATTTTATCGGCAAGATTTCAAATTCTATCTCTTTCAAAAATAATTTAGTTTAACTTGACCAATTATAATCTTGTTCATTCTTCTTAAGGTGTTTTAGTTTCAGATTGTTATATGTAAGCAAAAAGATTAACCATATACATATATAATCTGATCTTAGTGACTTGATGAAAGATCATTAGTCTCATAAAGAATAAAATGAATTGATATTTCTACAACTAGGATCTTTTCATTGAATATTCTATATGCATTGCTTGATGAATTGTCACGGCTCCTCAAATCGGGGCTGGACCGGACGCGGATCAAGGTATAAACCAGATCAGGTCGCTGGACGGGTTCGAGGTCTGACGGTGCTCTCTAGAGATTTGGGCAACTTGGAGACCAAATCTAGGCCCTAGGATCACCTAGGGAAACGTGTGCAAGATGTAGGTGGAATACCCAAGAGCATGGGGCCGTGGGCACGTGCTCCAAGGCGTGTATTGTTGAGAATACATGCTGGTTCATCATTAGGAGGAAAGCTGCTGCAACGAGACTGATTCAGCGTTGTGGGCTTATCTCGAAGCATGGACTGAATCCGGGAAATTGGGATGCATGGAAATGTGTGCCACTGATGGAGGAACGTGGCATAAGTCTCCAGAAGGCAAGGGACACGTTTTAACACGTTTTTATAACTGAAAACGTGTATGGTTAGAAGACGTGGCTGAAACGCTGTTTCCACGCGCTTTCACTTTGAGGGGCATTTTGGGAACTCTATAGAAGTCCGTTCAAAGTGGAAAAGGTGCCATCTGGAAGGATTCTTCATCCTGAATCCAACGAATCTAGTTTCATGGTAATCGGAGTTCGTTTGAGGCACGAACTTGGCTGTTTTATCTGATTGCGCAGAATCCTGCGGGAATCGGGATTTTCCTATCTTATCTAGAATTCATCCTTATCTTGTGCATGGGAAGTTGAGTTCGGGAGGGACTCCGGTAGAGCTGGAGAGGCCAAGAGAGCTTATTGTAATCAGTTGAGTGGTTATTCAATAAAGTTCTCTTCCCCTACATTTCTTCTTCTCCTTCATGGTGTTTTCTGGTGTTGTGTTTCGCTGCATTATTGTTGTTAGGCGTGACCTAAGTCATAGAGACTAGGTACCCACGCCAGGAAGGCTGATCGGTTATCTTTGATAGACTGAGCCGCACGTTGTTGGGATTCGCTTTGTAATCCCTTCGTTCGTGTCACTTGGTATCAGAGCCATACCAGAAATGAAAGAGACGACCTCTACGGTAACTTCCAAGGTGGGAATGGCGGACGCATCATCCTCGACCATGGATCCCAATCCAGCCTCAGGAGAAGGCACGGCGATGGGTGGAGCGCATCCAGTTGATGATTCTCTGTATGGGTTACGTATTGCATCTCCGGTTATCTCCGCCGACAATCGATTACGAAGGTGCGAGGCCCAAATAGCTGAGGTTGAAGGACGGATGGAGGACCTTGAGGGTAGGGACGCAACCCTCCGAGGTGAGATCGCCGCTCAGCTGAACCAGATTTCCTTCGATATGGAGCGGCGCTATAAGGAAGTGCTGCGGCGTAACGAAGAGTTGGAGATCATGGTGAAGGCTCTGCAAAATCAGGTGGTTGACCTTTTAAAGGAGAGTACCACCACAGGCGTATCCTCTTCTCCATTGACAATGGAGGTCGCAAGAGAGGCTACGCGCCCCCTGCACAAGCTTGATGTTCCCAAGCCACAAGAGTTCTGCGGACGACGGTCCGCGAAGGAGGTGGATAACTTTCTTTTCGCCGTGGAGCAATACTTGCAGGTTACCGGCGTGAGGGAGGAAGCCATGAAGGTGAGCACGGCGGCCATGTTCTTGAGGGATGTGGCGATGCTTTGGTGGCGACGTCGGGCCGACGATGTGAAGCGAGGGGCTGTTCCAATCACCACTTGGGTACAGTTCCAAACTGAACTTCGAAAGCAATTCTTCCCCGCGTTCGCTAAGGATGATGCTCGAGCACGACTACGGCGGCTCACGCAAAAGGGCGATGTGCGTGAGTATGTGCGAGAGTTCAGCGAATTGTTGTTGGAGGTACCAGACCTCAGCAACGAGGACTCTCTCTTCACTTTTCTTGACGGGCTCAAACCGTGGGCAAAGATGGAGTTGCAGCGAAGAGGAGTCCAGAGTTTGAACGAGGCGATAGCTCAAGCGAAGGCTCTCATCGAGTTCAAGACTCAACCCACAGCTCCCAAAGCCCAAGCATCGAAACAGGGCAAAGGTGGGGGAGCGAAATCAGGTCACAAAGGAGGTACAAAGGGCTCGAATCCGAGCTCCTCGAGTGGAGGGGCTTCCCAAGCGAAGGGCAAAGGGGTGGCGCAAGGTACCAGCACCATCTCATGCTATATTTGCAATGGACCGCACAAGGTGAAGGACTGTCCATTGAGGGGCAAGATAGCATCTATGGCGGTGGAGGAGAAGCAAGAGACCGACCAAAGGATGGGCTCACTCAGTCTCAATGCCCTGAAGGCCAAGGGGCCACGAGGTCTGCTCTATGCACCTATCTGCATTAGTGGTCACATCTTCCAGGCACTCATTGATACGGGTGCCACTGACTTCTTCGTGGATCTAGCTACGGCAAAGAGGTTAAATCTGAAGATTGAACATGATGAACACACGTTCAAGGCGGTCAATTCCGCAGAAGTGGCTACCAGTGGAACGTCGAAGGATGTTGAGATCCAATTCGGCGCATGGACCGGACGGGTGACAGCGGTGGTCGCCCCGATCGACGACTACGAGGTGGTCATCGGCATGTCTTTGCTTACCCAGCTACAAGCCATGATAAAGCCGGATTCAGATGTGGTGGTGGTCCTGAATCCGAGTGGAGCTTGCGTAGTTCCAGGGAAGCGAGTTAAAGGGACTCCGCAGCGAGTCCTATCGGCGATTCAACTTGCTAAGGGGCTGAGAAGGGGACTTCCAATATATATTGCGTCCCTTCAGGAGGAAGAACTATTGGAAGGAGAGGAGATTCCAACGCCCATCAAGGGTGTTCTCACTGAATTCGGGGATGTGATGCCCCCCGAGTTACCCAAGCAATTGCCGCCAGAAAGAGAAATCGATCATCGGATTGATTTGGTGCATGGAGCACGTCCACCAGCTCAAGCACCATATAGGATGGCCCCACCTGAACTCCAGGAGCTGAGGAGGCAGCTAACGGAATTGGTGGACAGCGGGTTCATTCGACCTTCGAAGAGTCCGTATGGAGCACCGGTACTTTTTCAGAAGAAGCACGATGGTTCGTTGAGACTCTGCATCGACTACAGGGCCCTCAACAAGCTCACGGTGAAGAACAAGTACCCCATCCCTCGGATTGATGATTTGTTCGATCAACTTGGCAAGGCACGATGGATTTCCAAGTTGGATCTTCGCAGCGGGTACTATCAGGTTCGCATGGCGGAGGAGGACATTGAGAAGACTGCATGTGTGACAAGGTACGGGAGCTTCGAGTACCTTGTCATGCCTTTCGGCCTCACCAACGCACCAGCAACTTTCTGTGCTTTGATGCAGCGTGTACTCCACGACTTCATCGATAAATTCGTGGTAGTATACTTGGATGACATTGTTGTATACAGCCGGACATTGGATGAGCATGTGGCACACCTGAGGCAAGTCTTCTCTACCCTACGGCAACACCAACTCTTTGTGAAGAAGGAGAAGTGTGTGTTTGCGCAACAGAGGGTGCCGTTCCTCGGGCACATCATTGGGGATGGAAGGCTCATGATGGATCCCTCAAAAATTTCAGCCATAGCCGAGTGGGAGGTACCTACACGTGCTACACACTTACGCTCTTTTCTTGGCTTGGCAAATTACTATAGGAGGTTCATCATCGGATATTCGAAGTTATGCGCCCCACTGACGGATTTGTTAAAGAAGGATCGACCATGGCGGTGGTCAAACCAATGTCAGGAGGCATTTGATCGTCTCAAGCAGGCGGTCACGGCGGAGCCGGTCCTCGTGCTACCGGACTTTTCTATTTCTTTTGAAGTCCACACCGACGCATCAGATTTTGCCATTGGAGGGGTGCTCATGCAGGAAGGGCACCCAGTGGCCTACGAGAGTCGGAAGTTGAACGACACCGAGCGCAGGTATACGGTTCATGAAAAGGAAATGACTGCAATTGTGCACTGTCTTCGAACCTGGCGTCATTACCTCCTCGGATCTAAGTTTGTGGTGCGCACGGATAACGTGGCCACAAGCTACTTTCAGACCCAACCAAAACTCACCCCCAAGCAGGCGAGATGGCAGCAGTTTCTGGCTGAATTTGATTTCGACATCGAGTACAAGCCGGGCCGAACAAATTCAGTCCCTGATGCTTTGAGTAGAAAGGCACAGCTGGCTGCAGTCTCTTCCTTTTCCGGACCAGCAAGTAACCTAATGGAGAGGGTCAAGACCGAGATGGAGAAGGATCAATGGGCCACTTCCATGGGTGAACTCATCAAAGACGGCAAGGCGCGCCGTTTCTGGACCGAAGGAGGGCTGATTTTGACACGAGGGCGACGTGTCTATGTGCCTTCAGGTGGAGGGCTGAGGCGCGAGGTGTTGCGAGAACACCATGATTCTATGTGGGCGGGACACCAGGGGGTGCATCGGACCCAAGCTCTCATAGAACATAACTACTATTGGCCGAAGATGCGGGATGACATCGAGGAGTATGTTCGCACTTGTCTACTATGCCAACAAGACAAGGTTGAACATCGACGGCCTGCGGGGTTGTTGGAGCCATTACCTATACCAGAGCGTCCGTGGGAGAGTGTCTCCATGGACTTCATCATAGGACTACCTCTGGCGGATGGGAACAGCTCTATCATGGTAGTGGTGGATCGCTTCTCGAAGTACGGAGTCTTCATTGCAGCACCTACTACTTGCCATGCAGAGGACGTGGCGCGGTTGTTCTTTACATATGTGGTGAAATATTGGGGAATACCACGGAGTATCGTTTCTGATCGCGATGCTCGCTTCACGGGGAGGTTCTGGACGGAGTTATTTCGGATGCTCGGAACGGAGTTGAAGATGTCCACGGCCTTCCACCCTCAGACCGATGGCCAAACAGAGCGAACCAATGCATTATTGGAGATGTATTTGAGGCACTATGTGAGTGCCAACCAGCGGGATTGGGTGCGACTCTTGGACAAAGCCCAATTCAGCTACAACTTACAGCGATCGGAGTCGACAGGTAAATCACCATTCGAGGTGATTACAGGGCTGCAACCAGACACTCCGGGAAGTATCGCAGCAGACTACATGGGACGTAGTCCGACCGCCTACAGGTTCGTGAGGGATCTGAAGGAGGATACAGATTTGGTTCAGGTCTCCTTGTGGAAGGCGACCAAACGAATGAAGAAGTGGGCTGACATAAAGCGGCGGGCAGCTGAATTTCAGGTTGGTGATCGGGTATTGGTGAAGCTTTATCATCACATGAAATTGAAGTCGGGCTACCACAAAGCACTTGTGAGGAGGTATGAAGGTCCCTTCATCATCACACATCGAATTGGAGAGACAGCATACCGATTGTCGCTGCCTTCCAAGCTGAAAGTGCACCCGGTGTTCCACGTGTCCTTGTTGAAACCATTCAAAGAGGACACAACTGACCCTTCTCGGGCTCGAAGCGGGCGAGCTCCAGTGGCCGTACAAGTTCATTACACCAAGAAGGTTTCTGAAATCAAGGCGGACAGGAAAAAGGGTAACCGTGTGCAATACTTAGTCCGATGGAAAGGACTATCAGATTCAGAAGCAAGCTGGGAATATGGTGACGAACTATGGCAGTTCGAAGACATCATCAACGAGTACCGCCCAGCCTCGTCAGGGGCGACTTCGGCTTAGGTGGGGGAGGGCGTCACGGCTCCTCGAATCGGGGCTGGACCGGACGCGGATCAAGGTATAAACCAGATCAGGTCGCTGGACGGGTTCGAGGTCTGACGGTGCTCTCTAGAGATTTGGGCAACTTGGAGACCAAATCTGGGCCCTAGGATCACCTAGGGAAACGTGTGCAAGATGTAGGTGGAATACCCAAGAGCATGGGGCCGTGGGCACGTGCTCCAAGGCGTGTATTGTTGAGAATACATGCTGGTTCATCATTAGGAGAAAAGCTGCTGCAACGAGACTGATTCAGCGTTGTGGGCTTATCTCGAAGCATGGACTGAATCCGGGAAATTAGGATGCATGGAAATGTGTGCCACTGATGGAGGAACGTGGCATAAGTCTCCAGAAGGCAAGGGACACGTTTTAACACGTTTTTATAACTGAAAATGTGTATGGTTAGAAGACGTGGCTGAAACGCTGTTTCCACGCGCTTTCACTTTGAGGGGCATTTTGGAAACTCTACAGAAGTCCGTTCAAAGTGAAAAAGGTGCCATCTGGAAGGATTCTTCGTCCTGAATCCAACGAATCTAGTTTCATGGTAATCGGAGTTCGTTTGAGGCACGAACTTGGCTGTTTTATCTGATTGCGCAGAATCCTGCGGGAATCGGGGTTTTCCTATCTTATCTAGAATTCATCCTTATCTTGTGCATGGGAAGTTGAGTTCGGGAGGGACTTGTAACTGGAGGTTGTTCCTCTATAAGAGGACCCTCAAAGGGGAGGGATTGGTATCCGGTAGAGCTGGAGAGGCCAAGAGAGCTTATTGTAATCAGTTGAGTGGTTATTCAATAAAGTTCTCTTCCCCTACATTTCTTCTTCTCCTTCGTGGTGTTTTCTGGTGTTGTGTTTCGCTGCATTATTATTGTTAGGCGTGACCTAAGTCATAGAGACTAGGTACCCACGCCAGGAAGGCTGATCGGTTATCTTTGATAGACTGAGCCGCACGTTGTTGGGATTCGCTTTGTAATCCCTTCGTTCGTGTCAGAATGATACCCAAAGATAGGAGTATCTTTATCAGATTTGGCATTATTTTCATAAGAACATATCCAGCATAACATGTACGACTGAAAAATATGAAAGATATACAATAGTTCATTTTCTATTTTTCAGAAGATCAAAAGGAGTTTTCATCAAAAATAGATCTAATAGAAACCATATGTATGACAAGCAGTGATGATAGCTTTTTTTTAAAAAAAATGACTATCATACAACATTGTCTTTTTCATTTCTTCAAGAATTCTATTAATCCTATTTTACTTATGGTGTCCTTGGTGCAGAAACAATTGTATTCAATATTATTTTCTGTGCAAACCTTATCAGAATTTTGGTTTTCAATACTGTGCTATGATACTCTTTATCTTCACAGTTTGGAAATCTTTTTCATTTGAAACACTTTTACAAGATTTAGTAAATATAGAAAATACTTCAATTTTATTTGCCAAGAACAAATCCAATGTAAGCTTTTAAAAACTTAGTGATGGAAACAACATGTTTAGATTTAGAAATTGATTCTTGTTTGTTTCCTTAGTTAACATGCATAGCAAACTTTGACCTTGCAGAAGATAATCTAAGTAAGCCAATAACAAGGTCTTTTGAGATTAAGTACATACTAGTACGAGTTGATTTTGTATGCCAAAAGTGATTTGTTTAGTCTTGGTATTTATAATGCATATATATAAAAATATACCAAGTACACATTCTTATGCCTAAGATCAATAAAAGATAATGCCATGGATAAAAACTCTCAATCAAGCATATAGAGAACTCAAAAAGATATTTTAAGAAAATTGATTAATCATTAACAAAGTATCCATCAATAAGTAAAGTATAACATAGAAGGATGGAGGAATTTGAATTTATTTTTTCTATTTTAATTACTTTTCTTGATTATATTTTAAGTTCCATTCTGTAACGTGTGTCTGGAACACCCATTTGTGTGAAAGTTCTATTTGTTCCATGGGTATCTTGGCACACTTACATCTATACCTTCATATTTTCATTTTGGGTACCCAAGCTTGCTTGGGTCCTTAAGAGTTAGGACATATGGTTCCTTTTGGAACCCAAATCTGTTTAATAGTAATAACTTTACCATTTGATTTAATTGTACTAGAACTATAGGTAAAGTTGTTATGCCCATTCTTTTGATGTTTGAAATACGTTATTCTTTTTGATGATTTGCTTGACGAATTTATAACCTTTTTCTTTTGGGATTCATTGCTAAGCGAAGGAGTCAAGCCAAGTTTTGATTTATCAAAATCAGCATATTGGCTTTCAAATATCATTTTTAATCTTTCTGAACTTACAGTGAATTTGTTAATAAAAGATTTCAATTGGTTAATTTCTTCACTTAAGTTTTGATTTTCTTTAATTAAATTCTGATTTTTCTGAATCAATTGTTCTGAATCTAACCTTAAGCTTTCATTTTCAGAATTTAGTTTGTCTTGTATTTCAGCAATAGAATTTCTTTCTTTTAAAATTTCCAAATTTAGTTTCTTAAGATTTTTATTCTTCATAGCTAATTTTCTACATTCACCATACAAATCATGAAAAGCATTTAATAATTCATTATAAGAAAATTCTTCTTGAAAATCATTTGATGTAAAAGTAGATTCAGATTTTACCTTATCTTCTTGTGCCATAAAGCACAAGTTAGTTACCTCTTGTAGTTCTTTGGAGCTAATATCTTCATTGTTGCTCCTAACTTTCATTTTCTTGCTTGACTCTTCCTTGGTCAAGGCTTTCTTACTTTTTATCTCTTTCTTCCTTTCTTCTTGCTTCCTCTTCTTCTTTGTCTTTAGGAAGCTTTTAAATTTTTCGATGTTTGGGAATGGATCCTTGTTTTCATCACCGAATTCTTTATTTGTTGTTCTTTCTTCCTCGAGTCGACTCGGGTTTACTTAGAGTCGACTCGATTGACTTGAGAGGCGACTCGAGATCTTCGGGAGACGTCTCGTTCTCAGAGGCTGAAGAACTTGTTTTCTGTCTTTTGAACTGTTCTGCCTCGGAGTCGACTCGGGCCTTGTTGGAGTCGACTCGGCTAACTTGGGGGTCGACTCTGAAATACTTGGAGTCGACTCGTTCACAGGGTCTCCGAAACTGAGTCTCTGTCATTCAGACTGTTTTCCTCTAGGAGTCGACTCAGACAAACTGGGAGGCGACTCAGCTGATGTGAAAGATTCAACATCTTTTTCTGTAAGCTCACTGTTAGTGTGTAATTGAAGCATATGTGAGCTAGTCTGGATTTTGTTATAAATATTTTCTAAAGTGTCCCATATTTCCTTAGCAAATAAGCATGCAGAGATTTCATTAAATTTAATCTCATGGATAGCACAATATAGTATATTCATAGCATTAGCATTCAGTTGTGCTAAGTCTTTTTCATTAACAGTGTAAGAGAGTGAGTGGGAGCCATTTATTACGATATTCCATAAATCATAGTTTTGTGATTGAATAAAAATGCGCATGCGTGCTTTCCAATGTGTAATTTATACCATTAAATAGTGGAGAGTCTATCAATTAATTGTCCCTCTCCTAGAAAACTATCTATTTGAGTTGTCATGATCTTTGGCTCTTGATCGTGAGATCAACAATTAAACTTAGAGCACCTGCTCTGATACCACTTATTGCCCAGTAGATACAACCCAAGAGGGAGGGTGAATTGGGTTTTTTAAAACTTTTATACTACTTCTAAAACTTTTCAATTAATTATGCTAAGTTGTATAGATGCACAGTGGAATTTAAACTTAGCAACAGTTTGATTTTAATCTTATCAAGATTAAAACTATTAAGCAGCGGACTCAATAAAAGATTACTCTAAGTTTGCCCAAGCATGCAATTCAATACAATGAGTCTTAATGCAGTTTTATTGAATGAGACTTGATTAAGTAAATTGAATATGCTCGCAACTAAAGGATGTGCGGATAAGAGTTAAGCAAGCAATTTATCTAAGTAAGTAAGTGAGGAAGTTAGACAATGACAGAAAGCATCACAAACACAACAAACATGTAGTGGTTCGGTGCACCCCAGCACCTACATCCACTCCCTAAGATCTCTTAGGAATTTCACTATAATCCTTCAGATTACAGCTGGTTGTTTTACAAGCTCACAACCTAACTTGTTGTTTTCACAAGATCACAACGAACTCGGTCGGTTTTCACAGGCTCACCGACTAGAACCACCCGATTGTTTTTCCGGGTTCACAATCAAACCCAGTTGGTTTTTTCCGGTTCACCAACCACAACCTTACACCGTTGGTTTTTTCTTTGGCTCACCAACAAACCTTAACCCCTTGATTCAATCCCTTGATTGAATCAAGTTACAAGATATTAAAATAAATCAAGAAGAAGGATTTGCTAACTTGATTTAACTAAATTAAACTATGAGTGCGAATTGAAATTTATTAGAGTAGATAGATCTAGGATTTGGAATCTACCACATAGCATTGCATTAGGGATTGTGTTCTTAATTTTTATCTTTTGGAGAGGCATGCAAATTGACTACAAGCCTTTTAAAATAAAAGCATAAAGAGTGTTAGAAAGATCCATCTTCGGTGTAGCATGAAGTGTCTACCTAAGTATGCTAATCTAGGATGCAGCACACTTCATCTTCCTAGGCATGAATCATCTTAGACTACTTTAGCAAACATGATTAGTAACTAGCATGCTCAAAGTTTAAATATCATAAAGGAATATTTCATTGAAAATAAGAATTTAAACAAGCTCCAAAATAATAAAAAAAATAAGAACTACAATGCCCTGATACATTGCTAGGGCTTCATCCAGCCCTAGACTAGACGTTTAGCCGCGCATGGCTTCCGGACAACCTCCCATCTGCAAATGAAAGCCTTCACCTCCCATCATTCCCAAAATATCACAAAACATTCTCTTTTCCCCTCCTTTCTCTTTTTTTTATTTCTTTTTCTCTCCCTCTCGGCTTTCTTCTTCTTTTCACCGAAACAGGGGGTCTCCCCTGTTTTTCTGTCGAAGCCCCCTCCTCTCCCTCGGCTCTCTTCTTCTACCCTTTATATAGATCTCTCCCTGGCAATGAATCCAAGGGGAACGGACGCATGATCCTTGGGCGGAATGCGCATCAACGGCTGGATCATGGGAGCTGGTTGCGGAAGAGTGGTCGGTGGAAGATGAATACGGACGGGAGAAGGGGTTGAATACATGTCCCGATTTGGATGCGTGATCCTTGGCTTGATGCGAGAGGCTGAATCACCGGCTGCTGGGATTTCCTTCACGGATGCCGGGGATGCGCTGGGAGGAGCCAATCGGAGGATCGATGGGAATCCGGAAGAGGAAGAGGCAGAACGCCATTTCTGTGATTCGGCAGCTGGTGGCTGGTGTGGATCCGTGGATGGAATCATGCTTCATTGCTTTTCTTCTTTGGACCATTGGCTGCTGGGAGGTGAATCCGGAGGAGTTGCTCGCTGGTGTGCTCGTTGGATGCGGCTGGAACGGGCTAATGGCGCTGGTGCACTACGTGGATCACGGAGGAAGAAATGGATCACGAGTTCTCCGTGGAGGCCGGATCGCAGGAAGATGAGATTGGCTCCGGATGCGTCACGGGCAGAAGAAGGGCCGGAGGATCTGGTCGCGGGATCGTCGGGAGGTTGCCGTGGAAGGTGGACGGCCACGGGATCTGCGGGAGGGGAAGAAGATAAACAGTGAAATGCATTTTTAGTTTTTTTTCCTAACACTGTTCATATGAACAGTGTTTTCCCGGAACACTGTTCATATGAACAGTGATTCCAGTAATTTTCGGAAAAAATTCTTTTCTTGCTCTATTTTGACATGAAAATGGGCATATGTGGATTTAAATTAAAGGTCTCCCCTGTTTTGCTTAGTTTGCAAACGTGATATGGAGATGGGAATTTATGAACCGTTCGATTGCTTGGGTGCATGCATGTCAGTTGGGCATTGGGCTCGAACCCAGTGTTATTGAACTGAAACGTGCTGGCTGATACGCTTGGAAGGCGAGGATATGTGAATTATTTACTTCTTATCATATTTTAAATTTATTTCAAAGATTGTTCTATTTTATGGTAAAATAAGTGGTTATCCGTTTAAGAACATTGAAAAGTGCTGGAAAAAGAATATTAAATTATAGATTAATCAGCACTTATCACACCCCCAAACCTACATTTTGCTAGTCCTCGAGCAAAATAATAAAAAAAAAAAAGCTCTAACTCACTTTCGCAGGCATCGCGATTGCATTTACCATATGCAACAAGGCTTTAAACCCCTAGGTTACCCTAGTGGACGAGTTATAGTCTCATGAGGGTTTCTAGTGAAGATACGCACAAACTTCAAAATAAATCATTATTGTTATGAATTTTTTTTTCTTTTTCTTTTTTTTTTTCTCGTGAGGGTTTCTAGTGAAGATACCCACAAACTTCAATATTAAAATAAATCATTATTGTTATGAATTTTTTTTCTTTTTCTTTTTTTTTAAAAAAATCTAATTTAACATACATAAATGATAAGAATTTCAAAGCACACACGGTTTTATTTACTAAGTCAGCCCAAATCCTAGGTCAAGATGCAATTCAAGTTGAAGTCATCAAGTTTCCGTTAGGAAAGTTGTAAGACTCATTTATACTGGAGTGCTCGGTGAAATCTGGACCGTTCACAAGCTAAGGGTTTGGATCTCCAAAATGTTGCTAATACCAGTAGTTTCCAAGGATTGGTCGAAAGAACCTGCTCACTGATTCAAAATCATCTTATCTGCAGGATTTCGAGAGTTGTGGATGTTTACTTTAGTACCTCACGGGCTTTATCTGTAATATTCCAGTTTACTCGAATTTTTACAACGACGGCTTTCACACTATTATCTTTTTCAAGGTCAATACAGAGTTTTTTTTTATATAAAGATATATAAATTGTGCACTTTTACTCTTGTCGTGATTTCTCCGTGTAACGAGCAATCAGTCGACAACTCTCATACCAGTTGGCACAAGGTGTCAGGCATCAAGACTCCCCTACGGACTTATGCTCGGAGTTCTCATCACAAGCCCACTTGACCTTTGACAATAGGTAGCCCTTTTCGATGTTCCTGACTAAATCCATTATTATTGATGATTTTTTTTTTTTGAATTAGATAAGTATGATTCATCAGGGTCCAAGGTTGCTACTATACTATCAATATAATGTCGAGCATAGACCTTAGAAGTGTCGGCCAGTGTGTAGTGAAATTCCAAAGTATTAATTAGCTTACAACTCCCTAAGAGAGACTTAATTAAAAGAACTTAAATTTGTATTACTTCCGACTAGTCATTGGGCTTTTTAGATTTTATATACCTTGTGTGTTTAGCATTCTCGTATTAATGTATAGAAATGAGGTTTTTTAAAAACAAAAACTTTTTTTTTAATTTTTTTTTTTATTATTATGTTATAAAAAATGAAAATGAACATATTTTTTTTAAAAAGATATTTTTATATTTTTATTTTTTTTGATAAACCTGACATTATGAAGTGAAAACGAATGCAAGAGATGCAAACAAAACAAAAAATAATTAAAAATACTTAAAAATACCCCCAAACCTAAACCTAACATTGTCCTCAATGTTAAAGAAAACTAAAAGAATTGGGTTGCCTCCCAACAAGCGCTAAGTTTATTGTCTTCAGCCAGACACAGTGAGATAGTTTTTTGCATCTTCTTTTATGAGGTCATCTATTTTGTCTATCATAAAACACTCAACTTCCCTCGCGGGTTGGTCGGCCGCATTGAACACATTTAATTTTATCTTCATGTTCCCAAATGATATGTTCATTACCCCTGTTCTACAATTGATGCATGCATTGGCTGTTGCTAAAAAGGGCCGCCCAAGGATCACGGGGATTTGTTTCTTAGGATTAGGCTCATGCTCCATATCAAGGACAATGAAATCTACTGAAAAATAGAATTTGTCTACCTTGACAAGAACATCTTCAATTATCCCACGTGGTGTTTTTACAGATCGATCAGCCAATTGAAGGGATACCGAGGTTGGTTTTAACTCACCTAAACCAAGTTTCTCATAAACTGAATAAGGTAAAAGGTTGACACTTGCCCCTAGATCTAAGAGTGCTCGATCAATGAAATTATTTCCTAAGACACAGGAGATGGTGGGAGCACTAGGATCTTTGAATTTTGGAGGAGTGTTGTGTTGGAGAATAGAACTCACTTGCTCAGTTAGGAAGACCTTTTTAGGCACATGTGCCCTAAATTTTCGCTTTTGTGTACAAAGGTCTTTGAGAAATTTGGCATAGGAGGGAACTTGTCTAATAGCATCAAGAAGCGGAAGGTTGATTTTCACTTGTTTGAAAACCTCCATCATCTCCTCTAGTGAAGTTCCCTTCTTGCCAAAGGGAGAGGGTGAATTAAGAGCTTCAGGAAATGGGGCCTTTGGGATGTGATTTTTGGCAGAAGGTGGACTTAGGGGTGGCAAAATATGACCCGATCCGCCAACCCGACCTGTGTTCGACCCGCCATAAACAGGTTTGGGTTTGGCCTAAACAGGTTCGGGTCGTAAACAGGTCGACCCGTTTAACCTGTTTATTAATTGGGTCGGATACGGGTTTTAGATGTCTGACCCGTTTAAACCGTTTAACCCGTTTAACTGTTGGGCAGGTTAAACAGGTCTAAACAGGTTAAACATGTCTAAACAGGTTAAACGGGTCTAAACAGGTCTAAACAGGTCGGGTTGGGCAGGTTAAACAGGTTGGGTTGGACAGATTAAACAGGTCTAAATAGGTTAAACGGGTCAGGTTGGGCAAATAGGTTAAACGGGTCAGGTTGGGCAAACAGGTTAAACAGGTCGGGTCGGGTTGGGTAAATAGGTTACCTGTTTATTAAACAGGTTAAACGGGTCGGGTCAGGTTATCTGTTTAATAAACAGGTCAGGTTTAGGTTTGCAATTCCTGACCCGTTTAATAAACAGGTCGGGTTCAGATTTATAGTTTTCTGACCCGACCTGTATTTGACCCGACCTGTTTATGCCTGACCCGACCCGATTGCCACCCCTAGGTGGACTAGCTGAAGAAGAAGAAGATTTTAGATTTTTATTTGACACATGTCTATCCTCTTCTTCATCTTCCTTATTGTTATCTTCCCCAATCTTATTGTCTACTACACGTCCACTCCTTAGGGTAGTCAAAGCACTGGCTTGTTCCTGATGAATTGCATTTAATTGATTTTCTTGAGCCATATATTGTCCCCTAGGATTACTTAGTGGTTGGCTTGGAAGCTTTCCTTCCTCTCGCTTGTTCAGTGCATTAGCTAGTTGCCCCATTTGGGATTCTAACTTGGCGATGGATTGCGTGTGAGAGTGCACCAATTGTGTAATGGTTTCCAAACCTTGAAGGGCGTTCAACACTTTCTCCTCAAAGGCTGTGTTTCTTTGGGGTGGAGGAGGAGTGTGTTGAAATTGAATCGAGGGACGGTAGGGATGAATATTTTGTGGGGTTTGAAAATTCTGAGGATTTTGAAAATTTTGGGAATAGGGTTGGGCTGTGTTCGAAGCTTGCTGCTTCCAAGAAAAATTTGGATGATTTCGCCATCCCGGATTATATGTATTGGAAAATGGGTCAGTACCCGATCTAGGCTGTGTTTGAGCAGCATTGATGTGTTCTTGCACGAGTTCGGAGAATTGGGGCGCTGAAGGGCACTCATGAATAGGGTGGGATGGGCTAGAATAGATAGTACACACTTGTGCTTGGGAAGAGTTCATGTAATGTCCACCTATCATCAGTTGGTCAATCTTATGGGACAATGCATCTACCTTGCTAGACAGGTCTATAGAATGACTTATTTCATAAATGGTCCCTTTTCTTTGAGAATTCGGGGGTGCTTGACGAGAACAAGAAGCATAGTGGAGGGAGTTTTCATTTAGATTTTCAAATAATTGCCATGCTTCATGCTCATTTTGAAGCATGAATGTCCCCCCGCATGCAGCATCGATCATCTGACGGTTTCGTTCAGTCAATCCGTCATAGAAACATTGCACTAGTTGCCACTTAGGTATTTGATGATGAGGGTATTTACGGATTAGGTCCCGAAATCTCTTTCAAGTTTCATGAAATTCTTCTCCCTCAGTTTGGGAGAAGCTTGTAATGGCACGTCTAAACTGGTTTGTTCTTCCTATGGGAAAGTATTTTTTTAGGAATTCTTGTTGCATTTGATCCCAAGAACGAATCGAGTTGGCTTCTAAAGAATTCAACCATTGTTTGGCTCTATCTTTAAGGGAGAAGGGGAATAATCTAAGTTTTAGAGCATCATCAGTAAAGTTCTAAATCTTGACAGTAGTGCAAATCTCAAGGAATTCATCTAGGTGTTTATATGGGTCTTCATTGGTGAGCCCATAAAAAGATGGGAGCATTTGGATCACACTAGATTTTATTTCATATTGTACGGCTGCTACTTCAGGTAATCGAATGCAAGATGGGGAAGTGTAAATGGTGGGAGTAAAGTACTCCCTCAGGAGTTTGGGTTGTTCTTCAGCCATCTCAGGAGGTGGGAATGATTCTAAGGTTTTGATTTCAGCTCGAATATTTCTAAGGGTCCGTTATATTTCAGGGTCAAAAGGTAATAGGTCACGTACTCTAGAACGACTTCCTTGCATACACTAGTACTTGATCAATCAAGCATGCAATAAAAAAAAAACACATAAATCCTTGTATTTGTCCTAAAACCACTAGACAGCTCCTAACTGGTTTGAAGAGGGCACCTAAGCCTCCAATCCGGTCTAATGAACCGAGTTGACCAGGTAAGCTCCCAGGTAAGTAGAGGGGTCACGATGCGTTCGCAAAGGTTCCACTTAAAACCCACTTGCCTCGAACAGATGAACTGTCTCCCTTATAGGGACAAAGCTTGCCTAGACATCAACTAAGCCACAGAGCGAAATTGGTGCAACTTTCGGTGATATTCGTCCTATTGAGCTCGAATGTCCCTAGGAGCCAATGTCTAATTGATTTTAATTAAGCTGACACTATGTGAGATTGAGTTAACCTAAGTTGGGCAAGAGTCCGATGATGAAATCCGGCTCTTATCTTGTTGGGGTGATTGCCCTTACTATGTGCGGATTAATTTGTGTATGTGTATCAAGCATGCATTCACACTTTTGCTGAAATTAAAATCAAACGATCACCACAAAATTTCAAGCTAATAATTAATTTATATAAGAAAGGTTTAGAGGTTACCAAAGGGAATTTTTCCAGCAATTTAAAATTTTTTTAAGCAAACCTCTAAAGCATTCCTTTTTGATAGCCCAGATCTCCTCTTCGATTCCTGATCAAATAAGACCAAAAGAAAAATTAAAAAAAAATTAGTAGAAGAGAAAAAGGAGATAAAAAAAGTAACAATAATAGAAAATAATTTTTTATTTTATTTTAGATATATATTTTTTTTGAAAGTTTTTTTTTAATTAATTATTTTTTTTTAATAATAGGAAAAATAACTATGCTAGCAATCCCCGGCAACGGCGCCAAAAATTTGATCGGTTCTTTCAATTTTGAAAATAAACCACGCAATAGCACGTATCCTGTAGGATAGTGATTACGGGTGTCGGTCCACAGGGATTGAAGAATAAGTTATTTTTCTTTTAAAAATAAATCAAGAAGAAGGATTTGCTAACTTGATTTAACTAAATTAAACTATGAGTGCGAATTGAAATTTATTAGAGTAGATAGATCTAGGGTTTGGAATCCACCACATAGCATTGCATTAGGGACTGTGTTCTTAATTTTTATCTTTTGGAGAGGCATGCAAATTGGCTACAAGCCTTTTAAAATAAAAGCATAAAGAGTGTTAGGAAGATCCATCTTCGGTGTAGCATGAAGTGTTAGGAAGATCCATCTTCAAGACCTACAAATGGAGACACAAGATATTCCTCAATCAAATGTACCCATGGATAAGGTACAACCACAACACACATCTCCTCTTCGAAGGTCAGATAGAGCGCGAAGAGCACCTGAGAGGTATGCCGAACCAATCTCCATACCGGACGTACCGAACCGATCTACAAGGACAATTTGCTGGAATTTCTCCTTGCAGGCCAGGGATGATCTCTGTCATTGCTTGGACAATTTTTGGATCGTCGCTGTAGCTTTTATAGCAGCGACCCCATCTTGGATCTCTACAAACCTGCACAAGGCTCGAGCAGAAGAAGACTGAAACTGAATGGTCCTGGATGTTCTCCGTGAGATATGTTTAGCTTATTTATCTTTTTTGTAAGAACCAAAATTCACAGCAACATAATGGTTTTATGTCATTGTTATCGAACACATGGAGCGAAAACATAAGGAATACCTGTTGCTCTCACTTCAAGAGCAGTTGCAGCCCCAATTCTCTTCACAAGTGCTGGTTCTCTAATAGAAAAAAAAAACATTTTTAACAAGAGCACAAAGATTATGAACATATAAAGAAAACGCTATGGAATAAAAGCAGGTTTACTTAATTTGATTATCCTTCGTAACTACTCTGACAACTAAATTAAGCTGCACCTTAGGAAAGAAAATATTTGGAACCACTTGAGCTGCCAGAATGCTGAACTGGCAACAATGCACTGATTGTTTCAAGTCATTTCACCCTCAGTGTGAACAAGTAGCAACAATAAGTTTAGTGGTACCAATACATATGCTGGATACGGCCTTACAACCATGAGAACTTTTGACACTCTTTGATGATAGCAAGCAGTGATGAAGGTATTGCCTTTTCAAAATGACTAAAATTGCCACGCCCCCAGCCCGAAATCGCGAGCCAAGGGTCGCGCCAACCGCCGCACACCAGTAGGAAACTTTCCCCACGAGCATGCAAGGCATCTTAGCCAACATCTCAATTTATATAAATTTAAAATAATTCAACTAAATAAATGCAATCTTATTTCATTGACTAACTCAAGTCATAAAGTCTCACAGTTCTAAATATGCAGCGGAACAATAATTTACCAACATGCAAAACTTAGTTCTTAAAATAACAAAACCTAGCAATGTCTAACAATTATAATAAATGTCCAAGATAATAGTTCAACTTAAATAACCCTAATCTAAGATAGCTTGTGCCACAATCCTTCTAGTCGCCCTCCCATTTTGAAACCTCAATAGACTAGTTCTCGAGATCTGTAAAACAACAATAAATTGTATAATGATCTAAACAGCCCAGTAAGTAACAAACACTCTAGCTAGATAAATCAGGCAATAATATACAGAAAATAAATATATATGCAGTTCCAAGATACAAATCAAATATTTCTTAAATTCTTAAGATTCTTTTCACGGTTTCGAGATTCTTTCACATATTCAATTCATCTTGTCGATCCTGGACTATGACCACATGTTTCCTGTGGCAAGGTCATCAATACCGACTAATCTTCTCGCGGTGAGTCCTTCAGGATAGTCAATTGCCAACGTATCTGCCCCCATTGGCGGGGTCCTCAATATAGCCAGGTCGAAGTTCAATTAGTTCTCTATTTCATATTTCAGTTATGAAAACATGCAGCGTCAAAACCAAATATCGTTCATATCTTAATTTCTTTCAATTTATCAGAATTCAACTTAACAGCCGAGAACTATGACCACATGTTTCCTGTGGCAAGGTCATATCACCGACTAATCTTCTTGCGGTACCAATGTATTAGCCCCTATTGGCAGGGTTCTCAACATAGCCCAACTGCGAGTCCAAATCTATTACGAGTTATTATTCTTTTCTTGCATTACGTTCAATTTTCTAAATCGAAAATATGATATCGAATCAATCAAACACAATCCAAGTCGAAAGCAAATATGTTCAATCAGAATTATACAATATTCTAAAAATAGACATATAACACCATGCATCGAATTTGTAAATCAAGAATAACTCGACTCGAGAAAATATTTATAACTTGCCGATAAATCTAGAAAAAGGTTACATTACTTACCTTACGAACGAGATCCACAACAAATCCAATTAATTACGCAAATCCCTCACAGAACCTAATATCCAAAAATCATATTTTTCTTTTAAAATTCATCACTATATATATATATATAAAACTTAAATTTTAACATCCTCCCATGGTCGAGCCTGCAGAAGTGCCTAGCACTCCGAGTTCAGGTTCATACCCGTAAACCACCTCCCTCCCTTTATATATATATATATTTCCTTTTCTCTTTCTTTTTCTTTTTCTTTTCCTTTTCTTTTCTTTTCTTTTCTTTTCTTTCCTTTTCTTTTCTTTTTCTTTTCTTTTCTTCTCTTCTTCTCCAGAATCTTCTCCCAACTCCTCTCTTCCTTCCCCCCTTTCTTTTTTTCTTTTTCTTTCTCCTCCTCTTCTCTTCACCCGACTTCCTCTCCTTCCCCCGCTTTCTTTCTTCTTCTTTCTTCTCCCGCAAAGGGAGGTCGGCGAACTTGGGAGAGGCCAAGTCGAGGCCGGCGATGCCCGCGGCGGCCGGCCCTCTCCTTCTTCCCGCGGAGGAGGCATGCGCATGGGAGAAGAAGAGCCCGCAGCGGTCGGCCTTCTCCTTCTTCCCTCTCTTCTTCTTTCTTTCTTTCTCTTTTTTTTTCAAATGGTATAACAAAGAGGTGAAGGCTAGGAATCTTTACCTCAGCCCCGGCAAAAATCCGGCGGCTTCCTTCCGACGGCAAACGGAGGAAGAAGAGCACCCAACCCATTGCTTTAATGGCTCTCCTCCCTCTCTCTTGGGCGGCAACACGAAGAAGAAGGAGAACCCCCAACCAGTTGGGCATGGCGGCTCCGCTTTGGATGGCTTCAAAGGAGGAGGAAGAAGCCCTAAAAATAACCAGGCATTCCTGGCTTCTTCGGGATGATTCTCCCCTTCATCACGCCCCCTCACATGCAACGCACGTGAGGCCGAAAGTTTGGAGCTGGGCTGGTCAAGTGGACTGGGCTCCGTTCCAGGGTCTCACATCCTTCCTCCCTTAAAAGAAATTTAATCTATGAAATTTTTGTACATGCAGTTCAAGAATAATACTTCTTCCAAATCAAGTCATAACACTCTTCAAATCAAAGTCATCTTGTTTAACCAATGTCAAATAATTCTATTCACCACACTTCCTCTGCACGCTCTGATTTAAACCTCAACATACCCGTGTCAAGTCTAGAGATTTTTTTCTCCTAGAATTACTTGCTTATTGGTACATTCATTATTATGTCTTAATCCGTGTGAACACTTTCGAAATTCAAAAGCTCATATTCTTCTTTTGACAATTAATCAAAAAAAATTGTTATGTAACTATTTAATCTTTTCTAGCAGCATAATAAGTTGTCTAACAAGGAGGAGTGGGCATAGCTAGACAATAAATAGAAATAAATATTGGAACTAGATTAATACCTGTCGTCCTTCAGGACAGTCAATTGCCAACGTAGCTGCCTCCATTGGCGGGGTTCTCAACATAGCGAGGTTGAAGTTCAATTAATTCTCTATTTCATATTTTAGTTATAAAAACATGCAGTGTCAAAACCAAATATCGTTCATATCTTAATTTCTTTCAATTTACCAGAATTCAACTCAACAGCCAAGAACTATGACCATATGTTCCCTGTGGCAAGGTCATATCACCGACTAATCTTCTTACGATACCAATGTATTAGCCTCTATTGGCGGGGTCCTCAACATAGCCCAACTGCGAGTCCGAATCTATTACGAGTTATTATTATCTTTTCTTGCATTACGTTCAATTTTCTAAACCGAAAATATGATATCGAATCAATCAAACACAATCAAGTCGAAAGCAAATATGTTCAATCAGAATTATACAATATTCTAAAAATAGACATATAACACTATGCATCGAATTTGTAAATCAAGGATAACTCAACTCGAGAAAATATTTATAACTTACCGATAAATCTAGAAAAAGGTTACATTACTTACCTTGCGAACGAGATCCACAATAAATCCAATTAATTACGCAAATCCCTCGCAAAACCTAATATCCAAAAATCATATTCTTCTTTTAAAATTTAAGTTATATATATCTATATAACTTAAATTTTAACATCCTTCCATGATCGAGCCTGCAAAAGTGCCTAGCTCTCCGAGTTCGGGTTCATACCCGTAAACCACCTCCCTCCCTTTATATATATATATATAAAGATATATATATATATATATATTCTCTTTCTTTTCCTTTTTCTTTTCTTTTCTTTCCTTTTCTTTTTTCTTTTCTTTTCTTTCCTTTTCCTTTCCTTTCCTTTTCTTTTCTTTTCTTCGCTTCTTCTCCAGACTCCTCTCTTCCTTCCCCCCTTTCTTTCTTTTTTTTCTTTTTCTTTCTCCTCCTCTTCTCTTCACCCGACTTCCTCTCCTTCCCCCTCTTTCTTTCTTCTTCTTTCTTCTCTCGCGAAGGGAGGTCGGTGAGCCCGGGAGAGGCCAAGTCGAGGCCGGCGACGCTCGCGGCGGCCGACCCTCTCCTTCTTCCCGCGGAGGAGGCATGCGCACGGGAGAAGAAGAAGTGCCCGCGGTGGTCGGCCTTCTCCTTCTTCCCTCTCTTCTTCTTTCTTTCTTCTTTTTTTTTCAAATGGTATAACAAAGAGGTGAAGGCTAGGAATCCTTACCTCAGCCCTGGCGAAGATCCGGCGGCTTCCTTCCAGCGGCAAATGGAGGAAGAAGAGCACCCAACTTGCTACTTTAATGGCTCTCCTCCCTCTCTCTTGGGCGGCAACACGAAGAAGAAGGAGAACCCCTAACCAGTTGGGCGTGGCGGCTCGACTTTGGATGGCTTCAAAGGAGGAAGAAGCCCTAAAATAACCAGGTGTTCTCGGCTTCTGCGGGATGATTCTCCCCTTGATCACGCCCCCTCACGTGCGACGCACGTGAGGCCGAAAGTTTGGGGCTGGGCCGGTCAAGTGGACCGGCCAGTTCTAGGGTCTCGCAAAAATACTATTAAAATATTTTTTCTAAACTTACTTGGGATCCTATCTTTCTTTGCTTGTAGGATTTGAGTCAATTTAGCAATTAAGCGACCATTGGTTTTCGAATGGACATAATAGCTTCTTTTATTAGCTGTTACTCTATATGGCCTTGGTCTCGTTCGTCTCACTCTTTCACATTAGTCGAGGCAAGCAATTCTTACTCGGAAAAAAGAAGACTGTGACGAGGGAGTCCAATTAGTCAAATAGGAAGAAAATACGAAGAAAAATGGAAAGTCGTCGAAAAGCAGGGGTGGGATGTGATTCGCCAAGCTAGGGCAAACAAAGCCGTCCGGCCCTATAGGATTAGGAATGCGAAGGCTTTAAAGAATTGACCTATTCATAGAGTAATCCTATGATCTATATAGAGGATATATGCTATGTCTTTATTTATATAAATAAATATAAGGGTGACTCAATCAATTGGGGGTGGGACTCAGTAAGATTTAGAGATGCTCTTTTCAGTTTGTTTACAGATGTATGGCACCACTGCTGGTGTACATTGTTCCCTCTTCCGAAGTTCTTGCAGGGCCACTAGCAACACATTAAGCTGGTTGTGAAGGGGAAAAAAAGGTGCATCAACAGATAAAATACATTATTTGGCCCATTACTTTGACAAGTCTTAAAATATGGTGCATGGCTGCAAGACTTGCAAAGCAAAATGAATTGTTCCCAAATGTTTATATGTGGATGCAAAAATGAAAAAAAAAAAATCTAGAGTTTTTTGGTGACAAATTAGTTTCATCACTAATCTTTTTTATATATGGTGACTGAATAAGTTTCATTGCAAACAGATTTTGATTTTTTGGAAAGGATAAGATTTCATTGCTAAATAATTCATTTATAGTTTTGGCGCAAAATGTAGACCATTTGTCAAATTGGTCTTCTGATTGGGTCATTAGGCTCAGTCCAAGGTCTAATTGGGTCTAACCTTGGTCTAGTATCATTTTAAATCATTTGGGCTTGAATTAGGGTCGGTCCAAAGCCAATTTGGTCTCTAATTAGTTGAATTAGGCTTGATTCAGATTAAATTGGGCCTGCTAGGACTAGCTCAGCTTAATTGGGTTCGGACCCAACTGAATTTGGGCTTGATTTAATTCGCATTTAACTCGGTCTGCAATTTAGGCTCGTCCAGCCTTAGCCTAATCTGTTTGGAACCTGGCTTAGCCAGATTTAGCTAAGCCAATTACTTTTTATTGGACTTAACGGGTTTTGGACCCGAACCAGGATCCGCCCCGTTATGCCGTAACCGTTAAGGTCCTTCTTCCGGAGTATTCCCGCCTCTTCGCCTCCATCCTCTCTCTCTCTCTCTCTCTCGCCCCCTCCCCCCCCCCCTCCTTCGTCTCCACCGGAAGCCCTAGCCCCTTTCTTTCTTCTTCTTTCACCTCCGGCCGAGCCCTTCTCCCCTCCTTCCTCTCTCTCTTTGCTTCCCCCCTCCCACCTCCTCTTCTCCCTCTCGCCGTGCCACCGTGGGGCGAGCCT
The DNA here is from genome assembly GCF_051530095.1 of Phoenix dactylifera. NCBI lineage: Eukaryota > Viridiplantae > Streptophyta > Magnoliopsida > Arecales > Arecaceae > Phoenix > Phoenix dactylifera. Next base: position 14,408,587 of record NC_143200.1, read on the forward strand.
CCTCCGGGAGATGCTTCCACCTCGGAGCCGCAGAAGGCGGACGCTTCCTCGGCCTGCAGCCGCTCCGGCGACTGCGGCCGAGGGGTGCCCTTCTCCAGGGTGGGAGCAGTGGGAGAGGGAGGGCCTAAACCTCCTCCAAAGTGATGCCGGAGTGAGTTTTAGTCTCCGGGGACCTCCCTTACCCCGATCCGACCACGGCGGAGGAGGAGAACCACCGTGACCGAGAAGGAGGCGCGAGAGACCCAGGTACGATCCTCCTTTTTTTTTTCCCCTCTTTTTCTTTCTTTATTTTCTTTTATTTTCTTTTTCTCCTCCTCCCTCTGTGGTGGCGCCACCACCTCCTCCGTTTTTCTTTCCAGAGTTTTCCCGCCTCTTCGCCTCCATCCTCTCTCTCTCTGTCCCTCTCTCTCTCTCGCCCCCCCCTTCCTTCGTCTCGACCGGAAGCCCTAGCCCCTTTCTTTCTTCTTCTTTCACCTCCGGCCGAGCCCTTCTCCCCTCCTTCCTCTCTCTCTCTGCTTCCCCCCTCCCACCTCCTCTTCTCCCTCTCGCCGTGCCACCGTGGGGCGAGCCTCCTCCGGGAGATGCTCCCACCTCGGAGCGGCAGAAGGGAAAGGGTAGGGGGCCCTGGACCTCCTCCGAAGTGGTGCCGGAGGAGTCAAACGGGTCCCCGAGGTGGGGCCGAGCCCCTGGGAGCTCCCCTGAGGAGGCGGACGCTTCCTCGGCCTGCAGCCGCTCCGGCGACTGCGGCCGAGGGGTGCCCTTCTCCAGGGTGGGAGCAGTGGGAGAGGGAGGGCCTAAACCTCCTCCCAAGTGATGCCGGAGTGAGTTTTAGTCCCGGGGACCTCCCTTACCCCGATTCGACCACGGCGGAGGAGGAGAACCACCGTGACCGAGAAGGAGGCGCGAGAGACCCAGGTACGATCCTCCTTTTTTTTCCCCTCTTTTTCTTTCTTTATTTTCTTTTATTTTCTTTTATTTTCTTTTTCTCCTCCTCCCTCTGTGGTGGCGCCACCACCTCCTCCGTTTTTCTTTCCAGAGTTTTCCCGCCTCTTCGCCTCCGTCCTCTCTCTCTCTCTCTCTCTCTCGCCCCCCTTCCTTCGTCTCCACCGGAAGCCCTAGCCCCTTTCTTTCTTCTTCTTTCACCTCCGGCCGAGCCCTTCTCCCCTCCTTCCTCTCTCTCTTTGCTTCCCCCCTCCCACCTCCTCTTCTCCCTCTCGCCGTGCCACCGTTGGGCGAGCCTCCTCCGGGAGATGCTCCCACCTCGGAGCGGGAGAAGGGAAAGGGTAGGGGGCCCTGGACCTCCTCCGAAGTGGTGCCGGAGGAGTCGAACGGGGTCCCCGAGGTGGGGCCGAGCCCCTGGGAGCTCCCCTGAGGAGGCGGACGCTTCCTCGGCCTGCAGCCGCTCCGGCGACTGCGGCCGAGGGGTGCCTTTCTCCAGGGTGGGAGCAGTGGGAGAGGGAGGGCCTAAACCTCCTCCAAAGTGATGCCGGAGTGAGTTTTAGTCTCCGGGGACCTCCCTTACCCCGATCCGACCACGGCGGAGGAGGAGAACCACCGTGACCGAGAAGGAGGCGCGAGAGACCCAGGTACGATCCTCCTTTTTTTTTTTCCCCTCTTTTTCTTTCTTTATTTTCTTTTATTTTCTTTTTCTCCTCCTCCCTCTGGTGGCGCCACCACCTCCTCCGTTTTTCTTTCCAGAGTTTTCCCGCCTCTTCGCCTCCATCCTCTCTCTCTCTCTCTCGCCCCCCCCCCTCCCCTTCCTTCGTCTCCACCGGAAGCCCTAGCCCCTCTGTGGTGGCTTTAAATTCTGTCTTTTGAGTTTTCACATGCTTCTTTTTTCTAGAAGCCAACTATGTTTTTTTTCTCTTGATCAAGTCACCATGTATTTAGTTTCCCATTCATACTTACTAAGTATTCCTCCCGCTTTTCAAGAGAGGGAGGCACCTATTTTATGGCATCTTAGTTTTTATATTCTTATAATTAAGTAAGCTCTGTGATAACTGAATTATGTCGCCAATAGTTATATAAGTTCTGCATTTTTCTACACTTGTTATTGGCATGCTATCCATGTGATTTTGTGTTGATTATGGTGGGATATAGAATCACCGTTCCTGTAATTTATGCATTACACAGTAAGTCATGGATCTCCTCTCCATTATGTTTAAGTGCACTTAGTTTTGAGAGTTCCTTGAATTTCAGCCTCCCTCTTCATCTTCGCCTTCTCTGCTTTCTAATTGCTGGGCTTTTTGTTTTCAAGATTCTTTTTTAAGGGTTTCTTGAATTTTTGAGAGATTTTAAAGTAGATTTAGGTGGAGAGTCAAGGAAGTGGGAACTTGGTTCAGCCTCCCTCTCTCCCTTTTCTTCAGTATATCTTCAACAGTTTTGAACTTGGTTGCGATTGACTAATTAATTTAATTTGTTTTTTTCATTTTTATTTCTACTCTCATTTAATTTGGGATGCTCTGATCTTTTGCTGACATTTACATCCTTGTTTTCTGTACATCATGATAGTGACACCACTACTTTTGCCCCCATTTTTAATTAGTCATGCCTTTCATGGTAGATGCTGTTTCTAGGTCTCTGTTGGTCTAAAGTCTAAACTGTGGATGAAATAGTCTGCTGGATGATCGCACTTCATGTCATTGTATCAGGCATTGATAAATAATTAATTTTCAATCCAACAATATTTTTTGGGTATGGTAATGTGCATTTTGTTGTTTTAATTCGTTGTTCAGTAAGCATTATTTAGTTGATCTCACCTAAGTTTAATCTTCACGTGATGCTACAGGCCTTAAAGCATTTATGTCATAACTTATATTAATTGTAGTTGGGTTCTAAAGTATCTCTGTTCCTTTTTTATTCTTATCATATCCACAACTGAAGTGACATAACAAAATCCTGACCATAAATAGATGGGCTCTTTTACATGGACTACCGGTTTATTTGTGAATCTTATTATACTATTATTTTTCTGCAATTCTTTTAGGTCTCTTGTTATTAAGTTAATTGAAATGCCTGCTTCACTATTGGATAACTTTTTCTCCCATTTGTTGCGTTTGAATCTTGAGAAATTAATTTAAGTTGTTTTTTCATTTTTTTTTTCTGCCCTCAGTTAATTTGGATGCTCTGGTCTTTTGCTGACATTTACATCCTTGTTTTCTGTACATCATGATAGGGACACCACTACTTTTGCTCCCATTTTTATGTGCTGTGTATGTTGCTTAATCTTTTATTTGACAAAATTGTTTGGTTCTCTTAGCACAACTTTCAAATAGTATCATTTGCCGTTGCCATGAGACAAGGACATGATCTTCTGAAAATGCATTTGCATAATCTCAGAACTATTAGACTAATCCCTATACAACTGGGAGAGCAGCATTGCTTATGTTTCTTCTATTTGGCTTTTCTTCTTCTTCATTGTTTCGCAAACTGGGAGAGCGGCATTGCTTTTGTGTTCTATACAAAGAGGCTGGATGATTCTTGGATGAGGGTTTTGCTACATTTTGAGAGGAAAGTAACTATTCTCTTGACGGTGAGGCAATGTTGGATGGTCTGCTGCTGTTGTTCTGCAAGCAACCGTTTGCAGCTGTTTTGATTTATTAGTTGCAGATCAATTGGTGAATCTAAGCCTCTCCCTCCATCTTCCCCTTCTCTGCTTTCAAATTGCTGGGAGTTTTGTTTTTCAATATTCTTTTTGAGAGATTTTAATTTAGATTTTAATGTAGATTTAGGTGGAGAGTGTAGGAACTAGGGAGATCTTGGTAAAAGTCTCCTCTCCCTCTCTCCCTTTTCTTCAGTATATCTTCAAAAGTTTTGAACTTGGTTCTCTCTGGACTTGAATGATGGAGAGATAATATTTTGATCGCTGTTTGTTCAATCTGGATTTGGTATTCTTGGTTGTTGGTGATATTCTGTCTAATTTGGTTCTGGAGGTTATGTTTATATTGCTTCGATGTGCAATCTCTCCCTCTTTTCAATTGTTAATGTTATAGCATGTGAAATGATCTCTGACATGCTAAATCCATAGGAAATCCTAAATCATTGAGCTTAAATGGTTGCTATATAGGATTTCTTCGGAGGCTTATTTCGCTAAATGCTAAGACTAGTTCGATGGTTCTTCATGTAAAGAGTTTGGATTATTTTATTGCTTCTATTTCTCTCATCCTGCTTGGTTGTTGTAGATAATTTGTGCTGGTTGTTGTTTTGGTTGGCTGCCATTGCATGCTCCATTTGATGACATGTGAATGATGTTAATCAAATTTTGAGCAAACTTCTTTTAGGTCCGTTAGTCTTGGTGATGCAATTGGTTGTCCACCTGCTTTAATTTGTTGTCGCAAGCACCACATTTGTGGAATGCCTGAACATCAATTTAAAGTCGGCATTATGTGGTTCTGTATGCTGTTTTTGCCACTGTGACTGAGACACACATAAAACTTTAGTGTTTTCATGGATGTATTATAGTAATTTCTGTGCTTTTGTCGCCTCTTCCTGTCATGATATGATCAAGCCTTTCAAGGTGGATAATGTTTGTTGGTCACTGTTGGTCTAAACTCTTAAGCTGTGGATGAAATAGTTTGGTGCTGGCGGTTATGTCGTCTTCGGTAGCGGTAGAGCGAGCAGCTTTTGAATGTCTGCTGTTTCGCAGACATCCGAGCAGCGGCCATGGTTAGAAGGGGGGAGGAGAAGAAGACATTGTGGGATCTTTTTCCTAGGTCGGCTTCTAGTTCTCTTTCTCAAGATTTGCTGGTATTCTATTTCTTCTCCTCCTACTTGTTCTTGGTCTCCCGGGTGGATAATGGTCGCGATGTTGTGCTTCTTGTTATCTTTTTCTCTTTGTTTATGTGCCTTCTCTTTTGCTTTTCTTATTCTTCTTTGTTTCCCAAATTGGGAGAGCGGCGCTGCTTTTGGGTTCTTTACAAGGAGGCTATGATGATTCTTGCTCGAGGGTTTCGCTACAATTGAGAGGAAAGCAGTTCTTCTCTTGACGGCAAGGCAATCTTGCAGGCAACTATTTGCAGCCATTTTGATTTATTAGTTGCAGATCAATCGGTGAATCAGAGCCCCCCTCTCCATCTTCCCCTTCCCTGCTTTCAAATTGCTGGGATTTTTGTTTTCAATATTCTTTTTACGGTTGTGTTTCCGAGAGATTTTAAAGTAGATTTAGGTGGAGAGTGTAGGAAGTGGGGAGATCTTGGTCAAAGTCTCTCTCCCTCTCTCCCTTTTCTTCAGTATATCTTCAAAAGTTTTGAACTTGGTTCAGATATTTTATTTTGTCAACTTTGCTTTAAGTTCTCTCTGGACTTGAATAATAGTGAGATAATATTTTGATCGGTGTTTGTTCAATCTAGATTTGGTATTCTTGGTTGTTGGTGGGACTCCATCTAATTTGGTTCTGGAGGTTATGTTCTATATTGTTTCAATGTGCTTTCTCTCCCTTTTTTCAATTGTTGACGTTCTGGCATGTGGAATGATCTCTGACATTCTAAATCCATGGGAAATTCTAAACCATTGAGCTTAAAAGGTTGCTATATAGGATTTCTTTGGATGCTTATTTCGTTAAATGCTATGACTAGTTCTCTAGTTCTGCATAGAAAGAGTTTGGATATTTTATTGCTTCTATATCTCTCGTCCTGCTTGGTTGTACATAAATTTATGCTGGTTGTTGTTTCGGTTGGCTGCCATTGCTTGCTCCGTTTGATGACACGTAATTGATGGTCATCAAATTTTGAGCAAACTTTTTTTGGGTCCGGTAGTCTTGGTGATGCAATTGGTTGTCCACCTGCTTTAATATGTTGTTGCACGCACCACATTTGTGGAATGCCCGAACATCTATTTAATGTTGGCATTATGTGGTTCTGTATGCTGTTTTTTGCCGCTGTGACTGAGACACATATAACTTTAGTATTTTCATGGATGGATTATGGTAATTTCTTTGCGTTTGTTACCTCTTGCTGTCAACTTTGAATGATATGATCAACCCTTTTTTGGTAGATGCTGTCTGTAGGTCCCTGTTGGTCTAAACTGTGGATGAAATGGTCTGCTAGTTGATTGCACTCTCTGTCATTGTATTTGTCTTTGATAAATAGTTAATTTTCGGACCAACAAATTTTTTTTTTGGGGCTATGATAATGTGCATTTTGTTGTTTTAATTCATTTTCGATAAGCATTATTCATTTGATCTCACCTAAGTTCAATCTTCACGTGATGCTACAGGCCTTAAAGCATTCACGTCATAAGTTATATTAATTGCAGTTGTGTTCAAAGTATTTCCGTTCCCTTTTTTATTTTTATCATATCCACAACTGAAGTGACATATGTCACGCCCCGGACCCGGATCCGTGACATGGCCGTGCTATTGCCGACTACCGCCCACAATAGCACGAAGCCTCATACATGGGTAACAGGGTAGTCAGACTTGTCAAACTGTCATATATTTAAAATATTTGCTGTGTATCATATAAGGTAGTACAGGTATTTCTTCTTCCATCTCTGTGCCAGAGTCTTTTTTCCTCTGTTTTACTGTTGAAACAGAGGGAAGAAACATTCCACAGAGGAACTTTCCCTCTTTTTATTTTGTTTAAACCCATTTAAGTAAATCAGGTCATACCTTGCTCCGGGTTGGCTACAGCCGAGCAGTACACCCTTCAAGAAATCCCTCCTTCCTCTCCTAGGGCTTCAGAGGTTCCGCTCCATCAACCTTCGGCTCTAGGGTTCGGCTTCTCTGGTACAGTACTCGAGAGGGCTAAGGAATAAGAGGGTATAGTAACTCCTAAGTTAAGAAACTGAGAGTTTAAATAAACTCTGCTTAGGAGGTGACCCTTGGAGAGGCGGCACCCTCTCCTTCCTCCTTGCTCCGGAAGCCTACAGATGCCCTTTCCCTTAGGCCAGCTGGGCTTGTCCTTTCAACCTGGGTGAGGTGGCAGACTCCCATTTTGCATGGATGAGGGCCCAACAGCTGGTCTTCCCCCCTATTGGCCAGCGGGGGCCCGTCACTTCAGTCCTCAGGCGTGAGGTGAGGGTTGCCATCCATGGGCCCAATACGGCCCCATTAACGACCGAGCCCAAATACCCTTAAACTGGGCCTCAGAAGTATTGGGCCCAGTTAGTATCAGGCCCGGATGTTACATTCTTTCCCATCACTGGGCCTCAGAAGTATTGGCCCAGTTGATCTGCATGACTTTCCGTTGGCTTGGAAAACATTTCTGCATGTTGTTCTGGATACTTTACCATTTCTTTTTCAACCTCTCTTTCTCTTTAATTTTCATGATTTCATGCCTGAGCATGTTTGTTAATGTATTACGTGCGGGCGGGGCTTGGTGCAATGGTAAGGTTGCTCCATTTGACCTGTGCATCATGTATTCGAAACACCTCAGATGCTAAGTGGCAGAAACCTTGGGGATGCCTTTTTTTGTTTTCTTGAATGTATTATGTATCATAAAGGTAAGGCTTGTGATATGTCGGGATGATTATATTCTATTAAGTTGTGAATGATTGTTTTATGATTATTATTTTTTAGGATGTAGTCTTATCTTCTAAAGTTCAAATGGACCAACAATTAGCATATCTGGTTGACTCGGTGATTTATTTTTCGAGCTGAGGTTGGCTCGTTACAAAGCCAAATATTGTGTATTCTAGGTAAATTGTCAGTTTTGGTTTCTTAGGACTCACTTCTCGTAGGCTAAACGTGATTCCTTTTTTGGCTTCCAAAAAGGCTCCATTTATTTTTATACAAGAATTGACTTGTGTCTGGCCTGTAGTGGATATAGCTTTGTGTTCTTTATTATTGGAAGCCATTCTTTTCTTTTCTTTTTCTTTTTTTAGCATTTTTTAATATTTTTTTTCTTTTTTTAATAAAAAACGTTGTCTTCTTGCACCTTCCATGCTAGACCTAATGATTTCTATTGAACACAGATAATTCCTTGACCTGTACGTGGTTTGACGGCCATACTCTTTCTGGTTCCCTTTAGATGAGATGAAGTTTCTTGATTCCACCTAGTTTGAGACTAAGTTTGTTTAATTTATTTACATAAATAGTACACTTGTATTGCGTTCAGATGATAATGTACTTGCTTGAGTTTCTATTGTCCGCCGGCCTTTGTAGTTTAGGTAATTATGGATAGCCACTCTCTTTGCCAGCTATCCCTTTTTAACCACAATTTTTATGTTGATTATACACTTTGCATTCCGCTTTATTCATGGTAAATCTACTTCATCAGTTTTTGTGGCTCGGACCTTCAAACTGCATCATCCTAGAATTTTACCAAACTCATAAAAACTGTTCAAGTATATTCGTGTCTGCTGTTTTCTTATCTATTTATCTTCCGAGCTATTGCTGACCCTATGCAGCAGCTAAAGTTCGAACCTTTTGGGTGATGATGACATCTTTACTCCTTTCTTTGATAGCCTTTAAATGAAATATTACAGCTCCTAGTCATCTTATCTTATAGGGGCTTGATTCGTGATTTTCTGTGGAAGCTGTCCTCGATAAATCCTTACCATTGATGTCTCTTTAGCAAGCATATCTGATTGGTGGAACAGCGTGCTCAGGTCAAAAAATTTTCTGATCGCATTATTTCTTGAAGTATATAAGTATATTTTGATTTATTTGCCAACAATTTGTCATAGTATTACTTTTATTGCTTTAGGCTGTGATTTCTTGAATCAAATTAGCTTTTTGGTCTATTATTGACGTTCAACAAGCATCAATAGTCTTGGACACCAATTTTTGGACTGGTATACTAGATTAAATTATCCATGTGTTGCTGACCTGTTCTGGCCAGATCTTGATTTGAAAGCATTGGTAGCTTGCGGGTTGGGAGGGAACCCTCTTGGTTCACGTATCCAAAAGCTCCAAAAAAATTTGGAACCGGTACGGGCCGATACGGTTAGCCGGTTCGGGCCGGTACGGGTTTTTAACACCGAACCAGACCGTTCGGAGCCAGTATCGGTTCGGTACGGGCTGAACCGGCCGGTACAGCATTCCTTGCTTTTTTGTTTGTATGGATGCATTTTTGCAGGAATATTGATGCAACAAGGGTTGACTTCTAAATTTGTTCTCTTCTTTGCATGCCACCTTCTCTGGCAATAGGCGAGGCATTTTTGGAAGGTCTACTACACTGCTGACAACCAATCTGCATTCATTGTAAGTTGGAGAGGTCATCACCCAAGGAGAGGAGGAGCGGGGATCTTCTCCTCTTTTTTGTGTGTATGTATGTATATTGATGAGATGATGGGTGACTTGTAAAATTGCTCTTTTCTTCTTTGCGTGTCAGCTTCTCTAGCAATTGGCGGGGAACATCTGGAAGTGGCGAATTTGAGCCTCTTTTTCCTTTTCCCATTTTGCCTTCTAATTTCTTGTTTTTTGAAGATTATATTTTTTTAAGGCTTCTTTAATTACAAAACTGTAATTAAATTTCTTCTGATGTGTTTTTTCTGCTGTTCCTGAAGAATTCATATGATTTGGAGGCTGATGATAGTTTCGAGATAAAGATGGTATCAATAAAGGTACGATTTTGACTTCGAGAACCGACATTCTCAAAGTTCGTGTTTTGCTTGTCAGAAATCAGGAGTTGTTTGCTCAATACTAAAATGTGTCGCATATTTACATTTTCTCCTTCACAAAATCCCGACCATAAATAGATGGGCTTTTTTACATGAACTACCCGTTTGTGTGAATCCTATTGTGCTATTTTTTTCTGCAATTCTTTTATGTCTCTTGTTATTAAGTTAGCTGAAATGCCTGCTTCACCATTGGATAACTTTTCTCCTAATTGTTGCGATTGGCTAATTAATTTAATTTGTTTTTTCATTTTTATTTCTGCTCTCATTTAATTTGGGATGCTCTGGTGTTTTTCTGACATTTACATCTTTGTTTTCCGATCGCAGTATTTCTTGAAGTATGTAAGTATATTTTGATTTATTTGCCAACAATTTGTCATAGTATTACTTTTATTGCTTTAGGCTGTGATTTCTTGAATCAAATTAGCTTTTTGGTCTATTATTGACGTTCAACAAGCATCAATAGTCTTGGACACCAATTTTTAGACTGGTATACTAGATTAAATTATCCATGTGTTGCTGACCTGTTCTGGCCAGATCTTGATTTGAAAGCATTGGTAGCTTGCAGGTTGGGAGGGAACCCTCTTGGTTCACGTATCCAAAAGCTCCAAAAGAATTTGGAACCGGTACGGGCCGATACGGTTAGCCGGTTCAGGCCGGTACGGGTTTTTAACACCGAACCAGACCTTTCCAAGCCAGTATCGGTTCGGTACGGGTTGAACCGGCCGGTACAACATTCCTTGCTTTTTTGTTTGTATGGATGCATTTATGCATGAATATTGATGCAACAAGGGGTGACTTCTAAATTTGTTCTCTTCTTTGCTTGCCATCTTCTCTAGCAATAGGTGAGGCATTTTCGGAAGGTCTACTACATTGCTAGCAACCAATCTGCATTCATTGTAAGTTGGAGAGGTCATCACCCGAGGAGAAGAGGAGCGGGGATCTTCTCCTCTTTTTTGTGTATGTATGTATCTTGATGAGATGATGGGTGACTTGTAAAATTGCTCTTTTCTTCTTTGCGTGTCAGCTTCTCTAGCAACAGGCGGGGAACTTCTGGAAGTGGCGAATTTGAGCCTATTCTTCCTTTTCCCATTTTGCCTTTTAATTTCTTGTTTTTTGAAGATTATATTTTTTAAGGCCTCTTTAATTACAAAACTGTAATTAAATTTCTTCTGATGTGTTTTTTCTGTTGTTCCTGAAGAATTTGTAGGATTTGGAGGCCGATGATAGTTTCGAAATAAAGATAGTATCAATAAAGGTACGATTTTGACTTCGAGAATCCACATTCTCAAAGTTCGTATTTTGCTTGTCAGAAATCTGGAGTTGTTTGCTCAATACTAGAATGTGTCGCATATTTACATTTTCTCCTTCACAAAATCCCGACCATAAATAGATGGGCTCTTTTACATGAACTACCAGTTTGTGTGAATCTTATTGTGCTATATTTTTCTGCAATTCTTTTATGTCTCTTGTTATTAAGTTAGCTGAAATGCCTCCTTCACCATTGGATAACTTTTCTCCTAATTGTTGCGATTGGCTGATTAATTTAATTTGTTTTTTCATTTTTATTTCTGCTCTCATTTAATTTGGGATGCTCTGGTGTTTTTCTGACATTTACATCCTTGTTTTCTATACATCATGACTGTGACACCTCTACTTTTGTTTTGGTTTTTATGTGCTGTGTATGTTGCTTAATCTTTTATTTGACAAAAGTGATGGGTTCTTTTAGTACAACTTTCAAATCATATCATATGCAATTGCCATGAGATAATGACATGATCTTCTGAAAATGCTTTTACATAATCTTAGAACTATTAGACTAATCCCTGTATAGCTCCTATCCCTTTTTATATTAGATCAAGTTTCGAATCGGAAGAATTTCTCATTGTTTTGTCTGCTGGCCATCAGTTATGGTTATATCCTTGTGACATACCGTGTGGTAATTCCAGTCCTTTAATCTTTTTTTATTAACCTTGTTGGTTACAATGAATCTGCATGACTTTCCATTTGCTTGGAAACTTTAATTTTCATGTTTTCATGCCTGAGTTTGTATTGTAATTTTAGTATGTTTGTTAATGTATTTTTATGTGGGCGGGGCTTGGTGCAGTGGTAAGGTTGCTCCATTTTGACCTGTGCATATTATGTGTTCGAACCACCTCTCGAGATCCTGTGGGGCAAAAACCTTGGGACGCCTTTTTTTTTCTTTTGAATGTATTATGTCTAATAAGGGTGAGATTTGTGATATCTTGTAATGATTATATTCTATTAAGTCGTGAATGATTGTTTTATCCTTATCATTTTGTAGGGTGTAGCCATATCTGCTGAAGTTCAAATGGACCAACAATAAGCATATGTTGGTTGACTCTGATTTATTTTTGGATCTGAGATTGACTTGTTACAAAGCCAAATATCGTGTATTCTAGGTAAATTTTCTGTTTTGATTTCTTAGTACTCACTTCTCAGCTATTGTTGGACCCTTTGCTGCAGCAAAAGTCCGAACTTTTTGGGTGAAGATGACAGCATCTTTACTCATTCCTGTGTTATCCTTCAAATGAACTATTTCTACTCCTGGTCATCTCATTTTATAGGGGCTAGATTCGTGATTTTCTGTGGAAGCTGTCCTTGATAAATCCTAACCATTGATGTCTCTTAAGCAAGCATATCTAATTGGTGGAACAACATGCAAAGGTCGAAAAACTGTCCGATCGCAGTATTTCTTTAAGTACGTAAGTATATTTTGATTTATTTCCCAACAATTTGCCTTACTATTACCTTTATTGCTTATGGCTGTGCTTTCTTCAATCAGATTGGCTTTTTGATCTGTTCTTGATGTTCAACAAGCATCAGTAGAGCTAGTCATATTTTAGATTGGTATACTAGATTAAGTTATTTATGTGTTGCTGACCGGTTCTGACCATATCTTGATTTGAAAGTACTAGTAGGTTGTGAGCTGGGAGGGAACCCTCTTGAGTCATATTCAGATTTGCGGTAAACCTTATTTATTTATTGCAGTAGACCTGATTATCTAATGCTCGAGATTTTGTGAGCTTGTCATGCAAGACATAAGCTTCAAAATGGCTTTTATAATGGTTCCATGCTTTAGATGGAGCACGGGCAGGCATACAATGTGACGGATAATCGCCTTCTCAAAGAGTTGGTTCTTGTATGTTGGTAAAAAAGGCTCAGCCTTCCACCTCTCCTGCCCCCTAGCTTTCTTCTGCTCTTTTTTGTGTACGTATGTATATTGATGAGAAGATGGGTGACTTGTAAAATTGCAGTTCTCTTCTTTGCGTGTCAGCTTCTCTAGCAATAGGCGAGGAACTTCTGGAAGTGGTGAATTTGAGCCTCTTCTTCCTCTTCCCTTTTTTCCTTTTAATTTCTTGTTTTTTGAAGATTATGTTTTTTTATGACTTCTTTAATTACATAACTGTAATTATATTTCTTTTGATGTGTTTTTTCTTCTGTTCCTGAAGAATTCATAGGATTTGGAGGCCGATGAAAGTTTTGGGATAAGGATGCTATAAAAAAAGGTACGATTTTGACTTCGAGAACCCAAATCCTCAAAGTTTGTATTTTGCTTGTCAAAAATCAGGTGTTGTTTGCTCCATAACAGGCTGTCACATTTTTACATGTTTCAAATCTGCTCGCATTCCAACCTCATTTTTTCAGTTTTCCTGACTCTTCTTTTTTATTTCACTTATTCTTTCCCAGGTAATTTTTGGTCTTGCATGGATTCTGTCATCCTTCATTATTCTCTATTTTCCATCTTTTCTTCAAGTAATAGTGTGAAAAAAGACGAAGTGGCTTGCTTAGAGGCCAACTAGTGCTGGCGATAACTTTAAGTTCCATTTTTGCGCTTCATTTATGTAGGAGTTGCAGAAGCCGAGGTAGAAATTTCTCTAGAGTTGGTATTAACTAGGGTAATCTCTTTGGACTTTCCCATGATGATGTCCTTAGTCTTGGTAACAGTTATTTAATCAATCAATTATTTATTCTGGTCCTTTGTCTACTTTTATTTTTCCTGATCTTGCTACTTATCTCTGTATATCTGGTGGTAATTTGATTCACTTGTAAACTTTTATGCTTCAGAGGCCTGGATCATACTCTATTGCTATGTGGTGGTCTATCGGTTGCTGCTGCAGGAATTTCTATACAATAGTTTGAATTTGATTTTCCACTACAACTGTTCATGAAATACTCTTTCCTTATAAACTTATTACTATTGTTTGACTACTAGAATTATTCCGAATTTGTTATTTGTAAGATTCACTTCTATTTATTTGCCCCTTTTTCTTCATAGCTATTTATTTGCCCCTTTTTCTTCCTAGCTATTTCGTAGTATTATTTGCTAATCAAATTGGAAAGGGCGGAAATAAAATATAAAAATTTTATGCTTTGCAAGTTGTAAGGTCCATTGTTCTGCAGGCTACTGCTGCAGCCTATTGGAGACTGGACAAGATTTTTGGATCGCTATATGCCTTTCCTCCTACTCAACTCTGTATACCATTTCTTTTCCTACTCTTCTGTTGGTTGATTTGTTCATTAAATATTGCACTTTATTCTTTTATTGACAGCTTTTGAATTTATATGTTAAGGCCATTTTCTCCAGAAGGTTGTGATGATTCTTGGACCCGGGTTTTGCTATGAAAGGAAAGCGGCTATTTTCTTGACGACGAGGCAATCTTGGATTTGGCATTCTTGGCTGTTTGTGGGACTCCGTTTAATTTGGTTCTAGTGGTTATGTTCTATATTGTTTCGATGTGCTCTCTCTCCCTCTTTTCAATTGTTAATGTTCTGGCTTGTGAAATGATCTCTGACATGCTCAATTCATGGGAAATCCTAAACCATTAAGCTTAAAAGGTTGCTATTTAGGATTTCTCCGGAGGCTTATTTCGTTAAATGCTAAGACTAGTTCTCTGGTTCTTCATATAAAGAGTTTGGATTATTTTATTGCTTCTATATCTCTCATCCTACTTGGTTGTTGTGCATAAATTTGTGCTGGTTGTTGTTTCGGTTGGCTGCCATTGCTTGCTCCATTTGATGACATGTGAATGATGGTCATCAAGTTCCGGGCAAACTTTTTTTGGGTCTGTTAGTCTTGGTGATGCAATTGGTTGTCCACCCGCTTTAATTTGTTGTTGCCCGCACCACGTTTGTGGAATGCCCCCGCATCTATTTAATGTTGGCATTATGTGGTTCTGTATGCTGTTTTTTGCCACTGTGACTGAGACACATATAACTTTAGTGTTTTCGTGGATGTATTATAGTAATTTCTGCGCGTTTGTTACCTGTTGCTATAAACTTTGAATGATATGATCGACCCTTTCTTGGTAGATGCTGTTTGTAGGTCACTGTTGGTTTGAACTGTGGATGAAATGTTCTGCTAGTTGATTGCATTTCTAGTCATCGTATCTGGCGTTGATAAATAGTTAATTTTTGAACCAACAATTTTATTTTTTTGGGCTATGGTAATGTGCATTTTTTTGTTTTAATTCAATATTCAATAAGCATTATTCAGTTGATCTCACCTATGTTCAATCTTCACGTGTTCAATAAGTGGTTCTGTATGCTATTTTTTGCCTTTGTGACTGGGGTACACATATAACTTTAGTGTTTTCATGGATCGATTATAGTAATTTCTATGCTTTTGTTGCTTCTTGCTGTCAACTTTGAATGATATGGTCAGGCCTTTCATGGTGGATGTTGTTTGTAGGTCACTGTTGGTCTAGACTGTGGTTGAAATAGTTTGGTGCTGGAGATTATGTTCTCTTCAGCAGTGATTGAGCGAGCAGCTCCGGAAGGTCTGCTGTTCCGCAGACAATTGAGCAGCAACAATCGTTCGATGGGGGGAGGAGAATAAGAGACACTGTGGGATCTTTTCCCCAGGTCGGCTTCTAGTTCTTTTACTCACGATTTGTTGGTCTTCTCTTTCTTCTTCTCCTTCAACTTGTTGTTGGTCTCCCGGGGGGGTAATTGTCGGGAGTTGTATCCGACGTGTCAATCGTCAGCGTGTTGATCTCTTATATTCATTGTTGGGAATTGATTGATAAATTAATAAAGTGTTATTTGGTATTATTCATCATTTCATTGTACATCTTCAAATGATCTCTTATATGATATTCTTAAGACTTATTTTATGATAAAGAAGGATTTATGTTCTTAAACCTATTTGCGACCAAATGATATGCTGTTAATAGGACAACAGCATGGTCGAGATTAGGTCGTTATGAGACATATACGTTGGTTGTCCTCTTAACCAAGGAGTGTGGAGATACTGATATGTCACACAGGTGAAGTGGAGTACATTTCAGTGAACGTAACCAATTCCGGAACGCTCTACTGTCAAGAGATGTTCCGAGTGGATATGGGTGTAAATATCGCTCAGACCTGAGATCACCACAGTGATTAGCAAGCAACTTACTGTACTTTGGTACCGAACTAGCAGAATTTCTAATTCTGGAACGGAAGGTTACTGGGTGCAGTCAAGTACTTGCGAAATCAGTGCGTGAGTCAAGATGGAATTGTCCCCTCCTGGAAATAGGAGATAATGCTGTGTTCAATTTAGCAAAATCTTGGCCAGGGCAATCCTTGTGATGAGTCACAGGATTTCTAAAGTTGATCCCATAGTGGATGTACTGATTAGAGAGTTGACAGAACTCTGAGGTCATCCTAGCATTAGGAGTCAAAGGGATGATTTATACAGTAACCATAGTCTAGGGTTTCAGAATATTTGCTTCGCATATATTCGGCCTATCCGGACGTCGGATACCATTGCTAGATGGTCACATCGATTAGTGCAAGAAGTCGTTCCTGTACTACCGGCTTAGGTTCGAACCAATGAGGTCACACGCATAGAAGTTTTCTGATTGATCAAGATAGCTGATGGATGATTGAGAATCATTTAGGAATAATTTGGTCAATTTGATTGGCAAATTATCCTATAAAATAATTAAAGTAATTATTGGAGGATTAATTAGTAATTAGGTTACTAATAAACTCAATTTGATTGAGTAAATGGACTAAAGATGAGCCAAATTGAATTGGATTTAATTTTGGTTTTGACCTAATTGGATTAGTGGCGCAGGGGTCGACTCGAAGTAAAAATGGGTCGACTCGAGATGGGCTGGGGTCGACTCGAGATGGGCTGGGGTCGACTCTCTCTCAGAGAATCCAAAGAACGAATTCTTCCCAAGTGGGGTCGACTCGAAGTAAAGAGGGGTCGACTGGAGATGGGTTGGGGACGACTCTCTCAGACAATCCAAAGAACGACTTCTGTTTTTCCAGGTGGGGGGTCGACTCGAGTTTCCTTGGGGTCGATTCGAAGCAAGTTGGGGTCGACTCGAGCTCTGAAAGGGTCGACTCGTTGGGGGTATCAGGAGTTCTCTGTCGTCTCAGCCAGGGTTGACCTGCGAAGCTATGGGGTCGACTCGGGTCGACTTTGGAGTCGACTCGAAGGGGAAGGAGTCGACTCGAGGCGACTTGGAGTCGACTCGAGATCGGGAAGGTCGACTCCTGAAAATCCTGAAACTCGTGGACGGGCTGAATTCGGAGGATTCGATCCGGACGTGGATTTTCAATGAAAAGTGAAGGGATTTGGATCGTGGGACGTGGGAGAATGGTTAGATGATGATGGAATATCAGCACCATCTATTTCGATCCTATCTCACCTGCATGAACCATCTATTGTTTGAATTTTGAATTCAAACAAGATAAGAACTATCTTGTTACAACCAACACCTTCATGCGCCAACAAGATACCAAATTTTCATTTGAATTTCGAATTCAAATGATCAGATGGCGCGCCTTTAAAAGAAGAGTTCCAATTGTGGCTAAAAAAGAAATGAAATTTTGTGAATGAAATTCAGCCTTCCATCTCGCCCATTTTCATCTTCCTCTGAGTCCATCTCGCCATAGCTGATAGGGATCCCAGATAAGAGCCTTTAGATCAGATCTAAGTCCTCTTCAATCCCTACTAACCATTCCTCCAAGTTCTTCCAAGAAGGCGAACCAAAAGTTGATAGCGTTGGAAAGATCAAAATTCAGCAAAGGAAGATCCTGCGCAAGCTAGCACTTCCGCGGGATTGGATCACTCCAGGAGCTTCGTGTGGATTACTTATAGAGGCCAGACGAGTGTGTGGCTACGAAGCTCGAGCATCAGATCCGTTACTTTCAGATTTCATAAAGGTATAATCCGTATAAATCTAGGTCCAAAGATATATCTTATAGGTTTCAATCCCCGAGGGTTAAACCTCTTTTGGGGCTCTTCACAGAGTAATCTTCCGAGCCTATTCGATGGGCATTCGAAGATTAGTTGGGTGTTAGATTAGTTGAGTTTAGAACTTAATTAATAATCTCATTTCAGATCTGAAATTAATCGTGCAATGATTTTAGCTTAATCGTTTAAACAATCCCGACATATTGATCATGTATACTTGTAGTGGTACTTTGAAATTTGATTTCTTATGCATATCTGAATTAAAATGTCTAATTCGATTTTTTCGCTGTGAATTTCAAAATTAAAAGAACTACGTATGGCTTGATCTCCCTTGTGAAGGGGGTACGTAGGCAACCCCAATAGGTACAGCCATTATTTTTGAAAAATTCTAAATTTCAACATGCTATCGCTACTAGCATCATAGGATCGCTTTCGGTAATGGCCGTGATGTTGTGCTTCTTGTTATCTTGTTCTCTTTGTTTGTTTATGTTTCTTCTCTTTTGCTTTTCTTCTTCTTTGTTTCGCAAACTGGGAGAGCGGCATTGCTTTTGGGTTCTATACAAAGAGGCTGTGATGATTCTTGGATGAGGGTTTTGATGGAGAGAGAATATTTTGATCGCTATTTGTTCAATCTGGATTTGGTATTCTTGGTTGTTGGTGAGATTCTGTCTAATTTGGTTCTGGAGGTTATGTTTATATTGTTTCGATGTGCCATCTCTCCCTCTTTTCAATTGTTAATGTTATAGCATGTGAAATGATCTCTGACATGCTAAATCCATAGGAAATCCTAAACCATTGAGCTTAAATGGTTGCTATATAGGATTTCTTCGGAGGCTTATTTAGCTAGATGCTAAGACTAGTTCTATGGTTCTTCATACAAAGAGTTTGGATTATTTTATTGCTTCTATTTCTCTCATCCTGCTTGGTTGTTGTAGATAAATTTGTGCTGGTTGTTGTTTTGGTTGGCTGCCATTGCATGCTCCATTTGATGATATGTGAATGATGTTAATCAAATTTTGAGCAAACGTCTTTTAGGTCCGTTAGTCTTGGTGATGCAATTGGGTGTCCACCTGCTTTAATTTGTTGTCGCACGCACCACATTTGTGGAATGCCCAAACATCAATTTAAAGACGGCATTATGTGGTTCTGTATGCTGTTTTTGCCACTGTGACTGAGACACACATATGACTTTAGTGTTTTCATAGATGTATTATAGTAATTTCTGTGCTTTTGTCGCCTCTTCCTGTCATGATATGATCAAGCCTTTCAAGGTGGATGCTGTTTGTTGGTCACTGTTGGTCTAAACTCTTAAGCTGTGGATGAAATAGTTTGGTGCTGGCGGTTATGTCGTCTTCGGTAGCGGTAGAGCGAGCAGCTTTTGAATGTCTGCTGTTTCGCAGACATCCGAGCAGCGGCCATGGTTAGAAGGGGGGAGGAGAAGAAGACATTGTGGGATCTTTTTCCTAGGTCGGCTTCTAGTTCTCTTTCTCAAGATTTGCTGGTATTCTATTTCTTCTCCTCCTACTTGTTCTTGGTCTCCCGGGTGGATAATGGTCGCGATGTTGTGCTTCTTGTTATCTTTTTCTCTTTGTTTATGTGCCTTCTCTTTTGCTTTTCTTATTCTTCTTTGTTTCCCAAATTGGGAGAGCGGCGCTGCTTTTGGGTTCTTTACAAGGAGGCTATGATGATTCTTGCTCGAGGGTTTCGCTACAATTGAGAGGAAAGCAGTTATTCTCTTGACGGCAAGGCAATCTTGCAGGCAACTATTTGCAGCCATTTTGATTTATTAGTTGCAGATCAATCGGTGAATCAGAGCCCCCCTCTCCATCTTCCCCTTCCCTGCTTTCAAATTGCTGGGATTTTTGTTTTCAATATTCTTTTTACGGTTGTGTTTCCGAGAGATTTTAAAGTAGATTTAGGTGGAGAGTGTAGGAAGTGGGGAGATCTTGGTCAAAGTCTCTCTCCCTCTCTCCCTTTTCTTCAGTATATCTTCAAAAGTTTTGAACTTGGTTCAGATATTTTATTTTGTCAACTTTGCTTTAAGTTCTCTCTGGACTTGAATAATAGTGAGATAATATTTTGATCGGTGTTTGTTCAATCTAGATTTGGTATTCTTGGTTGTTGGTGGGACTCCATCTAATTTGGTTCTGGAGGTTATGTTCTATATTGTTTCGATGTGCTTTCTCTCCCTTTTTTCAATTGTTGACGTTCTGGCATGTGAAATGATCTCTGACATTCTAAATCCATGGGAAATTCTAAACCATTGAGCTTAAAAGGTTGCTATATAGGATTTCTTTGGATGCTTATTTCGTTAAATGCTATGACTAGTTCTCTAGTTCTGCATAGAAAGAGTTTGGATATTTTATTGCTTCTATATCTCTCGTCCTGCTTGGTTGTTGTACATAAATTTATGCTGGTTGTTGTTTCGGTTGGCTGCCATTGCTTGCTCCGTTTGATGACACGTAATTGATGGTCATCAAATTTTGAGCAAACTTTTTTTGGGTCCGGTAGTCTTGGTGATGCAATTGGTTGTCCACCTGCTTTAATATGTTGTTGCACGCACCACATTTGTGGAATGCCCGAACATCTATTTAATGTTGGCATTATGTGGTTCTGTATGCTGTTTTTTGCCGCCGTGACTAAGACACATATAACTTTAGTATTTTCATGGATGGATTATGGTAATTTCTTTTCGTTTGTTACCTCTTGCTGTCAACTTTGAATGATATGATCAACCCTTTTTTGGTAGATGCTGTCTGTAGGTCCCTGTTGGTCTAAACTGTGGATGAAATGGTCTGCTAGTTGATTGCACTCTCTGCCATTGTATTTGTCTTTGATAAATAGTTAATTTTCGGACCAACAAATTTTTTTTTTGGGGCTATGATAATGTGCATTTTGTTGTTTTAATTCATTTTCGATAAGCATTATTCATTTGATCTCACCTAAGTTCAATCTTCACGTGATGCTACAGGCCTTAAAGCATTCACGTCATAAGTTATATTAATTGCAGTTGTGTTCAAAGTATTTCCGTTCCCTTTTTTGTTTTTATCATATCCACAACTGAAGTGACATATGTCACGCCCCGGACCCGGATCCGTGACATGGCCGTGCTATTGCCGACCACCGCCCACAATAGCACGAAGCCTCATACATGGGTAACAGGGTAGTCAAACTTGTCAAACTGTCATATATTTAAAATATTTGCTGTGTATCATATAAGGTAGTACAGGGTATTTCTTCTTCCATCTCTGTGCCAGTCTTTTTTCCTCTGTTTTACTGTTGAAACAGAGGGGAGAAACATTCCACAGAGGAACTTTCCCTCTTTTTATTTTCTTTAAACCTATTTAAGTAAATCAGGTCATACCTTGCTCTAGGGTTCGGCTTCTCTGGTACAGTACTCGAGAGGGCTAAAGAATAAGAGGGTATGGTAACTCCTAAGTTAAGAAACTGAGAGTTTAAATAAACTCTGCTTAGGAGGTGACCCTTGGAGAGGCGGCACCCTCTCCTTCCTCCTTGCTCCGGAAGCCTACATATGCCCTTTCCCTCAGGCCAGCTGGGCTGGTTCTTTCAACCTGGGTGAGGTGGCAGACTCCCATTTTGCATGGATGAGGGCCCAACAGCTGGTCTTCCCCCCTATTGGCCAGCGGGGGCCTGTCACTTCAGTCCTCAGGCGTGAGGTGAGGGTTGCCATCCATGGGCCCAATACGGCCCCATTAACGACCGAGCCCAAATTCCCTTAAACTGGGCCTCAGAAGTATTGGGCCCAGTTAGTATCAGGCCCGGATGTTACATTCTTTCCCTCTTAAATAAATTTCATCCTCGAAATTAATCATACCTCTATTCTTAGGTATGCAGTGTAATTCTCTAGAAAAACTAACTGAAATAAAGAAATGTGCATGGCCAGAATCAAACAAAATCCATGGGAAATCCTAAACCATTGAGCTTAAAAGGTTGCTATATAGAATTTCTTTGGAGGCTTATTTCGTCAGATGCTAAGACTATTTATCTGGTTCTTCATATAAAGAGTTTGGATTATTTTATTGCTTCTATATCTCTCATCTTGCTTGGTTGTTGTACATAGATTTGTGCTGGTTGTTGTCTTAGTTCGCTACCATTGCTTGCTCCATTTGATGACATGTGAACGATGGTCATCAAATTTTGAGCAAACTTTTTTTTGGTTCCATTAGCCTTGGTGATTCAATTGGTTTTGGAGGTTATGTTCTATATTGTTTCATTGTGCTCTCTCTCCCTCTTTTCAATTGTTGACGTTCTGGCATGTGAAATGATCTCTGACATTCTAAATCCACGGGAAATTCAAAACCATTGAGCTTAAAAGGTTGCTATATAGGATTTCTTCGGATGCTTATTTCGTTAAATGCTAGGACTAGTTCTCTAGTTCTTCATAGAAAGAGTTTGGATTATTTTATTGCTTCTATATCTCTCGTCCTGCTTGGTTGTTGTACATGAATTTATGCTGGTGGTTGTTTCGGTTGGCTGCCATTGCTTGCTCCGTTTGGTGGCACGTAATTGATGGTCATCAAATTTTGAGCAAACTTTTTTTGGGTCCGGTAGTCTTGGTGATGCAATTGGTTGTCCACCTGCTTTAATATGTTGTTGCACGCACCACGTTTGTGGAATGCCCGAACATCTATTTAATGTAGGCATTTTGTGGTTTTGTATGCTGTTTTTTGCCGCTGTGATTGAGACACATAACTTTAGTATTTTCATGGATGGATTATGGTAATTTCTTTGCATTTGTTACCTCTTGCTGTCAACTTTGAATGGCATGATCAACCCTTTTTTGGTAGATGCTGTCTGTAGGTCCTTGTTGGTCTAAACTGTAGATGAAATGGTCTGCTAGTTGATTGCACTCCCCATCATTGTATTCGTCTTTGATAAATAGTTAATTTTCGGACTAACAAATTTTTTTTTTTTGGGCTATGATAATGTGCATTTTGTTGTTTTAATTCAATGTTCAATAAGCATTATTCATTTGATCTCACCTAAGTTCAATCTTCACGTGATGCTACAGGCCTTAAAGCATTCACGTCATAAGTTATATTAATTGCAGGTGTGTTCAAAGTATTTCTGTTCCCTTTTTTATTTTTATCATATCCACAACTGAAGTGACATATGTCACGCCCCGGACACGATCCGTGACACGGCCGTGCTATTGCCGACTACCGCCCACAATAGCACGAGCAGTACAACCTTCAAGAAATCCCTCCTTCCTCTCCTAGGGCTTCAGAGGTTCAGCTCCTTCAACCTTCGGCTCTAGGGTTCGGCTTCTCTGGTACAGTACTCTAGAGCGCTAAGGAATAAGAGGGTATATTAACTCCTAAGTTAAGAAACTGAGAGTTTAAATAAACTCTGCTTAGGAGGTGACCCTTGGAGAGGTGGCACCCTCTCCTTCCTCCTTGCTTCCGAAGCCTACAACTGCCCTTTCCTTCTGGCCCGCTGGGCTTGTCCTTTCAACCTGGGTGAGAGGTGGCAGACTCCCATTTTGCATGGATGAGGGCCCAACAGCTGGCCTTCCCCCCACTGGCCAGCTGGGGCCCGTCACTTCAGTCCTCAGGCGTGAGGCGAGGGTTGCCATCCATGGGCCCAATACGGCCCCATTAACGACCTGGCGCAAATACCCTTAAACTGGGCCTCAAAAGTATTGAGCCTAGTTAGTATCGGGCCCGGACATTTATTCTTTCCCTCTTAAATAATTTCATCCTCGAAATTAATCATGCCTCAATTTTTAGGTATGCAGTGTAATTCTCTAGAAAAACTGACTGGAATAAAGAAATGTGAATAGCCAGAATCAAACAAAATCCATGGTAAATCCTAAACCATTGAGCTTAAAAGGTTGCTATATAGAATTTCTTTGGAGGCTTATTTCGTCAGATGCTAAGACTATTTCTCTGGTTCTTCATATAAAGAGTTTGGATTATTTTATTGCTTCTATATCTCTCATCTTGCTTGGTTGTTGTACATAGATTTGTCCTGGTTGTTGTCTCAGTTTGCTGCCATTGCTTGCTCCGTTTGATGACATGTGAACGATGGTTATCAAATTCTGAGCAAACTTTTTTTGGTTCCGTTAGCCTTGGTGATTCAATTGGTTGTCCACCTGCTTTAATTTGTTGTTGCTCGCACCACGTTTGTAGAATGCCCCAACATCTATTTGATGTTGGCATTATGGGGTTATGTATGCTATTTTTTGCCTTTGTGACTGAGACACATATAACTTTAGTGTTTTTATGGATCGATTATAGTAATTTCTATGCTTTTGTTGCCTCTTGCTGTGAACTTTGAATGATATGATCAAGCCTTTCATGGTGGATGCTGTTTGTAGGTCACTGTTGGTCTAGACTATGGATGAAATAGTTTGGTCATCTCGTGGTCATCTCATCTTATAGGGGCTAGATTCGTGATTTTCTGTGGAAATTGTCGATAAATCCTAACCATTGATGTCTCTTTAGCAAGCATATCTGATCGGTGGAACCGCATGCTCAGGTCGAAAAACTGTCCGATTGCAGTATTTCTTGAAGTTTGTAAGTATATTTTGATTTATTTGCCAACAATTTGTCAGAGTATTACTTTTATTGCTTAAGGCTGTGATTTCTTAAATCAGATTAACTTTTTGGTCTGTTACTGACGTTCAACAAGCATCAATAGTGCTGGACACCAATTTTTAGACTAGTATACTAGATTAAATTATCCATTTGTTGTGGACCTGTTTTGACCAGATCTTGATTTGAAAGCATTGGTAGGTTGTGAGTTGAGAGGGAACCCTCTTGAGTAATATTCGGATTTGCAGTAAACCTTATTTATTTGTTGCAGTAGACCTGTTTATCTAATGCTGGAGATTATGTGAACTTGTCATGTAAGACATAAGGTTCAAAATGGTATTTATAATGGTTCCAAGAATTAGGAGCATGGGCGGGCATACAATGTGACGGATAATCGCCTTCTCAAAGAGCTGGTTCTTTTATGTTGGTAAACAAGGCTCAACCTTCCACCTCTTCTTTCTCCTAGCTTTCTACTTGAGAGAGGAGGTGAGCATCTATAGTGATTTCTCAGTTACCCTTCAAGCGTTGTTCCTTCTCCTTTTCTTCTTCGCTTTATTGTGTATGGATGTATTTATGTATGAATATTCATGCAACAAGGGGTGACTTCTAAAATTGTTCCTCTCTTCTTTGCATGCCATCTTCTCTAGCAATAGGCGAGACGTATATGGAAGGTCTACTACATTGCTGGCACCCGATCTGCATTCATTGTAAGTTGGAGAGGTCATCACCAGAGGAGAAGAGGTGCAGGGATCTTCTCCTCTTTTTTGCGTGCATGTATATTAATGAGATGATGGGCAAGTTGTGAAATTACTCCTCTTCTTTGCATGTCAACTTCTCTAGCAATAGGCGAGGAACTTCTAGAAGTGGTGAATTTGAGCCTCTTCTTCCTTTTCCCTTTTTGCCTTTCAATTTCTTGTTTTTTGAAGATTATATTTTTGTAGCACTTTTTTAATTACATAACTGTAATTAAATTTTTTTTTGATGTAATTTTTCGGTTGTTCCTGAAGAATTCATTGGATTTGGAGGCTGATGGTAGTTTCAAGATAAAGATGGTATCGATAAAGGTACGATTTTGACTTCGAGAACCCGAATTCTCAAAGTTTCTATTTTGCTTGTCAAAAATCAGGAGTTGTTTGCTCAATACTCGAATGTGTCACATTTTTACATTTTCTCCTTGACAAAATCCCGACCATAAATACATGGGCTCTTTTACATGAACTGCCAGTTTATGTGTGAATCTTATTGTGCTTTTTTTTTTTCTGCAATTCTTTTACGTCTCTTGTTATAAAGTTATCTGAAATGCCTGCTTCACCATTGGATAACTTTTTCTCCCATTTGTTGCGATTGGCTAATTAAGTTAATATGTTTTTTCATTTTTATTTCTGCTCTCATTTAATTTGGGAAGCTGTGGTGTTTTTCTAACATTTACATCCTTGTTTTCTATAAATCATGACAGTGACACCTCTACTTTTGCTCCCATTTTTATGTGCTGTGTATGTTGCTTAATATTTTATTTGACAAATGTGGTTGGTTCTCTTAGTACACTTTCAAATAGTATCATATGCAATTCCCATGAGATAATGACATGATCTTCTGAAAATGCATTTGCATAATCTCAGAACCGAACTATTAGACTAATCCCTGTATAGCTCCAATGCCTTTTTATATTAGATCAAGTTCAGAACCAGAAGAATTTCTCTTTGTTTTGTCTGCTGGCCATCAGTTATGGTTATATCCTTGTGACATACTGTGTGGTAATTCCAATCCTTCAATCATTTAATCATTTTTTGTTAACCTTGTTGGTTACATTGATCTGCATGACTTTCCATTGGCTTGGAAAACATTTCTTCATGTTGTTCTGGATACTTTACCATTTCTTTTTCAACCTCTCTTTCTCTTTAATTTTCATGATTTCATGCCTGAGCATGTTTGTTAATGTATTACGTGCGGGCGGGGCTTGGTGCAATGGTAAGGTTGCTCCATTTGACCTGTGCATCATGTATTCGAAACACCTCAGATGCTAAGTGGCAGAAACCTTGGGGATGCCTTTTTTTGTTTTCTTGAATGTATTATGTATCATAAAGGTAAGGCTTGTGATATGTCGGGATGATTATATTCTATTAAATTGTGAATGATTGTTTTATGATTATTATTTTTTAGGATGTAGTCTTATCTTCTAAAGTTCAAATGGACCAACAATTAGCATATCTGGTTGACTCGGTGATTTATTTTTCGAACTGAGGTTGGCTCGTTACAAAGCCAAATATTGTGTATTCTAGGTAAATTGTCAGTTTTGGTTTCTTAGGACTCACTTCTCGTAGGCTAAACGTGATTCCTTTTTTGGCTTCCAAAAAGGCTCCATTTATTTTTATACAAGAATTGACTTGTGTCTGGCCTGTAGTGGATATAGCTTTGTGTTCTTTATTATTGGAAGCCATTCTTTTCTTTTCTTTTCCTTTTTTTAACTTTTTTTAATATTTTTTTTCTTTTTTTAATAAAAAACGTTGTCTTCTTGCACCTTCCATGCTAGACCTAATGATTTCTATTGAACACAGATAATTCCTTGACCTGTACGTGGTTTGACGGCCATACTCTTTCTGGTTCCCTTTAGATGAGATGAAGTTTCTTGATTCCACCTAGTTTGAGACTAAGTTTGTTTAATTTATTTACATAAATAGTACACTTGTATTGCGTTCAGATGATAATGTACTTGCTTGAGTTTCTATTGTCCGCCGGCCTTTGTAGTTTAGGTAATTATGGATAGCCACTCTCTTTGCCAGCTATCCCTTTTTAACCACAACTTTTATGTTGATTATACACTTTGCATTCCGCTTTATTCATGGTAAATCTACTTCATCAGTTTTTGTGGCTCGGACCTTCAAACTGCATCATCCTAGAATTTTACCAAACTCATAAAAACTGTTCAAGTATATTCGTGTCTGCTGTTGTCTTATCTATTTATCTTCTGAGCTATTGCTGACCCTATGCAGCAGCTAAAGTCCGAACCTTTTGGGTGATGATGACATCTTTACTCCTTTCTTTGATAGCCTTTAAATGAAATATTACAGCTTCTAGTCATCTTATCTTATAGGGGCTTGATTCGTGATTTTCTGTGGAAGCTGTCCTCGATAAATCCTAACCATTGATGTCTCTTTAGCAAGCATATCTGATTGGTGGAACAGCGTGCTCAGGTCGAAAAATTTTCTGATCGCATTATTTCTTGAAGTATATAAGTATATTTTGATTTATTTGCCAACAATTTGTCATAGTATTACTTTTATTGCTTTAGGCTGTGATTTCTTGAATCAAATTAGCTTTTTGGTCTATTATTGACGTTCAACAAGCATCAATAGTCTTGGACACCAATTTTTAGAGTGGTATACTAGATTAAATTATCCATGTGTTGCTGACCTGTTCTGGCCAGATCTTGATTTGAAAGCATTGGTAGCTTGCGGGTTGGGAGGGAACCCTCTTGGTTCACGTATCCAAAAGCTCCAAAAAAATTTGGAACCGGTACGGGCCGATACGGTTAGCCGGTTCGGGCCGGTACGGGTTTTTAACACCGAACCAGACCGTTCGGAGCCAGTATCGGTTCGGTACGGGCTGAACCGGCCGGTACAGCATTCCTTGCTTTTTTGTTTGTATGGATGCATTTTTGCAGGAATATTGATGCAACAAGGGTTGACTTCTAAATTTGTTCTCTTCTTTGCATGCCACCGTCTCTGGCAATAGGTGAGGCATTTTTGGAAGGTCTACTACACTGCTGACAACCAATCTGCATTCATTGTAAGTTGGAGAGGTCATCACCCGAGGAGAGGAGGAGCGGGGATCTTCTCCTCTTTTTGTGTGTATGTATGTATATTGATGAGATGATGGGTGACTTGTAAAATTGCTCTTTTCTTCTTTGCATGTCAGCTTCTCTAGCAATTGGCGGGGAACATCTGGAAGTGACGAATTTGAGCCTCTTTTTCCTTTTCCCATTTTGCCTTCTAATTTCTTGTTTTTTGAAGATTATATTTTTTTTAAGGCTTCTTTAATTACAAAACTGTAATTAAATTTCTTCTGATGTGTTTTTTCTGCTGTTCCTGAAGAATTCATATGATTTGGAGGCTGATGATAGTTTCGAGATAAAGATGGTATCAATAAAGGTACGATTTTGACTTCGAGAACCGACATTCTAAAAGTTCGTGTTTTGCTTGTCAGAAATCAGGAGTTGTTTGCTCAATACTAGAATGTGTCGCATATTTACATTTTCTCCACAAAATCCCGACCATAAATAGATGGGCTCTTTTACATGAACTACCAGTTTGTGTGAATCTTATTGTGCTATATTTTTCTGCAATTCTTATATGTCTCTTGTTATTATGTTAGCTGAAATGCCTGCTTCACCATTGGATAACTTTTCTCCTAATTGTTGCGATTGGCTAATTAATTTAATTTGCTTTTTCATTTTTATTTCTGCTCTCATTTAATTTGGGATGCTCTGGTGTTTTTCTGACATTTACATCCTTGTTTTCTGTACATCATGACAGTGACACCTCTACTTTTGTTTTGGTTTTTATATGCTGTGTATGTTGCTTAATCTTTTATTTGACAAAAGTGATGGGTTCTTTTAGTACAACTTTCAAATCATATCATATGCAGTTGCCATGAGATAATGACATGATCTTCTGAAAATGCTTTTACATGATCTTAGAACTATTAGACTAATCCCTGTATAGCTCCTATCCCTTTTTATATTAGATCAAGTTTCGAATCGGAAGAATTTCTCATTGTTTTGTCTGCTGGCCATCAGTTATGGTTATATCCTTGTGACATACCGTGTGGTAATTCCAATCCTTTAATCTTTTTTTATTAACCTTGTTGGTTACAATGAATCTGCATGACTTTCCATTTGCTTGGAAACTTTAATTTTCATGTTTTCATGCCTGAGTTTGTATTGTAATTTTAGTATGTTTGTTAATGTATTTTATGTGGGCGGGGCTTGGTGCAGTGGTAAGGTTGCTCCATTTTGACCTGTGCATATTATGTGTTCGAACCACCTCTCGAGATCCTGTGGGGCAGAAACCTTGGGACGCCTTTTTTTTTCTTTTGAATGTATTATGTCTAATAAGGGTGAGATTTGTGATATCTTGTAATGATTATATTCTATTAAGTCGTGAATGATTGTTTTATCCTTATCATTTTGTAGGGTGTAGCCATATCTGCTGAAGTTCAAATGGACCAACAATAAGCATATGTTGGTTGACTCTGATTTATTTTTGGATCTGAGATTGACTTGTTACAAAGCCAAATATCGTGTATTCTAGGTAAATTTTCTGTTTTGATTTCTTAGTACTCACTTCTCAGCTATTGTTGGACCCTATGCTGCAGCAAAAGTCCGAACTTTTTGGGTGAAGATGACAGCATCTTTACTCATTCCTGTGTTATCCTTCAAATGAACTATTTCTACTCCTGGTCATCTCATTTTTATAGGGGCTAGATTCGTGATTTTCTGTGGAAGCTGTCCTTGATAAATCCTAACCATTGATGTCTCTTAAGCAAGCATATCTAATTGGTGGAACAACATGCAAAGGTCGAAAAACTGTCCGATCGCAGTATTTCTTTAAGTACGTAATTATATTTTGATTTATTTCCCAACAATTTGTCTTACTATTACCTTTATTGCTTATGGCTGTGCTTTCTTCAATCAGATTGGCTTTTTGATCTGTTCTTGATGTTCACCAAGCATCAATAGAGCTAGTCATATTTTAGTTTGGTATACTAGATTAAGTTATTCATGTGTTGCTGACCGGTTCTGACCATATCTTGATTTGAAAGTACTGGTAGGTTGTGAGCTGGGAGGGAACCCTCTTGAGTCATATTCAGATTTGCGGTAAACCTTATTTATTTATTGCAGTAGACCTGATTATCTAATGCTCGAGATTTTGTGAGCCTGTCATGCAAGACATAAGCTTCAAAATGGCGTTTATAATGGTTCCATGCTTTAGATGGAGCACGGGCAGCCATACAATGTGACGGATAATCGCCTTCTCAAAGAGTTGGTTCTTGTATGTTGGTAAAAAAGGCTCAGCCTTCCACCACTCCTGCCCCCTAGCTTTCTTCTACTCTTTTTTGTGTATGTATGTATATTGATGAGAAGATGGGTGACTTGTAAAATTGCAGTTCTCTTCTTTGCGTGTCAGTTTCTCTAGCAATAGGCGAGGAACTTCTGGAAGTGGTGAATTTGAGCCTCTTCTTCCTCTTCCCTTTTTTACTTTTAATTTCTTGTTTTTTGAAGATTATGTTTTTTTATGACTTCTTTAATTACATAACTGTAATTATATTTCTTTTGATGTGTTTTTTCTTCTGTTCTGAAGAATTCATAGGATTTGGAGACTGATGAAAGTTTTGGGATAAGGATGCTATAAAAAATGGTACGATTTTGACTTCGAGAACCCATATCCTCAAAGTTTGTATTTTGCTTGTCAAAAATCAGGTGTTGTTTGCTCAATAACAGGCTGTCACATTTTTACATGTTTCAAATCTACTCGCATTCCAACCTCATTTTTTCAGTTTTCCTGACTCTTCTTTTTTATTTCACTTATTCTTTCCCGGGTAATTTTTGGTCTTGCATGGATTCTGTCATCCTTCATTATTCTCTATTTTCCATCTTTTCTTCAAGTAATAGTGTGAAAAAAGACGAAGTGGCTTGCTTAGAGGCCAACTAGTGCTGGCGATAACTTTAAGTTCCATTTTTGCGCTTCATTTATGTAGGAGTTGCAGAAGCCGAGGTAGAAATTTCTCTAGAGTTGGTATTAACTAGGGTAATCTCTTTGGACTTTCCCATGATGATGTCCTTAGTCTTGGTAACAGTTATCCAATCAATCAATTATTTATTCTGGTCCTTTGTCTACTTTTATTTTTCCTGATCTTGCTACTTATCTCTGTATATCTGGTGGTAATTTGATTCACTTGTAAACTTTTATGCTTCAGAGGCCTGGATCATACTCTATTGCTATGTGGTGGTCTATCGGTTGCTGCTGCAGGAATTTCTATACAATAGTTTGAATTTGATTTTCCACTACAACTATTCATGAAATACTCTTTCCTTATAAACTTATTACTATTGTTTGACTACTAGAATTATTCCGAATTTGTTATTTATAAGATTCACTTCTATTTATTTGCCCCTTTTTCTTCATAGCTATTTATTTGCCTTTTTCTTCCTAGCTATTTCGTAGTATTATTTGCTAATCAAATTGGAAAGGGCGGAAATAAAATATAAAAATTTTATGCTTTGCAAGTTGGAAGGTCCATTGTTCTGCAGGCTACTGCTGCAGCCTATTGGAGACTGGACAAGATTTTTGGATCGCTATATGCCTTTTCTCCTACTCAACTCTGTATACCATTTCTTTTCCTACTCTTCTGTTGGTTGATTTGTTCATTAAATATTGCACTTTATTCTTTTATTGACAGCTTTTGAATTTATATGTTAAGGCCATTTTCTCCAGAAGGTTGTGATGATTCTTGGACCCGGGTTTTGCTATGAAAGGAAAGCGGCTATTTTCTTGACGACGAGGCAATCTTGGATTTGGCATTCTTGGCTGTTTGTGGGACTCCGTTTAATTTGGTTCTGGTGGTTATGTTCTATATTGTTTCGATGTGCTCTCTCTCCCTCTTTTCAATTGTTAATGTTCTGGCTTGTGAAATGATCTCTGACATGCTCAATTCATGGGAAATCCTAAACCATTAAGCTTAAAAGGTTGCTATTTAGGATTTCTCCGGAGGCTTATTTCGTTAAATGCTAAGACTAGTTCTCTGGTTCTTCATATAAAGAGTTTGGATTATTTTATTGCTTCTATATCTCTCATCCTACTTGGTTGTTGTGCATAAATTTGTGCTGGTTGTTGTTTCGGTTGGCTGCCATTGCTTGCTCCATTTGATGACATGTGAATGATGGTCATCAAGTTCTGGGCAAACTTTTTTTGGGTCTGTTAGTCTTGGTGATGCAATTGGTTGTCCACCCGCTTTAATTTGTTGTTGCCCGCGCCACGTTTGTGGAATGCCCCCGCATCTATTTAATGTTGGCATTATGTGGTTCTGTATGCTGTTTTTTGCCACTGTGACTGAGACACATATAGCTTGTGTTTTCGTGGATGTATTATAGTAATTTCTGCGCGTTTGTTACCTGTTGCTATAAACTTTGAATGATATGATCGACCCTTTCTTGGTAGATGCTGTTTGTAGGTCACTGTTGGTTTGAACTGTGGATGAAATGTTCTGCTAGTTGATTGCACTTCTAGTCATCGTATCTGGCGTTGATAAATAGTTAATTTTTGAACCAACAATTTTATTTTTTTGGGCTATGGTAATGTGCATTTTGTTGTTTTAATTCAATGTTCAATAAGCATTATTCAGTTGATCTCACCTATGTTCAATCTTCACGTGTTCAATAAGTGGTTCTGTATGCTATTTTTTGCCTTTGTGACCAGGAGCGGCCCAATGTATTTGGGGGCCTAAGGCCGTTTTGTCTTTGAGGCCTTCCCTACAGTGGGCCGCCCTAAGACGAATTCACAGGGGGCCTTTTTTTTCCATTTTGTCTTTGAGGCATTTCCTGCGGTGGGCCTTCTTTGGGCCGGGGCCTTAGGCGACCGCCTCAGTTGCCTAAGGGTTGGGCCGGCCCTGTTTGTGACTGGGGCACACATATAACTTTAGTGTTTTCATGGATCGATTATAGTAATTTCTATGCTTTTGTTGCTTCTTGCTGTCAACTTTGAATGATATGGTCAGGCCTTTCATGGTGGATGTTGTTTGTAGGTCACTGTTGGTCTAGACTGTGGTTGAAATAGTTTGGTGCTGGAGATTATGTTCTCTTCAGCAGCGATTGAGCGAGCAGCTCCGGAAGGTCTGCTGTTCCGCAGACAATTGAGCAGCAACAATCGTTCGATGGGGGGAGGAGAATAAGAGACACTGTGGGATCTTTTCCCCAGGTCGGCTTCTAGTTCTTTTACTCACGATTTGTTGGTCTTCTCTTTCTTCTTCTCCTTCAACTTGTTGTTGGTCTCCCGGGGGGGTAATTGTTGGGAGTTGTATCCTACGTGTCAATCGTCAGCATGTTGATCTCTTATATTCATTGTTGGAAATTGATTGATAAATTAATAAAGTGTTATTTGGCATTATTCATCATTTTATTGTACATCTTCAAATGATCTCTTATATGATTTCTTAAGACTTATTTTATGATAAAGAAGGATTTATGTTCTTAAACCTATTTGCGACCAAATGATATGCTGTTAATAGGACAACAGCATTGTCGAGATTAGGTCGTTATGAGACATATACGTTGGTTGTCCTCTTAACCAAGGAGTGTGGAGATACTGATATGTCACACAGGTGAAGTGGAGTACATTTCACTGAACGTGACCAATTTCGGAACGCTCTACTGTCAAGAGATGTTCCGAGTGGATATGGATGTAAATATCCCTCAGACCTGAGATCACCACAGTGATTAGCAAGCAACTTACTGTACTTTGGTACCGAACTAGCAGAATTTCTAATTCTGGAACGGAAGGTTACTGGGTGCAGTCAAGTACTTGCGAAATCAGTGCGTGAGTCAAGATGGAATTGTCCCCTCCTGGAAATAGGAGATAATGGTGTGTTCAATTTAGCAAAATCTTGGCCAGGGCAATCCTTGTGATGAGTCACAGGATTTCTAAAGTTGATCACACAGTGGATGTACTGATTAGAGAGTTGACAGAACTCTGTGGTCATCCTAGCATTAGGAGTCAAAGGGATGAATTATACAGTAACCATAGTCTAGGGTTTCAGAATATTTGCTTCGCATATATTCGGCCTATCCAGATGTCGGATACCATTGCTAGATGGTCACATCGATTAGTGCAAGAAGTCGTTCCTGTACTAGAGGCTTAGGTTCGAACCAATGAGGTCACACGCATAGAAGTTTTCTGATTGATCAAAATAGCTGATGGATGATTGAGAATCATTTAGGAATAATTATCCTATAAAATAATTAAAGTAATTATTGAAGGATTAATTAGTAATTAGATTACTAATAAACTCAATTTGATTGAGTAAACGGACTAAGGATGAGCCAAATTGAATTGGATTTAATTTTGGTTTTGGCCTAATTGGATTAGTGGCGCAGGGGTCGACTCGACGTAAAGAGGGGTCGACTCGAGATGGGCTGGGGTCGACTCTCTCTCAGAGAATTCAAAGAACGAATTCTTCCCAGGTGGGGTCGACTCGAAGTAAAGAGGGGTCGACTGGAGATGGGTTGGGGTCGACTCTCTCAGACAATCCAAAGAACGACTTCTGTTTTTCCAGGTGGGGTCGACTCGAGTTTCCTTGGGGTCGATTCGAAGCAAGTTGGAGTCGACTCGAGGCGACTTGGAGTCGACTCGAGGCGATTTGGAGTCGACTCGAGGCGACTTGGAGTCGACTCGAGATCGGGAAGGTCGACTCCTGAAAATCCTGAAACTCGTGGACGGGCTGAATTCGGGGGATTCGATCCGGACGTGGATTTTCAATGAAAAGTGAAGGGATTTGGATCGTGGGACGTGGGAGAATGGTTAGATGATGATGGAATATCAGCACCATCTATTTCGATCCTATCTCACCTGCATGAACCATCTATTGTTTGAATTTTGAATTCAAACAAGATAAGAACTATCTTGTTACAACCAACACCTTCATGCGCCAACAAGATACCAAATTTTCATTTGAATTTCGAATTCAAATGATCAGATGGCGCGCCTTTAAAAGAAGAGTTCCAATTGTGGCTAAAAAAGAAATGAAATTTTGTGAATGAAATTCAGCCTTCCATCTCGCCCATTTTCATCTTCCTCTGAGTCCATCTCGCCATAGCTGATAGGGATCCCAGATAAGAGCCTTTAGATCAGATCTAAGTCCTCTTCAATCCCTACTAACCATTCCTCCAAGTTCTTCCAAGAAGGCGAACCAAAAGTTGATAGCGTTGGAAAGATCAAAATTCAGCAAAGGAAGATCTTGCGCAAGCTAGCACTTCCGCGGGATTGGATCACTCCAGGAGCTTCGTGTGGATTACTTGTAGAGGCCAGACGAGTGTGTGGCTACGAAGCTCGAGCATCAGATCCGTTACTTTCAGATTTCATAAAGGTATAATCCGTATAAATCTAGGTCCAAAGATATATCTTATAGGTTTCAATTCCCGAGGGTTAAACCTCTTTTGGGGCTCTTCACAGAGTAATCTTCCGAGCCTATTCGATGGGCATTCGAAGATTAGTTGGGTGTTAGATTAGTTGAGTTTAGAACTTAATTAATAATCTCATTTCAGATCTGAAATTAATCGTGCAATGATTTTAGCTTAATCGTTTAAACAATCCCGACATATTGATCATGTATACTTGTAGTGGTACTTTGAAATTTGATTTCTTATGCATATCTGAATTAAAATGTCTAATTCGATTTTTTCGCTGTGAATTTCAAAATTAAAAGAACTACGTATGGCTTGATCTCCCTTGTGAAGGGGGTACGTAGGCAACCCCAACAGGTACAGCCATTATTTTTGAAAAATTCTAAATTTCAACATGCTATCACTACTAGCATCATAGGATCGCTTTCGGTAATGGCCGTGATGTTGTGCTTCTTGTTATCTTGTTCTCTTTGTTTGTTTATGTTTCTTCTCTTTTGCTTTTCTTCTTTGTTTCGCAAACTGGGAGAGCGGCATTGCTTTTGGGTTCTATACAAAGAGGCTGTGATGATTCTTGGATAAGGGTTTTGATGGAGAGAGAATATTTTGATCGCTATTTGTTCAATCTGGATTTGGTATTCTTGGTTGTTGGTGAGATTCTGTCTAATTTGGTTCTAGAGGTTATGTTTATATTGTTTCGATGTGCCATCTCTCCCTCTTTTCAATTGTTAATGTTATAGCATGTGAAATGATCTCTGACATGCTAAATCCATAGGAAATCCTAAACCATTGAGCTTAAATGGTTGCTATATAGGATTTCTTCGGAGGCTTATTTAGCTAGATGCTAAGACTAGTTCTATGGTTCTTCATATAAAGAGTTTGGATTATTTTATTGCTTCTATTTCTCTCATCCTGCTTGGTTGTTGTAGATAAATTTGTGCTGGTTGTTGTTTTGGTTGGCTGCCATTGCATGCTCCATTTGATGACATGTGAATGATGTTAATCAAATTTTGAGCAAACGTCTTTTGGGTCCGTTAGTCCTGGTGATGCAATTGGGTGTCCACCTGCTTTAATTTGTTGTCGCACGCACCACATTTGTGGAATGCCCAAACATCAATTTAAAGTCGGCATTATGTGGTTCTGTATGCTGTTTTTGCCACTGTGACTGAGACACACATATGACTTTAGTGTTTTCATAGATGTATTATAGTAATTTCTGTGCTTTTGTCGCCTCTTCCTGTCGTGATATGATCAAGCCTTTCAAGGTGGATGCTGTTTGTTGGTCACTGTTGGTCTAAACTCTAAGCTGTGGATGAAATAGTTTGGTGCTGGAGGTTATATTCTCTTCAGTAGCGGTAGAGCGAGCAGCTTTCGAATGTCTGCTGTCCCGCAGACATCCGAGCAGCGGCCATTGTTAGATGGGGGGAGGAGAAGAAGACATTGTGGGATCTTTTCCCTAGGTCGGCTTCTAGTTCTCTTTCTCAAGATTTGCTGGTATTCTATTTCTTCTTCTCCTTCTACTTGTTCTTGGTCTCCCGGGTGGATAATGGTCACGATGTTGTGCTTCTGGTTATCTTTTTCTCTTTCTTTGTTTATGTGCCTTCTCTTTTGCTTTTCTTATTCTTCTTTGTTTCCCAAATTGGGAGAGCGGCGCTGCTTTTGGGTTCTTTACATGGCGGCTGTGATGATTCTTGCACGAGGGTTTCGCTACAATTGAGAGGAAAGCAATTATTCTCTTGACGGCAAGGCAATCTTGCAGGCAACTGTTTGCAGCCATTTTGATTTATTAGTTGCAGATCAATCGGTGAATCTGAGCCCCCCTCCATCTTCCCCTTCTCTGCTTTCAAATTGCTAGGATTTTTGTTTTCAATATTCTTTTTTACGGTTGTGTTTTCGAGAGATTTTAATGTAGATTTAGGTGGAGAGTGTAGGAAATGGGGAGATCTTGGTCAAAGTCTCTCTCCCTCTCTCCCTTTTCTTCAGTATATCTTCAAAAGTTTTGAACTTGGTTCAGATATTTTATTTTGTTAACTTTGCTTTAAGTTCTCTCTGGACTTGAATGATAGTGAGATAATATTTTGATCGGTGTTTGTTCAATCTACATTTGGTATTCTTGGTTGTTGGTGGGACTCCGTCTAATTTGGTTCTGGAGGTTATGTTCTATATTGTTCTGGCATGTGAAATGATCTCTGACGTTCTAAATCCACGGGAAATTCTAAACCATTGAGCTTAAAAGGTTGCTATATAGGATTTCTTCGGATGCTTATTTCGTTAAATGCTAGGACTAGTTCTCTAGTTCTTCATAGAAAGAGTTTGGATTATTTTATTGCTTCTATATCTCTCGTCCTGCTTGGTTGTTGTACATAAATTTATGCTGGTTGTTGTTTCGGTTGGCTGCCATTGCTTGCTCTGTTTGATGATACGTAATTGATGGTCATCAAATTTTGAGCAAACTTTTTTTTGGGTCCGGTAGTCTTGGTGATGCAATTGGTTGTCCACCTGCTTTAATATGTTGTTGCACTAACCACGTTTGTGGAATGCCCGAACATCTATTTAATGTTGGCATTATGTGGTTTTGTATGCTGTTTTTTGCCGCTATGACTGAGACACACATAACTTTAGTATTTTCATGGTTGGATTATGGTAATTTCTTTGCGTTTGTTACCTCTTGCTGTCAACTTTGAATGATATGATCAACCCTTTTTTGGTAGATGCTGTCTGTTGGTCCCTGTTGGTCTAAACTGTGGATGAAATGGTCTGCTAGTTGATTGCACTCCCCGTCAATGTATCCGTCTTTGATAAATAGTTAATTTTCGGACTAACAAATTTTTTTTTTTGGGCTATGTTAATTGGATTTTGTTGTTTTAATTCAATGTTCGATAAGCATTATTCATTTGATCTCACCTTAGTTCAATCTTCTCGTGATGCTGCAGGCCTTAAAGCATTCACGTCATAAGTTATATTAATTGCAGTTGTGTTCAAAGTATTTCTGTTCCCTTTTTTATTTTTATCATATCCACAACTGAGGTGACATATGTCACGCCTCGGACACGATCCGTGACACGGCCGTGCTATTGCCGACTACCGCCCACAATAGCACGAAGCCTCATACATGGGTAACAGGGTAGTCAGACTAGTCAAACTGTCATATTTTTAAAATATTTGCAGTGTATCATATAAGGTAGTACTGGTTATTTCTTCTTCCATCTCTGTGCCAGAGTCTTCCTCCCTCTATTTTACTGTTGAAACTTGAAACAGAGGGAAGAAACATTCCACAGAGGAACTTCCCCCCTTTTTATTTTGTTTAAACCTATTTTAGTAAATCAGGTCATACTTTGCTCCGGGTTGGCTGTAGCCGAGCAGTACACCCTTCAAGAAATCCCTCCTTCCTCTCCTAGGGCTTCAGAGGTTCAGCTCCTTCAACCTTCGGCTTCTATGGTATAGTACTCCAGAGGGCTAAGGAATAAGAGGGTATAGTAACTCCTAAGCTAAGAAACTGGGAGTTGAAATAAACTCTGCTTAGGAGGTGACCCTTGGAGAGGTGGCACCCTCTCCTTCCTCCTTGCTTTGGAAGCCTACAGCTGCCCTTTCCCCCAGGCCAGCTGGGCTTGTCCTTTCAACCAGGGTGAGAGGTGGAAGACTCCCATTATGCATGGATGAGGGCCCAACAGCTGGCCTTCCCCCCTACTGGCCAGTTGGGGCCCGTCACTTCAGTCCTTAGGCTTGAGGTGAGGGTTGCCATCCATGGGTCCAATACGGCCCCATTAATGACCTGGCCCAAATACCCTTAAACTGGGCCTCAAAAGTATTGGGCCTAGTTAGTATCGGGCCTGGACATTACATTCTTTCCCTCTTAAATAAATTTCGTCCTCGAAATTAATCATAACTCAATTCTTTGGTATGCAATGTAATTCTCTAGAAAAACTGACTGAAATAAAGAAATGTGAATAGCCAGAATCAAACGAAATCCATGGAAAATTCTAAACCATTGAGCTTAAAAGGTTGCTATATAGAATTTCTTTGGAGGCTTATCTCGTCAGATGCTAAGACTATTTCTCTGGTTCTTCATATAAAGAGTTTGGATTATTTTATTGCTTCTATATCTCTCATTTTGCTTGGTTGTTGTACATAGATTTGTGCTGGTTGTTGTCTCAGTTCGCTGCCATTGCTTGCTCCATTTGATGACATATGAATGATGGTCATCAAATTTTGAGCAAACTTTTTTTGTTCTGTTAGCCTTGGTGATTCAATTGGTTGTCCACCTGCTTTTATTTATTGTTGCATGCACCACGTCTGTGGAATGCCCCAACATCTATTTGATGTTGGTATTATGTGGTTTTGTATGCTATTTTTTGCCTTTGTGACTGTGACATATAACTTTAGTGTTTTCATGGATCGGTTATAGTAATTTCTCTGCTTTTGTTGTCTCTTACTGTCAACTTTGAATGATTTGATCAAGCCTTTCATGGTGGATGTAATAGTTTGGTGCTTGAGATTATGTTCTCTTTTTTTTTTTTTGGTGTACCGGCATCTCACTGCAAACCGTGGGAACGCCCAGAATAATCAAAAAGCAAAACACGCTCTAGTGCCACCGGCACTCGCTCGAAACCCCTCCATAGGACGGCTCCAGAGTGGTGTGCTACGAATGAGGCGACCCAGTCTGCTGCACTGTTCGCCTCACGAAAGATATGCGTGGCTCGGAAGGAGTCCACCTCCCCCACCAGATAGCAGATATCATAGACAAGAGTGTGCAGATCTGGCCGCGGCTCTTTAGCAGCGATTGAGTGAGCAGCTCTGGAAGGTCTGCTGTTCCGCAGACAGCCGAGCAGCAACGATCGTTCGATGGGGGGAGGAGAAAAAGAGACACTGTGGGATCTTTTCCCCAGGTCGGCGTCTAGTTCTCTTACTCAAGATTTGTTGGTCTTCTCTTTCTTCTCCTTCAACTTGTTGTTGGTCTCCCGGGTGGATAATGGCCGCGATGGTGTGCTTCTTGTTATCTTGTTCTCTTTGTTTGTTTATGTTTCTTCTCTTTTGCTTTTCTTCTTCTTCTTTGTTTCGCAAACTGGGAGAGCGGCATTGCTTTTGGGTTCCATGCAAAGAGGCTGTGATGATTCTTGGATGAGGGTTTTGCTACATTTTGAGAGGAAAGCAACTATTCTCTTGATGGTGAGGCAATCTTGGATGGTCTGCTGCTGTTGTTCTGCAGGCAACCGTTTGCAGCCGTTTTGATTTATTAGTTGCAGATCAATTGGTGAATCTGAGTCTCCTTCTCCATCTTCCCCTTCTTTGCTTTCCAGTTGCTGGGATTATTTTTTTCAAAATATTCCTTTTTAAGGGTTTCTTGAATTTCTGAGAGATTTAAAGTAGATTTTGGTGGAGAGCGTAGGAAGTGGGGAGATCTTGGTAAAAGTCTCTCTATCTCTCTCTCCCTTTTCTTCAGTATATCTTCAAATGTTTTGAACTTGGTTAAGATAATGCCTTTTGTCTAAGTTGCACATGATAATGTACTTGCTTGAGTTTCTATTGTCCGTCAGCCTTTGTAGTTTAGGTAATTATGGATAGCCACTCTCTTTGCCAACTATTCCTTTTAACCACAAATTTTATGTTGATTATACACTCTGCATTCCGCTTTATTCATGGTAAATCTACTTCATCAGTTTTTGTGGCTCGGTCCTTCAAAACTGCATCATCCTAGAACTTTACCAAGCTCATAAAAATTGTTCAAGTTTATTCTTGTCTCTGTTGTTGTCTTGATTATCTATTTATCTTCTGAGCTATTGTTGGACCCCTATGCTGCAGCAAAAGTCCGAACCTTTTGGGCAATGATGACAGCATCCTTACTCATTCCGGCGATAGCCTTCAAATAAACTATTACAACTCATGGTCATCTCATCTTATAGGGGCTAGATTCGTGATTTTCTGTGGAAATTGTCTTCGATAAATCCTAACCATTGATGTCTCTTTAGCAAGCATATCTGATTGGTGGAACAGCATGCTCAAGTCGAAAAACTGTTCGATTGCAGTATTTCTTGATGTTTGTAAGTATATTTTGATTTATTTGCCAACAATTTGTCAGAGTATTACTTTTATTGCTTAAGGCTGTGATTTCTTGAATCAGATTAACTTTTTGGTCTGTTATTGACGTTCAACAAGCATCAATAGTGCTGGACACCAATTTTTAGACTAGTATACTAGATTAAATTCTGAGCAAACTTTTTTTTGGTTCCGTTAGCCTTGGTGATTCAATTGGTTGTCCACCTGCTTTAATTTGTTGTTGCACGCACCACGTTTGTAGAATGCCCCAACATCTATTTGATGTTGGCATTATGGGGTTATGTATGCTATTTTTTGCCTTTGTGACTGAGACACATATAACTTTAGTGTTTTCATGGATCGATTATAGTAATTTCTATGCTTTTGTTGCCTCTTTCTGTGAACTTTGAATGATATAATCAAGCCTTTCATGGTGGATGCTGTTTGTAGGTCACTGTTGGTCTAGACTATGGATGAAATAGTTTGGTCATCTCATGGTCATCTCATCTTATAGGGGCTAGATTCGTGATTTTCTGTGGAAATTGTCGATAAATCCTAACCATTGATGTCTCTTTAGCAAGCATATCTGATTGGTGAAACAGCATGCTCAGGTCGAAAAACTGTCCGATTGCAGTATTTCTTGAAGTTTGTAAGTATATTTTGATTTATTTGCCAACAATTTGTCGCAGTATTACTTTTATTGCTTAAGGCTGTGATTTCTTGAATCAGATTAACTTTTTGGTCTGTTACTGATGTTCAACAAGCATCAATAGTGCTGGACACCAATTTTTAGACTGGTATACTAGATTAAATTATCCATTTGTTGCTGACCTATTCTGACCAGATCTTGATTTGAAAGCATTGGTAGGTTGTGAGTTGAGAGGGAACCCTCTTGAGTAATATTCGGATTTGCAGTAAACCTTATTTATTTGTTGCAGTAGACCTGTTTATCTAATGCTGGAGATTATGTGAACTTGTCATGTAAGACATAAGGTTCAAAATGGTATTTATAATGGTTCCAAGAATTAGGAGCATGGGCGGGCATACAATGTGACGGATAATCGCCTTCTCAAAGAGCTGGTTCTTTTATGTTGGTAAACAAGGCTCAACCTTCCACCTCTTCTTTCTCCTAGCTTTCTACTTGAGAGAGGAGGTGAGCATCTATAGTGATTTCTCAGTTACCCTTCAAGCATTGTTCCTTCTCCTTTTCTTCTTCGCTTTATTGTGTATGGATGTATTTATGTATGAATATTCATGCAACAAGGGGTGACTTCTAAAAATTGTTCTTCTCTTCTTTGCATGCCATCTTCTCTAGCAATAGGCGAGACATATGTGGAAGGTCTGCTACATTGCTGGCATCTGATCTGCATTCATTGTAAGTTGGAGAGGTCTTCACCATCGGAGAAGAGGTGCGGGGATCTTCTCCTCTTTTTTGTGTGCATGTATATTAATGAGATGATGGGCAAGTTGTGAAATTACTCTTCTCTTCTTTGCGTGTCAGCTTCTCTAGCAATAGGCGAGGAACTTCTGGGAGTGGTGAATTTGAGCCTCTTCTTCCTTTTCCTTTTTTGCTTTCAATTTCTTGTTTTTTGAAGATTATATTTTTGTAAGACTTCTTTAATTACATAACTGTAATTAAATTTCTTTTGATGTGTTTTTTCGGTTGTTCCTGAAGAATTCATCAGATTTGGAGGCTCCTGATAGTTTCAAGATAAAGATGGTATCGATAATGGTATGATTTTGACTTCGAGAACCCAAATTCTCAAAGTTTGTATTTTGCTTGTCAAAAATCAGGAGTTGTTTGCTCAATACTCAAATGTGTCACATTTTTACATTTTCTCCTTTCCAAAATCCCGACCATAAATACATGGGCTCTTTTACATGAACTACCAGTTTATGTGTGAATCTTATTGTGCTTTTTTTTTCTGCAATTCTTTTACGTCTCTTGTTATAAAGTTATCTGAAATGCCTGCTTCACCATTGGATAACTTTTTCTCCCATTTGTTGCGATTGGCTAATTAAGTTAATATGTTTTTTCATTTTTATTTCTGCTCTCATTTAATTTGGGAAGCTGTGGTGTTTTTCTAACATTTACATCCTTGTTTTCTATAAATCATGACAGTGACACCTC
Source organism: Phoenix dactylifera (assembly GCF_051530095.1). NCBI lineage: Eukaryota > Viridiplantae > Streptophyta > Magnoliopsida > Arecales > Arecaceae > Phoenix > Phoenix dactylifera. The sequence continues at coordinate 14,452,251 of NC_143200.1, forward strand.
TACTTTTGCTCCCATTTTTATGTGCTGTGTATGTTGCTTAATATTTTATTTGACAAATGTGGTTGATTCTCTTAGTACACTTTCAAATAGTATCATATGCAGTTCCCATGAGATAATGACATGATCTTCTGAAAATGCATTTGCATAATCTCAGAACCGAACTATTAGACTAATCCCTGTATAGCTCCTATGCCTTTTTATATTAGATCAAGTTCAGAACCAGAAGAATTTCTCTTTGTTTTGTCTGCTGGCCATCAGTTATGGTTATATCCTTGTGACATACTGTGCGGTAATTCCAATCCTTCAATCATTTAATCATTTTTTGTTAACCTTGTTGGTTACATTGATCTGCATGACTTTCCATTGGCTTGGAAAACATTTCTGCACGTTGTTCTGGATACTTTACCATTTCTTTTTCAACCTCTCTTTCTCTTTAATTTTCATGATTTCATGCCTGAGCATGTTTGTTTATGTATTACGTGCGGGCGGGGCTTGGTGCAATGGTAAGGTTGCTCCATTTGACCTGTGCATCATGTATTCGAAACACCTCAGATGCTAAGTGGCAGAAACCTTGGGGATGCCTTTTTTTGTTTTCTTGAATGTATTATGTATCATAAAGGTAAGGCTTGTGATATGTCGGGATGATTATATTCTATTAAGTTGTGAATGATTGTTTTATGATTTTTATTTTTGAGTATGTAGTCTTATCTTCTAAAGTTCAAATGGACCAACAATTAGCATATCTGGTTGACTCGGTGATTTATTTTTCGAACTGAGGTTGGCTCGTTACAAAGCCAAATATTGTGTATTCTAGGTAAATTGTCTGTTTTGGTTTCTTAGGTGTAATACCTGGGCCCAATTACTCCTTTTTGGGCCCATATTTGAACATTGGGCCATGACATCTAATAGGCTAACTGGGCCCATGGTTGGCGGCCCGTTTGATGGCTGCCGCCTCATGCTTTATGCATGGATTTGACTAGGGCCAGGTGGGGATCAGGGAAAGACCCAGCTGTTAAGCCCTTCATGAAGGGAAAGCTGGGGGTGACACCTCACCCTAGCTAAAAGAGCCTCATGTATAGACCCCTTTCAACTCTTCTTCCTCCCCTAGGACTTTCTGGGACGACCGCTGAAGCGCCAGAGCAGGGAGCACCGCAGATCATCCCTGGAAATGGGTAAGCTCCCTCATCATGCTCAGTCCTTCATCTTCCCTGTTTTCAAAATAAAATAGAGGAGGGACTCCACTGATCTCAGCTGCAGTCGCTGCCGGCTCTCGGTAGGGGGCTGCAGTCGGCTGGAGCGCATTCCCCTTCTTCTTCTGCAGTGGGATAGGGGGTCTCGGTGAAGAAGAAGGGAGGAAAGAAAAGAAAAAGAAAGAAAGAAAGAACAAAAAGGAGAGAGGGAAGAGAAGCTCACCTGTGTGCGGTCGCCGGCGTCGTGGTGAACGGCCACAGACGTCGCAGGAGCCGCCTGCCTCGGCTCGGCCGCAGGCAGCAGGCCCGGCCGCAGGCGTCGGCCCCAGGCGTCGCCGGCCGTGGCCTAGCCCTCCCAAGCTCGTCTTTCTTCCTTCACGGGAGAAGAATAGAGAGAGAAGAGAGAGAGCTTGGGAGCGAGAGAGGATATGGGAGATTGAAGAAGAAGAAGAGGAGAGGAAAAAGGAGAGGTGGAGGGGACTTGCCCGTGTGCGGCCGCGAGCGTCGCCGGTGCGGGCTCGGCCGGGGAAGCCGAGAGCTCGGTCGCGGGCTCGGCCGGGGAAGCCGAGAGCTCGGCCGCGGGCTCGACCGGGGAAGCCGAGAGCTCGGCTGCGGGCGTCGCCGATCGCGGTCCGACCCCCTCCCCGTGAGGAGGAGACCATCGACCTCCCTTCGCCGGAGAGGAGAGGAGAGGAGGAATGGGAGATCGGGATGAAAGGAAGCTTCGGGAAGGAGGAAAAAAAAAAGAAACGGTGAAGAAAAAGAAAGAAAAAGAGAAACAAAAAGAAAAGAAAAGAAAAAGAAAAGAAAAGAAAAGAAAAGAAAAAGAGAAGAGAAAAGAAAAGAGTGGGTTAACGGGCCGGAATCGGGTTCGGATCCGAAACCCGTTAAGCCCAATAATAAGAAATTGGTTTAGCCAATTGAAGCTGAACCCGAGCCCAATCAAATTGGGCTAAGTCTGGACGAGCCCAATTTAAACCAGGTCCAAACCCAATTAAGTATGTGGGTCTCAGTAGGCCCAATTAATCATAAAGGAAGCCCAGTTCAAACCCTGACTTAACAGATAGTAGGTCAAATTGACCTCGGGCTGATCCTAACTCAAGCCCAAACAAGCCATACTGACCCTAAACCCAAAATTGAACCCAATTAAACTTGGGATTAAGCACATTGACCAAATCAGAGGACCCAATTGGCTAGAAAAGGTTGAACCCAATCATGAACCAGGCCCAATCCTTTAATTAAAAACCCAATTAACCTATGTGAACCCAATCTGGTTTTAAACTGAGCCCCAAAGGCTCTAAATTGGGTAAATTGGACTGGGCTAGATCCTTGGATGGGATCCAAGCAAGTTCATAATATGATGAACTAAAAAATTTTATAATAAATAAATGGGGAATAATGTAATCCCTATGATGTTTTAGGTGATTAAGGATTTGTCACTTGAGCTCGAGAAATTTGGAAAGCGAATCACTGTAAGTAATCTGCCTTAATCTTATCGTAGATCTGGTATTACGTTTTATAAGATGAACCAGTGTTTTTCATACAATTTGAATTGTATACATGATTTGTGAAGAAAGTAAGTAACCTGTTCTAATCCTGTTATGGATCATGTCATGTTATTAATGTTTCCTCAGCATTTTTTTTAAGTATATATGTTTCATGCATAATATGTTTCAATGCATAAGTAACTTGCATGATCCCAGAAGCTATGTATGCAACATGATGATGCTGATATTTTAATCATGCATGTAAGTTAGTATAACGAAATACTATCTAGCCAAGAGGCACTATAACGGGCTCAAAGATGCTACTGAGAATGACTGAGCCTGCCCCGCCAGTGGCTGAATAGTAACTGAGCCTGCCCCGCCAGTGGCTGAATAGTAACTGAGCCTGCCCCGCCAGTGGCTGAATAATAACTGAGCTGGCTCCGCCAGTGGCCGAGACTGACTTCGCAGTAGCATCCGAGAGTATGGACCACGGCATGCCGAGGGCACGGTTGCATATGCATACTTTATGAAAATGATATTTGAAGCCTGATCATGAGGCTCATTTCAGAGCCTGGGTATATGAGGCGGGTGTTTCCAAATCCTGCAGATGCGTTTTGGGGAGAAGCAAAATCGGTGAGGGGTGAAGGACGCTTGCGTGAAGCCCCGGAACCGGCCAACATCTGGCAGGGGAGTCCCGTGTTTCCCCCTCATGTAGGCCCGATAGTCACGTGCCCTGCGAAGGCGGACCGTGACATTTATGAACGTGCCTCGCCAAAGCATACATTGTTTTACAACGGGTTTTTGAATATATTCTTATGAAATGTTGTATTTTGCTAAAACCGCTATCTCCTTTAAATGATGCTAATCGCACGAATTCTTATGTTTTATGAAAATTCTGTTTGACTGAAAATACTGCTTTGTTTTCCAAGCATACATATTTTGCCATGATAAATTGTTAGATAAATATGCATGTCAGCTTCTCAAACCCTGATATACATGTTTAGCCTACTAGTTGATCCGGTAGGATTATGCAGGATTACTTACTGAGCCGTGTAGCTCACGTCTGTTTATGCTTCGTTTTCTTTCAGATCCTCACCAGTGATCGCCATCAGATATGTTTTTGTTTATTTTGTTACAGAGCTTCGTTATTTTTGGAGAAGCTTATATACTTTTGTACATTTGAATAGCACAGAAGTTCTGTATTTTTGGTATCAAACTTCAAGGTTGTACTGCAAATCTTTTAATATGTAAAAGTTTGAATCCTTTTGGCTACCTGTTACCCCTGTATGAGGCTGCGTGCTACTGTGGGCGATAGTCGACAATAGCACGGCCGTGTCACGGATCCGGGTCCGGGGCGTGACACTAGGACTCACTTCTCGTAGGCTAAACATGATTCCTTTTTTGGCTTCCAAAAAGGCTCCATTTATTTTTATACAAGAATTGACTTATGTCTGGCCTGTAGTGGATATAGCTTTGTGTTCTTTATTATTGGAAGCCATTCTTTTCTTTTCTTTTTCTTTTTTCTAACATTTTTTAATATTTTTTCTTTTTTTAATAAAAAACGTTGTCTTCTTGCACCTTCCATGCTAGACCTAATGATTTCTATTGAACACAGATAATTCCTTGACCTGTACGTGGTTTGACGGCCATACTCTTTCTGGTTCCCTTTAGATGAGATGAAGTTTCTTGATTCCACCTAGTGTGAGACTAAGTTTGTTTAATTTATTTACATAAATAGTACACTTGTATTGCGTTCAGATGATAATGTACTTGCTTGAGTTTCTATTGTCCGCCGGCCTTTGTAGTTTAGGTAATTATGGATAGCCACTCTCTTTGCCAGCTATCCCTTTTTAACCACAACTTTTATGTTGATTATACACTTTGCATTCCGCTTTATTCATGGTAAATCTACTTCATCAGTTTTTGTGGCTCGGACCTTCAAACTGCATCATCCTAGAATTTTACCAAACTCATAAAAACTGTTCAAGTATATTCGTGTCTGCTGTTGTCTTACTTATCTTTTTATCTTCTGAGCTATTGCTGACCCTATGCAGCAGCTAAAGTCCGAACCTTTTGGGTGATGATGACATCTTTACTCCTTTCTTTGATAGCCTTTAAATGAAATATTACAGCTCCTAGTCATCTTATCTAATAGGGGCTTGATTCGTGATTTTCTGTGGAAGCTGTCCTCGATAAATCCTAACCATTGATGTCTCTTTAGCAAGCATATCTGATTGGTGGAACAGCGTGCTCAGGTCGAAAAATTTTCTGATCGCATTATTTCTTGAAGTATATAAGTATATTTTGATTTATTTGCCAACAATTTGTCATAGTATTACTTTTATTGCTTTAGGCTGTGATTTCTTGAATCAAATTAGCTTTTTGGTCTATTATTGACGTTCAACAAGCATCAATAGTCTTGGACACCAATTTTTGGACTGGTATACTAGATTAAATTATCCATGTATTGCTGACCTGTTCTGGCCAGATCTTGATTTGATAGCATTGGTAGCTTGCGGGTTGGGAGGGAACCCTCTTGGTTCACGTATCCAAAAGCTCCAAAAAAATTTGGAACCGGTACGGGCCGATACAGTTAGCCGGTTCGGGCCGGTACGGGTTTTTAACACCGAACCAGACCGTTCGGAGCCAGTATCGGTTCGGTACGGGCTGAACCGGCCGGTACAGCATTCCTTGCTTTTTTGTTTGTATGGATGCATTTTTGCAGGAATATTGATGCAACAAGGGTTGACTTCTAAATTTGTTCTCTTCTTTGCATGCCACCTTCTCTGGCAATAGGTGAGGCATTTTTGGAAGGTCTACTACACTGCTGACAACCAATCTGCATTCATTGTAAGTTGGAGAGGTCATCACCCGAGGAGTGGAGCGGGGATCTTCTCTTTTTTGTGTGTATGTATGTATATTGATGAGATGATGAGTGACTTGTAAAATTGCTCTTTTCTTCTTTGCGTGTCAGCTTCTCTAGCAATTGGCGGGGAACATCTGGAAGTGGCGAATTTGAGCCTCTTTTTCCTTTTCCCATTTTGCCTTCTAATTTCTTGTTTTTTGAAGATTATATTTTTTTTAAGGCTTCTTTAATTACAAAACTGTAATTAAATTTCTTCTGATGTGTTTTTTTCTGCTGTTCCTGAAGGATTCATATGATTTGGAGGCTGATGATAGTTTCGAGATAAAGATGGTATCAATAAAGGTACGATTTTGACTTCGAGAACCGACATTCTCAAAGTTCGTGTTTTGCTTGTCAGAAATCAGGAGTTGTTTGCTCAATACTAGAATGTGTCGCATATTTACATTTTCTCCTTCACAAAATCCCGACCATAAATAGATGGGCTTTTTTACATGAACTACCAGTTTGTGTGAATCTTATTGTGCTATTTTTTTTCTGCAATTCTTTTATGTCTCTTGTTATTAAGTTAGCTGAAATGCCTGCTTCACCATTGGATAACTTTTCTCCTAATTGTTGCGATTGGCTAATTAATTTAATTTGTTTTTTCATTTTTATTTCTGCTCTCATTTAATTTGGGATGCTCTGGTGTTTTTCTGACAGTTACATCTTTGTTTTCCGATCACAGTATTTCTTGAAGTATGTAAGTATATTTTGATTTATTTTCCAACAATTTGTCATAGTATTACTTTTATTGCTTTAGGCTGTGATTTCTTGAATCAAATTAGCTTTTTGGTCTATTATTGACGTTCAACAAGCATCAATAGTCTTGGACACCTATTTTAAGACTGGTATACTAGATTAAATTATCCATGTGTTGCTGACCTGTTCTGGCCAGATCTTGATTTGAAAGCATTGGTAGCTTGCAGGTTGGGAGGGAACCCTCTTGGTTCACGTATCCAAAAGCTCCAAAAGAATTTGGAACCGGTACGGGCCGATACGGTTAGCCGGTTCGGGCCGGTATGGGTTTTTAACATCGAACCAGACCGTTCGGAGCCAGTGTCGGTTCGGTACGGGCTGAACCGGCCGGTACAGCATTCCTTGCTTTTTTGTTTGTATGGATGCATTTTTGCAGGAATATTGATGCAACAAGGGTTGACTTCTAAATTTGTTCTCTTATTTGCATGCCACCTTCTCTGGCAATAGGTGAGGCATTTTTGGAAGGTCTACTACACTGCTGACAACCAATCTGCATTCATTGTAAGTTGGAGAGGTCATCACCCGAGGAGAAGAGGAGCGGGGATCTTCTCCTCTTTTTTGTGTATGTATGTATCTTGATGAGATGATGGGTGACTTGTAAAATTGCTCTTCTCTTCTTTGCGTGTCAGCTTCTCTAGCAATAGGTGGGGAACTTCTGGAAGTCGCGATTTTGAGCCTCTTTTTCCTTTTCCCATTTTGCCTTTTAATTTCCTGTTTTTTGAAGATTACATTTTTTAAGGCTTCTTTAATTACAAAACTGTAATTAAATTTCTTTTGATGTGTTTTTTCTGTTGTTCTTGAAGAATTCATAGGATTTGGAGGCCGATGATAGTTTCGAGATAAAGATGGTATCAATAAGGGTACGATTTTGACTTCGAGAATCCACATTCTCAAAGTTCGTATTTTGCTTGTCAGAAATCTGGAGTTGTTTGCTCAATACTAGACTGTGTCGCATATTTATATTTTCTCCTTCACAAAATCCCGACCATAAATAGATGGGCTCTTTTACATGAACTACCAGTTTGTGTGAATCTTATTGTGCTATATTTTTCTGCAATTCTTTTATGTCTCTTGTTATTAAGTTAGCTGAAATGCCTGCTTCACCATTGGATAACTTTTCTCCTAATTGTTGCGATTGGCTAATTAATTTAATTTGTTTTTTCATTTTTATTTCTGCTCTCATTTAATTTGGGATGCTCTGGTGTTTTTTTTGGGGGGGGGGAACCACAGCGCCTCGCTGTGGTTTTTTTTTTTTTTTTTGATGGGAAAGAAAGTGGTCCGGACCGGTACCGTACCGGTCCGGCCGGCCACCGGTACGCCGATCCGGACCGGTACGGCGGACCTTGCTTAGAACTATTAGACTAATCCCTGTATAGCTCCTATCCCTTTTTATATTAGATCAAGTTTCGAATCGGAAGAATTTCTCATTGTTTTGTCTGCTGGCCATCAGTTATGGTTATATCCTTGTGACATACCGTGTGGTAATTCCAATCCTTTAATCTTTTTTTATTAACCTTGTTGGTTACAATGAATCTGCATGACTTTCCATTTGCTTGGAAACTTTAATTTTCATGTTTTCATGCCTGAGTTTGTATTGTAATTTTAGTATGTTTGTTAATGTATTTTATGTGGGCGGGGCTTGGTGCAGTGGTAAGGTTGCTCCATTTTGACCTGTGCATATTATGTGTTCGAACCACCTCTCGAGATCCTGTGGGGCAGAAACCTTGGGACGCCTTTTTTTTTCTTTTGAATGTATTATGTCTAATAAGGGTGAGATTTGTGATATCTTGTAATGATTATATTCTATTAAGTTGTGAATGATTGTTTTATCCTTATCATTTTGTAGGGTGTAGCCATATCTGCTGAAGTTCAAATGGACCAACAATAAGCATATGTTGGTTGACTCTGATTTATTTTTGGATCTGAGATTGACTTGTTACGAAGCCAAATATGGTGTATTCTAGGTAAATTTTCTGTTTTGATTTCTTAGTACTCACTTCTCAGCTATTGTTGGACCCTATGCTGCAGCAAAAGTCCGAACTTTTTGGGTGAAGATGACAGCATCTTTACTCATTCCTGTGTTATCCTTCAAATGAACTATTTCTACTCCTGGTCATCTCATTTTTATAGGGGCTAGATTCGTGATTTTCTGTGGAAGCTGTCCTTGATAAATCCTAACCATTGATGTCTCTTAAGCAAGCATATCTAATTGGTGGAACAACATGCAAAGGTCGAAAAACTGTCCGATCGCAGTATTTCTTTAAGTACGTAATTATATTTTGATTTATTTCCCAACAATTTGTCTTACTATTACCTTTATTGCTTATGGCTGTGCTTTCTTCAATCAGATTGGCTTTTTGATCTGTTCTTGATGTTCACCAAGCATCAATAGAGCTAGTCATATTTTAGTTTGGTATACTAGATTAAGTTATTCATGTGTTGCTGACCGGTTCTGACCATATCTTGATTTGAAAGTACTGGTAGGTTGTGAGCTGGGAGGGAACCCTCTTGAGTCATATTCAGATTTGCGGTAAACCTTATTTATTTATTGCAGTAGACCTGATTATCTAATGCTCGAGATTTTGTGAGCCTGTCATGCAAGACATAAGCTTCAAAATGGCTTTTATAATGGTTCCATGCTTTAGATGGAGCACGGGCAGCCATACAATGTGACGGATAATCGCCTTCTCAAACAGTTGGTTCTTGTATGTTGGTAAAAAAGGCTCAGCCTTCCACCTCTCCTGCCCCCTAGCTTTCTTCTGCTCTTTTTTGTGTATGTATGTATATTGATGAGAAGATGGGTGACTTGTAAAATTGCAGTTCTCTTCTTTGCGTGTCAGTTTCTCTAGCAATAGGCGAGGAACTTCTGGAAGTGGTGAATTTGAGCCTCTTCTTCCTCTTCCCTTTTTTCCTTTTAATTTCTTGTTTTTTGAAGATTATGTTTTTTTATGGCTTCTTTAATTACATAACTGTAATTATATTTCTTTTGATGTGTTTTTTCTTCTGTTCTGAAGAATTCATAGGATTTGGAGGCTGATGAAAGTTTTGGGATAAGGATGCTATAAAAAATGGTACGATTTTGACTTCGAGAACCCAAATCCTCAAAGTTTGTATTTTGCTTGTCAAAAATCAGGTGTTGTTTGCTCAATAACAGGCTGTCACATTTTTACATGTTTCAAATCTACTCGCATTCCAACCTCATTTTTTCAGTTTTCCTGACTCTTCTTTTTTATTTCACTTATTCTTTCCCGGGTAATTTTTGGTCTTGCATGGATTCTGTCATCCTTCATTATTCTCTATTTTCCATCTTTTCTTCAAGTAATAGTGTGAAAAAAGACGAAGTGGCTTGCTTAGAGGCCAACTAGTGCTGGCGATAACTTTAAGTTCCATTTTTGCGCTTCATTTATGTAGGAGTTGCAGAAGCCGAGGTAGAAATTTCTCTAGAGTTGGTATTAACTAGGGTAATCTCTTTGGACTTTCCCATGATGATGTCCTTAGTCTTGGTAACAGTTATCCAATCAATCAATTATTTATTCTGGTCCTTTGTCTACTTTTATTTTTCCTGATCTTGCTACTTATCTCTGTATATCTGGTGGTAATTTGATTCACTTGTAAACTTTTATGCTTCAGAGGCCTGGATCATACTCTATTGCTATGTGGTGGTCTATCGGTTGCTGCTGCAGGAATTTCTATACAATAGTTTGAATTTGATTTTCCACTACAACTGTTCATGAAATACTCTTTCCTTATAAACTTATTACTATTGTTTGACTACTAGAATTATTCCGAATTTGTTATTTATAAGATTCACTTCTATTTATTTGCCCCTTTTTCTTCATAGCTATTTATTTGCCCCTTTTTCTTCCTAGCTATTTCGTAGTATTATTTGCTAATCAAATTGGAAAGGGCGGAAATAAAATATAAAAATTTTATGCTTTGCAAGTTGGAAGGTCCATTGTTCTGCAGGCTACTGCTGCAGCCTATTGGAGACTGGACAAGATTTTTGGATCGCTATATGCCTTTCCTCCTACTCAACTCTGTATACCATTTCTTTTCCTACTCTTCTGTTGGTTGATTTGTTCATTAAATATTGCACTTTATTCTTTTATTGACAGCTTTTGAATTTATATGTTAAGGCCATTTTCTCCAGAAGGTTGTGATGATTCTTGGACCCGGGTTTTGCTATGAAAGGAAAGCCGCTATTTTCTTGACGACGAGGCAATCTTGGATTTGGCATTCTTGGCTGTTTGTGGGACTCCGTTTAATTTGGTTCTGGTGGTTATGTTCTATATTGTTTCGATGTGCTCTCTCTCCCTCTTTTCAACTGTTAATGTTCTGGCTTGTGAAATGATCTCTGACATGCTAAATTCATGGGAAATCCTAAACCATTAAGCTTAAAAGGTTGCTATTTAGGATTTCTCCGGAGGCTTATTTTGTTAAATGCTAAGACTAGTTCTCTGGTTCTTCATATAAAGAGTTTGGATTATTTTATTGCTTCTATATCTCTCATCCTACTTGGTTGTTGTGCATAAATTTGTGCTGGTTGTTGTTTCGGTTGGCTGCCATTGCTTGCTCCATTTGATGACATGTGAATGATGGTCATCAAGTTCTGGGCAAACTTTTTTTGGGTCTGTTAGTCTTGGTGATGCAATTGGTTGTCCACCCGCTTTAATTTGTTGTTGCCCGCACCACGTTTGTGGAATGCCCCCGCATCTATTTAATGTTGGCATTATGTGGTTCTGTATGCTGTTTTTTGCCACTGTGACTGAGACACATATAACTTTAGTGTTTTCGTGGATGTATTATAGTAATTTCTGCGCGTTTGTTACCTGTTGCTATAAACTTTGAATGATATGATCGACCCTTTCTTGGTAGATGCTGTTTGTAGGTCACTGTTGGTTTGAACTGTGGATGAAATGTTCTGCTAGTTGATTGCACTTCTAGTCATCGTATTTGGCGTTGATAAATAGTTAATTTTTGAACCAACAATTTTATTTTTTTTTTTGGGCTATAGTAATGTGCATTTTGTTGTTTTAATTCAATGTTCAATAAGCATTATTCAGTTGATCTCACCTATGTTCAATCTTCACGTGTTCAATAAGTGGTTCTGTATGCTATTTTTTGCCTTTGTGACTGGGGCACACATATAACTTTAGTGTTTTCATGGATCGATTATAGTAATTTCTATGCTTTTGTTGCTTCTTGCTGTCAACTTTGAATGATATGGTCAGGCCTTTCATGGTGGATGTTGTTTGTAGGTCACTGTTGGTATAGACTGTGGATGAAATAGTTTGGTGCTGGAGATTATGTTCTCTTCAGCAGCAATTGAGCGAGCAGCACCGGAAGGTCTGCTGTTCCGCAGACAATTGAGCAGCAACAATCGTTCGATGGGGGGAGGAGAATAAGAGACACTGTGGGATCTTTTCCCCAGGTCGGCTTCTAGTTCTTTTACTCACGATTTGTTGGTCTTCTCTTTCTTCTTCTCCTTCAACTTGTTGTTGGTCTCCCGAGGGGGTAATTGTTGGGAGTTGTATCCTACGTGTCAATCGTCAGCGTGTTGATCTCTTATATTCATTGTTGGAAATTGATTGACAAATTAATAAAGTGTTATTTGGCATTATTCATCATTTCATTGTACATCTTCAAATGATCTCTTATATGATGTTCTTAAGACTTATTTTATGATAAAGAAGGATTTATGTTCTTAAACCTATTTGCGACCAAATGATATGCTGTTAATAGGACAACAGCATTGTCGAAATTAGGTCGTTATGAGACATATACGTTGGTTGTCCTCTTAACCAAGGAGTGTGAAGATACTGATATGTGACACAGGTGAAGTGGAGTACATTTCACTGAACGTGACCAATTCCGGAATGCTCTACTGTCAAGAGATGTTCCGAGTGGATATGGGTGTAAATATCCCTCAGACCTGAGATCACCACAGTGATTAGCAAGCAACTTACTGTACTTTGGTACCGAACTAGCAGAATTTCTAATTCTGGAACGGAAGGTTACTGGGTGCAGTCAAGTACTTGCGAAATCAGTGCGAGTCAAGATGGAATTGATCCCTCCTGGAAATAGGGGATAATGCTGTGTTCAATTTAGCAAAATCTTGGCCAGGGCAATCCTTGTGATGAGTCACAGGATTTCTAAAGTTGATCACATAGTGGATGTACTAATTAGAGAGTTGACAGAACTCTGAGGTCATCCTAGCATTAGGAGTCAAAGGGATGAATTATACAGTAACCATAGTTTAGGGTTTCAGAATATTTGCTTCGCATATATTCGGCCTATCCGGACGTCGGATACCATTGCTAGATGGTCACATCGATTAGTGCAAGAAGTCGTTCCTGTACTACCGGCTTAGGTTCGAACCAATGAGGTCACACGCATAGAAGTTTTCTGATTGATCAAGATAGCTGATGGATGATTGAGAATCATTTAGGAATAATTTGGTCAATTCGATTGGCAAATTATCCTATAAAATAATTAAAGTAATTATTGGAGGATTAATTAGTAATTAGATTACTAATAAACTCAATTTGATTGAGTAAACGGACTAAGGATGAGCCAAATTGAATTGGATTTAATTTTGGTTTTGGCCTAATTGGATTAGTGGCGCAGGGGTCGACTCGAAGTAAAGATGGGTCGACTCGAGATGGGCTGGGGTCGACTCTCTCTCAGAGAATCCAAAGAACGAATTCTTCCCAGGTGGGGTCGACTCGAAGTAAAGAGGGGTCGACTGGAGATGGGTTGGGGTCGACTCTCTCAGACAATCCAAAGAACGACTTCTGTTTTTCCAGGTGGGGTCGACTCGAGTTTCCTTGGGGTCGATTCGAAGCAAGTTGGGGTCGACTCGAGCTCTGAAGGGGTCGACTCGTTGGGGGTATCAGGAGTTCTCTGTCGTCTCAGCCATGGTTGACCTGCGAAGCTATGGGGTCGACTCGGGTCGACTTTGTGACAAGAACCCACCAGGAGACCTGCCCTAGGAACCCTTGAATCAATTTGCTATACTTGCCCCGAGATCGCTAGAAAAACAAGTTGATTAGATCAGATTAGAACTCTAAGGAAACTAAGTCCTTAAAACCCTAATCCTTGAAGACGCCACAAAGGTTGATCACTCCCTTTGATAAGTCAGAATTTTGTATTCTAATCCAAGAACACAAAAGAGCATAGCAAAGCTTGCCAACACTTTAATTCATTCATCATAATCCCTTGGTTACATATGGCAGCCTTTATATAGGCTTCAAACTAAGCTATTGGAAAGGACACCATCCCCTTTCCAAGGCAATAAGTAAAAAACGTTTTCCAAGTCACAACTTCCAAGTTACAACTTCAAAATAATAAATGACACAACTTTCAAGGTTCCTAACTACGAAGTACATGAATAACTTAGGAAAAACGAGTTGACAAGTCAAAACTTCATGTACAAGTAATTAGGAACACAACAAGACTCAAGCCCAAAAGTACCCACGAAAAATGGGCCTAAATAGCATCTCCACGTGGATCAGCCTTGTTTAATGGCTCCAAGCTTTGTTCTTCAGCATTTACTATGTAAAGATAAGTGATCAATCTGGGTGAAGTCTTAGAGTCTTCTAGAGCAGCCTCCTTCTCTTGAATTTCCATGACTAGTCCATATAAAGCTTCTTTCATTTGATTTGCCCTTGCTCTAGTCATTGGACCTCCAATTCCTTGTAATGGATCTTTGGAATTAGCTTGAACCATTCGGCCAGCCCCTTGATCTCTATCATTCCCTCCCTCCTCGAAAGGATTCGTCCTCGAATCACCTACATCAAATAAGGATAAATCAGCAACATTAAAAGTAGCACTAATATTACTATAGTTGCTTGGCAAATCCAGCTTGTAGGCGTTGTCATTGATCCTCTCTAAGACTTGAAAAGGTCCATCTCCTCTAGGCTGTAGTTTGGATTTTCGTTGTGTTAGAAACCGTTCTTTCCTCATATGCACCCAGACCCAATCACCAGGTTCAAAAACAATCTTTACACGTCCTTTGTTGGCTTGCTTAGCATATTGCTCATTCTTCTTTTCAATGTTAGCCCGAACCTTGGCATGTAAATCCTTCACAAATTCTGCCTTTTGCTTTCCATCAAGATTAGCACGTTCTTTAGTAGGCAAAGATAGAATATCCAAGGGAGTTAAAGGATTAAAGCCATAGACAACTTCAAAAGGTGAAAATGAAGTAGAAGAATGAACAGTTCTGTTATGCAAACTCAATGTGCGGTAAACATTTTTCCCATTGCCTTAAGTTCTTTTGAATGATGGTACGTAACAAAGTAGTGAGTGTCCTATTAACTACTTCAGTTTGTCCATCCGTTTGAGGATGTGCAACAGTAGAAAATAAGAGTTTAGTTCCTAATTTATTCCACAAGGTGCGCCAAAAATGACTTAGGAACTTCACATCTCTATCACTAACAATTGTCTTAGGCAAACCATGTAAACGAACTATGTCTTTAAAGAACAAGTCAGCAATATGTATTGCATCATTGGTTTTAGAACATGCAATGAAATGAGCCATTTTGCTAAATCTATCAACAACAACAAATATGCTGTCCTTTCCACTTTGAGACCTTGGTAATCCTAAAACAAAATCCATAGAAATATCAATCCAAGGTTGGTTAGGCACGGGTAAAGGTGTATGCAAGCCATGTGGTAAAACTTTAGATTTCGCTTGTCTACATGTAATGCATTTATCATAAACAGCTTGCACATCATGCTTCATGTTAGGCCAATAAAAATGTTCATGCAAGATATCTAAAGTCTTTTGCACACCAAAATGTCCCATCAGACCACCCCCATGAGTTTCTCTGACAAGCAATTCACGGATAGAACAAATAGGCACACACAACTGATTTTTCTTAAATAGAAATCCGTCATGCCTATAATACTCACCAGATGCACTCTTTTTGCATGTATTCCATGTTTGGCAGAAATCAGAATCATTGGCATACAAGTCCTTAATCAATTCAAAACCAAGTAACTTAGTTTGCAAGGTAGTAAGTAAAGCATACCTTCGAGACAACGCGTCAGCAACGATATTTTCTTTTCCATGTTTGTACTTGATGAAATAAGGAAATGTTTCTATGAACTCCAGCCACTTAGCATGCCTCTTATTAAGCTTACCCTGGGATTTCAAGAACTTCAAGCTCTCATGATCAGAATGAATGATGAATTCCCTCGGCCACAAGTAATGCTGCCATGTTTGAAGAGTTCTCACTAATGCATAAAGTTCTTTGTCATATGTTGGATAATTCAAGGCTGCCCCACTTAGCTTTTCACTAAAATAAGCAATTGGTTTGGAATCTTGCATCAAGACAGCTCCTATTCCAATTCCGGATGCATCACATTCAACTTCAAAAGCTTTATCAAAGTTAGGCAAACTTAACAAAGGTGCATTAGTTAGCTTATCTTTCAAATCAGTGAAAGCTTGTTCATGCTGATCATTCCACTTAAAAACAACATTCTTTTTAACAAGTTCATTTAAAGGTGCAGCAATAGAACTGAAATTTTTAACAAACCTTCGATAAAAACTTGCTAAACCATGAAAACTTCTTACCTCGTTCGCATTCTTAGGTGTAGGCCAGTCCCTGATTGCCTTCACCTTCTCCTCATCCATGCTAATACCTTGAGAACTAACAACAAAACCAAGAAATACAACAGATTCCATGCAAAATGTACACTTCTTAAGATTAGCATATAATTGGTGTTCTCTCAATTTGCTAAAAACAGCATGCAAATGTTGTTCATGTTCATCCAAGTTCTTACTATAGACTAAAATATCATCAAAGTAAACTACCACAAATTGACCTATGAAAGCACGCAAAACATGATTCATCAATCTCATGAAAGTACTAGGTGCATTAGTTAAACCAAAAGGCATCACTAACCACTCATACAATCCATATTTAGTTTTGAATGATGTCTTCCATTCATCTCCCTCTTTCATACGAATTTGATAGTAGCCATTTCTTAAATCAATTTTAGAAAACAAACAAGAGCCATGTAATTCATCAAGCATATCATCTAATCTTGGGATAGGATGTCTATACTTAACTGTTATTTTGTTGATGGCTCGGCAATCCACACACATGCGCCATGTTCCATCTTTCTTTGGGACTAGGATGACAGGAACCGAACATGGGCTAAGACTTTCTCTGACAATTCCCTTTTTCACCAGCTCATCCACTTGCCTTTGGATTTCCTTTGTTTCTTCGGGATTAGCTCTATATGCAGGTCTGTTTGGAATGGTAGAACCGGGCATGAAGTCTATTTGATGCTCAATGCCTCTTAAGGGTGGTAGTCCATTAGGAATCTCTTTTGGAAATATGTCCTCAAATTCCTGCAATAAAGTCACAACAACACTAGGCAAGGAGGGGTTAAGATCGTTAGTAGAAAGATAAACATCCTTGTACATAAGTACAAGTAGTTGCTGTCTTGTGAACATAACACTCTTAACCTCATTTTTTTCCAGCAAACACACTCATTTTTTTACTTTTCTCTTTTTTTTGAATACTTTTCTCTCTGCTCTCAATCTCACTCCTTTCATTTGCATTTTTCCTCTCGGACTCACCTTCTCTCTTTTTACACTCTCTCGCTATCCGAATCTAATCTTCATAAGCTTGCAAAGGTTTGAGAGGGGTTAGGACTACAGTGCGGTTGTTCATCATAAAAGAATAATGGTTTTTGTATCCATTGTGTGTAACCTTCCTATCAAACTGCCATGGTCGTCCAAGCAAAATATGACTAGCATGCATTGGTGCCACATCACAAAGAATCTCATCTGTGTATTTGCCAATTGAAAATGAAACGAGCACTTGCTTGTTTACCCTCACTTCTCCACATTCATTTAACCATTGCAACTTGTATGGATTAGGATGCTTCATGGTGGGTAACTCCAGCTTATCTATTAACAAAGTACTAGCAACATTAGTGCAGCTTCCGCTATCAATAATCATGGTACATACCTTTCCCTTCACATGACATCTAGTATGGAAAATATGTTCACGTTGCTCCTTATCACCATCATCCTTAGGCTGGATGCTTAGTGCTCTTCTTGTCACCAACATATCTCCATGTACAGGTTCTTCAATGTCAATATCACTGCAATTTTCTAAGGGTGGCATCTCATCCTCACTTGAACTAGCACTTTCAATGTCACCATTCTCCAACATAATCATAATCCTCTTGTTTGGGCATTGGGAAGCAATATGCCCAAATCCTTGGCACCTAAAACACTTAACATTACGTGATTTAGAAGAAGTGTTAGTTTCGGTTTTACCTTTTGAAATAGCAACCGAATCTTTTGGCTTTGCATCTTCTTTTGTTTTTGAGGCAGATTTGTTATCCTTCCAATTAGACTTCCATGTGGAACTAGAAGCCAAACCCGATTTGGATCCTTTGGACTTGATTTGCTTTTCTATTTTGATGGCCTTGTGCAACAGCTCCTCCATCTCCACATAGTGTTGCAATTCAACCACATCAGCAACCTCTTTGTTTAAGCCTCCAATAAATCTTGCCATGGTAGCCTCTCGATCTTCCTCTATATTAGCTTTAATCATTGCCATCTCCATTTCTTTATAATAGTCTTCCACACTCATGGAGCCTTGAACCAGCCCTTGTAACTTTCTATGTAAATCTCTATAGTAATGGCTAGGTACAAATCTCTTGCGCATTACCAATTTCATATCTTCCCATGACCGAATTGGCCTTTCTCCAATCCTTCGCCGACTAATCATCAATTGATCCCACCATATGCTTGCATAATCCGTGAACTCAACGGCTGCCAATTTCACCTTTTTCTCATTTGAATAGTTGTGACAATCAAACACATGTTCAACTTTTCTCTCCCATTCCAAGTAAAGTTCGGGATCATTCTTTCCTTGAAAGATAGGAATCTTCATCTTGATGCTGCCCAGATTATTATCTTTTGAATCATCGGCCTTCTTTCCCCTTCTAGAGTAAGATTCATAATCTAAATCTTCTTCATCATCTTCAAACATCTGCCCCCTCAAAGGTTTGATTCTGCTTGGTGATTCCAAATCATCCATTCGTGCACCAAGCTTAGTAAGTTGATCAGCAATGGCTTTCATCCATAACTTCATATCAACATCTGGTTGTTCACTACCTCCACTACTCATCTTTGTATGCTGCAATCAAAAGATTAGTATAAACAGAATAGGTCCTCACACACTCCTCTCTCGGGTGGACACTCTTTTATGGCTTTTTCTTGATGATGAACTCACACTCTTGCCTTTTACCACTCAAGCCAGCCCTCTTTATGTTCTTGAAAGAATCAAAATCAACAAATCACAAAGAGCGATCAGATGGATGGTGGCAAATCTCCAAGAAAATCAGAATTTTAAGGACTTCGATGAGGCAAATGGTACTCACAAGAAAAATTGTCTTAAAGCATCAAGAACATAAGAAGACTTCAAAAGGAAGTAAAGGATATGTAATAGAAACAACTAGAAAGCAAGGAGAAATAAGAACAAGCTAAGCAGCCTTGTAATACGTAAAACGGTCTTGTAACAAGTGAAACAACCTTGCAACAAGGGGTCTTCAGCTTTGGAACAAGTGAAACAGCCTTGTAATTAATGCCCCTTAATCAATAACCTTCTTTCTTTCTTTCTTTCTTTCTTTCTTTTCTTTTTTTTTTTCGTTTTTTTTTTTTCGTTTTTTTTTTCGTCTTTTTTTTTTTTGAATCAAACTAAGTAACAGAAGATTAAAGAACAAAACAGATTAGAGGAAACAAGAAACACAAGGAACTGAAAAAAAAACAGAAATAAGAGAACGGACAAAGAAGCTTAAAGAAATAAAATAAGAACAAAGGAACAAAGATGATAAAGGATAAGTAACCTGATTTCAAGAACCAAAGCTCTGATACCAAATGACAAGAACCTACCAGGAGACCTGCCCTAGGAACCCTTGAATCAATTTGCTATACTTGCCCCGAGATCGCTAGAAAAACAAGTTGTAGGAGATCAGATTAGAACTCTAAGGAAACTAAGTCCTTAAAACCCTAATCCTTGAAGACGCCACAAAGGTTGATCACTCCCTTTGATAAGTCAGAATTTTGTATTCTAATCCAAGAACACAAAAGAGCATAGCAAAGCTTGCCAACACTTTAATTCATTCATCATAATCCCTTGGTTACATATGGCAGCCTTTATATAGGCTTCAAACTAAGCTATTGGAAAGGACACCATCCCCTTTCCAAGGCAATAAGTAAAAAACGTTTTCCAAGTCACAACTTCCAAGTTACAACTTCAAAATAATAAATGACACAACTTTCAAGGTTCCTAACTACGAAGTACATGAATAACTTAGGAAAAACGAGTTGACAAGTCAAAACTTCATGTACAAGTAATTAGGAACACAACAAGACTCAAGCCCAAAAGTACCCACGAAAAATGGGCCTAAATAGCATCTCCACGTGGATCAGCCTTGTTTAATGGCTCCAAGCTTTGTTCTTCAGCATTTACTATGTAAAGATAAGTGATCAATCTGGGTGAAGCCTTAGAGTCTTCTAGAGCAGCCTCCTTCTCTTGAATTTCCATGACTAGTCCATATAAAGCTTCTTTCATTTGTTTTGCCCTTGCTCTAGTCATTGGACCTCCAATTCCTTGTAATGGATCTTTGGAATTAGCTTGAACCATTCGGCCAGCCCCTTGATCTCTATCACTTTGGAGTCGACTCGAAAGGGAAGGAGTCGACTCGAGGCGACTTGGAGTCGACTCGAGGCGACTTGGAGTCGACTCGAGATCGGGAAGGTCGACTCCTTCTGAAAATCCTGAAACTCGTGGACGGGCTGAATTCGGGGGATTCGATCCGGACGTGGATTTTCAATGAAAAGTGAAGGGATTTGGATCGTGGGACGTGGGAGAATGGTTAGATGATGATGGAATATCAGCACCATCTATTTCGATCCTATCTCACCTGCATGAACCATCTATTGTTTGAATTTTGAATTCAAACAAGATAAGAACTATCTTGTTACAACCAACACCTTCATGCGCCAACAAGATACCAAATTTTCATTTGAATTTCGAATTCAAATGATCAGATGGCGCGCCTTTAAAAGAAGAGTTCCAATTGTGGCTAAAAAAGAAATGAAATTTTGTGAATGAAATTCAGCCTTCCATCTCGCCCATTTTCATCTTCCTCTGAGTCCATCTCGCCATAGCTGATAGGGATCCTAGATAAGAGCCTTTAGATCAGATCTAAGTCCTCTTCAATCCCTACTAACCATTCCTCCAAGTTCTTCCAAGAAGGTGAACCAAAAGTTGATAGCGTTGGAAAGATCAAAATTCAGCAAAGGAAGATCCTGCGCAAGCTAGCACTTCCGCGGGATTGGATCACTCCAGGAGCTTCGTGTGGATTACTTGTAGAGGCCAGACGAGTGTGTGGCTACGAAGCTCGAGCATCAGATTCGTTACTTTCAGATTTCATAAAGGTATAATCCGTATAAATCTAGGTCCAAAGATATATCTTATAGGTTTCAATCCCCGAGGGTTAAACCTCTTTTGGGGCTCTTCACAGAGTAATCTTCCGAGCCTATTCGATGGGCATTCGAAGATTAGTTGGGTGTTAGATTAGTTGAGTTTAGAACTTAATTAATAATCTCATTTTAGATCTGAAATTAATCGTGCAATGATTTTAGCTTAATCGTTTAAACAATCCCGACATATTGATCATGTATACTTGTAGTGGTACTTTGAAATTTGATTTCTTATGCATATCTGAATTAAAATGTCTAATTCGATTTTTTCGCTGTGAATTTCAAAATTAAAAGAACTACGTATGGCTTGATCTCCCTTGTGAAGGGGGTACGTAGGCAACCCCAACTGGTACAGCCATTATTTTTGAAAAATTCTAAATTTCAACATGCTATCACTACTAGCATCATAGGATCGCTTTCGGTAATGGCCGTGATGTTGTGCTTCTTGTTATCTTGTTCTCTTTGTTTGTTTATGTTTCTTCTCTTTTGCTTTTCTTCTTCTTTGTTTCGCAAACTGGGAGAGCGGCATTGCTTTTGGGTTCTATACAAAGAGGCTGTGATGATTCTTGGATGAGGGTTTTGATGGAGAGAGAATATTTTGATCGCTATTTGTTCAATCTGGATTTGGTATTCTTGGTTGTTGGTGAGATTCTGTCTAATTTGGTTCTGGAGGTTATGTTTATATTGTTTCGATGTGCCATCTCTCCCTCTTTTCAATTGTTAATGTTATAGCATGTGAAATGATCTCTGACATGCTAAATCCATAGGAAATCCTAAACCATTGAGCTTAAATGGTTGCTATATAGGATTTCTTCGGAGGCTTATTTAGCTAGATGCTAAGACTAGTTCTATGGTTCTTCATATAAAGAGTTTGGATTATTTTATTGCTTCTATTTCTCTCATCCTGCTTGGTTGTTGTAGATAAATTTGTGCTGGTTGTTGTTTTGGTTGGCTGCCATTGCATGCTCCATTTGATGACATGTGAATGATGTTAATCAAATTTTGAGCAAACTTCTTTTAGGTCCGTTAGTCTTGGTGATGCAATTGGTTGTCGACCTGCTTTAATTTGTTGTCGCAAGCACCACATTTGTGGAATGCCTGAACATCAATTTAAAATCAGCATTATGTGGTTCTGTATGCTGTTTTTGCTGCTGTGACTGAGACAAATATAAAACTTTAGTGTTTTCATGGATGTATTATAGTAATTTCTGTGCTTTTGTCGCCTCTTCCTGTCATGATATGATCAAGCCTTTCAAGGTGGATAATGTTTGTTGGTCACTGTTGGTCTAAACTCTTAAGCTGTGGATGAAATAGTTTGGTGCTGGCGGTTATGTCGTCTTCGGTAGCGGTAGAGCGAGCAGCTTTTGAATGTCTGCTGTTTCGCAGACATCCGAGCAGCGGCCATGGTTAGAAGGGGGGAGGAGAAGAAGACATTGTGGGATCTTTTTCCTAGGTCGGCTTCTAGTTCTCTTTCTCAAGATTTGCTGGTATTCTATTTCTTCTCCTCCTACTTGTTCTTGGTCTCCCGGTTGGATAATGGTCGCGATGTTGTGCTTCTTGTTATCTTTTTCTCTTTGTTTATGTGCCTTCTCTTTTGCTTTTCTTATTCTTCTTTGTTTCCCAAATTGGGAGAGCGGCGCTGCTTTTGGGTTCTTTACAAGGAGGCTATGATGATTCTTGCTCGAGGGTTTCGCTACAATTGAGAGGAAAGCAGTTATTCTCTTGACGACAAGGCAATCTTGCAGGCAACTATTTGCAGCCATTTTGATTTATTAGTTGCAGATCAATCGGTGAATCAGAGCCCCCCTCTCCATCTTTCCCTTCCCTCTCCATCTTCCCTTCCCTGCTTTCAAATTGCTGGGATTTTTGTTTTCAATATTCTTTTTACGGTTGTGTTTCCGAGAGATTTTAAAGTAGATTTAGGTGGAGAGTGTAGGAAGTGGGGAGATCTTGGTCAAAGTCTCTCTCCCTCTCCCTTTTCTTCAGTATATCTTCAAAAGTTTTGAACTTGGTTCAGATATTTTATTTTGTCAACTTTGCTTTAAGTTCTCTCTGGACTTGAATAATAGTGAGATAATATTTTGATCGGTGTTTGTTCAATCTAGATTTGGTATTCTTGGTTGTTGGTGGGACTCCATCTAATTTGGTTCTGGAGGTTATGTTCTATATTGTTTCGATGTGCTTTCTCTCCCTTTTTTCAATTGTTGACGTTCTGGCATGTGAAATGATCTCTGACATTCTAAATCCATGGGAAATTCTAAACCATTGAGCTTAAAAGGTTGCTATATAGGATTTCTTTGGATGCTTATTTCGTTAAATGCTATGACTAGTTCTCTAGTTCTGCATAGAAAGAGTTTGGATATTTTATTGCTTCTATATCTCTCGTCCTGCTTGGTTGTTGTACATAAATTTATGCTGGTTGTTGTTTCGGTTGGCTGCCATTGCTTGCTCCGTTTGATGACACGTAATTGATGGTCATCAAATTTTGAGCAAACTTTTTTTGGGTCCGGTAGTCTTGGTGATGCAATTGGTTGTCCACCTGCTTTAATATGTTGTTGCATGCACCACATTTGTGGAATGCCCGAACATCTATTTAATGTTGGCATTATGTGGTTCTGTATGCTGTTTTTTGCCGCTGTGACTGAGACACATATAACTTTAGTATTTTCATGGATGGATTATGGTAATTTCTTTGCGTTTGTTACCTCTTGCTGTCAACTTTGAATGATATGATCAACCCTTTTTTGGTAGATGCTGTCTGTAGGTCCCTGTTGGTCTAAACTGTGGATGAAATGGTCTGCTAGTTGATTGCACTCTCTGTCATTGTATTTGTCTTTGATAAATAGTTAATTTTCGGACCAACAAATTTTTTTTTTGGGGCTATGATAATGTGCATTTTGTTGTTTTAATTCATTTTCGATAAGCATTATTCATTTGATCTCACCTAAGTTCAATCTTTACGTGATGCTACTGGCCTTAAAGCATTCACGTCATAAGTTATATTAATTGCAGTTGTGTTCAAAGTTTTTCCGTTCCCTTTTTTATTTTTATCATATCCACAACTGAAGTGACATATGTCACGCCCCGGACCCGGATCCGTGACATGGCCGTGCTATTGCCGACTACCGCTCACAATAGCCCGAAGCCTCATACATGGGTAACAGGGTAGTCAGACTTGTCAAACTGTCATATATTTAAAATATTTGCCGTGTATCATATAAGTAAGTATAGGGTATTTCTTCTTCCATCTCTGTGCCAGAGTCTTTTTTCCTCTGTTTTACTGTTGAAACAGAGGGGAGAAACATTCCACAGAGGAACTTTCCCTCTTTTTATTTTGTTTAAACCCATTTAAGTAAATCAGGTCATATCTTGCTCCGGGTTGGCTACAGCCGAGCAGTACACCCTTCAAGAAATCCCTCCTTCCTCTCCTAGGGCTTCAGAGGTTCAGCTCCATCAACCTTCGGCTCTAGGGTTCGGCTTCTCTGGTACAGTACTCGAGAGGGCTAAGGAATAAGAGGGTATAGTAACTCCTAAGTTAAGAAACTGAGAGTTTAAATAAACTCTGCTTAGGAGGTGACCCTTGGAGAGGCGGCACACTCTCCTTCCTCCTTGCTCCGGAAGCCTACAGATGCCCTTTCCCTCAGGCCAGCTGGGCTTGTCCTTTCAACCTGGGTGAGGTGGCAGACTCCCATTTTGCATGGATGAGGGCCCAACAGCTGGTCTTCCCCCCTATTGGCCAGCGGGGGCCCGTCACTTCAGTCCTCAGGCGTGTGGTGAGGGTTGCCATCCATGGGCCCAATACGGCCCCATTAACGACCGAGCCCAAATACCCTTAAACTGGGCCTCAGAAGTATTGGGCCCAGTTAGTATCAGGCCCGGATATTACATTCTTTCCCTCTTAAATAAATTTCATCCTCGAAATTAATCATACCTCTATTCTTAGGTTTGCAGTGTAATTCTCTAGAAAAACTAACTGAAATAAAGAAATGTGCATGGCCAGAATCAAACAAAATCCATGGGAAATCCTAAACCATTGAGATTAAAAGGTTGCTATATAGAATTTCTTTGGAGGCTTATTTCGTCAGATGCTAAGACTATTTATCTGGTTCTTCATATAAAGAGTTTGGATTATTTTATTGCTTCTATATCTCTCATCTTGCTTGGTTGTTGTACATAGATTTGTGCTGGTTGTTGTCTTAGTTCGCTACCATTGCTTGCTCCATTTGATGACATGTGAACGATGGTCATCAAATTTTGGGCAAACTTTTTTTTGGTTCCATTAGCCTTGGTGATTCAATTGGTTCTGGAGGTTATGTTCTATATTGTTTCGTTGTGCTCTCTCTCCCTCTTTTCAATTGTTGGCGTTTTGGCATGTGAAATGATCTCTGACATTCTAAATCCACGGGAAATTCAAAACCATTGAGCTTAAAAGGTTGCTATATAGGATTTCTTCGGATGCTTATTTCGTTAAATGCTAGGGCTAGTTCTCTAGTTCTTCATAGAAAGAGTTTGGATTATTTTATTGCTTCTATATCTCTCGTCCTGCTTGGTTGTTGTACATGAATTTATGCTGGTGGTTGTTTCGGTTGGCTGCCATTGCTTGCTCCATTTGGTGGCACGTAATTGATGGTCATCAAATTTTGAGCAAACTTTTTTTGGGTCCGGTAGTCTTGGTGATGCAATTGGTTGTCCACCTGCTTTAATATGTTGTTGCACGCACCACGTTTGTGGAATGCCCGAACATCTATTTAATGTAGGCATTTTGTGGTTTTGTATGCTGTTTTTTGCCGCTGTGATTGAGACACATAACTTTAGTATTTTCATGGATGGATTATGGTAATTTCTTTGCATTTGTTGCCTCTTGCTGTCAACTTTGAATGGCATGATCAACCCTTTTTTGGTAGATGCTGTCTGTAGGTCCTTGTTGGTCTAAACTGTAGATGAAATGGTCTGCTAGTTGATTGCACTCCCCGTCATTGTATCCGTCTTTGATAAATAGTTAATTTTCGGACTAACAAATTTTTTTTTTTTGGGGTATGATAATGTGCATTTTGTTGTTTTAATTCAATGTTCAATGAGCATTATTCATTTGATCTCACCTAAGTTCAATCTTCACGTGATGCTACAGGCCTTAAAGCAATCACGTCATAAGTTATATTAATTGCAGGTGTGTTCAAAGTATTTCTGTTTCCTTTTTTATTTTTATCATATCCACAACTGAAGTGACATATGTCACGCCCCGGACACGATCCGCGACACGGCCGTGCTATTGCCGACTACCGTCCACAATAGCACGAGCAGTACAACCTTCAAGAAATCCCTCCTTCCTCTCCTAGGGCTTCAGAGGTTCAGCTCCTTCAACCTTCGGCTCTAGGGTTCGGCTTCTCTGGTACAGTACTTCAGAGGGCTAAGGAATAAGAGGGTATATTAACTCCTAAGTTAAGAAACTGAGAGTTTAAATAAACTCTGCTTAGGAGGTGACCCTTGGAGAGGTGGCACCCTCTCCTTCCTCCTTGCTTCTGAAGCCTACAGCTGCCCTTTCCCTCTGGCCCGCTGGGCTTGTCCTTTCAACCTGGGTGAGAGGTGGCAGACTCCCATTTTGCATGGATGAGGGCCTAACAGCTGGCCTTCCCCCCACTGGCCAGCTGGGGCCCGTCACTTCAGTCCTCAGGCGTGAGGCGAGGGTTGCCATCCATGGGCCCAATACGGCCCCATTAACGACCTGGCGCAAATACCCTTAAACTGGGCCTCAAAAGTATTGAGCCTAGTTAGTATCGGGCCCGGACATTTATTCTTTCCCTCTTAAATAAATTTCATCCTCGAAATTAATCATGCCTCAATTTTTAGGTATGCAGTGTAATTCTCTGGAAAAACTGACTGAAATAAAGAAATGTGAATAGCCAGAATCAAACAAAATCCATGGTAAATCCTAAACCATTGAGCTTAAAAGGTTGCTATATAGAATTTCTTTAGAGGCTTATTTCGTCAGATGCTAAGACTATTTCTCTGGTTCTTCATATAAAGAGTTTGGATTATTTTATTGCTTCTATATCTCTCATCTTGCTTGGTTGTTGTACATAGATTTGTGCTGGTTGTTGTCTCAGTTCGCTGCCATTGCTTGCTCCATTTGATGACATGTGAACGATGGTCATCAAATTCTGAGCAAACTTTTTTTGGTTCCGTTAGCCTTGGTGATTCAATTGGTTGTCCACCTGCTTTAATTTGTTGTTGCTCGCACCACGTTTGTAGAATGCCCCAACATCTATTTGATGTTGGCATTATGGGGTTATGTATGCTATTTTTTGCCTTTGTGACCGAGCCTTTGTGACCGAGACACATATAACTTTAGTGTTTTCATGGATCGATTATAGTAATTTCTATGCTTTTGTTGCCTCTTGCTGTGAACTTTGAATGATATGATCAAGCCTTTCATGGTGGATGCTGTTTGTAGGTCACTGTTGGTCTAGACTATGGATGAAATAGTTTGGTCATCTCGTGGTCATCTCATCTTATAGGGGCTAGATTCGTGATTTTCTGTGGAAATTGTCGATAAATCCTAACCATTGATGTCTCTTTAGCAAGCATATCTGATTGGTGGAACAGCATGCTCAGGTCGAAAAACTGTCCGATTGCAGTATTTCTTGAAGTTTGTAAGTATATTTTGATTTATTTGCCAACAATTTGTCAGAGTATTACTTTTATTGCTTAAGGCTGTGATTTCTTGAATCAGATTAACTTTTTGGTCTGTTACTGACGTTCAACAAGCATCAATAGTGCTGGACACCAATTTTTAGACTGGTATACTAGATTAAATTATCCATTTGTTGCTGACCTGTTCTGACCAGATCTTGATTTGAAAGCATTGGTAGGTTGTGAGTTGAGAGGGAACCCTCTTGAGTAATATTCGGATTTGCCGTAAACCTTATTTATTTGTTGCAATAGACCTGTTTATCTAATGCTGGAGATTATGTGAACTTGTCATGTAAGACATAAGGTTCAAAATGGTATTTATAATGGTTCCAAGAATTAGGAGCATGGGCGGGCATACAATGTGACGGATAATCGCCTTCTCAAAGAGCTGGTTCTTTTATGTTGGTAAACAAGGCTCAACCTTCCACCTCTTCTTTCTCCTAGCTTTCTACTTGAGAGAGGAGGTGAGCATCTATAGTGATTTCTCAGTTACCCTTCAAGCATTGTTCCTTCTCCTTTTCTTCTTGCCTTTATTGTGTATGGATGTATTTATGTATGAATATTCATGCAACAAGGGATGACTTCTAAAATTGTTCTTCTCTTCTTTGCATGCCATCTTCTCTAGCAATAG
Source organism: Phoenix dactylifera (assembly GCF_051530095.1). NCBI lineage: Eukaryota > Viridiplantae > Streptophyta > Magnoliopsida > Arecales > Arecaceae > Phoenix > Phoenix dactylifera. Next base: position 14,480,428 of record NC_143200.1, read on the forward strand.
GCGAGACATATATGGAAGGTCTACTACATTGCTGGCACCCGATCTGCATTCATTGTAAGTTGGAGAGGTCATCACCAGAGGAGAAGAGGTGCAGGGATCTTCTCCTCTTTTTTGTGTGCATGTATATTAATGAGATGATGGGCAAGTTGTGAAATTACTCCTCTTCTTTGCGTGTCAACTTCTCTAGCAATAGGCGAGGAACTTCTAGAAGTGGTGAATTTGAGCCTCTTCTTCCTTTTCCCTTTTTGCCTTTCAATTTCTTGTTTTTTGAAGATTATATTTTTGTAGCACTTTTTTAATTACATAACTGTAATTAAATTTTTTTTGATGTAATTTTTCGGTTGTTCCTGAAGAATTCATTGGATTTGGAGGCTGATGGTAGTTTCAAGATAAAGATGGTATCGATAAAGGTACGATTTTGACTTCGAGAACCCAAATTCTCAAAGTTTCTATTTTGCTTGTCAAAAATCAGGAGTTGTTTGCTCAATACTCGAATGTGTCACATTTTTACATTTTCTCCTTGACAAAATCCCGACCATAAATACATGGGCTCTTTTACATGAACTACCAGTTTATGTGTGAATCTTATTGTGCTTTTTTTTTTTCTGCAATTCTTTTACGTCTCTTGTTATAAAGTTATCTGAAATGCCTGCTTCACCATTGGATAACTTTTTCTCCCATTTGTTGCGATTGGCTAATTAAGTTAATATGTTTTTTCATTTTTATTTCTGCTCTCATTTAATTTGGGAAGCTGTGGTGTTTTTCTAACATTTACATCCTTGTTTTCTATAAATCATGACAGTGACACCTCTACTTTTGCTCCCATTTTTATGTGCTGTGTATGTTGCTTAATATATTATTTGACAAATGTGGTTGGTTCTCTTAGTACACTTTCAAATAGTATCATATGCAGTTCCCATGAGATAATGACATGATCTTCTGAAAATGCATTTGCATAATCTCAGAACCGAACTATTAGACTAATCCCTGTATAGCTCCTATGCCTTTTTATATTAGATCAAGTTCAGAACCAGAAGAATTTCTCTTTGTTTTGTCTGCTGGCCATCAGTTATGGTTATATCCTTGTGACATACTGTGTGGTAATTCCAATCCTTCAATCATTTAATCATTTTTTGTTAACCTTGTTGGTTACATTGATCTGCATGACTTTCCGTTGGCTTGGAAAACATTTCTGCATGTTGTTCTGGATACTTTACCATTTCTTTTTCAACCTCTCTTTCTCTTTAATTTTCATGATTTCATGCCTGAGCATGTTTGTTAATGTATTACGTGCGGGCGGGGCTTGGTGCAATGGTAAGGTTGCTCCATTTGACCTGTGCATCATGTATTCGAAACACCTCAGATGCTAAGTGGCAGAAACCTTGGGGATGCCTTTTTTTGTTTTCTTGAATGTATTATGTATCATAAAGGTAAGGCTTGTGATATGTCGGGATGATTATATTCTATTAAGTTGTGAATGATTGTTTTATGATTATTATTTTTTAGGATGTAGTCTTATCTTCTAAAGTTCAAATGGACCAACAATTAGCATATCTGGTTGACTCGGTGATTTATTTTTCGAACTGAGGTTGGCTCGTTACAAAGCCAAATATTGTGTATTGTAGGTAAATTGTCTGTTTTGGTTTCTTAGGACTCACTTCTCGTAGGCTAAACATGATTCCTTTTTTGGCTTCCAAAAAGGCTCCATTTATTTTTATACAAGAATTGACTTGTGTCTGGCCTGTAGTGGATATAGCTTTGTGTTCTTTATTATTGGAAGCCATTCTTTTCTTTTCTTTTTCTTTTTTCTAACATTTTTTAATATTTTTTTCTTTTTTTAAATAAAAAATGTTGTCTTCTTGCACCTTCCATGCTAGACCTAATGGTTTCTATTGAACACAGTTAATTCCTTGACCTGTACGTGGTTTGACGGCCATACTCTTTCTGGTTCCCTTTAGATGGGATGAAGTTTCTTGATTCCACCTAGTTTGAGACTAAGTTTGTTTAATTTATTTACATAAATAGTACACTTGTATTGCGTTCAGATGATAATGTACTTGCTTGAGTTTCTATTGTCCGCCGGCCTTTGTAGTTTAGGTAATTATGGATAGCCACTCTCTTTGCCAGCTATCCCTTTTTAACCACAACTTTTATGTTGATTATACACTTTGCATTCCGCTTTATTCATGGTAAATCTACTTCATCAGTTTTTGTGGCTCGGACCTTCAAACTGCATCATCCTAGAATTTTACCAAACTCATAAAAACTGTTCAAGTATATTCGTGTCTGCTGTTGTCTTACTTATCTATTTATCTTCCGAGCTATTGCTGACCCTATGCAGCAGCTAAAGTCCGAACCTTTTGGGTGATGATGACATCTTTACTCCTTTCTTTGATAGCCTTTAAACGAGATATTACAGCTCCTAGTCATCTTATCTTATAGGGGCTTGATTCGTGATTTTCTGTGGAAGCTGTCCTCGATAAATCCTAACCATTGATGTCTCTTTAGCAAGCATATCTGATTGGTGGAACAGCGTGCTCAGGTCGAAAAATTTTCTGATCGCATTATTTCTTGAAGTATATAAGTATATTTTGATTTATTTGCCAACAATTTGTCATAGTATTACTTTTATTGCTTTAGGCTGTGATTTCTGGAATCAAATTAGCTTTTTGGTTTATTATTGACGTTCAACAAGCATCAATAGTCTTGGACACCAATTTTTGGACTGGTATACTAGATTAAATTATCCATGTGTTGCTGACTTGTTCTGGCCAGATCTTGATTTGAAAGCATTGGTAGCTTGCGGGTTGGGAGGGAATCCTCTTGGTTCACGTATCCAAAAGCTCCAAAAAAATTTGGAACCGGTACGGGCCGATACAGTTAGCCGGTTCGGGCCGGTACGGGTTTTTAACACCGAACCAGACCGTTCGGAGCTAGTATCGGTTCGGTACGGGCTGAACCGGCCGGTACAACATTCCTTGCTTTTTTGTTTGTGTGGATGCATTTTTGCAGGAATATTGATGCAACAAGGGTTGACTTCTAAATTTGTTCTCTTCTTTGCATGCACCTTCTCTGGCAATAGGCGAGGCATTTTTGGAAGGTCTACTACACTGCTGACAACCAATCTGCATTCATTGTAAGTTGGAGAGGTCATCACCCGAGGAGAGGAGCGGGGATCTTCTCCTCTTTTTTGTGTGTATGTATGTATATTGATGAGATGATGGGTGACTTGTAAAATTGCTCTTTTCTTCTTTGCGTGTCAGCTTCTCTAGCAATTGGCGGGGAACATCTGGAAGTGGCGAATTTGAGCCTCTTTTTTCTTTTCCCATTTTGCCTTCTAATTTCTTGTTTTTTGAAGATTATATTTTTTTTAAGGCTTCTTTAATTACAAAACTGTAATTAAATTTCTTCTGATGTGTTTTTTCTGCTGTTCCTGAAGAATTCATATGATTTGGAGGCTGATGATAGTTTCGAGATAAAGATGGTATCAATAAAGGTACGATTTTGACTTCGAGAACCGACATTCTCAAAGTTCGTATTTTGCTTGTCAGAAATCAGGAGTTGTTTGCTCAATACTAGAATGTGTCGCATATTTACATTTTCTCCTTCACAAAATCCCGACCATAAATAGATGGGCTTTTTTACATGAACTACCAGTTTGTGTGAATCTTATTGTGCTATTTTTTTCTGCAATTTTTTTATGTCTCTTGTTATTAAGTTAGCTGAAATGCCTGCTTCACCATTGGATAACTTTTCTCCTAATTGTTGCGATTGGCTAATTAATTTAATTTGTTTTTTCATTTTTATTTCTGCTCTCATTTAATTTGGGATGCTCTGGTGTTTTTCTGACATTTACATCTTTGTTTTCCGATCGCAGTATTTCTTGAAGTATGTAGGTATATTTTGATTTATTTGCCAACAATTTGTCATAGTATTACTTTTATTGCTTTAGGCTGTGATTTCTTGAATCAAATTAGCTTTTTGGTCTATTATTGACGTTCAACAAGCATCAATAGTCTTGGACACCAATTTTTAGACTGGTATACTAGATTAAATTATCCATGTGTTGCTGACCTGTTCTGGCCAGATCTTGATTTGAAAGCATTGGTAGCTTGCAGGTTGGGAGGGAACCCTCTTGGTTCACGTATCCAAAAGCTTCAAAAGAATTTGGAACCGGTACGGGCCGATACGGTTAGCCGGTTCGGGCCGGTACGGGTTTTTAACACCGAACCAGACCTTTCCAAGCCAGTATTGGTTCGGTACGGGCTGAACCGGCCGGTACAGCATTCCTTGCTTTTTTGTTTGTATGGATGCATTTATGCATGAATATTTATGCAACAAGGGGTGACTTCTAAATTTGTTCTCTTCTTTGCTTGCCATCTTCTCTAGCAATAGGTGAGGCATTTTCGGAAGGTCTACTACATTGCTGGCAACCAATCTGCACTCATTGTAAGTTGGAGAGGTCATCACCCGAGGAGAAGAGGAGCGGGGATCTTCTCCTCTTTTTTGTGTATGTATGTATCTTGATGAGATGATGGGTGACTTGTAAAATTGCTCTTCTCTTCTTTGCGTGTCAGCTTCTCTAGCAACAGGCGGGGAACTTCTGGAAGTGGCGAATTTGAGCCTCTTCTTCCTTTTCCCATTTTGCCTTTTAATTTCTTGTTTTTTGAAGATTATATTTTTTTAAGGCCTCTTTAATTACAAAACTGTAATTAAATTTCTTCTGATGTGTTTTTTTTGTTGTTCCTGAAGAATTTGTAGGATTTGGAGGCCGATGATAGTTTCGAAATAAAGATGGTATCAATAAAGGTACGATTTTGACTTCGAGAATCCACATTCTCAAAGTTTGTATTTTGCTTGTCAGAAATCTGGAGTTGTTTGCTCAATACTAGAATGTGTCGCATATTTACATTTTCTCCTTCACAAAATCCCGACCATAAATAGATGGGCTCTTTTACATGAACTACCAGTTTGTGTGAATCTTATTGTGCTATATTTTTCTGCAATTCTTTTATGTCTCTTGTTATTAAGTTAGCTGAAATGCCTGCTTCACCATTGGATAACTTTTCTCCTAATTGTTGCGATTGGCTAATTAATTTAATTTGTTTTTTCATTTTTTATTTCTGCTCTCATTTAATTTGGGATGCTCTGGTGTTTTTCTGACATTTACATCCTTGTTTTCTATACATCATGACAGTGACACCTCTACTTTTGTTTTGGTTTTTATGTGCTGTGTATGTTGCTTAATCTTTTATTTGACAAAAGTGATGGGTTCTTTTAGTACAACTTTCAAATCATATCATATGCAGTTGCCATGAGATAATGACATGATCTTCTGAAAATGCTTTTACATAATCTTAGAACTATTAGACTAATTCCTGTATAGCCCCTATCCCTTTTTATATTAGATCAAGTTTCGAATCGGAATAATTTCTCATTGTTTTGTCTGCTGGCCATCAGTTATGGTTATATCCTTGTGACATACCGTGTGGTAATTCCAATCCTTTAATCTTTTTTTATTAACCTTGTTGGTTACAATGAATCTGCATGACTTTCCATTTGCTTGGAAACTTTAATTTTCATGTTTTCATGCCTGAGTTTGTATTGTAATTTTAGTATGTTTGTTAATGTATTTTATGTGGGCGGGGCTTGGTGCAGTGGTAAGGTTGCTCTATTTTGACCTGTGCATATTATGAGTTCGAACCACCTCTCGAGATCCTGTGGGGCAGAAACCTTGGGACGCCTTTTTTTTTCTTTTGAATGTATTATGTCTAATAAGGGTGAGATTTGTGATATCTTGTAATGATTATATTCTATTATGTTGTGAATGATTGTTTTATCCTTATCATTTTGGAGGGTGTAGCCATATCTGCTGAAGTTCAAATGGACCAACAATAAGCATATGTTGGTTGACTCTGATTTATTTTTGGATCTGAGATTGACTTGTTACAAAGCCAAATATCGTGTATTCTAGGTAAATTTTCTGTTTTGATTTCTTAGCACTCACTTCTCAGCTATTGTTGGACCCTATGCTGCAGCAAAAGTCCGAACTTTTTGGGTGAAGATGACAGCATCTTTACTCATTCCTGTGTTATCCTTCAAATGAACTATTTCTACTCCTGGTCATCTCATTTTATAGGGGCTAGATTCGTGATTTTCTGTGGAAGCTGTCCTTGATAAATCCTAACCATTGATGTCTCTTAAGCAAGCATATCTAATTGGTGGAACAACATGCAAAGGTCGAAAAACTGTCCGATCGCAGTATTTCTTTAAGTACGTAAGTATATTTTGATTTATTTCCCAACAATTTGCCTTACTATTACCTTTATTGCTTATGGCTGTGCTTTCTTCAATCAGATTGGCTTTTTGATCTGTTCTTGATGTTCAACAAGCATCAATAGAGCTAGTCATATTTTAGATTGGTATACTAGATTAAGTTATTCATGTGTTGCTGACCGGTTCTGACCATATCTTGATTTGAAAGTACTGGTAGGTTGTGAGCTGGGAGGGAACCCTCTTGAGTCATATTCAGATTTGCGGTAAACCTTATTTATTTATTGTAGTAGACCTGATTATCTAATGCTCGAGATTTTGTGAGCTTGTCATGCAAGACATAAGCTTCAAAATGGCTTTTATAATGGTTCCATGCTTTAGATGGAGCACGGGCAAGCATACAATGTGACGGATAATCGCCTTCTCAAAGAGTTGGTTCTTGTATGTTGGTAAAAAAGGCTCAGCCTTCCACCTCTCCTGCCCCCTAGCTTTCTTCTGCTCTTTTTTGTGTATGTATGTATATTGATGAGAAGATGGGTGACTTGTAAAATTGCAGTTCTCTTCTTTGCGTGTCAGCTTCTCTAGCAATAGGCGAGGAACTTCTGAAAGTGGTGAATTTGAGCCTCTTCTTCCTCTTCCCTTTTTTCCTTTTAATTTCTTGTTTTTTGAAGATTATGTTTTTTTATGACTTCTTTAATTACATAACTGTAATTATATTTCTTTTGATGTGTTTTTTCTTCTGTTCCTGAAGAATTCATAGGATTTGGAGGCTGATGAAAGTTTTGGGATAAGGATGCTATTAAAAAAGGTACTATTTTGACTTCGAGAACCCAAATCCTCAAAGTTTCTATTTTGCTTGTCAAAAATCAGGTGTTGTTTGCTCAATAACAGGCTGTCACATTTTTACATGTTTCAAATCTGCTCGCATTCCAACCTCATTTTTTCAGTTTTCCTGACTCTTCTTTTTTATTGCACTTATTCTTTCCCAGGTAATTTTTGGTCTTGCATGGATTCTGTCATCCTTCATTATTCTCTATTTTCCATCTTTTCTTCAAGTAATAGTGTGAAAAAAGACGAAGTGGCTTGCTTAGAGGCCAACTAGTGCTGGCGATAACTTTAAGTTCCATTTTTGTGCTTCATTTATGTAGGAGTTGCAGAAGCCGAGGTAGAAATTTCTCTAGAGTTGGTATTAACTAGGGTAATCTCTTTGGACTTTCCCATGATGATGTCCTTAGTCTTGGTAACAGTTATCCAATCAATCAATTATTTATTCTGGTCCTTTGTCTACTTTTATTTTTCCTGATCTTGCTACTTATCTCTGTGTATCTGTTGGTAATTTGATTCACTTGTAAACTTTTGTGCTTCAGAGGCCTGGATCATACTCTATTGCTATGTGGCGGTCTATCGGTTGCTGCTGCAGGAATTTCTATACAATAGTTTGAATTTGATTTTCCACTACAACTGTTCATGAAATACTCTTTCCTTATAAACTTATTACTATTGTTTGACTACTAGAATTATTCCGAATTTGTTATTTATAAGATTCACTTCTATTTATTTGCCCTTTTTTCTTCATAGCTATTTATTTGCCCCTTTTTCTTCCTAGCTATTTCGTAGTATTATTTGCTAATCAAATTGGAAAGGGCGGAAATAAAATATAAAAATTTTATGCTTTGCAAGTTGGAAGGTCCATTGTTCTGCAGGCTACTGCTGCAGCCAATTGGAGACAGGACAAGATTTTTGGATCGCTAAATGCCTTTCCTCCTACTCAACTCTGTATACCATTTCTTTTCCTACTCTTCTGTTGGTTGATTTGTTCATTAAATATTGCACTTTATTCTTTTATTGACAGCTTTTGAATTTATATGTTAAGGCCATTTTCTCCAGAAGGTTGTGATGATTCTTGGACCCGGGTTTTGCTATGAAAGGAAAGCGGCTATTTTCTTGACGACGAGGCAATCTTGGATTTGGCATTCTTGGCTGTTTGTGGGACTCCGTTTAATTTGGTTCTGGTGGTTATGTTCTATATTGTTTCGATGTGCTCTCTCTCCCTCTTTTCAATTGTTAATGTTCTGGCTTGTGAAATGATCTCTGACATGCTAAATTCATGGGAAATCCTAAACCATTAAGCTTAAAAGGTTGCTATTTAGGATTTCTCTGGAGGCTTATTTCGTTAAATGCTAAGACTAGTTCTCTGGTTCTTCATATAAAGAGTTTGGATTATTTTATTGCTTCTATATCTCTCATCCTACTTGGTTGTTGTGCATAAATTTGTGCTGGTTGTTGTTTCGGTTGGCTGCCATTGCTTACTCCATTTGATGACATGTGAATGATGGTCATCAAGTTCTGGGCAAACTTTTTTTGGGTCTGTTAGTCTTGGTGATGCAATTGGTTGTCCACCCGCTTTAATTTGTTGTTGCCCGCACCACGTTTGTGGAATGCCCCCGCATCTATTTAATGTTGGCATTATGTGGTTCTGTATGCTATTTTTTGCCACTGTGACTGAGACACATATAACTTTAGTGTTTTCGTGGATGTATTATAGTAATTTCTGCGCGTTTGTTACCTGTTGCTATAAACTTTGAATGATATGATCGACCCTTTCTTGGTAGATGCTGTTTGTAGGTCACTGTTGGTTTGAACTGTGGATGAAATGTTCTGCTAGTTGATTGCACTTCTAGTCATCGTATCTGGCGTTGATAAATAGTTAATTTTTGAACCAACAATTTTATTTTTTTGGGCTATGGTAATGTGCATTTTGTTGTTTTAATTCAATGTTCAATAAGCATTATTCAGTTGATCTCACCTATGTTCAATCTTCACGTGTTCAATAAGTGGTTCTGTATGCTATTTTTTGCCTTTGTGACTGGGGCACACATATAACTTTAGTGTTTTCATGGATCGATTATAGTAATTTCTATGCTTTTGTTGCTTCTTGCTGTCAACTTTGAATGATATGGTCAGGCCTTTCATGGTGGATGTTGTTTGTAGGTCACTGTTGGTATAGACTGTGGATGAAATAGTTTGGTGCTGGAGATTATGTTCTCTTCAGCAGCAATTGAGCGAGCAGCTCCGGAAGGTCTGCTGTTCCGCAGACAATTGAGCAGCAACAATCGTTCGATGGGGGGAGGAGAATAAGAGACACTGTGGGATCTTTTCCCCAGGTCGGCTTCTAGTTCTTTTACTCACGATTTGTTGGTCTTCTCTTTCTTCTTCTCCTTCAACTTGTTGTTGGTCTCCCGAGGGGGTAATTGTTGGGAGTTGTATCCTACGTGTCAATCGTCAGCGTGTTGATCTCTTGTATTCATTGTTGGGAATTGATTGACAAATTAATAAAGTGTTATTTGGCATTATTCATCATTTCATTGTACATCTTCAAATGATCTCTTATATGATGTTCTTAAGACTTATTTTATGATAAAGAAGGATTTATGTTCTTAAACCTATTTGCGACCAAATGATATGCTGTTAATAGGACAACAGCATTGTCGAGATTAGGTCGTTATGAGACATATACGTTGGTTGTCCTCTTAACCAAGGAGTGTGAAGATACTGATATGTGACACAGGTGAAGTGTAGGAGTACATTTCACTGAACGTGACCAATTTCGGAACGCTCTACTGTCAAGAGATGTTCCGAGTGGATATGGATGTAAATATCCCTCAGACCTGAGATCACCACAGTGATTAGCAAGCAACTTACTGTACTTTGGTACCGAACTAGCAGAATTTCTAATTCTGGAACGGAAGGTTACTGGGTGCAGTCAAGTACTTGCGAAATCAGTGCGTGAGTCAAGATGGAATTGTCCCCTCCTGGAAATAGGAGATAATGGTGTGTTCAATTTAGCAAAATCTTGGCCAGGGCAATCCTTGTGATGAGTCACAGGATTTCTAAAGTTGATCACACAGTGGATGTACTGATTAGAGAGTTGACAGAACTCTGTGGTCATCCTAGCATTAGGAGTCAAAGGGATGAATTATACAGTAACCATAGTTTAGGATTTCAGAATATTTGCTTTGCATATATTCGGCCTATCCGGACGTCGGATACAATTGCTAGATGGTCACATCGATTAGTGCAAGAAGTCGTTCCTGTACTACCGGCTTAGGTTCGAACCAATGAGGTCACACGCATAGAAGTTTTCTGATTGATCAAGATAGCTGATGGATGATTGAGAATCAGTTAGAAATAATTTGGTCAATTCGATTGGCAAATTATCCTATAAAATAATTAAAGTAATTATTGGAGGATTAATTAGTAATTAGATTACTAATAAACTCAATTTGATTGAGTAAACGGACTAAGTATGAGCCAAATTGAATTGGATTCAATTTTGGTTTTGACCTAATTGGATTAGTGGCGTAGGGGTCGACTCGAAGTAAAGAGGGGTCGACTCGAGATGGGCTGGGGTCGACTCAAGCTGGCTGGGGTCAACTCTCTCTTAGAGAATCCAAAGAACGAATTCTTCCCAGGTGGGGTCGATCGAAGTAAAGAGGGATCGACTGGAGATGGGTTGGGGTCGACTCTCTCAGACAATCCAAAGAACGACTTCTGTTTTTCCAGGTGGGGTCGACTCGAGTTTCCTTGGGGTCGATTCGAAGCAAGTTGGGGTCGATTCGAAGCTAGTTGGGGTCGACTCGAGCTCTGAAAGGGTCGACTCATTGGGGGTATCAGGAGTTCTCTGTCGTCTCAGCCCGGGTTGACCTGCGAAGCTATGGGGTCGACTTTGGAGTCGACTCGAAGGGGAAGGAGTCGACTCGAGGCGACTTGGAGTCGACTCGAGATCGGGAAGGTCGACTAATCCTGAAAATCCTGAAACTCGTGGACGGGCTGAATTCGGGGGATTCGATCCGGACGTGGATTTTCAATGAAAAGTGAAGGGATTTGGATCGTGGGACGTGGGAGAATGGTTAGATGATGGAATATCAGCACCATCTATTTCGATCCTATCTCACCTGCATGAACCATCTATTGTTTGAATTTTGAATTCAAACAAGATAAGAACTATCTTGTTACAACCAACACCTTCATGCGCCAGCAAGATACCAAATTTCCATTTGAATTTCGAGTTCAAATGATCAGATGGCGCGCCTTTAAAAGAAGAGTTCCAATTGTGGCTAAAAAAGAAATGAAATTTTGTGAATGAAATTCAGCCTTCCATCTCGCCCATTTTCATCTTCCTCTGAGTCCATCTCGCCATAGCTGATAGGGATCCCAGATAAGAGCCTTTAGATCAGATCTAAGTCCTTTTCAATCCCTACTAACCATTCCTCCAAGTTCTTCCAAGAAGGCGAACCAAAAGTTGATAGCGTTGGAAAGATCAAAATTCAGCAAAGGAAGATCCTGCGCAAGCTAGCACTTCCGCGGGATTGGATCACTCCAGGAGCTTCGTGTGGATTACTTGTAGAGGCCCGAAGAGTGTGTGGCTACGAAGCTCGAGCATCAGATCCGTTACTTTCAGATTTCATAAAGGTATAATCCGTATAAATCTAGGTCCAAAGATATATCTTATAGGTTTCAATTCCCGAGGGTTAAACCTCTTTTGGGGCTCTTCACAGAGTAATCTTCCGAGCCTATTCGATGGGCATTCGAAGATTAGTTGGGTGTTAGATTAGTTGAGTTTAGAACTTAATTAATAATCTCATTTCAGATCTGAAATTAATCGTGCAATGATTTTAGCTTAATCGTTTAAACAATCCCGACATATTGATCATGTATACTTGTAGTGGTACTTTGAAATTTGATTTCTTATGCATATCTGAATTAAAATGTTTAATTCGATTTTTTCGCTGTGAATTTCAAAATTAAAAGAACGACGTATGGCTTGATCTCCCTTGTGAAGGGGGTACGTAGGCAACCCCAACAGGTACAGCCATTATTTTTGAAAAATTCTAAATTTCAACATGCTATCACTACTAGCATCATAGGATCGCTTTCGGTAATGGCCGTGATGTTGTGCTTCTTGTTATCTTGTTCTCTTTGTTTGTTTATGTTTCTTCTCTTTTGCTTTTCTTCTTCTTTGTTTCGCAAACTGGGAGAGCGGCATTGCTTTTGGGTTCTATACAAAGAGGCTGTGATGATTCTTGGATGAGGGTTTTGATGGAGAGAGAATATTTTGATCGCTATTTGTTCAATCTGGATTTGGTATTCTTGGTTGTTGGTGAGATTCTGTCTAATTTGGTTCTGGAGGTTATGTTTATATTGTTTCGATGTGCCATCTCTCCCTCTTTTCAATTGTTAATGTTATAGCATGTGAAATGATCTCTGACATGCTAAATCCATAGGAAATCCTAAACCATTGAGCTTAAATGGTTGCTATATAGGATTTCTTCGGAGGCTTATTTAGCTAGATGCTAAGACTAGTTCTATGGTTCTTCATATAAAGAGTTTGGATTATTTTATTGCTTCTATTTCCCTCATCCTGCTTGGTTGTTGTAGATAAATTTGTGCTGGTTGTTGTTTTGGTTGGCTGCCATTGCATGCTCCATTTGATGATATGTGAATGATGTTAATCAAATTTTGAGCAAACGTCTTTTAGGTCCGTTAGTCTTGGTGATGCAATTGGGTGTCCACCTGCTTTAATTTGTTGTCGCACGCACCACATTTGTGGAATGCCCAAACATCAATTTAAAGACGGCATTATGTGGTTCTGTATGCTGTTTTTGCCACAGTGACTGAGACACACATATGACTTTAGTGTTTTCATAGATGTATTATAGTAATTTCTGTGCTTTTGTCGCCTCTTCCTGTCATGATATGATCAAGCCTTTCAAGGTGGATGCTGTTTGTTGGTCACTGTTGGTCTAAACTCTAAGCTGTGGATGAAATAGTTTGGTGCTGGAGGTTATATTCTCTTCAGTAGCGGTAGAGCGAGCAGCTTTCGAATGTCTGCTGTCCCGCAAACATCCGAGCAGCGGCCATTGTTAGATGGGGGGAGGAGAAGAAGACATTGTGGGATCTTTTCCCTAGGTCGGCTTCTAGTTCTCTTTCTCAAGATTTGCTGGTATTCTATTTCTTCTTCTCCTTCTACTTGTTCTTGGTCTCCGGGTGGATAATGGTCATGATGTTGTGCTTCTGGTTATCTTTTTCTCTTTCTTTGTTTATGTGCCTTCTCTTTTGCTTTTCTTATTCTTCTTTGTTTCCCAAATTGGGAGAGCGGCGCTGCTTTTGGGTTCTTTACATGGCGGCTGTGATGATTCTTGCACGAGGGTTTCGCTACAATTGAGAGGAAAGCAGTTATTCTCTTGACGGCAAGGCAATCTTGCAGGCAACTGTTTGCAGCCATTTTGATTTATTAGTTGCAGATCAATCGGTGAATCTGAGCCCCCCTCCATCTTCCCCTTCTCTGCTTTCAAATTGCTGGGATTTTTGTTTTCAATATTCTTTTTTACGGTTGTGTTTTCGAGAGATTTTAATGTAGATTTAGGTGGAGAGTGTAGGAAATGGGGAGATCTTGGTCAAAGTCTCTCTCCCTCTCTCCCTTTTCTTCAGTATATCTTCAAAAGTTTTGAACTTGGTTCAGATATTTTATTTTGTTAACTTTGCTTTAAGTTCTCTCTGGACTTGAATGATAGTGAGATAATATTTTGATCGGTGTTTGTTCAATCTACATTTGGTATTCTTGGTTGTTGGTGGGACTCCGTCTAATTTGGTTCTGGAGGTTATGTTCTATATTGTTCTGGCATGTGAAATGATCTCTGACGTTCTAAATCCACGGGAAATTCTAAACCATTGAGCTTAAAAGGTTGCTATATAGGATTTCTTCGGATGCTTATTTCGTTAAATGCTAGGACTAGTTCTCTAGTTCTTCATAGAAAGAGTTTGGATTATTTTATTGCTTCTATATCTCTCGTCCTGCTTGGTTGTTGTACATAAATTTATGCTGGTTGTTGTTTCGGTTGGCTGCCATTGCTTGCTCTGTTTGATGATACGTAATTGATGGTCATCAAATTTTGAGCAAACTTTTTTTTGGGTCCGGTAGTCTTGGTGATGCAATTGGTTGTCCACCTGCTTTAATATGTTGTTGCACGCACCACGTTTGTGGAATGCCCGAACATCTATTTAATGTTGGCATTATGTGGTTTTGTATGCTGTTTTTGCCGCTATGACTGAGACACACATAACTTTAGTATTTTCATGGTTGGATTATGGTAATTTCTTTGCGTTTGTTACCTCTTGCTGTCAACTTTGAATGATATGATCAACCCTTTTTTGGTAGATGCTGTCTGTAGGTCCCTATTGGTCTAAACTGTGGATGAAATGGTCTGCTAGTTGATTGCACTCCCCGTCATTGTATCCGTCTTTGATAAATAGTTAATTTTCGGACTAACAATTTTTTTTTTTTGGGCTCTGTTAATTGGATTTTGTTGTTTTAATTCAATGTTCGATAAGCATTATTCATTTGATCTCACCTAAGTTCAATCTTCTCGTGATGCTGCAGGCCTTAAAGCATTCACGTCATAAGTTATATTAATTGCAGTTGTAGCCGAGCAGTACACCCTTCAAGAAATCCCTCCTTCCTCTCCTAGGGCTTCAGAGGTTTAGCTCCTTCAACCTTCGGCTCTAGGGTTCGGCTTCTATGGTATAGTACTCCAGAGGGCTAAGGAATAAGAGGGTATAGTAACTCCTAAGCTATGAAACTGGGAGTTTAAATAAACTCTGCTTATTGAAGAGGTGGCACCCTCTCCTTCCTCCTTGCTTCGGAAGCCTACAGCTGCCCTTTCCCTCAGGCCAGCTGGGCTTGTCCTTTCAACCAGGGTGAGAGGTGGAAGACTCCCATTATGCATGGATGAGGGCCCAACAGCTGGCCTTCCCCCCTACTGGCCAGCTGGGGCCCGTCACTTCAGTCCTTAGGCTTGAGGTGAGGGTTGCCATCCATGGGCCCAATACGGCCCCATTAATGACCTGGCCCAAATACCCTTAAACTGGGCTTCAAAAGTATTGGGCCTAGTTAGTATCGGGCCTGGACATTACATTCTTTCCCTCTTAAATAAATTTCGTCCTCGAAATTAATCATACCTCAATTCTTTGGTATGCAATGTAATTCTCTAGAAAAACCGACTGAAATAAAGAAATGTGAATAGCCAGAATCAAACGAAATCCATGGAAAATCGTAAACCATTGAGCTTAAAAGGTTGCTATATAGAATTTCTTTGGAGGCTTATCTCGTCAGATGCTAAGACTATTTCTCTGGTTCATATAAAGAGTTTGGATTATTTTATTGCTTCTATATCTCTCATTTGGCTTGGTTGTTGTACATAGATTTGTGCTGGTTGTTGTCTCAGTTCGCTGCCATTGCTTGCTCCATTTGATGACATGAATGATGGTCATCAAATTTTGAGCAAACTTTTTTTTCTCTATTAGCCTTGGTGATTCAATTGGTTGTCCACCTGCTTTTATTTGTTGTTGCATGCACCACGTCTGTGGAATGCCCCAACATCTATTTGTGTGGTTTTGTATGCTATTTTTTGCCTTTGTGACTGTGACATATAACTTTAGTGTTTTCATGGATCTGTTATAGTAATTTCTCTGCTTTTGTTGTCTCTTACTGTCAACTTTGAATGATTTGATCAAGCCTTTCATGGTGGATGTAATAGTTTGGTGCTTGAGATTATGTTCTCTTTTTTTTTTTTTGGTGTACCGGCATCTCACTGCAAACCGTGAAAACGCCCAGAATAATCAAAAAGCAAAACACGCTCTAGTGCCACCGGCACTCGCTCGAAACCCCTCCATAGGACGGCTCCAGAGTGGTGTGCTATGAATGAGGCGACCCAGTCTGCTGCACTGTTCGCCTCACGAAAGACATGCGTGGCTCGGAAGGAGTCCACCTCCCCCACCAGATAGCAGATATCATAGACAAGAGGGTGCAGATCTGGCCGCGGCTCTTTAGCAGCGATTGAGCAGCTCTGGAAGGTCTGCTGCTCCGCAGACAGCCGAGAAGCAACGATCGTTCGATGGGGGGAGGAGAAAAAGAGACACTGTGGGATCTTTTCCCCAGGTCGGCTTCTAGTTCTCTTACTCAAGATTTGTTGGTCTTCTCTTTCTTCTCCTTCAACTTGTTGTTGGTCTCCCGGGTGGATAATGGCCGCGATGGTGTGCTTCTTGTTATCTTGTTCTCTTTGTTTGTTTTTGTTTCTTCTCTTTTGCTTTTCTTCTTCTTCTTTGTTTCGCAAACTGGGAGAGCGGCATTGCTTTTGGGTTCCATGCAAAGAGGCTGTGATGATTCTTGGATGAGGGTTTTGCTACATTTTGAGAGGAAAGCAACTATTCTCTTGATGGTGAGGCAATCTTGGATGGTCTGCTGCTGTTGTTCTGCAGGCAACCGTTTGCAGCCGTTTTGATTTATTAGTTGCAGATCAATTGGTGAATCTGAGTCTCCTTCTCCATCTTCCCCTTCTTTGCTTTCCAGTTGCTGAGATTATTTTTTTCAATATTCCTTTTTAAGGGTTTCTTGAATTTCTGAGAGATTTAAAGTAGATTTTGGTGGAGAGCGTAGGAAGTGGGGAGATCTTGGTAAAAGTCTCTCTATCTCTCTCTCCCTTTTCTTCAGTATATCTTCAAAAGTTTTGAACTTGGTTAAGATAATGCCTTTTGTCTAAGTTGCACATGATAATGTACTTGCTTGAGTTTCTATTGTCCGTCAGCCTTTGTAGTTTAGGTAATTATGGATAGCCACTCTCTTTGCCAACTATTCCTTTTAACCACAAATTTTATGTTGATTATACACTCTGCATTCCGCTTTATTCATGGTAAATCTACTTCATCAGTTTTTGTGGCTCGGTCCTTCAAAACTGCATCATCCTAGAACTTTACCAAGCCCATAAAAATTGTTCAAGTTTATTCTTGTCTCTGTTGTTGTCTTAATTATCTATTTATCTTCTGAGCTATTGTTGGACGGTCCGGTCCGGTACGTACCGGCCGAACCGGTACCGTATCGGCCGGTATGCGGTAGTTTCAAAAACCACAGCGCGCGGCGCTGTGGTTCTAAAAAAAAAATCGTACCGGTGCGAACCGGCCGGTTCGCACCGGTACGAGGCCGGTACCGGCCGGTACGGGCTCCGAACCGGCCGGTACGGGCCCGAACCGGCCGGTACGCACTCGTACTGGCCGGTTCGGATAAAAAATCGGAAAATACCGGTTTTTTATTCGTTCCGGTACCGGTCTAGGACCGGACCGGTACGTACCGGCCCGTACGGGCCGGTACGGCATTCCATGGTTGGACCCCTATGCTGTAGCAAAAGTCCGAACCTTTTGGGCAATGATGACAGCATCCTTACTCATTCCGGTGATAGCCTTCAAATAAACTATTACAACTCATGGTCATCTCATCTTATAGGGGCTAGATTCGTGATTTTCTGTGGAAATTGTCTTCGATAAATCCTAACCATTGATGTCTCTTTAGCAAGCATATCTGATTGGTGGAACAGCATGCTCAAGTCGAAAAACTGTTCGATTGCAGTATTTCTTGAAGTTTGTAAGTATATTTTGATTTATTTGCCAACAATTTGTCAGAGTATTACTTTTATTGCTTAAGGCTGTGATTTCTTGAATCAGATTAACTTTTTGGTCTGTTATTGACGTTGAACAAGCATCAATAGTGCTGGACACCAATTTTTAGACTAGTATACTAGATTAAATTATCCATTTGTTGCTGACCTGTTCTGACCAGATCTTGATTTGAAAGCATTGGTAGGTTGTGAGTTGAGAGGGTACCCTCTGAGTCATATTCGGATTTGCAGTAAACCTTATTTATTTATTGCAGTAGACCTGTTTATCTAATGCCGCAGATTATGTTAACTTTTCATGTAAGACAATGTTCAAAATGGTACTTATAATGGTTCCAAGAATTAGGAGCATGGGCGGGCATACAATGTGATGGATAATCGCCTTCACAAAGAGCTGGTTCTTATATGTTGGTAAACAAGGCTCAGCCTTCCACCTCTCCTTTCTCCTAGCTTTCTACTTGAGAGAGGAGGTGAGCATCTATAGTGATTTCTCAGTTACCTTTCAAGCATTGTTCCTTCTCCTTTTCTTCTTCGCTTTTTTGTGTACGGATTTATTTTTGTATGATTATTTATGCAACAAGGGTGACTTCTAAAAATTGTTCTTCTCTTCTTTGCATGCCATCTTCTCTAGCAATAGGCGAGACATATGTGGAAGGTCTGCTACATTGCTGGCACCTGAGCTGCATTCATTGTAAGTTGGAGAGGTCATCACCATCGGAGAAGAGGCGCGGGGATCTTCTCCTCTTTTTTGTGTGCATGTATATTAATGAGATGACGGGCAAGTTGTGAAATTACTCTTCTTCTCTTCTTTGCGTGTCAGCTTCTCTAGCAATAGGCGAGGAACTTCTGGAAGTGGTGAATTTGAGCCTCTTCTTCCTTTTCCTTTTTTGCCTTTCAATTTCTTGTTTTTTGAAGATTATATTTTTGTAAGACTTCTTTAATTACATAACTGTAATTAAATTTCTTTTGATGTGTTTTTTCGGTTGTTCCTGAAGAATTCATAGGATTTGGAGGCTCATGATAGTTTCAAGATAAAGATGGTATCGATAAAGGTACGATTTTGACTTCGAGAACCCAAATTCTCAAAGTTTGTATTTTGCTTGTCAAAAATCAGGAGTTGTTTGCTCAATACTCAAATGTGTCACATTTTTACATTTTCTCCTTCCCAAAATCCCGACCATAAATACATGGGCTCTTTTACATGAACTACCAGTTTATGTGTGAATCTTATTGTGCTTTTTTTTTTTCTGCAATTCTTTTACGTCTCTTGTTATAAAGTTATCTGAAATGCCTGCTTCACCATTGGATAACTTTTTCTCCCATTTGTTGCGATTGGCTAATTAAGTTAATATGTTTTTTCATTTTTATTTCTGCTCTCATTTAATTTGGGAAGCTGTGGTGTTTTTCTAACTTTTACATCCTTGTTTTCTATAAATCATGACAGTGGCACCTCTACTTTTGCTCCCATTTTTATGTGCTGTGTATGTTGCTTAATATTTTATTTGACAAATGTGGTTGGTTCTTTTAGTACACTTTCAAATAGTATCATATGCAGTTCCCCTGAGATAATGACATGATCTTCTGAAAATGCATTTGCATAATCTCAGAACCGAACTATTAGACTAATCCCTGTATAGCTCCTATGCCTTTTTATATTAGATCAAGTTCAGAACCAGAAGAATTTCTCTTTGTTTTGTCTGCTGGCCATCAGTTATGGTTATATCCTTGTGACATACTGTGTGGTAATTCCAATCCTTCAATCATTTAATCATTTTTTGTTAACCTTGTTGGTTACATTGATCTGCATGACTTTCCGTTGGCTTGGAAAACATTTCTGCATGTTGTTCTGGATACTTTACCATTTCTTTTTCAACCTCTCTTTCTCTTTAATTTTCATGATTTCATGCCTGAGCATGTTTGTTAATGTATTACGTGCGGGCGGGGCTTGGTGCAATGGTAAGGTTGCTCCATTTGACCTGTGCATCATGTATTCGAAACACCTCAGATGCTAAGTGGCAGAAACCTTGGGGATGCCTTTTTTTGTTTTCTTGAATGTATTATGTATCATAAAGGTAAGGCTTGTGATATGTCGGGATGATTATATTCTATTAAGTTGTGAATGATTGTTTTATGATTATTATTTTTTAGGATGTAGTCTTATCTTCTAAAGTTCAAATGGACCAACAATTAGCATATCTGGTTGACTCGGTGATTTATTTTTCGAACTGAGGTTGGCTCGTTACAAAGCCAAATATTGTGTATTGTAGGTAAATTGTCTGTTTTGGTTTCTTAGGACTCACTTCTCGTAGGCTAAACATGATTCCTTTTTTGGCTTCCAAAAAGGCTCCATTTATTTTTATACAAGAATTGACTTGTGTCTGGCCTGTAGTGGATATAGCTTTGTGTTCTTTATTATTGAAAGCCATTCTTTTCTTTTCTTTTTCTTTTTTCTAACATTTTTTAATATTTTTTTCTTTTTTTAATAAAAAACGTTGTCTTCTTGCACCTTCCATGCTAGACCTAATGATTTCTATTGAACCCAGATAATTCCTTGACCTGGACGTGGTTTGACGGCCATACTCTTTCTGGTTCCCTTTAGATGAGATGAAGTTTCTTGATTCCACCTAGTTTGAGACTAAGTTTGTTTAATTTATTTACATAAATAGTACACTTGTATTGCGTTCAGATGATAATGTACTTGCTTGAGTTTCTATTGTCCGCCGGCCTTTGTAGTTTAGGTAATTATGGATAGCCACTCTCTTTGCCAGCTATCCCTTTTTAACCACAACTTTTATGTTGATTATACACTTTGCATTCCGCTTTATTCATGGTAAATCTACTTCATCAGTTTTTGTGGCTCGGACCTTCAAACTGCATCATCCTAGAATTTTACCAAACTCATAAAAACTGTTCAAGTATATTCGTGTCTGTTGTTGTCTTACTTATCTATTTATCTTCTGAGCTATTGCTGACCCTATGCAGCAGCTAAAGTCCGAACCTTTTGGGTGATGATGACATCTTTACTCCTTTCTTTGATAGCCTTTAAATGAAATATTACAGCTCCTAGTCATCTTATCTTATAGGGGCTTGATTCGTGATTTTCTGTGGAAGCTGTCCTCGATAAATCCTAACCATTGATGTCTCTTTAGCAGGCATATCTGATTTGTGGAACAGCGTGCTCAGGTCGAAAAATTTTCTGATCGCATTATTTCTTGAAGTATATAAGTATATTTTGATTTATTTGCCAACAATTTGTCATAGTATTACTTTTATTGCTTTAGGCTGTGATTTCTTGAATCAAATTAGCTTTTTGGTCTATTATTGACGTTCAACAAGCATCAATAGTCTTGGACACCAATTTTTGGACTGGTATACTAGATTAAATTATCCATGTGTTGCTGACCTGTTCTGGCCAGATCTTGATTTGAAAGCATTGGTAGCTTGCGGGTTGGGAGGGAACCCTCTTGGTTTACGTATCCAAAAGCTCCAAAAAAATTTGGAACCGGTACGGGCCGATACGGTTAGCCGGTTCGGGCCGGTACGGGTTTTTAACACCGAACCAGACCGTTCGGAGCCAGTATCGGTTCGGTACGGGCTGAACCGGCCGGTACAGCATTCCTTGCTTTTTTGTTTGTATGGATGCTTTTTTGCAGGAATATTGATGCAACAAGGGTTGACTTCTAAATTTGTTCTCTTC
Source organism: Phoenix dactylifera (assembly GCF_051530095.1). Taxonomy (NCBI): domain Eukaryota; kingdom Viridiplantae; phylum Streptophyta; class Magnoliopsida; order Arecales; family Arecaceae; genus Phoenix; species Phoenix dactylifera. The sequence goes on from NC_143200.1 coordinate 14,501,902, forward strand.
TTTGCATGCCACCTTCTCTGGCAATAGTTGGGCTCCTTCACAAAATTCCGACCATAAATAGATGGGCTTTTTTACATGAACTACCAGTTTGTGTGAATCTTATTGTGCTATTTTGTTTCTGCAATTCTTTTATGTCTCTTGTTATTAAGCTAGCTGAGATGCCTGCTTTACCATTGGATAACTTTTCTCCTAATTGTTGCGATTGGCTAATTAATTTAATTTGTTTTTTCATTTTTATTTCTGCTCTCATTTAATTTGGGATGCTCTGGTGTTTTTCTGACATTTAAATCTTTGTTTTCCGATCGCAGTATTTCTTGAAGTATGTAAGTATATTTTGATTTATTTGCCAACAATTTGTCATAGTATTACTTTTATGCCTTTTCGAAGGGGATTTTTTCTTTCTGGGTTTGTTTTTGATCCCAAAATGGATGATTTGTTGCCCCTAGCCAAGGTTCGGGAGCTAGATTTTATGTTTTTCTTTCTATTGGATTCGATTTTCTGCCAAAGATTTGGTTTTGGAATCTCTATCTTGATTGCCCATCAAAGATGGAACCTTTATCTTGATCTCTTTAAATTTTTTTTTTAATTATTATTTAGCTGGATTCTTTATTTCTTATTTGCTTTGTTATTTCTCTCTCTCCAGCGCGCGCGCGTCTCATGCCAGGTATTTAGAGTCACTTATCTAACGTTGGAGTTTGGATTTTATAATATCATGGAAGAGCTGCTTTGATAATTTTTTTTTCCTGATTTTAGTTTCTATTTATTGAGAGTCGAAATTTGGCACTAGTTAAACATCTGCTTGAGTTGTGAAAAACAAAAAGAACTGAATTTGGGTTTTGAAGATTGAAGAATAGGTGGCAATATTCAGAAGCCAGGATTTTTTTTTTCTCAATTGTTTAGCTTGTCCAAGAATGTTCTGACCTCGTAAAAGTAGATATGATATGTTTTCAGCTTATGTTTAACTATGACTGCCGTGAGTGTTGGACTAACTTTAATTTACTATCTTAGCTCGTTTACAAAACTTAATTTATTTGGATTGTTTAATGATTACAGCAGTCTTTTGTTAAGTATGTCGAATCTGAAAAGGTCCCCAAGGAATTTAAATCATTCCTTTACTGTTCTCCTTGAGGCTTGGAAGAAAAATTTGCTCCATGGCTTTTTATTTAGTCTGTATTAAGTTATTTGATTTTTCATTTTTCCCATCAATTTCCTATGCCTATCAGAGCATCATAATTTTACTGTTGTTAATTCTTTTTTTATCATGTAAAGGATTTCAACCAATTTTTACAAGACAATTATAAATGTGATATAAAATTTTGCCCCAAAGTCAAACCTATGGAAAAAACATTAATTTTTCTTGGATTAAAGTTGGAACACTACCTTGCTTTTGACCCAGCCTATTTCAGATATTGTTTTCTTGTTTTGGATGAAGACTTTCTTAAATGCAATTAAAGAAGTTGAATTTTATGTAAACCTAAATTGATTATACTCTCATCTGCTTGTGGTCAAGAAGTTTTCAACCCCATGCTATTAGCACAATGGTCATTGAAAATATATTTATAATTTTCTTGATGAATAGAGTATTTTTAAAAATCTAGCAAAGTTTGCAAGTACTTTACAAATCAATGTGACAAGATTTTGCTGTACTCTTCCCTTTTACATACTCAAATTTCAGGAGATTCGTTATTTTTCCTACTTTACTCGCAACTTTATCTCATGTTATTACATTTCCTCTATCATCGTTATCCCATATTTTGACATTGTTACCGTGACAATCTAAACTAGAATATGATTCTCAGTGTTTTGACTTTTACGCTATCAAGGTTAAGGACTAAAACTGTCGTTCTTTTTCCTAATGTAGGTATCTGCCCTTGCTTATACTTTTGTAGAATGAGAGGCACCATCAACTGACTGCTTTTGCCTCCATAATATTGTGTAATAATTGTAAAGTAACTGGTTGACATGAAATGGCGACCAGTGTTGGTCAGACTTATTATGGATGGTCACAGGAGGAGTTATCTGATCGAGTTGATTCTCAAGTAATTTTTTTCTAATCTCTTTGGGTTGTTCACCATCATAATTATTGGTCTAAAAAAATCTTTAATGCTCCTTTAGAGTGCTAAACTAACAGCAATTCATTCTTACATGTATCAAACCATCTATTTTTTGCTCTTTAACCCTTTTTTAATGACATTATTCAGGTTACATAAATGCTAACTACAATGATAAGATATTTATCTATTGCTAGTTTCATTTTGCATTTCAGATTTTTTAATATATGATCTTACATGTAATATATTGTATCAAATTCTACACTATATTTGCAACAGAATGGTACGAGTTCTTTTATTCTCTGCTGTGGTCTTATTGGTTCTATTTTGCTTGTTTTCCTCTCCTTGCAGTTTCATTGCTGTTTTTGAAGTATATACAGTTGGGATGATATAAACTCCTTACATCTGCTTATTAAGTTAGATTGCTATGCAAAAGGTCTATAATGAATATAATTTTCCTATTCTGTTGTTATTGGGTGGCTAAATGGGTGCTTGAGCTTTATTAAGTACTTGAGTTTCATTTCTCTGTATTTCCTGATGTGACCTACTTTGTTATTCTTCTCCTATATTGAATTCTGAACTCATGATACATTACCTTTCAGCTGTGTTGGTATATTAATTTTCCCCTTTTTGTTTCTTACATTTTCTGTTGATTTATATGGATATTATATTAAGTTTGATACAAAGTTAGCAGAGAATATAGCATGTGATACAAAGAAGCCAATGAAAGATAATTGGGGTGCTGTAATTATTTAAATATATTGTTTCTTTCATTTATGTAGAGTATTAATATTGTTAATGTGGTTTGCAGGAAGCTTCGGTCTCGCAAATGCTTGATCATGGTTCTATATCCTTTGGAAGATTTGCAGCTGAGTCATTGTCATGGGAGAAAAGGTCAGTGTTTACTCACGACAGACGCCAGGAGGAACTGGACAAGTTTAGTGGCTTAGTTGCCAAAAAGAAAGCATACTTTGAAGAATACTACAGAAGGCTTCGAGCTTTAAAGGCCTTGGAACAGAACCAGCAAACTGAGCTCACATTGGATTATGGTGGTGATGGTAGTAATTCTAGCCAAACTGGAGAAGATGATGAAACAGCTCTGCAGCATGGAAGTCTTAGAGATGGGGCAGCAGAAACTATTGATGCCCCTTCTACAGAAACTGAAAATGAACTAAATTTCAAGCAGGATACGAAGTGCAGTCAAGCTCTTCAAACTAGACCGCTGTATCCAGGATCCACAACATCAAATATAGACTCGCTGAGAAGAAGCATGGAAAAAATTGAGCCAGAGAAAAACTTTAACCATGCTGTGATGCAAGACCTGGACAGAGAATCCTTGTCGTCATTAAGTAGAAGCATAGAAGAGATTGAACAGAATGATATCAGTAGTGTTGATGACAAAGAGATTCTGAGGGAACAGGAGAGTCCAGGGTCTAATGTTGAATCTGGGCCTCCTACCAACAGGTCTGTGTCAGACGTGACAAATTCTAGAACCGGAGTCTCACAGCATGCACCTGGTCACAACTTGATACCATACAAAACCAAACTGGCTGTTGAGAAACCTCCAGACTGTAAATCAGTTCCTGAAGTGAAGAAGGTATGGCAAACTTGGAATGTTTTCTTGCATGTGTATAAAAACTACTTGTTACTTTGAATAAGCTAGTTTGTTTTTCTTCAGTGACCAAATGAAATCAAACTGGGAAAGGAACTGGAAATGTTTGTTTCGCTATGCTGCAGCAAATCCAACTTCCCAGTCAGATATGATGTCCAAATTTGTTTTAAAAATACGGCGTGCTAGGGACATACTTGGGACATACTTGGGCAATAGCTCATTTAGGAGGAAAATCTTGACCACCATGGGTCACCCAGTCCACAAAATTGATTCAGATAGGATTTTGGGTGCAGTAGTTCGTGCACATTTTCTAAATGCAATATCTCCTTTTCCACCATTCAGCTCAGAGCTAAAGCAGAGCCGGCTTGTTACTGACCGTCTCCACAGAATCCCAGCATGATTTATTGATCAGAAATTGTTTCTTCCTTTCATCCCTTTAACCTTCCAATCAGATATAACTTATTTTTATATTAGTTATCTAACCAAGGGTATATATCATGGCCATCACCCACAATTCAGAGAAGCATAAAAAAAGAGAAGTTGATGTACTCCATACGGTGGATTTTGATATGCCAAATATTACCTATTCTTCAGTTTATTCTTAATAGTAAATACAGACTTACTGTATATGCTAAGTATTGTTTGTTCCTACTAGCGTACTGAATATATTCAGTCAAGAGAATAGTGTAAGCCTAATTCTGTTATACCATGAGATTGATCCTTAACATTCTAGTCAGAGCATGAGAAAAATGCTTGCCACATACAGCACAAATACCCTGGATTGCTTCTTTTATCATATTAATCTCCTTTTATGGGCCTAGGAACATCAATGTTTCATTCAAGTCATCAGTGCAGATATTCAATGTGGATATGAGGAAATCTCCTCCTCCCTAGCAAATTATACTAATAAGCACATAGTTATGAAAATATAATTTCGTGTTTTGAAAATATAGCTTCATGATGAAATCAGGACTCTCCAAGTAAAACGTTCTTTCATTTGAACAACTTAGCAATTTTCATTTTAAGTTTTTCAATATTTATTTCCACAAGCAAAATGGTTACTTTTAGGAGGCCTAAGCCACAGAACTCAAGATAAGTTGGTCTTTTACTATGGCCTATGGGGCATCAGTAGTAACAGTTGATTTTTCACACTGTTCGCAATGCCTCCTCTGCTCCTTTCTTTGGTCGTAAGACATATGGTATTCTAAGATTGTCGGTGTTTCTTGTAGCGGAATGTCAATACCAAAAATTCACTTGAATAAAGAACAGATTAATGACACCTCAGCTGCTCTTTTCCTTTTTCTTTTTTTAACACTGGATAATCAGGTTTATTTTTGATTTGATCTTATTTTCAGGAGCCTGTTGCTTCAGTCAAGACTGGCCTGGATCTAAAACATGGAACAAAGACAGAAGTATTTAAGTTGTCAAGTAGAGCTAAACATTCACGACAGAAGCTAATTGGCACGGCAGATAGCAGTCTCCATTCAAGCAAGACAACTGCTAATAAAGTCACAAGCAACAATAAATCTGCCTCGGTTGCTTCGCATGGATCAGTTACAGAAGTATGTTCCAATATTACGAGTGCATGCCCGTTTTCTCTTGCCATGGAAAGAAGATCAGGCAGTAGGGAAAGTGCAGCGAGATTGGATTTGAAGACCCCCAACAGATTTGTATTATCACAAAATCAGGCAAATGGTGGGTCAAGTGTGCAGGTGAGTTCAAAGAGGACTTCTGACAATTGATCAATATTGTAATCTTTGAACCTTCTAGCTTTTTTTTTCCTTTTCTTTCTTTTTTTTTTCCCTTCTGAACAACACCCGTAGCACTTTTGATTTCAATATCACAATAATCTTGCTGCAGTCACTGACTGTCCCAGTTGTCATTTTTATAGGGTGGTTCAAAGAGGATGAACGCAACCTGTAGAGTGAAGAGCCAGGAACTACAAATTAAAAGGTTAACTTGTTACATGATCATGACATCATTTTGAGAAGATATATGTTGCACTTTAGATACTCATATTGTTGTTTTGTAATATCTGCTTTGAATTTTTCAGGGACTGCAAAGAAGTGATTAGACAATCTTTGACATCGGAGAGCCAGGGCACCTGCCTGAAGGGCAGAGCTGCCCATGTTGTCAGACAATCAAAGCCGAGGTTAAGATCTCAACTGCATCTGAAATTTGAAAATTATGTTTTTGTTCTAATGTTTTGCAATTTTTTCCAATAATATATTAGAAAGACTAAAATTTTAAAACATCTCTTTTTTGATTTCCAGTTCTACGGACCTTTTGGCAAGGAACAAATCTAATTCTGATGGTGCGTCTGAAGTTCAGCTCACAAATACCATCCAAAGGAACAAACCAAAGGAGGTAAAATGGCACATTATAGATGCTTCTCTTGTTCAGCAACTTTTATTTTCAGGGAGCCATTCCTAGCTGACAAACAAGAAAAAGTTGTTTTACCTAGTTACTCGACCATATATTGGCTCCTAATCCTTTTAGCAAATATGATATTTGGATGATAATCAGACCAATCCGTTAGAAGAATAGATTCAGTTGCAATATGTTCAATAATATATGCATCAATCATTAGACTCCGGTAATGCCAAAACTTGGTATGATTCGGTCATATTAATGTTCAACGGTACAATCAATTGACTTACCAATTTTGATTTATGATATCAGAGCAAATCAGCGCTGAATGATTTGGCATCCAAAGTTCTCATCCTTCAAAGTTCTCATCCTTTCTTGTTTTGAAACTTAATGAGATTTAGATGTTTCTTTTATGTTTTTTAATTGTGTGCCAATTGTCACATTTAGTAACGTTTTTTGGAACTCTTGTAATTGCAATTACAAATTTGAGGCCTTAATGCTTGGTGCAAAACTTCATTTTATACAAGTACAAAACTATCAATTGAGTTCTTGGAGTGTTAAAGCATCTAATCTCATGCAAAGGAGCGGGTTTTAGTTTTTGATCCCATAGATGAGGAGAGTCTCATGTGATGCATGGAAGACAGAAGACATTTAATTGTAGGGCTGAAATTGGATAAGATACGGATCTAATAGTAGTATATTCATATATATATTGGTTTTATTTGACAAATACAGTACAGATACGGATGTTAGTCAGATACAAAAATGCACATCCATATTTATTTTAAACGGATACGGGTATAAATCAGATACCGAAAGTATGGATATAAATCGGATAATTAAACTTTATGACCACAAAATCAAAGATATTACTAAGTGGATGATCAATCAAGTTAATAGTATGTTAATGTGACTATTTTTTTTTTTAAGTTCATGAGTGCTATATAAAATTAAATAAAATTACAAATGGAATCAGATATTCAAATATGGATTGGATAGTTATCTATCCATATCCATTTTTTTTTATGGATATGGATACGAATACAGATATTAGTCGGATGCTCAAATTTCTTTCCATATCTGGATGGATTCAGATACAAAATCGGTTCTGAACACTTTCACTCCTATTTAATTGATTCCACTCAACACAACTGATTGACATGCAACTCAAATAGTACTTGGGGGTTGAATTACATGGATTTGTAGGGGGGTTTTCTGTGATGTAAAGGAGACTTATCTCTAAAGATTTTGCAGTAACTTCCTTAGCATCAGACCTTGCTTTATAACAACATGCATAACGATCCTCTGAGCTCACTAGCAGAGCTGGAAATATAGCACTTTTCTAGATTGTCTTAAAACTTTCTCTTAGGTGTGCTGTGATTCTCATGAAGTCGATCATGCAGGAAAAAGGGGACAGAAGGTGGAAGGGGTCAAGGTGGAAGGGGCCTCAAGGACCTAGTACCAAGATTGTTGCTCCTCTCACTGGAAATCTCAGGACAGGAAATAAAAAGGTGGGTTTCATTCCTGCGTATCCAATGACCATTATTATGGAACAACAGTGGTTTGTCCTATAACCATCTCTTGTGGCTACCAAGCATTAGTGCCTGGCAGACATTAGATGACTGATGACTGTGGATCTGGCACATTCCTGCAACTGTAACACATTCCTTTAACCCTTGCTCTGATGAGCAGCATTATCTTGTGGAAAGTAGGAACCATGCATCTCTTCTACTCACTTTTATCCTGAAAACTACAGGAATTTCCCTCCCGAACTGGTGAGGAATCAAATAATCGGAGGGAACCCCAACTCAATATGTCACGGGATGGGAGGAAGCCAAGGTGTGCTACTCTTTTGCACTTTTTGAAGCTTTGCGTATTGAGGCATTGCTGCTTATGTTTTTGTTCCCGTCTTTCCCTTAAAACAATATCGTTTTGGTTGTGACAGGCGAGAAACACCACGATGGCAATGACTTGTCTGAAGATGCAAAGCCTCAGGTGTTCCGATTAAAAGGAATCAATCATCAGATAGCTGCAATCATGCATAATGCAGTGTCAGCAGCTGCCTGCTGTGTGCGGTTACCTAGTTATAATACCTGTTTTCTCTCCTAGTTAAAATGGCTGCTGCTGTCAAGTGGTACATATCTGTAGTCTGTGTAACTTGCTGTATCATATATGCCATAAAGGCTGTAATTTAGATCTTGAATTGCTTTGGAGCGTTGATCCCGTCGGGTTACTCTCACACGCGTTGCGACGATCGCAGTGAAAACACACGTGCGGGGTTGTTCACCACATGAACATCCCAGGAAGGGTAGAATTCAAAAAAATTCTGAGTTCACAAACTCAGAAAATTATGAATTAAAAAAAAGAGATTAAAATTAAAACTTGATTAATTTAATTCTATAATAAAGAATTGTAAAGATCCTATTTTATCTTTGAGCGGGTAGATCTTTACCGCTATCTGATGATCGAGGGATTCGGATTTGCTTGAAGCCGCACAAGTGTCCGACCTTTATAGGTATCCACACGAGGTACAGATCGCTTCAAGCATCTTGATCTCATCGGAGTGCTAGCTTCCTTGCAGAGATCCTTTTTTCAAGTTGAAACTTCTCTAAGCAATTAACTCTTGGTTGCTTCCAAGAGGAGGAAGAAAGAAGAAGAAAAAGAAACATTTTCTTTTTTTCTTGGAAGGAGGAAGAAGAAAAGGACTTCTTTGTGGTTAAAGAAGAGGAAGAGAAGGCTGAATTCAATAATCTTTAATGCATATTTAGCCCTCATGCCCCCCTCCTCTTTATGTAAGCATCTCATGTCTAGCTTAAAGAAGGAAAAGGATTTGGAGAAATTCTTTCTTGATTCACCCCTTCCAATCCTTTACTTAAAAGAGGTTGGAGAGAATCAAGGAGAGGCAACATGGCCTCTTCTTGTGCCGTGTGGAAGGCCAAAAAAGAAAGGAGGGGTGGGGCGTGATGCAATCAAGAGGTTCTTGGCATGATTCAAGGAGGGGTGGATGTCCCTCCTTTGTTTCACCTGAGGAAGGAAAGGAGGGGGAGTTCCTTCCTTTCATGCTTTAGATTTTTTAATTCAATTAGGAATCACGTGGTCCCTCTTGATTAATTGAATCCTAATCTAATTAGGATTCAATATGTCCTCCAATTTGATTCATGTGAATCCTAATCCAATTAGGATCCAAATTGGATTTATGAATTAAGTTCCTTATCAAATAAGGAGTTCTAATTAATTGAGACTTTCCATCCTTATCTAAAAAGGTTAAGCTTAATTGATTTAGTCCAATTGAATCCAATTGAAATCCTCCTTCTTTAACTCACTAACTCTTAGTAGGTTAAACCAATTATCAATCAAATTGACAATCAAGATATATTGCAATTCTAAATCGCAATCCAACCGTCGGAACGATCAAAATCTCTTATATGTGTGACCCCATAGGTTCTATTTTGTCTGATAGCGAGATATATTGTGATCTCCATCATAATATTATTGAAACTTCTTTCAATGGGTTGAAATAATTTCAACTCTTTTCTTCAGAATTTACTGATCATCAAGTGAATGCCTTCGAGTCTCACAATCCACCAGTGATACCTAGCAGCATGTAGTGACAATCCAGTAAAATGGAATAGATGAACTTCTAGGTGCAGTTAGCGTATGATATAGTTCTTCTATCGTGGATCCCGACAAGATGGAGGTCATGGATAACTCCTCAAATCCCATCGTCTGTCATATGTCAAAATTTATTTGACTCAAGTTCGAGATTAGAAAACTCCTTTTCCGAAATGTCTTAGCCAAGGTTTTTCGAACTCAGACTCATAAATCACATAGGATCTCTCTTAATCTATCAAGGTCGATAGATCCCATCTAGATGCAACCCTAATTCGACAATGAACCTACTGCAACCAATCTGCACCACAAGGATCCTAATGGATAGGGCCCATGTTTATGTACTCGTCAAACTACAGCGACCTCACTGTGAATAGCTGTGGCATCGCAGGTCTAAGTATCAATTATCAACTGCAGCATCAAGTAAATCACTGACATTCAAGTGACTTCTTGCTTTGGTCACGCTCAGTACCCTTATTTTCTAACAAGCACTTGCATAATCATTTTAGTGTTCCCACACTGTGGACTCAAGACTCGTCCATTAAAAAATATGATATGTGCACTAATCTCATCGAATCGATCACCATCCTTCGTAATGATCCATCGATCAAGAGTAATTCAGGAATTAATCAACAATGGCACATGCTTTAAATTCTCAACTTTTGAGAATATATGTCATTATCTTATTAATTCTTTGGACGATTCATGGACGGATAATAACATGAATGAAAAAAATATCCAATTTTATTAATTAATAAAAAGATCAAGTACAAATTTATGTCTCAGAATATATACAATGTGTCTGCCAAATTAGCTTCTAGGGCATACTTCTAATAGATCCTGCAGCTAGAAGTGTCATTGGATATTTAAAAATGGTGTATATAAATCAAAGAGAAAGGAATGAACTTAGATATATGAGCATGATAGACCATCAAACATCTCTTTCTAATTTTGATTGATATGGTGATCATGTAATTTGGAATGTATAGTAGGTCAGTGGATTCCTTTGGGCCATGATATGCATGTCAATGGTTCCTTTTGCCCTGTTGCTTCTGTTGGGAACCTGCCCATGCCGCAGAAAATTCAAAAAAATTCAGATGGCAACGGAATCGGCATAAGCGGGATCGACGTTCATCGCATGAACGTGTTTCAAGAAACCGTTCGTAGATAGATAAGAATTAAAACTTTTAGAACCTTTAGGAATATCAGATCTTCACCTTGTGCGGGTAGATGATCACCGCAAACTGATGATCGTGGTTTTTGGATGAAGGTTCGCTTGAAGCCGTTCAAGTGCCCGACCTCTACGGGTATCCACACGAAGCAGAGGACCAATCCAAGCTCTCTATCTCCTCGGGGTGCTAGCTCCCTTGCAGAGATTACTTTGATGGCTGATCACCTCCCTTTACTTCAACTCTTGAATGATAGAGGGAGGAGGAAGAAGATGAAGGGATCAAGGGAGAAGATCCAAAAGGCTAGATGCAACCTTTCCTTTTCCTTGTGTTGAATCCCAAACGAAGGAGGAAGAAGACTATCAAGGCCCTTTTCCTTCTTGCTTGCGGCTAATCCAAGAGGAGAGAAGGGTGGCCACGAATTGGAGAGGAGGAGGGCTTCTAATGATGCCCTAGGTCAGCCGCCCACCTCCCTTTTTAAAGTCATGAAGGGCTCCTACAAGTTAGGAGCCCTTGACTTATTTCCAAGAGAGGGCGCCGGCTCCCTCTCTTCATGCCGCACCAACCAAGAGGAGAGGGGCTTATGCTCCTCTTACTTGGTTAACCTAATCCTCCTCCAAGGAGGATTAGGTGTCCTTCTCATGGTTTAGTCCTAATCTAATTAGGATTAACCAAATCATGAATCAATCGGGTTCAATCTATGCTAGTCCTAATCCAATTAGAACTTGAATGAACCATGACTCTATTGAACTCTTCAATCCTAACCCAATTAGGAGTCATGTTGATTCATTAGATTAATAATTAATTATGACTTAAGAAATCCTAATCCAATTAGGACTTGTTTAATTTTAGTTCTAATCCAACTAGAACTCTAATTTGAATCCGAAGTCCTAATCCGATTAGGACTCTAGGAATCCTATTCCAAGTAGGAATCCAATTTTAATTCAAATCTCCTAATCTAATTAGGATTGTAGGAATCCTACTCCAAGTAGGAATCCCAGTCCTACTCCAATTAAGATTTCCAGTCCTAATCCAATTAGGACTCTAGGAATCCTACTCGAAGTAGGATTCGTGTTTTAAGTCTAATTAATCAATTTCCATTCCTTCTTCAACTTATTATCAATCGAATTAATTACTCGTGATTCATAATCACTTTCCAACCATCGGATCGGTCAATACTTCTAGTGTGTGTGACCCCATAGGTTCTATTCTGACTGGTAGTAAGATATATTGTGATCTCTATCACCATATCATTGAAAACTCCTTTCAATGGATTGGAACGATTCCAACTCTACTCATTAGGGTTAATCAATATCGAGATAATCCCTGTGAGTCCCACCATCCACCAGTGACACCTAGCAGCATGTAGTGGCTACCTAGCAGAATAGAATGGTGAACCTCTAGGTGCAATCAATATGTGATACAGTCCTACTATCGTGGATCCCTACAGTACGGAGGTCATGGACAACTCGTCAAACCCCATCGTCTGTCATATGTGAAGATTTATTCGACTTAAGTTCGAGAGTGGAAAACTCTTTTTCCACTGTGCATACTGCCCCGGCCGAGGTCTTACGAACTCAGTCTTATAAATCACATAGGATCTCTCCTTATCTATCAGGGTCGATAGATTCCTTGTAGATGCATATCCTACTCCTACAGTGAACCTACTGCAGCCAATCTACACTGCATGGACCCATATGGCTAGAGACCATGCATGTGTGCAGTCAAACTACAATAACTTCACTGTGAGTGGCCGAAGCACCGCAGGTCAAAGGACAAGTCACACTACTGCAACATCAAGCAAGTCACTGACGAGTGGATAGACATCCAAGTGACTTCTTGTATTGGTCACGCTCAGTACCCTTGTTCTCTAACAAGCACCTGCACTATTACTTCAGTGTCTCCACACCGTGGACTCGAGTCTCGTCCATCCATAGGGAAAGTAATGTGTGCACTGATCTCATCGGATCGATCACCGTCCTCGTGATGATCCATCAATCAGGAGCGTTTAGAAATTAATCACTAATGATACATGGCTCAAATTCTCAACTCTTGAGAATATGCATCATCATCTTATTAATTCCTTGGACGATTCATAGACACAATAACAATATGAATGAAAAAGATGCCTTTCATTTATTCAATAATAATAAAGTTAAGTACAAATTATGTCCTAGAATTAATAATGTGTCAGCCAAAATTGGCTTCTAGGGCATACATCTAACAATCTCCCACTTGCACTAAAGCCAATCAGTCATATATCTTAGTCTCATCTTCTCAAGGTGGGCTTCAGTCTTTTGTTGACTTAGCTGCTTAGTGAATAGGTCAGCCACGTTGTCCGTGGAGTCTACTCTCTGCACCTCGACATACTTCTTCTCAACATAGTCGCGTATGAGGTGGAAGCGCCGCTATGTGTGCTTGGACTTCTGATAAGATCTTGGCTCCTTAGCAAGAGCTATGGCGCCATTATTATCGCAGTAGAGCTATGGCCTTACATCCAATTCCGCAATAAATTTCTTGAACCAGAAGCCTTCCTTAGCAGCTTCAGAGGCGGCGATATATTCAGCTTCCACAGTAGAATCAGCAATGATCGGTTGTTTAGAACTTTTCCAATTCACCGTACCACCATTGCACAAGAACATATATCCAGATGTTGACTTTCTATCAGTCATGAAGTCTGAATCTGTGTACCATTCTACCTTCAACTCTGATGATCCTCCAAAAACCAAGAATAAATCGTTAGTTCTTCTCAAGTACTTAAGGATATTCTTCACAGCTGTCCAGTGTTCTTGACCTGGATTCGACTGATATCTGCTTGTGACACTCACAGCAAGGGCTATATCAGGTCGTGTACATAGCATGGCATACATGGGGCTCCCTATTGCCGATGCATAGGGAATCTTGCTCATGCGTTGAATCTCTTCAGATGTGTTGGGGCACATCTTCTTGGAGAGATGAATTCCATGCCTAAGGGGTAAGAGACCCCTTTTGGAGTTTTCCATGCTGAACCTTTTCAGCACTTCCTCTATGTACATCTTCTGTGATAGGCCAAGCATCCTTTTAGATCTATCTCTATAGACCTTTATTCTGAAAATATAGGATGCTTCCCCAAGGTCTTTCATGGAGAACTCTTTTGACAACCAGACCTTGACCGAGGTTAGCATGGGAATATCATTCCCTATCAGGAGGATGTCGTCCACGTACAGTACGAGAAATACGATAGCACTCCCACTAACCTTTTTGTAAACACACGGTTTCTCTTCGTTTTTGATGAAATCAAATGTTTTGATTGCGTCATCGAAACGAGTGTTCCAACTCCGAGATGCTTGCTTTAGTCCATAGATGGACCTTTGCAGCTTGCAGACCTTGTGATCTCCATCACTGGAAGTGAAACCCAAAGGCTGTTCCATATAGATATCTTCATCAAGATATCCATTCAGGAAAGCAGTTTCACGTCCATCTGCCAGATTTCATAATCATGAAATGCTGCAATGGCAAGCAATGTTCGGATGGATTTTAGCATAGCTACAGGTGAAAAGGTCTCCTGATAGTCAATGCCTTCGCGTTGACTATACCCTTTCGCCACCAGCCTTGCCTTAAAGGTCTCTACCTTTTCATCCGAACCTATTTTTCTTTTGTAGATCCATTTGCATCCAATAGGTACAATACCTTCTGGTGGATCTACTGAGGTCCAGACTTGGTTGGAATGCATGGAGTCTAATTCTGACTTCATGGCTTCCAGCCATTTCTCGGAATCGATATCTGATATCGCCTCGTCGTAGGTTTTGGGATCCTGTATGTGATCCCTATCTCCCACTAGGAATATTTCCTCGGTATCCTCTTCTAGTATACCTAAGTATCTATTGGGAGGATGGGAGACCCTACTAGATCTGCGAGGTGGTTGAGGGACATCGTGTACTGGCTCTGTATGAATGGGTTCAATAGGATCCATGACTCGTTGCTTTTCAGAGACTTTCTCTTCAAGCTCAATTTTCCTCCCACTGCCTCTATCAAGGATAAACTGGTTTTCCAAGAAGATGGCATGACGGCTCACAAACACATTGTGATCCTCTGAGACGTAAAAATTGTATCCTAATGACTATTTAGGATATCCTATAAAACGAGCACTTATGGTCCTAGCCTCTAGCTTGTCCGCCTGTAGTCTTTTGACGTGGGCCGGACATCCCCAAATCTTGAGATGACCAAGACTTGGTTTCTTACCATACCATATCTCATACGGTGTGGTAGGAACGGATTTAGAGGAAACTCTATTAAGTAGATATACTGCGGTAAGTAGGGCATCTCCCCAAAGAAACATCGGTAAATCAGTGAAGCTCATTATGGACCAGACCATATCCAATAGAGTCCGATTTCTTCTTTCTGACACCCCGTTGAGTTGAGGTGTACCCGAAGAAGTCCATTGTGAGACTATGCCATTGTCTTTGAGATAGTTCCGGAATTCTCTACTAAGGTATTCTCCTCCTCGATCTGATCGAAGAGCCTTAAGGGGTTTTCCAGTTTGTTTTTCTACTTCATTTCTGAAGTCTTTGAACTTTTTGAAAAATTCAGATTTGTGTCTCATAAGATACACATACCCATACCATGAATAATCATCGGTAAAGGTAATGAAGTACGAATAACATCCCCTGGCTTGCACATCGAATGGGCCACACACATCTGTGTGTATCAGGGTAAGTATTTCAGTGGTCCTCTCCCCATGTCCTACAAAGGGCAATCTGGCCATTTTTTCTTGAAGATAGGACTCGCAAACTGGATATGACTCGGAAGTCAATGAGCCGAGAAGCCCATCTTTATCCATTTTGTTCATTCTGTCCTCTCCAATATGGCCAAGCCTGAGGTGCCACAAATATTTTTGGTTTATCTCATCCCTGGATCTCTTGGATCCTTTGGCACTCATTTCTTGCTCAGACACATTCACAGATACATCCATATGCAAATGATAGAGACTGTCAATCATAAAACCACGTGCAACTATTTTATTTCTGAAATAAATAGAATAGCAGTTTTTGTCAAATGTAAAAACATGACCTTCCTATGCTAGACATGAAACAGAAATCAAATTTCTGCTAGCAGCAGGTACATAATAGCAGTCTCTAAGTAATAAACTAAAACCAGACGGTAGTCGCAGATGGTAGGTGCCCACAGCCACAGCAGCAACTTTTGCTCCGTTGCCAATCCGAAGGGTTACCGCACCTTCCGCGAGCCTTCTACTTTCCTTTAGACCCTCATGGTAGTGCACAGATGAGCACTAGAACCAGAATCTATAACCCAACTAGAAGTAGAAGAAACCGTTAGATTAGTTTCTGAGGATGATAGTGTTATTTTGATGATTAACAAGTAATTATCTAGAGCATGCTATAAGTTAAATTGATACTTCATTTATAAGTTCATTACTCTCAGTACATTTGTTTAATTGAAAATATATGTATGGTCTTGTTCATTTGGATGAATCTAACCTTGAGAATGCAGCAAAGTGTGGATTGAGTCGACCCATAGGTTGATTGGGTCGACCCCGGCACATCTAGGAATCATCTGGCACACTCCTGCAAAAACAGCACAAATGAACAGTGAGTTGGGTCGACCCAAGGTAAGCATGAGTCGACCCAACCTCCAAAGAACCTCAAAACGCAAAGGAAGAATGCTCTCTGGATTCACTGAGAGGGTCGACCCACACAGTGGTTGAGTCGACCCAAGCTTGAGTCGACCCAAACTCTGAGAGGGTCGACCCAAAGGGCAAGACAGAAAGACAGACAGAAAACGGTTCTCTGGAATTACTGAGAGGGTCGACCCAAGAAGAATTTGAGTCGACCCAAGTGAACTTTGAGTCGACCCAAAGAATGGTTGGGTCGACCCATGGGAAGAAAGGCTGAAATTGAGGTTTCTGTGGTTACTGAGAGGGTCGACCCAAGAAATGGTTGAGTCGACTCAAGGCAAAGTTGGGTCGACCCAAGGACAGGTTGAGCCGACCCAAACACGGGCTGAACATAACGGCTAGTTGTGCAGAAATGCTTTTTGGACTCCCAACGGCTATAAACGGCTAGTTTCTTCAATCCAACGGTCAGAAAGGACTATTTGGATGTTGGAGAAGTATTTAAGAGGGAGTATTCATCAGAGGAAGCAAGCTTTTGGGAAAATACATCAAGTGCATTCAAGAGAGAACCCTAGCAAGGCAAGCTTCATCCAAGTGCTTCATTCAAGAGTCAAAAGAAAGGGGTTGAGCAGATTCAAAGAGTCATCAAGAGCTCCATCCTCCCTTGAAGAGTGAAGCATCCTTGACAAAGAAGAGAGAAGCCACTTCAAAGCGATAATTTCTTTCTAACTCTTCTTTGTAGTTCATATTGCTTTATATGCTCATTTAGGAGTTTAAATCTTTTCTTTTCATTTGTTTTAAATACTTTGTAAAGGTTCGTTGGTAAGCCCGCAAAACCAACAAAGGTTTTTGGTAAACCCGGAAAACCAAAGTTGTATAGGTTCGTTGGTGAGCCCGCAAAACCAACAAGGTTTTTGGTGAACCCGGAAAACCAAAGTTGTATAGGTTCATTGGTGAGCCCGTAAAACCAACAAGGTTTTTGGATTGTGAGCCCGAAAAACAATCCAACTGTAATCCGTGAGATTATAGTGAATTCCCAAGGGTACGCTTGGGGAGTGGACGTAGGTGCTAAGGAGAGCACCGAACCACTATATATTGGTGTGTTTGCATTGTGTTTGTGCTTTCATTTTCCCTTGCTTTATCTTCTATTCTTGTATTAGCTTAACTCACTCAAATAACCTAAGTAAGCATCCACCGCACTTAATTACGAAAGTTTTTAAAAAGCACTAAAATTTAGAAAAACCCAATTCACCCCCCCCTCTTGAGTTGTCACCTTGGGCAACAAGTGGTATCAGAGCAAGGTGCTCTAATATTAATTATTGATCTCAAGATCAAGAGCCAAAGATCATGACAACTCAAATAGATAGTTTTCTAGGAGAGGGACAATTAATTGATAGACCTCCACTTTTTAATGGCACAAACTATACATATTGGAAAGCACGCATGCGCATTTTCATTCAAGCACATGACTATGATTTATGGAGTATCATAGTCAATGGACTACACACAAACACTGATCATGATAAGAAAATGGCTCAGCAAAATGCAAAAGCTATGAATATTCTATATTGTGCATTAGATGATAGTGAACTTAATAGCATATCTTTTTGCATAACTGCTAAGGAAATTTGGAATATGCTTGAAGGTAAATATGAATGCACTAACATTTTTAGTGAATCTGAAACTAGCTCTGAAGAAGAAGAGCAGCAATCTGAAATTAAAAATCCTTGCTTTATGGCACATGAAGATGAGGTATATACTCGAATATAAAGTGATTTCTCATTCAAAAATCAAGTACATACTGAAGCTCAATCTGATTTTACATTTGATGAACTTCATGATGCATTTTCTGATTTATACTTAGAATACAAAAAGCTTAGTTTAAAGAATAAAAAGCTACATCTGAAAATTTCAAAAGAAAGAAATTCTTTTGCTGAAATACAAGACAAACTAAATTCTGAAAATGAAAGCTTAAGGTTAAATTCAGAACAATTGATTCAGAAAAATCAGAATTTAATTAAAGAAAATCAAAACCTAAATGAAGAAATCAACCAATTAAAATCTTTTATTAACAAATTCACTGTAAGTTCGGAAAGATTAAAAATGATGTTTGAAAGCCAACATGTTGATTATGATAAATCAAAATTTGGCTCGACTTCCTTACTTAACAATAAATCTCTAGAGAAAAAGATTATCAATTCACCAAGCAAACCATTAAATAAGATAACTTATCTCAAACATGAAAAGAATGGGCATAACAACTTTACCTATGGTTCTAATACAAATAAATCAAATGGTAAAGTTATTACGATTAAACAAATTTGGATTCCGAAAGGAACCATATGCACTAACCCTCAAGGACCCAAGCAAGCTTGGGTACCCAAAATGAAAATATGAGGGTGTAGATGTAGATGTGCCAAGCTACCCATGGAACAAATGAAATTTTCATACAAATGGGTGCGTTGACACATAATTAAAGATAAGTCTCAATTTATTCATTAAATCTTATCTCAACGATTTTAGCATGAAACTTTCTAGTGCTTGCATCATGATAAGAAAACAATGAATGGATATATATATAACCTTCTTCTTCAAGTTTACAAAATCTAAATTTTCTCTCTAGTATAAACACTTGATGCTGATTTCATACCTTCATGTTAAAACTTTATTGAGCATAATACTTATGAAATCTTATTTCATTATTTGTGAAGGTATGAGTATAATTTATCATTATATCACTCATTCCTTATGTGATTATTTGAAATATATTATGATTTACTCTATAAGTCGCATGTATGCATCATATGTTTCAATCATAAATGATTAATGTGTCGTGATCATAATGGGAATTCTACTAAAAAAAAAAAAGTTTTATAACAATGGATTGTTTTTCCTTTATAAGTAATTCTCAAGACTATTCTAAAAATCTAAGATTAATAAATCTGATCTTTAAAGTGTTTCATCTAGTATAATCATTGTATCCTTGATTGAATGATTAATATCCTTACATAAAATTATCTCAAATTCTACTGATTAATGTTAACACATCATGTTTAATCTGAGCATAAAAATATTCTAAAAGTATGAATATTAATTTCTTTGAACCATCTCCCATAAGTCAAATATAAAATCTTAATTAATCTAAAAGAAAATTGCCTATCTCTCTGAAACAAGATTATTTGAAAGCCGAATCATAACCAGAATTTTGATAGAAACAACTATTTAAGATAATTTGATTAAAACTTAACTGGTATATCTTATTGATAATTATCTTAAGCAAATAAAATCTAAGCTAAATTGCTTCTGAAAATAAGAAATTGGTTTGACTTTGATAAATCTTCTTATTGCCTCACATGGGTGTCCTTGAACCATATTATTTAATAAAATTATCTCTTTAGTTCAAGTGACTGGTACTTGCTTATATTTAGGCAATCTCTTGAGTAAAGTGACTCAAATTCAATTATTGTCATGTCTCATGTTGAGTCATCTAGTTAGGAAATATGTTGTATGAATGTTTTTGTATCCTAGAGAACCTAATGAATTGCCTTCAAGAAAAAAAAAGATTTTGCTAATGATACAGGATTTGTGAGCAAGAAATTTCAACTTGAAGGACACCTCGATGAAAGATACAATAAACATTCCCTTGGAAACAAAAAAAAGGAAAGATTTTCTTCAGCCAAGGGTGTAAAGAATCTAAAAGGTATTTGGCTTGAAGAATGCTAAATGCACTGGTAATCTAAACTCTTCTCTTGTGAGTTAGTTGAGCAAAATCAATAGTATGAAATTATATGGTAGCATGATTAAAACTTTAATTACTGATCATCTTGATATCATGCTTCATTCTCATGCTAGTGATGATTGTTTCATGGTGTGATTAAATTGAAGTTTACTTTTTTCTATATAATGCATAACCATGAAATACACAAGTTTATGCCTCAAATCTCTAATTCAAAATAACTTGTGATAAGCTATGAATCATTGGGCATAATGAAAATGCTGTTTGCATGATATACATTTATATGCAGTATATAAGATTATTTCTTTATTCTGCTCTTTCATGTAAATTACTTGAGAATAACAAAAAGAGAGAGAGACAAAGAAAAGAAAATGGATATTATTAAAGAGAAGTAAAATCTAAGTAAAGGCAAATACTTCAATCTTAAGGAAAAGCAAAACAAGCATAATACATTCGGCACATTTGTAAGACTAGTGAAAGGGATAAAATCCGTAATCAATTACACTTAAACAGAGAGAGTTTGAAGTGAACATTTTAACATTTCTATATTGCTCATCATAGGGATGGTGCCAATGGGGAGGCTAGTGGTAGTACCCGACACTATTTGACCCAACTATTCGGTGTAGGGCATATTAGGGACGGCACAAGAGGGAGGCTAGTGGTAGTACCTCGTGCCCCTTCCAACTCCACCGGATAGGGAGCAAATAGAATATAGAGCATAGAAAAGTAAAACCGAAAAATAAATGAAGATAATCAAAATGTTCATTGAATGGTTAAAGAAAGAAATTAAAAATTTGGGGAATGAATGATAAATAAATGAAAATATATAAGAAGGTTGTGAAAAATCAAATGAAGTTTCAATCACTTGAAAACACACCTTAAGGATAAAATCAGTGCTAAATTGTATTTAAATAAAGAAAATTTTATTTGAAAAGAATTGATTTTGATCCATGACATGCTTGTTATGTTTTGCATACTTTGAATTATGTGTTTTCAATATTCAGTTTGAAATGCTTCATGCTTGAATAATTTGATTGAAACATGTTTCTACCAATAGCAAATTTATTTTTTTTTTTTTATGACACTCATAATTTGGAATAGGCTTTAACTTTGTATACAAGTTTTTGCTTCATCTTTGACTTCGAAATAACTTGTGCCTCAAAGCCTAATGAAAATTGTTTTTACTTGTATTCTATACTCATCAATGATATGTTGGATTTCTCTTGTACTCTCTTGATCAAAAATAAAATTTCTTATTAAATCGGTTCCAATGCTTGAATGTTTGAAAAAATTACATAAAGAATTTTTCTAAAAATATTTTTGAAAGAAATTTTAGATTTGTCGTTCATGATCACCTTTGAAATCTGAAAATTGAATATATTTATAAAAAGAAGAAGAAAAGGATACTTCTATTCTAATGAATATCTTCCAAAAAAAAAAAAGGATAATCTGAATTTGCAAATTAGGCAGAATGAATTGATTATAATTTATCTTTCAACTTGCCTAACATTAGTACATAATGTCCTCCAATTTGTACCAAAATTCAATATGAATTACAAAGATTCTGGATGTGCTCTAATGTTTTTGAAATGTGTGTTTTCAATCTTAATAGTTTAAGATGAGCAACAAATGAGAAGATACATATCTCAAATTACAACCTTGAAAGCCTCCTTGAGAATCTTTATGAAATTCAGAATCTGATTTTGTATAAAAGCTTAAACTCAATATGAATTTCTAGATAAAACTACAGCTTAAAAAAAAAAAGAATAATTCTGATGCCTTGATTGCTTGCCCCGATACGCATCTGAAACATATCATTTCTTATCTTCAAAGTGTACTAATATTGGTCTGAATGATGTGTCTTTCGATGATCTTGAGTGCAAACAAATATTTTTAAATATGTGATTTTATTTTGATATTGAAAAGATTTATTGTGCTTCATATATACATTGCTGAAAAATTTTGATTAAGAAATTGAGTTCTATAAATATATATACTTCAATGATCATCTATATGTTTTTTTTTCCTCTCCTACATTATTAAAGACTTCTATCAAAATATATATGTATATATATATTATTAAAAGAGTGAATGATCTTAAGTTTAGAAATATTTCAGCTCACTCAAATGATTCTTAAAAGAAAGAAAATGTAAATGCTTTTGAAAGAATTTGAGCTTCAAATGAATTATTTTCTGATTAATATTTCAGTACATTTTCTCAAAGATTAAGAGGAAGCATAACTTGTTCTCAAAAGATTAAAAAGAGTGATTGCTATAAATTTTGAATAATTCTAGATCACTCTACATTTTTGATATCATAAAGTTTCAGTTTTATTCACGTTTATCATTAAAATCTAAAATTCAACAAAAGATAAGAATAATTAAAGAAGAATGCATCTTTTAAGGGGGAGCTTTAGATATTCAGTATCTTATCCTAAAGTTACTTTAATTTGATGCATACCTTGAATTTTATGGATTGATTTTGATGAACCTCCTTATATTGCAAGACTTGCTTTAATTATATAATAAGTTTATACCTTGAGATGAGTTCTATAAAGGTTGTCTTATCTCAAACCTTGAGTCTTATGAAAATAAAATATATTTTCGAGATTGACAATTTTATTGAACAAATTCTAAAACTCTCAAATGGAATGATTAATTAAGGGGGAGAAAGAAAATTTCAGAGGGAGAGATCATATAGACTTAATCATGTAAATTTACAACTAAAGATGAGAGAAAGAATACTAAATGTAAAGTGGTATTAAACTTTGTGCCTCATTGAATATCTTTTGAAAGTTGGATTTTCATCTGTACTTAATTGGTAAATCACTTGTTTTGAAAACTAAGTGAAAAGGATTCCATTTGTCTTAGTATTGGAAATTTACTTTGGAATCTACATTTAGAGATCACTTCTGGCTTATATCCTAAATATCTCATTCCTAAAGCCAAACACATAGAAATAAGATATGATTTTATTAGGGATCATGTGCAAAATGGAAACATATGTATTGAGCATATATGCACTGAAAAACAATTAGCCGACATATTCACAAAACCCTTGAGTGAAGATAGATTCTGCACGCTAAGGAGGGAATTAGGCATATGTGATCCTTTTTATTGAAGAAATATAAAAGGGAGCAAGTAGCCTCATGATACATTCCTCCAATTTTCAAAAACCCATGAAACATGAGTCAAACTTGTTATCTATAGATTCCTTACTCATGTATCATTGTCCCAGAAAGAATTTATACGGATTGGAAGCAAGAAAAATTTTTAGAAGCAAAAAGGAAGAGAAAAGAAAAGTTCTGCACTTGGGTCGACCCAACCCAGAATAGGGTCGACCCAACGTTGAGTCGACCCAAGAAAATTCTTGAGTCGACCCAACGTCGGGATCCCACTGTTAAAAGGGGGACCCGTGAGCTATCTAGGGCACTGTTTATCCTTTGTCCTCTTCCGAAAACCTTATTTTCCACTCTCAAATCTTCTCCAATCATCTCCAAACAATAGATTACTTCAAGATCTTGGAGAAATGGGACCCGAGAGAGCCGTAGCCAAGCGATCCGGGAGAGTCTCACGATCTTGTTTAGAGACTAGGATATGTATCTAGTTCTCATATGTATTTGGTGGTTATCATGCATCTTTAAACTTTGATTGAGGAGTATTGTATTTGCTTTTGCTTTTGATATACTAAAATGTTCCTATTGTGATCAATGAAGTCTGAAGTTTGTTCTTAATTGCATTTTTTCCCATATATATGTTTTTGATGATAACAAAAAGGGAGAGAAGAGAAGGAAAGAGTATATAAAGGAGAAGAGAAGAAAATAGTATATAAAGGGGGAGAAGAAAAGATAGAATATTCACTTTAAGAAAAGAAAGAGTATTTCATTTGAGAAGTTAAGAAAGAGTATTAATTTTGGGAGAAGTAAAGATAGTGTTTAAAGAAAGAGTGAGTAAAGAAGTTATGAAACGAAAAGAGAAATAAATGGGCAAACAAATTGAAAATCATATAAGAAAGCTTATATATCTAAGGGGGAGCAATTTGTAACAATGAAAATCATCAGATCAAAAATTTCTATCATAATTCAGAACTTGGCACGCTCCTCTCGCACCCCGATACATAACCTGAAACTCATATGATATCTCAAATTTTTGAAGTTTCATTGCTAATGAATTATAAATGAAAGGGGGAGTCATTCAAAAAGTCAAATTGGCAAATTTTGAATAATATAGGGGGAGATTTCACAAGTATATATGAAAAGCTGAAATTCTGAAATTCAATCCCTTTTATAAACTGATTTTAAAGACAAGTATCAATAGGCTTATACTCTTTATTTTGTAATCATAAAAAAGGGAGAGATTGAGGATGATAGTGTTATTTTGATGATTAACAAGTAATTATCTAGAGCATGCTATAAGTTAAATTGATACTTCATTTATAAGTTCATTACTCTCAGTACATTTGTTTAATTGAAAATATATGTATGGTCTTGTTCATTTGGATGAATCTAACCTTGAGAATGCAGCAAAGTGTGGATTGAGTCGACCCATAGGTTGATTGGGTCGACCCCGGCACATCTAGGAATCATCTGGCACACTCCTGCAAAAACAGCACAAATGAACAGTGAGTTGGGTCGACCCAAGGTAAGCATGAGTCGACCCAACCTCCAAAGAACCTCAAAACGCAAAGGAAGAATGCTCTCTGGATTCACTGAGAGGGTCGACCCACACAGTGGTTGAGTCGACCCAAGCTTGAGTCGACCCAAACTCTGAGAGGGTCGACCCAAAGGGCAAGACAGAAAGACAGACAGAAAACGGTTCTCTGGAATTACTGAGAGGGTCGACCCAAGAAGAATTTGAGTCGACCCAAGTGAACTTTGAGTCGACCCAAAGAATGGTTGGGTCGACCCATGGGAAGAAAGGCTGAAATTGAGGTTTCTGTGGTTACTGAGAGGGTCGACCCAAGAAATGGTTGAGTCGACCCAAGGCAAAGTTGGGTCGACCCAAGGACAGGTTGAGCCGACCCAAACACGGGTTGAACATAACGGCTAGTTGTGCAGAAATGCTTTTTGGACTCCCAACGGCTATAAACGGCTAGTTTCTTCAATCCAACGGTCAGAAAGGACTATTTGGATGTTGGAGAAGTATTTAAGAGGGAGTATTCATCAGAGGAAGCAAGCTTTTGGAAAAATACATCAAGTGCATTCAAGAGAGAACCCTAGCAAGGCAAGCTTCATCCAAGTGCTTCATTCAAGAGTCAAAAGAAAGGGGTTGAGCAGATTCAAAGAGTCATCAAGAGCTCCATCCTCCCTTGAAGAGTGAAGCATCCTTGACAAAGAAGAGAGAAGCCACTTCAAAGCGATAATTTCTTTCTAACTCTTCTTTGTAGTTCATATTGCTTTATATGCTCATTTAGGAGTTTAAATCTTTTCTTTTCATTTGTTTTAAATACTTTGTAAAGGTTCGTTGGTAAGCCCGCAAAACCAACAAAGGTTTTTGGTAAACCCGGAAAACCAAAGTTGTATAGGTTCGTTGGTGAGCCCGCAAAACCAACAAGGTTTTTGGTGAACCCGGAAAACCAAAGTTGTATAGGTTCGTTGGTGAGCCCGTAAAACCAACAAGGTTTTTGGATTGTGAGCCCGAAAAACAATCCAACTGTAATCCGTGAGATTATAGTGAATTCCCAAGGGTACGCTTGGGGAGTGGACGTAGGTGCTAAGGAGAGCACCGAACCACTATATATTGGTGTGTTTGCATTGTGTTTGTGCTTTCATTTTCCCTTGCTTTATCTTCTATTCTTGTATTAGCTTAACTCACTCAAATAACCTAAGTAAGCATCCACCGCACTTAATTACGAAAGTTTTTAAAAAGCACTAAAATTTAGAAAAACCCAATTCACCCCCCTCTTGAGTTGTCACCTTGGGCAACAGTTTCAATTATGAGCAAGTCTATACCTTCTGAAGGTGTGTCACCTTTCTTGTTCTTCAGGCTCTCGAGGTATGAAGGACAGTTCCTCTTCCAGTGGCCGTCGACATTGCAGTGGAAACATTTTCCTTTGTCATTGGCCTTTTTCTTTTGAACTTCCTTCTTTGGCTTCTTGTCTTTCTTCTGCTTCTTCGCAGGCTTCTTTTTCTTCCAAGTAGACTTTCTCTTGGAACCAAAAGTCAACTCAGCAGCAAAGACATTGCCCCTTGAACCTTTCAAGGCTCCCTCAGCAGTTACCAACATATTTATTAGTTCAGTCTTAGTGCATTCAATCTTATTCATGTGGTAGTTTACTATAAACTGACCAAATGAATCAGGAAGGGATTAAAGGATCAGATCTACTTGCAATTCCTTGTGCATGTTCATACCGAGCTTCTCAAGCTCCTCTAGGTCCTTGATCATAGTCAGACCGTGATCATGGACGGACTGCCCCTCGCGCATCTTTGCTTTGAAGAGCCTCTTGGACACTTCAAAACGAGCTGTGCGACTCTGCTCACCATACAACTCTTGCAGGTGTGCCAGTATGTCCCTAGCAGTCTTCATATTTTCATGCTGGCATTGTAGTTCATTGGACATGGATGCCATGATATAGCACTTGACCCTAGTGTCATCGTCTGTCCACTTCTCATGCGTCGTACGCTGATCAGCGGTCGGACGTACTGGTAACGCGGGGATGTCATTGTCGAGCACATAGCCTATTTTCTCGCAACTCAGAACAATTTTGAGATTCCTAAGCCAGTCTCTGTAATTGGTACCGGTCAATCGGTTGGTCTCAAGAATACGAGTCAAAGGGTTTGAGGCTGATATTATGATCTGCAGAGAGTAAAGATTCTAGTTAGACTTTTGTACTTGATCCTTAATCTGTTCTAAGGTCTTTTAGAACAAATGTACCTCCCACTATTTTCTCGAATTCCTCACACTCTCCTGGTAGAAAAACGGAAATCCTAGGCGACTAGGGTTTCTAGTAGGTACTGCGGTCTCACCAATCTACATGGCACCTCACCTAACAGTTATTGGTGACACATAGATGGATGAGTGTACAACTCTTGTACAATGCTTCTCAAGCATGTTGCAGTGCAACTTGGTCTCTAAGCCATGAAGACCTCACCTAACAGTTATTGGTCTCATTTCTTAGTTAAATCAGACCCACCGTATAACCGTAGAAATAAAGTCGTCATTGGGTCCTCACCTAACAGTTATTGGTGCCCAACCCCACCTTTATCATATAACATCTCATGTCTATAGAGAGGTCCAGCCCCCCGATGCAACTTGACCACTGTATCCAGCCGAGACAAATCAACATCAGAAAGACCTTAGCAGCTCTACTACAGTGGAAGACCTATTGACTTAATATTGGTTAATCAGGTCTTAGTGTTTGCAACTTGAGCTCTTCATAAGAGGTAATCGAACAATTGGCCAGGTAAGCAGGTGGGAGGCTCCCCTTTCTCAGAGAGTAAGGTCCTAATTAAGTAACCACCTTTCATGCTTTCCTAGACACCAATTAGATCAATTAATCTAATATGACTTGCTCATGTTGGTTCACTCTCGACTTGATTGAGGAGGTTTTAATTTAGGTCTCAATTGGGTTTGCTACATCACATGTAAACCTATCTACCCCGCTTTCATTCACATCACATGCAAACGGCACATCACAGGCAGTTATAATCGTAGCATTAAGTAAAACTAAACTTTAAATGGGTGATGATCATGGATTCTAATTAGGTCGTATTACAAGCACATGCACGTCAATCGATCAATTGGTCTTCAACTCTTGAATTGGTTCCAAGCCTCCTTGATTCGATCCTTGACCAACTCTTGATCCAATCGCCATCAACCGCTTAGACCCCTGTTCATCTCATGCATCATCTTCAACTTGATCGTTGACGTACATCACATCACAGAAATACAACCAGATATAAAATAAAAATAATAATAAATTACATCTTCCTTTTAGGAGGCACGCAGGCCTCTCAAAATATCAAATAAGATGCATGCAAGCATCTGAAAAATTACATGACATTACAGATCACATCGCAGGTCATTACATTTGATACCAAAAGGGTTTGAATCCTATGATCATCACCATATGCAGCAATTATAATTTTCAAATCTGAGAATTAATTGATTATGTTATGACATAGGTTGCTGATCATGCTAATCATGATTCTAAACTTTGTAATCTCATTAACAATGCAATTAGAATCATCATCTTATCACATAAAAATCAGCATACAAAAATTCAGCAACCCTGAAAAATCTGCATGCAGAAATTTTCAGCACGCATAATCCTTCAATTTTCAAATCTAAGATGCCTTTAGATAATTAATTCTTACCTTAATCTATGAAGCCTAGGCTCTGATACCACTGTTGGGAACCCGCCCATGCCGCAGAAAATTCAAAAAAATTCAGATGGCAGCGGAATCGGCATAAGCGGGATCGACGTTCATCGCATGAACGTGTTTCAAGAAACCGTTCGTAGATAGATAAGAATTAAAACATTTAGAACCTTTAGGAATATCAGATCTTCACCTTGTGCGGGTAGATGATCACCGCAAACTGATGATCGTGGTTTTTGGATGAAGGTTCGCTTGAAGCCGTTCAAGTGCCCGGCCTCTACGGGTATCCACACGAAGCAGAGGACCAATCCAAGCTCTCTATCTCCCCGGGGTGCTAGCTCCCTTGCAGAGATTACTTTGATGGCTGATCACCTCCCTTTACTTCAACTCTTGAATGATAGAGGGAGGAGGAAGAAGATGAAGGGATCAAGGGAGAAGATCCAAAAGGCTAGATGCAACCTTTCCTTTTCCTTGTGTTGAATCCCAAACGAAGGAGGAAGAAGAAGACTATCAAGGCCCTTTTCCTTCTTACTTGCGGCTGATCCAAGAGGAGAGAAGGGTGGCCACGAATTGGAGAGGAGGAGGGCTTCTAATGATGCCCTAGGTCAGCCGCCCACCTCCCTTTTTAAAGTCATAAAGGGCTCCTACAAGTTAGGAGCCCTTGACTTATTTCCAAGAGGGGGCGCCGGCTCCCTCTCTTCATGCCGCACCAACCAAGAGGAGAGGGGCTTATGCCCCTCTTACTTGGTTAACCTAATCCTCCTCTAAGGAGGATTAGGTGTTCTTCTCATGGTTTAGTCCTAATCTAATTAGGATTAACCAAATCATGAATCAATCGGGTTCAATCTATGCTAGTCCTAATCCAATTAGAACTTGAATGAACCATGACTCTATTGAACTCTTCAATCCTAACCCAATTAGGAGTCATGTTGATTCATTAGATTAATAATTAATTATGACTTAAGAAATCCTAATCCAATTAGGACTTGTTTAATTTTAGTCCTAATCCAACTAGGACTCTAATTTGAATCCGAAGTCCTAATTCGATTAGGACTCTAGAAATCCTATTCCAAGTAGAAATCCAATTTTAATTCAAATCTCCTAATCTAATTAGGATTGTAGGAATCCTACTCCAAGTAGGAATCCTAGTCCTACTCCAATTAGGATTCCCAGTCCTAATCCAATTAGGACTCTAGGAATCCTACTCGAAGTAGGATTCGTGTTTTAAGTCTAATTAATCAATTCACATTCCTTCTTCAACTTATTATCAATCGAATTGATTACTCGTGATTCATAATCACTTTCCAACCATCGGATCGGTCAATACTTCTAGTGTGTGTGACCCCATAGGTTCTATTCTGACTGGTAGTAAGATATATTGTGATCTCTATCACAATATCATTGAAAACTCCTTTCAATGGATTGGAACGATTCCAACTCTACTCATTAGGGTTAATCGATCATCGAGATAATCCCTGTGAGTCCCACCATCCACCAGTGACACCTAGCAGCATGTAGTGGCTACCCAGCAGAATAGAATGGTGAACCTCTAGGTGCAGTCAATATGTGATACAGTCCTACTATCGTGGATCCCTACAGTACGGAGGTCATGGACAACTCGTCAAACCCCATCGTCTGTCATATGTGAAGATTTATTCGACTTAAGTTCGAGAGTGGAAAACTCTTTTTACACTGTGCATACTGCTCCGGCCGAGGTCTTACGAACTCAGTCTTATAAATCACATAGGATCTCTCCTTATCTATCAAGGTCGATAGATTCCTTATAGGTGCATATCCTACTCCTACAGTGAACCTACTGCAGCCAATCTACACTGCATGGACCCATATTGTTGCCCAGAGATGGTCACCCAAGAGGGGGGTGAATTGAGTGTTTTAAAACTCTTCGGCTAATTAAAAATAAAACACACAAATATATGAAATAAGGTAATGATAGTGGGATGAGAAGAGACAATCACAAACACACGGTTTTATAGTGGTTCGGAGCTTCCACCGCTCCTACATCCACTCCCCAAAGCGCCTTTGGGTATTTCCACTATAATCCAAGATTACAGTACAGTAGTTTTGCGAGTTTACTACCCAACTCGTTGTTTTACACCGGGCTCACAACAAACCCTAAACCCCCAATTTCTCTTAGGCTTGGGACGCCTTTCCCTTGTTCCAAGTCCCTTGACTTGAACAAGCACTACAATCAAAGAGTTTACAAAAGAGAATAAAAGCTCTAAAAAGCAAATATATCAATTATGAACAATTTAATCCGGAAGAATCTTTTTGCCGTTGGAAGCGTGGGAGATGTTGATTCTTCCGATGTGGAGCGCGTAGGATCGAGTGTGAGCTTTGAATCCCGAGCGTACGAGAGCGGTTGAGCTTGAAATCACAAGAGAACCTTGAATGCACTTGATTTCTACACTTTAATGCTCTCACTCTCTTGAACTTTTCTCTCTTGAATGATTTTGCTTTTGGGTTGGTGAAGAGTTGTTGAGAACCACTTAAGAGGTCCCTTTTATAGCCCAAAAAGCAAATATAGCCGTTAGAAACAAAAAGAGAAGGATTTGAAATTCAAACCAAACCTGAAAAGCTGTCAGTCGCGTCCCAGGCGCTCCGGGGACGTCTCTGCTACAGCGAGAGACGTCTCGCCTACAGGATTTTACTTTTTACTTTATCTGGGGTCGACTCGGCACTTTACGGGGACGTCTCGGCTTGTCTGCACTTTTTGAGTGGGGACGACTCCGCTTGTTTGGGGACGACTCCGCTTCTTTATCTTTGAAAAATATGTCCTCTGGAATTCCCTGAGAGAGTCGACTCCGCTCTTTCAGGGGACGTCTCGGCTTGTCTGCACTTTATGCATGGGGACGTCTCCGCTATCTCAGGGTCGACTCCGCTTCCTTATCACCGCAGAAACCATTCTCTGGAAAACCCTGAGAGAGCCGTCTCCGCCATCTTGGGGACGACTCGGGAAGTCTCCTTTTTGCTTGCGGGGACGACTCCGCGTACAGCGGGGACGTCTCGCGCATATCCCTTGAAAAACGTCTTTCTGCCGCCACTGAGAGAGTCGACTCCGCTACTGAGAGAGTCGACTCCGCTAACGCGGGGACGACTCGGCAGGTGCCGGGGACGTCTCCAAGTGTGCCAGTTCTTCCTGTTTGTGCCAGAGACGTCTCTGAAACTATCAGGAGACGTCTCGGCTGTCCCTGAACTTTTTCTTTAGCTCAAAATATTCTTCAATAAATTCATAAAAATTATGGAAACTTGCCTAGACATTTCTTAACAATATTCTAAGTAAAACACATGAATTTCTCAATTGAATTGTTAAGATATAATGGAATTTTACTCTAGTGTTTTGTATTCATCAAAATCCATTAGGGGGTCAACAATCTCCCCCTTTTTGATGATGACAAAACACTGAGTATATGCAAAATTTGAAATTTAAACATATACACAGTATTGATCAGATATACAAGTATAATGTTTTGATTTGAACTAGATACAATGTGCATCACTCAAATTTCCTTGTGCATAGGATTGATCTTTATAGTTCTTAAATGATTTTATCATATGAACTGAATTTGAATCAAGTTAGAATGAAATATTGATGCTGAAGATAATTGAAAGCTATATTCTTTTTGACTCCCCCTTTCTTTTCCAGAAGGGCAATTATCTTAAAAATCAATATTCTTCAATAACCATATTCAATATTCTACACCCCCTTTCAATATCCATATCTTTCAATATTCATATTTCAATATTCTTCAATAACCATATTCAATATTCTACACCCCCTTTCAATATCCATATCTTTCAATATTCATATTTCAATATTCTTCAATAACCATATTCAATATTCTACACCCCCTTTCAATATCCATATCTTTCAATATTCATATTTCAATATTCTACTCCCCCTTACAATATTGATACCTCTACTCCCCCTTACAATATTGATACCACCACTCCCCCTTTTTGTCATCAACAATGAAGGGGACAAATTATCCTTAGGTGCTTAAGACTCAATTTATAGTAGAATTCAGCATTCATTTTACTCCCCCTTTGATATTCAGGTTGTGCTCCCCCTGTTTCATATGCTTTGATAAGTTGTGCCAAATTTAAATACTTAATGTATGTTTTGAGATTCTTATGACACATCAAGAGGCACATTCATATTCACAGAAACACATCCACAGAAATGGCAATGTACACACATTTTTCAAAAAGGGATTGTATTCATGTATCATTGTGAGATTTTGAAGTCATTACATAGTCAAAAAGAAGAAATCATTACAAGTATTGATTTCTAATACAAAAGTGTTTCAAAATGGCCTAGGATTTACAAAAAGAAGATCCTACTGGATATCCATCATCGGCGTCGTTCCTCATGGTGCCTACCAGTTGTACTTTGTGCATAAGCCTTACAGGCTGCATCTATGAAACCATTGATAGAATCCATGAGGGTCTTAAAGTGATCTCCCTGTGACTTGTGGAAACCTGCCACAAGTGCTTCAAACTCTAAGGTTGCCATCTCAATTCTGCCTCTAAGTTGGGCAACTAAGGTGCCCACATTGCCATCTGGCTTTGTCAATTCTTTGAGGCTCTTGGAAATGGCCTTCAAGCTGTCCTTGAGCTCTAATGATCTGCAGGTTTCGGTGGCACCCACCCCAATTATTTGTTGCTCTTGGGCTTCAATTTGAGCTTTAATATCTTTCAGCTCTTGTCTGATGGGGGCCAGCTCCGCAGTCATCATGGATCTCATCTCTTCCCTCATCTGCTGACAAATGACAGATGCTAAGGTGTGCATCTGCTCCTCTGATAGGAAGGAGGTCCCACTGACTGGAGGAGGTGGTGGCATGGATGTGGAAGGTCCAGCTGAGCTGGAGGGAATATCAGGGATGTCCATGTGGCTAGGTGGAGGAGAGTGATGGTCAGACTCATGATGTGGAATTTCAGGCTCTATGGTTTGTGCTTTTCTTTTTGGAACCTTGACCCACGACCCATCTATCTTGTGAAATTCCATTCTTCTCATTGAGCCCTCATTGTAATAGTCGGTGTTTCTTAGGGCCTTTGCAGGTTCATTTGGTGGAATGGGAACCTTGAAGTGTTTAAATATTAAGGTAAAGATCATGCCATAGGGTATACTAAACCTAGAATACCTATGACATTGGGCAATGTAATTTAGCATGAGTCTAGGGAGGTTTAGGGGGATCCCTTGTAGGATATGGTGCATTATAACTAAATCTCGCTCCGAAACAAAATCGAAGCGACCGGTTTTAGGAAATAGGACCCGATTGACAATGCTTAAAAGAAGTCTCATTTCTGCATTTAGGTCCTGGGAGTAGACAACATCAAGAGGGCCGCAGTCCTCTCTTCCTAGAATCAAGTTTAGGGCTATTTCCCTTTGGGGATGTGAGGTCGGTGCCTCACCGTCCTTAGGAATTTGTAGGACAGTGGATAGGACATCCTCATTAATTTCTACCAATGTCCCTCGGACATATGCAGTGTACCCTAAGTCCCCTAAGGCCATATCACTAAACATTTCTCTAACAAGACCGGGGTAGGTTGAGGTTTTGAGGGTGCAAAGGTGCTCCCACCCTTGGGCTCGGAGTCTCTCTCCAATAGAGAACCCCTCATGATCTAGAAAGGAAAAATCGATGTACCTACCAGTCGTGACTGTGCGATTTGCACAGGAAATCGTCGTGGTTGGCGGAGCAACCGGAGGAGAAGGCGCGGAGGGTTCTTCCCGCCGTTCCTCACCGTCGCCCGCTACTCTAGGTCGCCTCCCACGGGTTGTCCTAGCTTTCTTTGGTGCCATGGATGCTAGGGTTTGCGATTTAGGGCAAATGGAAGCTAGGTTTTGAGGTTGAGAGCAAATGGAGGCTAGGGCTTTCCGTTTTGGTCGGGAATGAGGGAGAAAGCTCGAGTCGGCTCGAGCGATTTCGACCTATTTAAAAAGTCCTCATTCGGTCCCCGAGACGTCTCCGCGACTAAGGCGAGACGTCTCCCCCTGGGGGGACGTCTCGGCGACTTGCCAGAGACGTCTCCGGCACAAAAAAAAATTCAGACTGCATTTCCAAAATTTTTGTTTAATCACCCTAATCAATCATGATTTCTTTTGATAAACACAGAGTGAATTTGTTTGTGATCCTCCCCCTTAATATTACATCTTATAATGATTTGATAATGATTTTTAACTTATTAATGTTGAAATGAGGAATGTTTGACCAAATTTCGAATACCCATGATATAGGCTCTGAAAATATCTCTATAAAGAGTCCAAGGGAGGGTAACCATCCTCCGGAAAGTCAAACAGTTCGTCATTTAGCTTAGATGAATTTATGTTTTCACTTATGTTTGCCTTGAGGTGGATTACTAGTTCGAGTAGCAAAGCAATGCAATACAAGTTCAATTCATTTGCTAGGATCATACAAGCTCAAAGCATTCCTTAAGAAATTGAATCTATCTTTACAAAGGGGCTTTGTAAAGATATCAGCTAATTGATTTTCAGTACATACATATTCAATCACCACATCATTTTTCAGCACATGATCCCTAATAAAATGATGCCTAATCTCTATATGCTTTGACTTAGAGTGTTGGACAGAATTTTTTGTTAAGTTGATTGCACTTGTATTATCACACTTAATTGGTATATTGTCCATTTTAATACCGAAGTCTTCAAGTTGTTGCTTAATCCAAAGAACTTGGGCACAACAGCTTCCGGCTGCAATGTACTCAGCTTCAGCTGTGGACAAGGCAACTGAATTTTGTTTCTTACTAAACCAAGAAACCAAGTTGGCACCCAAGAATTGACATGTGCCACTTGTGCTTTTTCTGTCGAGTTTGCACCCGGCAAAATCAGCATCGGAATATGCAATTAAGTTTATATCAGATTGTTTAGAGTACCATAAGCCTACATTAGATGTCCCTACTAGATATCTAAAAATTCTTTTAACAGCTTGCAAGTGTGATTCCTTAGGACATGCTTGGTATCTAGCACACATACAAACACTGAATAATATATCTGGTCTACTAGCAGTAAGGTAAAGTAAAGAGCCTATCATACCTCTGTACAATTTGCAGTCTATACTTTTACCTTTTTCATCTTTGTCAAGCTTGCAACTTGAGCCCATGGGTGTGCTGATTTCTTTTGCATCCTTCATCTTGAATTTCTCCAACATTTCTTTGATATACTTGGACTGACTGATGAAGATGCCTTCCTCTGATTGTTTTATTTGCAGCCCAAGGAAGAAGTTGAGCTCATCCATCATGCTCATTTCAAATTCTCCCTGCATAAGCTTGGCAAATTCTTGACAAAGACTATCATTAGTAGCACCAAAAATTATATCATCCACATAAATTTGTACAAGCAATAAGTCATTTCCTTTTCTTTTAATAAAGAGGGTTTTGTCCACATTTCCTCTCTTAAATTTGTTCTCAATTAGAAAATTACTTAATCTTTCATACCATGCCCTAGGAGCTTGCTTAAGTCCATACAATGCTTTATGCAATTTATACACATAATCTGGATGTAAGTGATTTTCAAAACCTGGAGGTTGTCCTACATAAACTTCCTCCATTATATAGCCATTTAAGAATGCACTTTTTACATCCATTTGATAGAGTTTAAAATCCATGAAGCATGCATATGCTAAAAGCAGTCTAATAGCCTCTAATCTAGCAACAGGAGCAAAAGTTTCATCAAAATCTATTCCTTCCTCCTGATTATATCCTTTGGCCACTAGCCTAGCTTTGTTTCTTAATACTATTCCATCTTCATCTAGTTTATTTCTATACACCCACTTGGTGCCTATAATTGAAACATTAGGGGGTCTTTTTATTAGAGTCCAAACTTCATTTCTTTCAAATTGGTTTAATTCTTCTTGCATAGCATTCATCCAATTATCATCTTTTTCAGCTTCTTCTAGTGATTTAGGCTCTATTTGTGAAACGAAAGCAAGATAATTACTAATGTTTCTTAAAGAGGATCAAATTCTTATACCTTGTGAAGGATCACCAAGGATTAGATCCTTTGGATGACCATGTGCATACCTCCATTCTTTAGGAAGATCTTGATTTTTTGATGGAGGTTGACCTTCTTCATCTTGCTGATTTGTATCTTCCTTGACCTCATCCTCATGTTGTTTGTCTTGTATGGAGAATTCCTTCATTCGGTCTTCAAGTATACCTGCATCACCATCTTCTTCTTTTCTAGAAGAATCTCCATTAGTTTCATCAAAAACAACGTGAATAGATTCTTCAACAATGAGAGTTCTCTTGTTGAAGACCATGTATGCTCTACTAGATGAGGAATAACCTAAGAAGATCCCCTCATCTGATTTAGCACTAAATTTACTAAGATTGTCCTTTCCATTGTTTAAAATAAAGCATCGACAACCGAAAACATGAAAATAACTTATATTTGGTTTCTTACTTTTTATCAACTCATAAGGTGTTTTCTTTAAGATGGATCTAACTAAAGCACGATTTAAAATATAACATGAGGTATTTATTGCTTCAGCCCAAAAATACTTTGGTAGATCCGATTCGCACAACATGGTACGGGCCATATCTGCTAGTGTGCGATTCTTCCTTTCTACCACCCCGTTTTGTTGAGGTGTCCTAGGTGCCGAGAAGTTGTGATTGATACCATTTTCTTCACAAAATTTTTCAAAATACTGATTTTCAAACTCGGTACCATGATCACTCCTAATTGCTTTTAGTTTAAGATTGAGTTCATTCGAAACTCTATTATGAAACTTAATAAAAGCGGGAAAGGACTCATCTTTATGTGCAAGAAATGAAACCCATGTAAAACGTGAAAAATCATCAACAATTACAAGACCAAATTTCTTACCCCCTAGACTAGTAGTTCTAGTGGGTCCAAACAAATCCATGTGAATTAGTTCTAAGGGTTTTGATGTTGAAACTATGTTCTTAGACTTAAAGGAACTTCTTGTTTGTTTCCCTAATTGACATGCAGCACAAATTTTATTCTTTTCAAAGTCTATTTTTGGTAGCCCTTTGACTAGATCCTTTGTAATTAATTTAGAGATTAAATCCATGCTAGCATGCCCTAACCTACGATGCCATAACCAACTAGTCTCATTGACTTTGGGATTCATGGCTACAAGACATTGGCCATCCTTCATGGTGAGATCATCAAGATCTACCATGTAAACATTTCCATGCCTATGTCCTGTGAGTATGATCTCATTATCAATTGGACTACTAATTATGCATAGTGACGATTCAAATGACACTTTAAAGCCCTTGTCACAAAATTGACTTATACTTAATAAATTATGTTTTAGTCCATTAACTAACAATACATTATCAATAAATGAGGAGGGTGATATGGAGATTTTACCAACACCAATAATTCGTCCTTTAGCATTGTCTCCAAATGTGACTAATCCTCCTTCTTTTGATTCCAAGGTGACGAGGAGACTCTTGTCACCGGTCATATGCCTTGAGCAACCGCTATCAAGATACCACATTCTCTTTTTATTTCCGGCTGCAAGGCATACCTGCAAAATGATCATGTGAAGCTCTTAGGTACCCAAGTTTTCTTGGGTCCTTCGTGGTTAGTGTGGTTGGTTCCCTTAGGCACCCATACTTTAGTTATGTTTTTGGCTTTCACAAATGTACTCTTGTTAGTTTGGATTTTTCTTTGAATACAAGAGTAGGCTTTATGTCCATTCTTTCCACAATGAAAGCATGTAGGTTTTTCAGTTTTTACATCTTTTGCTTTTACAAAGAAATTCTTTAGATACTTTTGTTATTTATTAGTTTTATATCCTAATCCGGCTTTATTGAAAACAGCTCTTTGATTTGAAAGAATGAGATTTAATTTTTCAGAGCTTTGTGTGAATTTTTCAACAATTGGTTTGTACTTATGTACCTCATTCTTGAGATTCAAATTTTCTTTAACTAGTTCTTCCTTATCTTTTTTAAGAGATTCAACATTTTGTGCAAGTGAGGTATTATTATCGAATAGGGATTTTACTTGTAGATTTAATTCCTTAATTAGTGTATTTGCCTTTTCATTTTCAATGTTAAGTTTTGAGTTTTTGATTTCTAGGTCAATAGTGTTAATATTTTTAATGCTCTCCTTTTTATTTAATAGATTTTCAATATCTTCCTTTAGTTTTTGATTAGAGGCTTTTAATTCTTTATTCTTTGCTCCTAACATACTACAATCACCCATAAGTTCTTGAAAAGCCTCATATAATTCTTCTAAAGTAAAATTTATAGTTGGGTTTTGACATACCTCATCGTCTTCAAATGCCATGAAGCACAAATTGGTGGTCTCTTTCTTTTCTTCCTCGGAGGATGATGTGTCACTATCATCCCATGTTGCCTTTAATGCCTTCTTCTTCTCCTTTCCAAAATATTCTTTTGTTGAGGGCATTTGGAACGAACGTGTCCCGGTCTCTTGCAATCATAGCATATGATTGGGTCTCTTTCTTTTTCCTTTTCTTTTTCCCAATCATTTCTCCCTCCAAATTTCTTTCTTGGGAAAGGTTTCTTTCTTCTCATGAATTTCTTAAATTTTCTTACTATCAAGCCCAAGTCCTCATCTTGGCTTTCTTCTTCACTCTCACTACTCTCTTCTTCACACACACTTGAAGTAGCTTTGAGTGCGATTGTCCTTTTCTTCGGCAACTCTTCTTCATGTTGCTTCATTGTGAGCTCATGCGTCATCAATGAGCCCAGTAGTTGTTCTAATCCCAAAGTGTTGAGGTCTTTGGCTTCTACGATCGCCGTGACCTTTGCTTCCCATGCTTTCGGCAAAGACCTGAGAATTTTACTCACAAGTTCCGGGTTAGTATAAGATTTACCCAAACTCTTTAGACCATTAATTATATCGGTAAAGCGAGTAAACATGCATGTGATGGTTTCATTAGGTTCCATCTTAAACAATTCATATTTGTGAACTAGAATGTTCACTTTGGACTCTTTGACTTGATTTGTACCCTCATGGGTAACTTCAAGCCTATCCCATATTTCCTTGGCGGAACTACATGTAGAGACTCTATTGAACTCATTTACATCTAAAGAACAAAATAGTG
Organism: Phoenix dactylifera; assembly: GCF_051530095.1. Classification (NCBI taxonomy): domain Eukaryota; kingdom Viridiplantae; phylum Streptophyta; class Magnoliopsida; order Arecales; family Arecaceae; genus Phoenix; species Phoenix dactylifera. The sequence goes on from NC_143200.1 coordinate 14,541,459, forward strand.
AGTTCATGGCTCTAGAATTGAGTTGAGCCATCCTATCATCATTCTCATCCCAATCCTCCTCAGGTTTGGGAACTCGAATGCCATTAACCACATGTGATGGTTCTTGTGGTCCCTTGACTATAACCCTCCACAAGGCATAGTCTTGTGCTTGAATGAAGATTTTCATTCTAGTCTTCCAATAGGTATAATTTGTCCCATTGAAGAGTGGAGGTCTATTGGTTGCTTGCCCCTCGGCAGGAACATTGTTAAAGGGTGTTCCCATCTAGATCTTTGGCTAAGACGGTTAGGTCTTTCAAGAAATACACAGAGCACCAGCTCTGATACCACTTGTTGCCCAGAGATGGTCACCCAAGAGGGGGGTGAATTGGGTGTTTTAAAACTCTTCGGCTAATTAAAAATAAAACACACAAATATATGAAATAAGGTAATGATAGTGGGATGAGAAGAGACAATCACAAACACACGGTTTTATAGTGGTTCGGAGCTTCCACCGCTCCTACATCCACTCCCCAAAGCGCCTTTGGGTATTTCCACTATAATCCAAGATTACAGTACAGTAGTTTTGCGAGTTTACTACCCAACTCGTTGTTTTACACCGGGCTCACAACAAACCCTAAACCCCCAATTTCTCTTAGGCTTGGGACGCCTTTCCCTTGTTCCAAGTCCCTTGACTTGAACAAGCACTACAATCAAAGAGTTTACAAAAGAGAATAAAAGCTCTAAAAAGCAAATATATCAACTATGAACAATTTAACCCGGAAGAATCTTTTTGCCGTTGGAAGCGTGGGAGATGTTGATTCTTCCGATGTGGAGCGCGTAGGATCGAGTGTGAGCTTTGAATCCCGAGCGTACGAGAGCGGTTGAGCTTGAAATCACAAGAGAACCTTGAATGCACTTGATTTCTACACTTTAATGCTCTCACTCTCTTGAACTTTTCTCTCTTGAATGATTTTGCTTTTGGGTTGGTGAAGAGTTGTTGAGAACCACTTAAGAGGTCCCTTTTATAGCCCAAAAAGCAAATATAGCCGTTAGAAACAAAAAGAGAAGGATTTGAAATTCAAACCAAACCTGAAAAGCTGTCAGTCGCGTCCCAGGCGCTCCGGGGACGTCTCTGCTACAGCGAGAGACGTCTCGCCTACAGGATTTTACTTTTTACTTTATCTGGGGTCGACTCGGCACTTTACGGGGACGTCTCGGCTTGTCTGCACTTTTTGAGTGGGGACGACTCCACTTGTTTGGGGACGACTCCGCTTCTTTATCTTTGAAAAATATGTCCTCTGGAATTCCCTGAGAGAGTCGACTCCGCTCTTTCAGGGGACGTCTCGGCTTGTCTGCACTTTATGCATGGGGACGTCTCCGCTATCTCAGGGTCGACTCCGCTTCCTTATCACCGCAGAAACCATTCTCTGGAAAACCCTGAGAGAGCCGTCTCCGCAATCTTGGGGACGACTCGGGAAGTCTCCTTTTTGCTTGTGGGGACGACTCCGCGTACAGCGGGGACGTCTCGCGCATATCCCTTGAAAAACGTCTTTCTGCCGCCACTGAGAGAGTCGACTCCGCTACTGAGAGAGTCGACTCCGCTAACGCGGGGACGACTCGGCAGGTGCCGGGGACGTCTCCAAGTGTGCCAGTTCTTCCTGTTTGTGCCAGAGACGTCTCTGAAACTATCAGGAGACGTCTCGGCTGTCCCTGAACTTTTTCTTTAGCTCAAAATATTCTTCAATAAATTCATAAAAATTATGGGAACTTGCCTAGACATTTCTTAACAATATTCTAAGTAAAACACATGAATTTCTCAATTGAATTGTTAAGATATAATGGAATTTTACTCTAGTGTTTTGTATTCATCAAAATCCATTAGGGGGTCAACACATATGGCTAGAGACCATGCATGTGTGCAGTCAAACTACAATAACCTCACTGTGAGTGGCCGAAGCACCGCAGGTCAAAGGACCAGTCACACTACTGCAACATCAAGTAAGTCACTGACGAGTGGATAGACATCCAAGTGACTTCTTGTATTGGTCACGCTCAGTACCCTTGTTCTCTAACAAGCACCTGCACTATTACTTCAGTGTCTCCACACCGTGGACTTAAGTCTTGTCCATCCATAGGGAAAGTAATGTGTGCACTGATCTCATCGGATCGATCACCGTCCTCGTGATGATCCATCGATCAGGAGCGTTTAGAAATTAATCACTAATGATACATGGCTCAAATTCTCAACTCTTGAGAATATGCATCATCATCTTATTAATTCCTTGGACGATTCATAGACACAATAACAATATGAATGAAAAAGATGCCTTTCATTTATTCAATAATAATAAAGTCAAGTACAAATTATGTCCTAGAATTAATAATGTGTCAGCCAAAATTGGCTTCTAGGGCATACATCTAATAGCTTCAACAGCTCAACCGAAAAAAAAAAAGCTGGCTAGAGGCTATTGTCTTCCAGCAATAAATCCACCTCATATTTATGAGGAGAAAGGGCTGTGGTATCTACCAACCACTTGCTCATGCAATTCCCCACAAGGAGCAGAGTAGGAGAAATCTGAGGTGACTAGATGATAGCTCGTCAATGCTACATGGCTACCCTCAAGAGAAAGAAATCCATAGAAACCATACCGATAGAAGGATTGGACACAAGGGACAAACTGAAGGAGCAGCGAGGAGAACTAGCCGAAGAGTTGGCGCAGGTTCCCTTAAAGAAATATGAGCCTGACCAAACTGTTTGGATCAGCTCCAACTTGAGTGAAGAAAATCGAGGTAAAGTAATCAATTTCTCTACGCCAATGCGGATGATTTCACCTAGTCGGCCCAACAACATGCCGGGTTTAAGCTCCAAGGTGTTGGTTCGCAAGCTCAATGTGGACCCAACTCATCGACTTGTGTAATAAAAGAAGAAAAACTTCATCGTAGAAAAACAACAAGTCATCGACCAAAAAGTTAACAAACTCTTGGATAACAGTTTTGTTCACGAGGTGAACTATTCTGATTAGTCAGCCAATATTGTACTTGTAAAAAAAACTAACAAAAAATGGCAAGTTTGCATCGACTATACCGACCTGAATAAGGTTTTTTCGAAAGACAGCTTTCCACTCCCCAAGATTGATTAGCTCGTAGATGCAACCTTTGGACATCAATTACTAACCTTCATAGATGCAATCTCTAGGTACAACCAGATCCAAAAGACATCCGAAGACGAGTAGAAAACAACCTTTCTCACTAGCAAGGCCTCTACTGCTACAAGGTAATGCCCTTTGGCTTAAAGAATACAAGGGCAACTTACCAATACCTCATCAATAAGATCTTCAAGGAGCAGATCGGCCGAAACATGGAGGTGTATGTGGATAACATGCTCGTAAAAAGCTAAGTAATGGGGCAGCACATAGCCGACTTAGAGGAAACTTTTGCGACCCTCAAAAGGTACCAAATAAAGCTCAATAGGACGAAGTACGCCTTCGGAGTTGTCTTAAGAAAATTTCTGGATTTCATATTGACACAGCGAGGCATTGAGGCAAATCCAGAGAAGATCTGAGCAGTGCAGGACATATAACTCCCAAAGACCGTCAAAGAAATTCGGCGCCTGGCTGGTCAGGTCGCCGCGCTGGCAAGATTTGTCTCCAAATCAGTGGAGTGCTGCCTTCCGTTCTTCAAGATCCTAAAGCATCCAAAGAACTTTCAATGGATCGAAGAGTGTCAAAAGGCCTTCGACCAACTAAAGAAGTACCTCAGCTCTATCGCCTTTCCTCACCAAGCCATAAGTTAGAGAAATGCTTTACTTATAATTAGTCGTTTCTCCTTCTGCTGTGAGTGTGATCTTGGTGCAGGAGGAAGAAGGATGCCAGAAACTGATCTACTACACAAGTAGGATCCTACAAGATGCCAAGACCAGATATTCTAAGTTGGAGAAGGCGGTTTATGCTCTCATCATCTCAGCTCGGAAGCTCCGCCCATATTTCTAGACCCATTCAGTCACAATCTTGACCGACCAGCCAGTGAGGCAAATTATAAGAAAGCCCAAAAATGCAGATTAGTTGGTGAAGTGGGCAGTGGAGCTCGAAGAATTCGACTTGGAGTACCGACCTGGGCCGTCCATCAAGGCACAAGGGTTGGCATACTTTCCGGTGGAATGCACCATCCCTAATGAAGATCCTGCCGAGCTCTCCAAAATAAAGACCACAGAGTGGTTATGGATCCTGCACGTAGACGAGTCATCAGACCTAGGGGGCAGTAGGGCTGGGCTCATACTTTTTTTAAAGCCCAGATGGAGTAATCATAGAGTACGCTCTGCGATTCAAGTTTTCGACCTTAAATAAGAAGGCTAAATATGAAGTGCTCATCACCAGGCTCAAGCTTTCCGGAGCATGGGTCCAGCAGTTGAAGGTCTTCAAAGACTCACAATTGATCGTCGGCCAAGTTCGAAGAGAATTCAAAGCTCGGCGGCCATCGATGATCATATATCTACAGAAGGTAAACGATATCACTTTAGCCTTTCATAACTTTGATATACATTAGATTTCTTATACGGAGAATGCAAGGGTCGACCTGTTGTCAAAACTGGCCACCTCGAAGATTGTCGACCCGACCAAAGCTACATCTTTCGAAGTCCTGGAGAAGCCGAGCATCAACGAGCCCGAGGTCATGATAAACACTATTGCCGAGCCGAGCTAGATTGATCCCCTCGTCGACTTCTTGAAGGATGAAAAATTGTCTATGGACTAGGGTGGAGCCTGCTGGATGAAGCGACAAGCCTCCCACAATGCTCTCCTTGATGACAAGTTATATTGGAGATCATTTTCATTACCTCTCCTCAGATGCCTTTGTCTGACTGAGGTAGATTATGCACTTCAGAAAGTGCATGAGGGCATCTGTGGAAATCACTTGGGGAGAATATCCTCGGCCTACAAGATCTTACGGCAAAGATACTATTGGCCCACCCTGCAAAAGGATACTGTCGACATCGTCAAGAGATGCAACCAATACCAATGCTAGGCAAGCATCCAATAATGACTAGCTGTGTCGCTGACACCGATTAGTGCCCTTTAATTATTTGCATAGTGGGGAATCGACATTCTTGGACCTTTTTCAAAGGCAATCGGGCAGTGCCAGTTTTTCTTTGTGGCGGTGGACTACTTCACCAAATGGGCAAAAGTCGAGCTAGTGGCTTGGATTACCAAGGTGAAAGCTTGAAACTTTGTTTGGAAGGCCATAATTTCTATATTCGGACTCCCTCGAGTGATCATCACCGATAATGGGCGTCAGTTTGATAATGCCCAATTCACAGAATTTTACACTAAGCTCGGAATCGACCACCGGTTTACTTCGGTGGCACACCTCCGATCAAACAGAGAGGCCAAAGTAACCAACCGAACAATTTTGCAGGGACTGAAGGCAAGACTAGACTGAGTAAAGGGCATGTGAGTTGAAGAGCTCTACAGTGTTTTGTGGGCATATAGAACCACGTCTCGAGTCCCCACCAAAGAGATGCCTTTCAACCTTGCTTTTGGAACAAAGGCAGTAATCCCATTAGAGATTAGGCTTCCGTCACTTTGGGTGAAAAACTTTAATGACCAAACAAATCTCGATCAGCTCCGAGCCAACCTTGATCTATTGAAAGAAACTAGAGAGTAAACTCAAATCTGCATGGCAAAGTACCAGTGGAAAGCAGCTCGGTACTACAACTCAAAGATCAAGAGTAAGATCTTCTGACTTAGCAACCTCGTCTTAAGAAAGACCGAAGTATTCTGACCAAGAGAGCTCGAAAAGCTAAACCCAAACTGGGAAGGCCCATACTGAGTAGCCAAATCAATGCGACCTAGAATATATAAGTTGGAGCACCTTGACAATGCTTTGATCCTATGAACTTAGAATTTCGACAATCTTCATATTTATCACCAATAAGGTTCGTTTGTATTTCAAGTTTATTCCTAATAAACTTTTTCTCGTTATGTCTCTATCTTTTAGATTGGGCAAGTATAACAAGCATTTTGACTCAAGACACCCCACGAATGCCTGGGCTCCGAACTAAGGAGACACCCCAAATCCGTCCAGGACATCCTCAAGCCGAGCTCATTTGGAGTTCTTCTAGACTTGAACTCTAGAGAGAACAACTAAGGAGACACCCCGAATCCATCTGGGACCTCCTCAAGCCAAGCTCACTCAAAATTCTTCCGGACATAAATTTCGAAGAGGTCAACTAAGGAGACACCCCAAGCCAACTTGGGACCTCCTCAAGCTAAGCTCACCCGAAATTCCTTCGGAGACGAACTCCAAAGAGGTCAACTAAGAAGACACCCAAGGCCGACCGAGAACCTCCTAAAGCCAAGCTCACCTAGAGTTTATCTAGAGACAAACTCAAGAAGGATCAACCGAGGAGCCCAAGATAGGCCAAAAACCCTTGCCAATCCTGTGGTTGGAATTGAATATAAGAAGATGCGTCAAAGGAAGGTTCAATGCTACAACCCAAACACAAGCAAAAAGTAGACAACATAAGCAAAATCCGAAGTCAGGTATTTTAGAAAATTCTTTATTTTCATTACTTTTAAATATATACATTGACCTCGACAAAGGTCGGGCAAAAATAGATGTACATCAACCTCGGTAAAAATCGAGCCAAAAATGAAGTACAAGCCCAGTCCAAAGCAAAAAGGTAAAGTAGTGAAGGGCTTCATTCTTTGCCTTCACCCTCACCAACATCGCCGTCCTCGCCATCTTTGCCGCCTCTGCCGGCCTCACTGCCTTCGCCGTCCTCATCGCTTCTTTCACCGAAGTTAGGTTGAAGGTCGAAAAAGTCCATCTCCGGAAAGAGTTGCTGGTCCCGAGCTCAACATTCCTCAAAGCCCTTCACAAAAGCATCAGTCGCGTTCTCCTCGTAGTCGTCCTTATACTAGTCTTAAGGAGAGATATTCCTCAACTGCCTTGGCAGCCCTCTACTTGGCTTGGATGACGAGCTCCTTGGCCTCTGCGACTTACCCCTTAGCTCAGATGACAAACTTCCAGACCTTGTTAGCCTTTTGTTCAGCCTAACCTAGCTTCATAAAAAGCTTTGCGGCCTTTTACTTGATAGCTTTGAAGGCCTATCTGGCCGCAGACAGTTGAGATCTCATTGCATGATTGAACTGATTCATTTTTTATGAGCAAATATTAAACTCATTCTTTCTACAGCTGCATAATTTATACTGTAGCCTTTGAGTGCGATCACTTCTAACTTACCGTCCATAAACCATTAAGGTCTTTATTGAGAGAGCTGCTGAGGTCTTTATGGGCCTCTCCTGTGGTTACCTGAGCTGAGGCTATAAAAAGGCTCTAAATCTTCGAACTTGAGCACAACATATCACACCTGAGACAAGCCTTGTACAACTACTTATCAGATAGAGAACTTCCACTTGCCCACTTATTTTTCCACTCTTTTCCGCTCTCAATTTTTCTATCTTTTCTTTTTGGATAATAAAGGAGAGTTAATTGGATTAGATCTTCACACAATGATGTCATGATAGGAGGACTAAGCTGAATTTATTGTACCTTAGAGATGATCTCACAGTGAAGTTGCACAAGAGGGATATTTATACCCTATCTCAACAATCCAGCTGATGGTTAAGAGCAAGCGCGACGTAGATCAGATTTGATAAAATCCATCACATGACCCTTACTAAATTGAGTAAAGTTTGATTACAATAAAATTCAACATGTGTGGATGCATAGATCGAAGGAGAAGAGTTAGGTCAAAAACAAACCGAAGGCCTAGGACTTGGCTATAATTAGCTACAATATGTAGAAGTAGACTAAGATGACTAAAACATTTTGAAGGATAGCCTCAAATATAAAACTGCATCTTAGCCAAAAAAATACATGATTATCTGTCTAACAGTTGTGGAGCAACTATACTAAGGAGTGTGCATAATGAGGCATACGTAGCGCTAGTTACTAGAATTGCTAAGAATAGAAGCCAGACATGAGAGCAATCATCAAAGTGTGTATACACTATCTATTAGTATAAATAAGTAGAATTGTACTTTGTAATAGATCCTTCAGCAATCAATCCGATGCATATTTATCTCATCTTAGTATTGCTTTACGTTTTATCCTAGAAATAGGCATAACTTAGCTTTTTACTATAGCCGAATGCTATATCCCTACCGTAGCTCGATGCTATACCATTAATCTCTCTTCAAATAGTAGTGTAATGGTGATGCAAATTTTTGAAAATCAAGGCATCCAAACCTACGCTACTTTTATCCTTTCTTTAATCCCGATCATCATATTTCCAGCTGATCAGATGCCGGTGGTATGTCCGCACACAATAACCTTGATGCTGTTGAAGATTTGGTGCCTTTCTCCGCCTACCAATCGAGTTCCTTAGGACCCCAAATTTCCTGGCACTCACTTGAACGGGATAGAAAAATCACAAATGGAGGTGAAATTTGTTCATAAGGTAGCCTTTTAACATGCCTCATTCCAAGAACATCTTCCTTCCCATTTATTTTTTTAAGCTAATCTTGTTATTAATTTTTGAAATTACTATTTTATGTAATTATTGGTAATTTCTAGGAACTACATCTCCAATAAAAAGCACTCCATGGATCAAGGTGGAGCAGAGAAGATGAATGTCGGCGCCATTTTAATTAGACATTTTCGTTATATATAAAGAGTTAACAAATTATATTATTTACTTTGAAGAACATAAACTATGGGATGAATGACCTTCTTATGACACAACGTTTTAATACATTGGAACACAGAAGAAAAAATGTTAACCAGAAGGAACATATGGTTGTTGACAATTACACAGATGGCAAGAGCAAGATAGGTCCAACGTAGGCACATAGCTATAGGCAGTTAGTAACTTCATGAGCTAAGGTGCAAAACCTCTATTGAGGAGTCGAAGAGGATTGCGAGCCAACCGACGCTAGACCAAGCCTTCCAACTCCGACTTGATCAAGTGACTCAATTGACATAATTTGACAACATCCAGGGTGCCATGATATAATCAAAATGGATGTTTGACACGTTATGTCATTTAGGAGGCCGCCAAGTGTCAAAATACAAGCCCCCTTCCCTTATAATAAATTCCAGCAAAAACACGCTTGTCAACCAGCATATATATATATATATATATATATATATATATATATATATATATATATATATATATATATATATATCCACCATCCGATGCTGCCATGCGTCTACATCGAGACACCGAACACCGTAGATAATCTGCTGTCACATGTCACGCGGTAAGGAGCAGAGCCCATGGGTCGCCTCCTCGTAGAAAGACGTCAACGTTGTCCATTTTCCATGCAAAGCCACGCCATTTCGTCCAACTTTCCTTGGGTGGTCGTGCTCCTCAATCGGGTGGAGTTCACGCCTTTCCACAAGAGAGAGCCCTCGAGGTGCCGCCAAGGACCACATAATGCCACTAGCACTAAGAGAGCATAAAATATACGTGCCTAATTGTTCCCTCGAGTCCTCCGAGCAGCTTTGCAAATTATATACATAGCAATTTATGACCCAACCTTAAATTTATTTAAATAAATTTTTGCTTAAGATAAATAGATCCAGCATAAATGAGCCAATCTGTCTGGAACCATTTACTAAGTAGACAGGGTTCAAATTTAAATTCTTGACATGTTCAACGAATTTTAATACTTATTTAATCTATTTCAAACTTATTTAACCTAATCTATTTAATTTATTTAACTCATTTTGAACCTATTTAACCTGTTGAAAACTTATTTTACCTATTTAACCCATTCAACCTGATTTGGCTACTCTTTTTTTTTTTTTCTTTTTTGCTAGAATCCTGATTCGGCTACTTTATCAAATAGATTATACATGTCAGGTGCAACAACCGAGGAAATTCAAAGGAATACTAATCTTGAGGATCAGGTCATTTTAAAGGGTACGAATTGAAGATATCCCCTGGACTGGACGCCAATCAATATTTTCCATTTTAGTTTCCTAGTTTACCGGACTCTGTACAAAACTTTACTGATCATGATATCTGTACAAGGCTTATTGATTTGGAAGCATTCTGGATGTTGGTGGTTGGAATCAAAATAACTGCTTCCCAGAACGAAGCCATTCTTTAAGTGATTCCTTGGAGGATCAACATTGAAAAGACAATGCATGATCATGGTGTCTTAATTAGAAGTTCTATGGCAGCACTTTCTGGAAAAACCTTCAATATGCCTGTTCATACCTGAGTTTATACCCTAATCTTGTCCACTCTTTCCTTCTGCTTTATACTGAGGTTAGATCACGGGCATAACGAGATGTTTGATATGCTGATAATTTTGATAGTAATCAGCTATATCACTCAGATCAGATGAATAAAATACCAAGTACCGACCAATAACCATGTGCTATAAATATTACCAAAAAAATCTATATGCTATAAATGAGTCATTCTCTTTTTTGCAGTATTTCCCCTTTCAATAAGTTATTACTCATCTTGGATGCTTAAAATCAGAGTTACTAGGTCCTCCAACTTGACTCCAAATTTTCTTATAAATTGCATTATTTCAAACCAGAAAAAAGATAAGTTGCAAAGAAGGAAGACTGAGGACATCAAATAAAATAGCAAATCAGCCAATGACTAGAAATTTATTAATTCATTTTCCAGATCACAAGATTGGTTCAGAACATTGTTAAGATCGGAAAGTCCATGGAGTGTGTCTTCAAGATCATTCGTGATCGAATTTTATAGCAACAGCTGCCATCAGCATTGTTCGGGTTGCTATTTGATGGTGCTTTTAACTTTGGCACCAAGAAAACAGAAGCTGTGAGGACATGGCAGAAATTGCCCACCGGTGTAGGTAGAAGTGAAGGTGATGGGTCCTCCATCAGGCATTGCAGGTAATTAAACTCAACAAAGTGGAAGCAAGGAATCATGATAATAAAGCCTCTTATGCCTTAAGGGAGCTAACTTGAGGCAGCCTTCCCAGAAAAAGAAGGGCCTCTATTTCTGGATAAAACTAGAATACAATAATTCTCTTAGGACTCGTTTGGTTCATAGAAAGAATTTTTTCTCACCTAAATATTTTTCTTGGAAAGATTCCTGAGAAAATGGTTTTGGCATATTTAGTTGATCATAAAAAAGTAGCACATTACATAGTGACTTATGTTTGGTTGAACATCTATTTTTATGAAAAAGTTGTATGAAATACCTATTATACCCATAATAAAGAAAAATATCTATTCATAGATTTTAATGGCTTAAGGGTAATTTTGGAAAAAAAAGGATCCCAATTACCAACTGGTGGGAAAGTAGCTTTTTCATGTCCCCCATAGATTTTTTTCTCATGAAACATGAAAATCTTATTCTCATGGGAATGCTACTTTTCCATCTCTCTTTTTTAAAAACTCCAATCAAACAAGAGGCATTTCTTTATTTTTCCGTTGACCACACTTTCTCCCCTTTTTTTTTTCTGCGAACCAAACTGAGTCCTTAGAAGAATTAGTATGTCCATGTCTCTATGACCATGTAATGGGAGAATAAATTAAATTAATCCTTGGAAAAACCATTAAGTAAAAAAGGCAACTAAAAGTCATACTACATCGTAAGTCATTGAAATTATTATGGACAATGACTGGGAAAAATTAATTGCATTATATTAGATGCTTCAAAAAGATGCCAATACTATACAAGGTGGTTGTACACTTTCTAAATTTGATATTGTATTAGGGAATTACCCATTTCCTCATAACTTCTTGCAAAGAGTTGTGCTTCTACTCAATATCCTTCACAGCATCCTGTACCACAATTAATAAAATCAATATGAGAAATACAAGAATGTAGACATTCAGAATTTTTCAGGAAGCATAAATTAAATTCTCAAACATTTCAATTATATCCTAAAACCCTTCTAAGTCATATAGTGAAATTTCCTGTAATCCAAGGTCTGTTCTAATTTGCTTACTAAATACATGCACGGCACATAGTAACGTACATAATTGTTCTTATTCAGCACTAATTTTCAGTTTCACCCTAAATCTTCACTTCCCTGAACTACAAATTGGCAATTACATGCATGACAAGTAGTCAGTGAAACAGGAGTGAGTATAGCCATTACCTTTGCAAGCCGAGTTACATAGGCTGCAGCAATGGCTGTAAATAACAAGCCTAGTCCAAGAGTCACTAATTGGTCGTTTCCTCCTGGTAAGCCCACATCTGACTCTTCTTGCTACAAGGATAAGGGAAACAAAAATCATGGTCAGACAGCAAGCTCCCTCTCAAATGTATATGTTAAAGGAATAAAGATCGAAGCAAAAAGAAAAAAAAAAAAAAATCCGAGCAAAAGATAAATAGCATCTATCAACAAGTAAAGAATGGAAAAAAGAGATGAGTTTTTTCATGAGAGTGCAGATGGTTCTATTGCCTGATCAAAGTAACTGATATAGCATATCCTTTGCATCCCGGCAACATGTGAATTATTGCAGCTAAACTGCCATTTATATAATTGAAGATTACAGGTCTCTCTCTCTCTCTATCGCTATCTATCTATCTATCTATCTATCTATATATAGACATATACATCCATACATATATATATATATATATATATATATATATATATAGATATATAGAGAGAGAGAGAGAGAGAGAGAGAGAGATACATACATATACATACATATATGTATGTATGTATATGTATACCAATAATTTCTGTCCAGAAGCGATATGAGCCCAAGAATATGATTGAACAAATCCAAGCTATCTAATAAAACAGATTTAATATAGAGCTCATAGCCAGCCCGGAGCATTAACCCAGCCTGACCTGTTATGTTAAAAACTTCTTAGTCAGGTTAGAGCAAAGGAATTCTTGGAATCTGAATCCAACATGCTCACTGAAAGAGAGAAAACAAACTCCCATTCTGTTATCTACTTGGACCATCTTCTACAAAAACTAAACCACTTGTTATGAACAGTTGGGAACCAATTAAGATGAAATAGATTCATTTTTCGGTTCAATTTGAAATACCAATTTCAAAGGGATAAAGAGTACAGACGCTAGGCTTCTCTCCTTCTCCCAACCTGATTTGAAAGTGACTCTCCAAATCTCATGTCAAACTTCATCAATTGAGGAAACCATCCAAATTAATTCAGTGCTAGCAAAGACTCCTATCAATGATTCCTATGCTACATGTACTTGTTACTTTTAGATGAATTTTTCCCAGACTTGGAGCACCACTACAAAGGTCTCATGCACGGTTTCATTCCCAACCCATCATATCCAGTTTTTTTTTATCCATATGAGTGCTCTACTTCTCATGCCACTGAATGAAATGAATGCCATTGGATGAGATAGATGCTTGTAATTATATTGTTCCTTTAAAGCTTGATCTAGAGTTTGCATCTCTTATTTGAGAGGATTATCTAGTGCACATGGTTTAAGGTTTCATTCGCTAATAGTATGCCCTTGAGATTAACTAAGATCTTAGTTTATCTCGATTTGAGATGGAAATCCTGAAAAAAAAACTATAACATAGATAAAACAATATAGGAATTAATATTTTGGCCAGTGTAGTGCAAGCTATCTATTCTATGCATTGGTTGGGTGTCACAACCCAGAACCTCAAAGTATTATTTGGATTCCTTGATCCCATATAAGTACTCAAGATCTACCCAGCAAATAACCGATGTGGGACTAAACACCGCCCGCACGGGTCCTCACTCTAGAACCCTTTGTTGATAAACAAATCAACCATACGATCACTAACAAAAACCTAATATTAATGAAGGTAAGTTTGAAGCATTTACACAGTGAAGTTGCACCCCACCCCCTCATTTAGAGGTGGTGCTGGACTGTCTGGTTTCAAGCCTTGGGAGGCATTTCTTAAGGGTAGGACATAGTAACACTTGGTGGCAGTCCATCATTACTTTTAAGAAGAAGAAGAAGATTCAACTATGTAGATACATTATCAGGAGCACAAATAATGACCTTAGTATTTTTTTTCCTTTTTTTGATGTAAAGGATGAAAGATCAATCAGAAATTGATGACTATAATATGGATATTGACATCAAAAATTTGTACTTTGTTTGGATGAGGAAAATTGCCTCATATAGAAACTTTGTTGCCCAACATATTCAAAAATCTCAATAAATTTAGTACTCTTTCACTGAACTTCTCTGTGTTTAAACAAACTATCAATAAATAGATGAAAATACAAAGCGACTTTACCTGAATGATTTTTCAAAGTCAGATTTGTAAATTTTTGAATCATTTTTTCCAATCAATCATTTTATAAGTTTTGCGATGTTAACAAGTTTTTGTTTCTTCATCTATGTGCATTCCTTTGCTGTGAAATCAGATAACCAACTATTTCCATGGCCATATACAAAGAACAAGACCAAGTGCAATAAGTAGTAGAAAACTAACAAAAAATAGATCAAAGCAAGGTTGGCAGAACCGGACCGAACCGTCTGATTCGGCCCACACCAAGCCGACCTAGTGAAAAACCGGGTCGGTTTGGTTGTTAAAATCAGGACCAATCCCGAACCGGCCGAAAGGGGCCAAAATCGGACCGAACCGACCGAAACCAGTCGCAAACTGGCCGAAACCGGAACCGGTTCCATTCGAACTCGATGCAAGCCATCCGGCTCCCTCCCCCTTTCCTTTGTCTTATAAGAGGATGTTGGAAAGGCCTTCTAAACTGGGCCCCTCCTTTCCTTCTTCCGTCTTATAAGAGGATGTTGGAAAGGCCCGAGAAGGTCTTCCCAATGTTATGAACCCTTCTCTAAACATCTCTCCCTTCCCCCCACGACGAAAATTACACTGATTTAGCATGATTTAAGGAAGATCCAAGACTAAATAAAATGTACTTCCTCTTTTTTATCTTATACTCTATTTTTTGGGAGGCTCTAAAAAATAACTCAAAATTTGCAAAATAAGAAGAGATCATGCCAAAATTTTCGATTTTGATTTGATTTTATAATATGTTGTAGATCTATAGATGATCTATACGATGACATAAAAATTTTTAATTTTTGAATTATATATATATTTTTAAAATTAAAAATATATTTTTTGATTAAAAAATAAATAAAAAATCTAAAAAAATATAAAATCAGAAGCGTATTTAGGTGCACGTAAGCTACTCTCCAGTAAAATTTGATGTACATTTACTCAGATTTTGACGCGATCATGCGCACAGTGGCCTAGGCCTAAATTTACAAAAAATTGAGAAATAAATAGTCTTTTGATGAATGCCCAAAACCTAAAAATACATGTAGCATCCATTGTTGGTTCTACATGTATCTAAGCTGAAATTAATTTTTTAAAATATTTATATTTAAATATTATTTTGAATTTGAAAAATAATTAAAAATATATAATTAATACCAAAAATTATGAAAAATTAGTATTACGTAATACATATTTAAGAAGTATTTTATGAAAAAAATATATTTTTCTAAATTTATGGTACTTAAACAATTTTTTTAATTTAAAAATTATTAAACATATATATCAGTAAATAAATAATAAAAAAAAATTAGTATTATGTATTAGATAAATCAGATATATTTTTTGAGAAAAAAATTACCTACATTATAACAAAATTTTGCTATTTTTAAATAACTGATAAACTGACGTACTTGATAAACCTGCAGGAATGAAACCATCAAAGAAAAAGAAACCAGAGCCTGACACAAATACTCTCGAGTCGGCACCATTGGAAGTGCAACTGGAGCAACACAGACTTCAAGAAAGAAGAGGTAACTAGGTTGAAGCAGCACTTAGCTAGTGTTACCCTGACATATCTATATGCCGAAAATACCCACAGGAGGTTCGATAGCTGATGAAAAAATACTTCGTTGATTTCAAAACAGCAAAAGATAGGGTTGCTAAGAAGGCGAAGGTGGACCGTCGAGCGGCAGAGCCACCTTCCTATCAGCCAGAAAGTCAGAGGCATCCTCTTCAAATGACGAGGTACAGATCCTTACTGTCATTCAAGCGAGTCTAAATGATCAATCAATGGCAGTAGGATGAGCCTGGATGTCTCCTTGTCCAAGACATTCTCTTAGAGATATGATCGAGAGAAGCTTAGACGAGGCCACTATGCTATCCGGTCGACTCAATCAAGAAGACTACATCTATCCTCCCAATATAGCCCGACAGAGAGAGACACGAAGGATAAGCAGGAGAGAGTGGCACAAAAGATAAGCAGGCAGAGAGTGGCACGAAGGGTAAGCAGGCAGCAGCTCAATACATCAAAAAAAATAAAAGGCACCTGCAATCCCATGGAGAGTATGGAAGAGGAGTCAATTCATTCAGATTTAGAGACCAGTAGGAATAGTTTTAGTGATCATAGATCTGCTGGTCAGAGAAGAAGTAGAGGACATGAGACCACCTTTTATGAAACAGCTACAGGGTGGTCTCCAATTCATCTGTGAGTCCTAGTTTACACATGCTACACAGAATAGGGACCACAGTGCACGATTTAGCAGAGCCCGTAAGGATGCGATTACATATAGGAGACGGACTCCTCGAGGTCATTCGGAAGGACACGATGTAGCTGAAATGCCTCACACGTGAAGTGGAATCCATAGACGTATCAGGTTTCAAGTCGCATACTGGATTCTATTATCCGCAACCACAAGCAGTCTATGACCCACACGAATACGGATATGGATATGGTGCATCTGAGATATCTTCTGGTGGCTACTATCCTACGCAACCTGGAGCATCTTGCAGGTTGGATTTTGCTGCCGGTTTATTTGGATTGGCCCCTTCACAATAGTTTTATCAGCCAAAGGATACCTCTAAAACTCAGAGCTTCAGCGAGAGATCCGAAAGTGCTTATAACCTAGAGCATGTTCTTTATATGATGATCCTACAAGACTACAATCTGCTTGGTTAGAGAGATGGGCTAATGTGCCTTCTGACTATGCTAATGATCTGTATGAGAGGCATCACCACTCGACGAAATTTTAGATATCGGTATATATATTGTATTATAAATATATGTAATCGATTGTATTTTATATTTTCAACTCACTAGTTGATTTTAGGATATGTCATGTTGCTTTTTGTAGTATACAATATCTCGCTAATCATTTTATATTTTGTATCACTTTAAAACAACAAGATGCATCATTTAGGTTAAACTGGAATCATAGAAATATCAAATCATAGAAACATCAAAAAAACATTAAATTAAACTTAAAATCATTGAAAAAGTTGAAAACAATTTATTACCAATTAATTAAATTTGAAAAACTCAAAAAAACGTGTGTCGGTTCCGATCACCCTGCTTGCCGACCGGTATGAGTCCTATTACCGGTTCGGCAGACCTTGGATCAAAGTCACAGGAAAGTATTATGGATGTATTAATAGATAAGGGTGGTGGTTGACACATCTACCCTAAAGAGGCTACGATGGTAAAGCAACTTACAATTTCATCAAAATGCCATATCCAAATATTACTGAAGCATACATAAGTCCACTTAATAGAAATGAAAACCTTTAAAAAACTTACAATGATGGCTCGCCCAAATGCACCTGCACTTACATAAGCCCATGTTCCTGGAAGCATCCCCAACCAACTGCATACGAAGTCATATTTAATTTCTAAGCTACTGATAGAAGTCAAAAACTCAAGAGCATGGAAAAATCAAAATTCTTGATTCCAATCTGTTTAACCAAAAAGTAATTCGCAAAGGCAATAATCAACTAAGGTAAATTATTTAAAAGAGAAACAACCAAAACTTTTAACCTTAGTGAAATCATATAACAATGATTGATCTAATATCCTCATCATACAAGCAAGAAGAATTATAAGTTCCATTTGGGTTATATCACATTCAAACAAGGCAAAATCAACCTGTCACAAGATAGGTACATTTAGTTACACCATATGTTCATAATTACCGTAACTAGGTGAATCAATTGCACATTCGTATAGCTTTCACAAAGTGGGTGCACATTCAGATACAATGATTCACCCTTTACTCTCCATGTTTAGATAAAATTTGAAGTTTTGAACCTTATATTTCCAGAAAATTGTAGAAGGGCTGGTATATTACATTCTCCAGTCTGGTATCTCCCTCAGCAAAAGAGAATGCAATTCGAGAATTTGATCCTATGTTGGAATATACTTGCCTAATGACATACAAATGTTATTCTCCTTTAGATTAACATAAACTACTGGATGCTTGCATAACCTCAAGTGTGATGAGATGTAGAGGAACTTGTTTCCTTTCTGTAATGGTTTAAGTTTTTCTGTAGCTTTAGCATTGTTCTTCTTTTATGTCAGAAACTACCACAGAAAGAAGGGTGGGGCAGAATTAGGGTGAGGAGGGAAATACTGTGGGTTCTGCACATCTATCAAAACATATTATAAGTTGTTATATATGTCTGTTTTTTCCAAATACTTTAAACATGGCAGCCTCTCTTTTTTCTCTCATTTTCTCTATCTCTGCTATTTTATAATTCTCCGATTCTTCTCTCCAATTTGTAGCATCAGTTTGAATTTGAGTACTTAACATTTCCTTTGTCTCTAGGGTTGATAAATATAGAACCAATCAGCAGTTAGTATGACGGTAATATTAAAAATTGTCAACTGACCTGCCTAATACATAAGGCACAAACTTCACTGATGTCAAACCATATAGATAGTTTCCAAGAGAAAATGGGAGCAAAGGACTCAAACGTAGAAGTGTAACAACTCTGAATCCATTCTCTCCTATTGCCTTATCAATTGCCAAAAACTTTTTGTTTCCTTCAACCAATTTGAGAATACGCTCACGAGCAAAATATCTAGCAATAAGAAAGGCCACCGCTGCAGCCACCTAGCAAAGTCAAGAAACCATTGTGAGAATCTTTGGAAAATCACTTTTAGTTTCATTTGAGTCATCATGAAAAGCATTCTCGAAAGAAACTTACTGTCCCACTGATCGAAACGATAATGGTCCCTGTTACACTTCCAAATAAAAGTCCCGCCGACATAGTTAATGGAATTGCTGGAATTGCAAGAATCTAGAATAAGATGAGCAATTCATGTTAGTACTAGCAGGTATAGGATGCTAAGGAATAGATAAGGCAAAATGTGATCCCCCCCCCCCCCTCTTTTATCTGCTTCCATAATTCCTAAAGAAAGTTGCATAGCTATGCAGAGGAGAAGAAAGATATAAATTTAAACATTTAATAATTATAAGGCATATTAATTGACAAGACTTTGTGCAGAACTGTGAAATGCATAGAGAAAATAAGAGATGGGAAAACACAATACATAATTTCCTTCTTGTATTGAAAATAGAAGGATTAGTAGTTGCAGCCTTTCCTACACCCAAAACTACCCATTAAAATCCTTGCTCCATGATATTTCCATGATTCCATCATTTCTATTAGTCCCTTAGTGATTCATTGACCCACTGAACGATAGCTGGTAGAAACACAATTTAACCTCTAGTAGTGCAAATGGGCATAAGCAAAATTTGATTCGTCTAAGAACTCGAGAAACAAATGATGAACTACCTATTTAAACTCATAGAGAAAGGTAAACTACGTGACATGTGAATAGATGCCTGACTAGTTGTTTTAAATTCACGAAGCATCTTCTATGCACTACAGTCATTGAATAATTATAAATTTCATAACCATAAATAGATTGTTACCCCTAAAGAGTAGGGTTCTGTCAATATTATTCTACCCATATTGTCATATCAATTGCCCAAATAAAAGCCAGTGAGATGCTTTCCACTTTCCTACATCCAACTAATACAATATTGTTAATATACTGAATACTAGTGGTAAAATCACATTATTATACAACTAACTCTTCTATAATCACAAAGAAAACAACAAAATAAGCAGGAAACACAAGACAGAAGAAAGCAAGATGAACGGAAAATGGATCGTGATTTTGTGTTAAAGAGCCCACTTAGCTTGTTGGATTTGATGCATGCCCTAAAAGTCATTTGTTTTTTTTTTTTTCACATTTTGATATTGAATATTTTATGGATGTTTCTTGATCAACACACTCATATATTTTTTGGGTTTGTGCTGCAGATTAAGCCAGAAAAGAATCCATGGGTGCATTGTAAGCATGCCTGAGTACTCAGCTTTTTGCTTATCATGAGGATTAAATGATCTAAATATGTCAAATTCATTCTAAACTTTGGATCAAGTTGGCGATTGCAGTCACATGGCTGCCAAAATATCCAATGTTTAATAAGATTAGAATGATATTAGTCCTACCAAAATAGGGACTTTCAGTAGCGCATGGGTGTTTTTCATATTGAACGGCTCAACACTGTGATTCCATCTACGATATCATTGTCAAAGTCAGATTTAGATACCATATGTTTCATGCAAGTGGTCCCTTGAAGTGAGGGCAGAACTACTCTTTGCAATTTAGGATTTTATCTTTGAGGTCAAACACTTGTCCAAGAGTACAAGCCATAGTCCCACTGGTTGGAAGCTAATTGGGTCATTGAGATCAACTATGGGTGAGGACTAAGTTGTGCAACAAGGAAAGCATCTATCCAATATTGGCTAATCAGACACATAAACCTGGACCTAAGTATGGCCACATTTGCTTTATCAAATTTTATGAGATTATCAAGTTTTGATTTGAGCCAGGGTCATAATGGCCATGACTGATAATGGTTAAGGGTTAGATAGTGATCAATTATCACAGCGCCATTTCAGGACAAAAGTGGAGCAATCGAATTGTCATAAATGTTTTATATGACAGGAGAGCTTTTCACCAAGGACCAAATAATAATCATACAAGCTTTTGTAATTTATTTTTTTTATCTGGAGTTGTTCAGCAGTGTCCATGATTTCACATGCCAGACAGCATGTACCATGCCACACATATTCAATACCCGGTGTAGCACCTGTGGAGCCTTTTTATTAAAATGTTTTTAAACTAAAAGAGTTTGTTAGAATTTTTCAATATTTTTTGGTTGAAGCGCAGCGCAATGCATGTTTCGGCACACCCTGTGCCACTGGAACTTAATTCCATTGTTGTGCCCATAGCTAACCTATCTATAACCTAAAATAATCTGGATGCTTATCTCTCTTCCTATCTGACTTATCTCTCTCCCTCTTTGTCTTCACATCTCTTGGGTTTTTGTGGGATCAAACACTTGCTAGAGGGGGCTGGGCACACCCTTATAAGATTAGTGGCTGGTCCACCCTGGTGTGTACACTCCTATTCTCCTTCTAAGGGAGAAAACAGAAGAAAAAATAGGATAAGAGGGAGGGACGGGGGGAGGAGGGGAGGAGGGGCGGAGAGAGAGAGAGGAGTCATTGAAAAGGCTTGCTGATAATTTGGCAAGCTCAGGACCTTCATCATACGCATCTCAAGTAAAGATCGCCGAACCAGTACCGGTAGGCATACCGGTCAGCCACCAAACCGGTTTGGACTGGTACCGAACCGGCCAAAAAGGACACAGCGCGCGCGGCACGCTGTGGCAGATCGAACCGGACTCGGTGCCGGATCGCACCGAATCCTAGCCGAACCAGACGGAACCGGTCCGGTTCGCTCTTGTACCGGCCGGGCCCTTACGAGGCCGAAACCATTTTCTATGCCCGAACCGACCCGATCAAAAACCAAACTAGTTCAATACGGACTGGTTCAGCATTTCTTGACTCAAGGACCTATGTAATCTGACTTTTGCATGATATTATCTGCCCCTTTATTTACTGATGATTATTCAAAATGATTGATCTCTCTGTTTGTGTGCATACTCAAAGAACCATCATTGTTATTATAGGTATCACGACAAGACACTCTTCTTTAATAAGATAACTATTACTTACACCCTGAGAATAAAAATTGGGTATATCATAC
This sequence comes from Phoenix dactylifera, assembly GCF_051530095.1. Classification (NCBI taxonomy): domain Eukaryota; kingdom Viridiplantae; phylum Streptophyta; class Magnoliopsida; order Arecales; family Arecaceae; genus Phoenix; species Phoenix dactylifera. Next base: position 14,563,270 of record NC_143200.1, read on the forward strand.
ATGATTTTGACACTCTACTGAATGATTAGATAAGATAATCTTAAATTCTGTATCTCCTAGTCTAAAATCTGATATGTGATAAGGACATGCACATGGATCTAATAAGCAATTCAGAATATGTAAATCTCGGAGCTCTTTTTTATTTCTGGCCTGAAATCCCTATTTCCACAAATCCTTTTCTCACTACAGAAGTTATCATCTTTATGCAAGAAAAATGAGCACAATTGTTCCTAGAATATCAGCTGGGACTCAGATGAAGAAAAAAGGAAAAAACAAAGAAATTCTGAAACATTACTTCTGTTGACAAAAGGCAGCATTCATAACATACTCTTGCAAAATGCTATGTTCTTGCAGTGGACTCTGCAAGATTTCAATGCAATGTGTTGAAGTATTCCGCACAAAGTCAAATCCACCAAAGGGCGAGCTTATTTTGAAAATAAGGAAAACCACAAAAGGCTGAAACACCAACGTGGACCTAGGTACACCATGTGATTGTAGGCCTAAACAAACCCTAACAAGAATTTTATAACGTCACCCAGCTCTCTGGAACTTCTGATCTTAAGGTCTCAGAGTTGTTCTGAATGTATGGTAGTTTAATCACTAAAAATTTAATAATAGGAGTTTATGTGCTGTTAAATCTTACCTCCAATGCAGCATAAACAAGTACAAATAAGGCATATCCAGAAGGGCCATAACCTGATCACAAAGAGCATGAAAATGTTCCAGCATTAAAACCAAGACAATATTACTTATCGAAAAAAACACAAATACCATAAGTCGTACTTCTTGTTGACAGTATGATGCTGTGGTAATCAGTTAGACAAAGTAGAAGCATGTTAGACAATAACAAAAAATCGAATACTTTTTCACTGGACATGCATCTTAAGCAGTCCCATAATGATTATCTGATCATGATTATCATTTTTTATTAGATTCTAAGTGGCCTCGTTCGTAACAACTTATATGTTACAGGAATCACCCTTATGATCACTCTTGGGTAATTTTTGAGTTCACGACGACTTAAAGTGATTCTTAGATGGGCAGTACCGGATATAAATTTTTTCCGTTGATGGAAATTCGTCCATAGGCACTTCGCCGGCTCACCCTCAAATTGGAACCATCTAAAAAAACTCAAGTTTCAGAATGAACCCATTATATAATAGAGCCACCAACTTCCGCCAGAATCACGCCCAAGGCCTTAGAACTTCCAAAGATGACATCCAAAACCACGAAATTCGACCAAAACCACGACAAAAACACGAAGTTCTTAATTCGAAACTTTCACAGAACCACCGAATTGGATCAAAATAGCTTCACAAAAACCACCTTGAGAACAAAGAAAAAGAAAAGGAGATGGAGGGAGTAAGTGACCTTCGATGAAATCCGAGAACTGGGTGAGAAAGGCATTGATCTGGTCTTTGTAGACGTACCCCACCGTACCGAACCCTCCAATGACCCCAACTAGCAGAAGCCCCGCGAGAAGCGTGCCCTTCACGGCCGTCTCTCCTCCCAACGCCCCGTCCCCGTCATCCGAGACGGACCCATCGTCCCTCCCCCTCCGGCCGTCAAACTTGAGGTTCTGGGGGACGTTGGAGGCCTTGCGGAGAGTGGCCTTCTTCGTCTCCCGGAGGGAGGAGAGGGGCCGGAAGGCTTGCGAGCGGCGGGGGCGAAGTGAGGAGAAGGGAGAAGAGGAGGAGGGGAAGTGGTGGGGGGAGAGGAGAAGGGAGGAGCGGGAGAGGGTGGAGAGGCATGGCCTCGTCGGGTGCATCATAAGAGGATATAGTGGCAGCTCATAGGCTTGGACTAGGAAAGAGCGGGTGGAGAGAGGAGGGGTGGGAAGGGGAAGGGGAGGATGGGCTAGTGTTGAGGTTAGCCTGGTGATTGGAAAGGCAATGGGAGAACATGGTTTGTCCACGTGGCATCACTTGATCAGGATGTGATACTTTGTTATATGGGTGAAAGACAATGAATAACAGTTTTGAGGTTGGCCTTGCATCGCCTGGTCAAAAATTTATTATTGTTATGCTCATGGCTGGTAAATTTTTATTTTAAAAAACTTAAAATAGATTTATTTTATATTTTTCAAAATTGTTTGGGCTGAGAAGAAAAGAACTAAAATTATATAGCACAAACACTAGAAAAAATGATATAGGACGGACTTCTTATTTTACAACGTTTTCTCTAATACCCATCTTAAAGAAGAAATCTAAAAGTCAAAAAAATCCTCTTACTAAAGAAACCGTCAATTCCGTAATTAAAAATAAAATGTTGTATCCTTTTTTTTTCTTATTTTCGGAACGTATTTTTTACCATCACATACAACATAATCAGATGATACACACTAAGCAAATTAGTCATCTAGCAAATCAATATACACCTCTAGATAAATCGATATACAATTTTCAGCATATGGTGTTCGCATGTATATAGTATGATGACCCAAAGATTGATTTAAAGATTGATTTTGATGATCACAAAACCTTGAAGTATAAATACTAATGTTTGTGTTGCAAGAAGAAAGATAATTTGTTTTGCAAGGAACATAGCAAATTGGAAAAATACAAGAAGGCCTCAAAAGCTCTCAAGAAGAGTTGGAAGAAAGCCACACTTCATTGGCCTTAGTATCAAGCTTAAAGTATTCAAGCTGGAGAAGCAAATTCTAAAAGAAAAATTTAAAAGAATTGTCCTCGAGTCGACTCCTGGACATTAAGAGTCGACTCCGACTGAGAACAGATAGCTGGACAGAAAGATTCATCTCAGAACCTGTCAACGAGTCGACTCCGGAAGAATTCGAGTCGACTCCAATGCTTGCCGAGTCGACTCCAGGGTAGTACGAGTCGACTCCAGGGAGTAACAGACAGAAACACAGAGAAGCTATTTTGGACTCTGAGAGCCGAGTCGACTCCCGAAGAACTCGAGTCGACTCCGATGATTGGCAGGTCGACTCCTAAGGAAGCGAGAGTCGACTCCCAGAGAAATACAAGGCAAAAAGTCAAAGAGCCAATTTCGGACACTGAGAGCCGAGTCGACTCCCGCAAAATCCGAGTCGACTCCGAGGCAGCGCAACCCCAAAGATAGAAGACGGTATTTTCGTCTCTGAGAGGCGAGTCGACTCCAAGACAGTTCGAGTCGACTCCAAGGCAGCGCAACCCCAAAAGATAGAAGACTGTTTTTCGGATACTGAGAGCCGAGTCGACTCCGAGACAGTTCGAGTCGACTCCAAGACGGCACAAGTCAATAGACAGAAGATCGGGAGTTCGGGCTCTGAGTGCCGAGTCGACTCCCAGAATATCCGAGTCGACTCGAGTGAGCAAATTTGAAAGCAACTTCTCTGAATTCCTTAGAACGAGTCGTCTCCAAAAGTGCCAGGTCAGCTCCAGACATTGGGGAGTCGACTCCAGGTTCAGTCGAGTCGACTCCAAGTCAAGACAGCACTTTAATTCAAATCCAGAACAGTTGCCGAGTCGTCTCCAGAAAAGCATGAGTCGACTCCTGCAACAGGCGAGTCGACTCCAGATCGCGCGAGTCGACTCCGATCCCAACGGAAATATTGTCAGGAGTTTCAGAATGTGCACAACGGCTCTATTTTTGTCTCTAACGGCTAGATTTTTGTTTCCACGACATCTAAAGCTATAAAATCAAGAGGAGGGCTAGGGGAGAGGAAATGGAAGTGGGAGAAAACACTTAGGAAAGAGATCTCAAAGAAAAAATCTCCCAAAAGCACAAAAGGGCCATACAAAGCAAAATAGAGAGAAGAAGAGCATCCGAGTGAATCCCAAAGCTTCCTCTCCAACTGTGTGCTGCCTCAGTGATCCTCTACCTCGTGCGAAATCAAAAGAGGGTCAAGTAAAGAAGAAGCCGAGTTTCCTCATCTACACAACTTGTTTGAGGGCTTCTCTTTACTCTATTTGTTTATATTGTTATATTTGCTTGTTTAAGAAGCTTTGATTTGTTTTAAATTCTTGTTCTAATATCTTGTAACTTGATTCAATCAAGGGATTGAATCAAGGGGTTAAGGTTTGTTGGTGAGCCAAAAGAAAAACCAACGTTGTAAGGTTGTGGTTGGTGAGCCTTTGGAAAAACCAACTGGGTTAATTGTGAACTCGGAAAACAATCGTTGTAAGGTTGTAGTTGGTGAGCCTTTGGAAAAACCAACTGGGTTTGATTGTGAACCCGGAAAAACAATCGGTTGGTTCTAGTCGGTGAGCCAGTAAAAACCGACCGAGTTCGTTGTAATCTCGCAAAACAACAAGTTGGGTTGTGAGCTTGTAAAACAACCGGCTGTAATCTGAAGGATTATAGTGAAATTTCCAAGAGGTCTTGGGGAGTGGATGTAGGTGCTGGGGTGCACCGAACCACTATATGTTTGTTGTGTTTGTGATGCTTTTTGTCGTTATCTAACTTGCTCACTTACTTACTTAGATAAATTGCTTGCTTAACTCTTATCCGCGCATTCTTTAGTTGCAAGCATATTCAATTTACTTAATCAAGTCTCATTCAATAAATCAAACTGTTGCTAAGGTTAAATTCCACTGTGCATCTATACAACTTAGCATAATTAATTGAAAAGTTTTAGAAGTAGTATAAAAGTTTTAAAAGACCCAATTCACCCCCCCTCTTGGGTTGTATCTACTGGGCAACAAGTGGTATCAGAGCAGGTGCTCAAATATTATTTGTAGTCTTAACCGACTAGAGCCAAAGATCATGACAACCCCACATAACGTATTATTTGCTGAGGGACTTTCCACAAACAGACCTCCACTATTTAATGGATCTAACTATATTCAATGGAAAGCTAGAATGAAAATCTTTACTCAATCACAAAACTATGAGTTATGGAATGTCATAACAAATGGCCTACACACACCCACGAAATTGATTGAAAGTATGTTCGATAAAAATTTGGCTGAACTAAATGCTAAGGCTATGAACCTTCTCTACTGTGCATTTAATAAAAATATTTTCAACCAAATCTGTATATGTTCATCTGCCAAACAAATATGGGATTTCTCTTGAAGCAACTTATGATATTTCCGAGGAACCCCATGTTAGATTACTTGAGGATAATTGCAAGACTAACATTGAGCATGCAGGAAACACTCTAAATCAGGAAGAAAGAACAACAAATAAAGAATTTGGTGATGAAAACAAGGATTCATTCCCAAACACCGAAGGATTCAAAAGCTTCCTAAAGACAAAGAAGAAGAGGAAGCAAGAAGAAAGGAAGAAAGAGATGAAAAGGAAGAAAGCCTTGACCAAGAAAGAGTCAAGCAAGAAAATAAAAGTTAGGAGCAACAATGATGATATTAGCTCCAAGGAACTACTAGAGGTAACTAACTTGTGCTTTATGGCACAAGAAGACAAGGTAAAATCTGAATCTACTCTTACATCAAATGATTTTCAAGAAGAATTCTCTTATGATGAATTATTAAATGCTTTTCATGATTTATATGGTGAATGTAGAAAATTAGCTGTGAAGAATAAAAATTTTAAGAAACTAACTCAAAAAATTTCAAAAGAAAGAAATTCTAGTGATGAAATACAAGAAAAACTAAATTCTGAAAATGAAAGCTTAAGGTTAAATTCAGAACAATTGATTCAGAAAAATCAGAATTTAATTAAAGAAAATCAAAACTTAAGTTAAGAAATCAACCAATTAAAATCTTTTATTAACAAATTCACTGTAAGTTCAGAAAGATTAAAAATGATGTTTGAAAACCAACATGCTGTTAGATGTATGCCCTAGAAGCCAATTTTGGCTGACACATTATTAATTCTAAGACATAATTTGTACTTGACTTTATTATTATTGAATAAATGAAAGGCATTTTTTTCATTCATATTATTATTGTGTCTATGAATCGTCCAAGGAATTAATAAGATGATGATGCATATTCTCAAGAGTTGAGAATTTGAGCCATGTATCATTAGTGATGAATTTCTGAACGCTCCTGATCGATGGATCATCACGAGGACGGTGATCGATCCGATGAGATCAGTGCACAGATTACTTTTCTTATGGATGGACGAGACTCGAGTCCACAGTGTGGCGACACTGAAGTAATAGTGCAGGTGCTTGTTAAGAACAAGGGTACTGAGCGTGACCAATACAAGAAGTCACTTGGATGTCTATCCACTCGTCAGTGACTTGCTTGATGTTGCAGTAGTGTGACTGGTCCTTTGACCTGCGGTGCTTCGACTACTCACAGTGAGGTTATTGTAGTTTGACTGCACACATACATGGTCTCTAGCCATATGGGTCCATGCAGTGTAGATTGGCTGCAGTAAGTTCACTGTAGGAGTAGGGTATGCACCTATAAGGAATCTATCGACCTTGATAGATAAGGAGAGATCCTATGTGATTTATAAGACTGAGTTCGTAAGACCTCGGCCGGGGCAGTATGCACAGTGGAGAAAGAGTTTTCCACTCTCGAACTTAAGTCGAATAAATTTTCACATATGACAGACGATGGGGTTTGACGAGTTGTCCATGACCTCCATCCTGTAGGGATCCACGATAGTAGGACTGTATCACACGATAACTGCACCTAGAGGTTCATCATTCTATTCTACTGGGTAGCCACTACATGCTGCTAGGTGTCACTGGTGGATGGTGGGACTCACAGGGATTATCTCGATGATCGATAAAACCCTAAAGAGTAGAGTTGGAATCATTCCAATCCATTGAAAGGAGTTTTCAATGATATTGTGATAGAGATCATAATATATCTCACTACCAGTCAGAGTAGAACCTATGGGGTCACACACACTAGAAGTATTGACCGATCCGATGGTTGAATCGTGATTAGGAATCACTAGTAATCAATTCGATTGATATTCAGTTGAAGAAGGAACAAAGGGAATTGATTAATTGGACTTAAACACAAATCCTACTTTGAGTAGGATTCCTAGAGTCCTAATTGGATTAGGACTGGAAATCCTAGTTGGAGTAGGACTGGAATTCCTACTTGAAATAGGATTCCTATAATCCTAATTAGATTAGGAGTTTTGAATTAAGTTTGGATTCCTACTTGGAGTAGGATTCCTAGAGTCCTAATCGGATTAGGACTCCGAATTCAAATTAAAGTCCTAATTGGATTAGGACTAGAATTAAACAAATCCTTAAGTCCTAATTAATTATTAATCTAATGAACCAACATGACTCCTAATTGGATTAGGATTGAAGAGTTCAATTGAGTCATGGTTCATTCAAGTTCTAATTGGATTAGGACTAGCATAGATTGAACCCGATTGATTCATGATTTGGTTAATCCTAATTAGATTAGGACTAAACCATGAGAAGGGCACCCAATCCTCATTGGAAGAGGATTAGGTTAACCAAGTGAGAGGGGCATGAGCCCCTCTCCTCTTGATTGGTGCGGGATGAAGAGAGAAGGGGGCCGGCGCCCCCTCTTAAGGAATCTAGTCTAGGGCTCCTAAATTGTAGGAGCCCTAGATGGCTATAAAAAGGGGAGGGATCATGGGCTGACGCCCTAAGGTGCTTCCTCTCCTCTCTTCAGCCGTCATCACCCCCTCTCCTCCCTTGGTTCGGCTGCAAGCAAAGGAAGAACAACTCCAAGTGTTGGCGGCCTCCTCCCCTTCCCTTCCTTCATCCAACGCAAGGAAGAAAAGAAGGCTGCGTGGGGATTCTTCTTCTTCCTCTTCTTCATCCTTCTTCTTCCTCCTCTCAAGTACATTCAAGAGTTGAAAGAAAGAGAGGAGATCAGCCATCAAAAGAAGTCTTTGCAAGGGAGCTAGCACCCCGGAAAGACGAGAGAGCTTTGATCGGATCTCTGCTTCGTGTGGATACCTGTAGAGGCCGGACACTTGAACGGCTTCAAGCGAACCCTCTTCCTAAAACCACGAACTCAGATTTGCGGTGATCATCTACCCGCACAAGGTGAAGATCTGATCTTCTTAAAGTTTGTTGCCCAGATAGACAACCCAAGAGGGGGGGTGAATTGGGTTTTAAAATAATTTTAACTATTAAAGCGTTTGTGGGTGACTAATTAATGCTTTTTACAAGATGATTAATTAGTTGCTGTGATGTGTATGAAATGAGAGTAATGGTAAGAGACAAGCAATCACAAACACAAAGCTTTTATAGTGGTTCGGAGCTAACCCTTGCTCCTACGTCCACTCCCCAAGTCTTTCTTGGGAATTCACTATAACCCCTTGGATTACAGCCGGTTGTTTTCCAAGCTCACAACCAAACTTGTTGTTTTACGAGCTCACAACGAACTCGGTCGGTTTTTCCAGGCTCACCGACTAGAACCAACCCCGATTGTTTTCTCGGGATCACAATCGAACCCTTACACGTTGGTTTTACACTCGGCTCACCAACCAACCTCAATACTCTTGATTCAATGCCCCGATTGAACCAAGCAAAGACAAAGTTGTAGATAAAAGAGACAAACAGAAAAATACAGCTTCTCAAAAGCAGATAAATGGCAATATGAACAATAACGAAGTTAAGAGCCCTCAAACGCTTTTAAGTTGGAGAAGAGGAAGGGCTTCTTGAACTTCGGGTCTCCTCTTGAATGTGTAGTCGACTTGAATGCAGGAGAAGACTCTTTCAATGTTGGGAAGAAGTAGGTGGATGTAGTTAATGCTGCTCTTCCCTCTTTTTCGTTGAAGAACAAGTTGCAGAGATTGAAAGCTTGATTACTTGGAGTGGAATGGTTGTTCTCTTCCTTGCTACAGTCTTCTGTGGCTATTTAAACCAACCCCCACGGAAACTAGCCGTTAGAGAGCTTTTTCTGCCCGTTCTTCACACTCTGCGCAGCCTGACAATGTGTCCGTTGGTGGGTTAGAGTCGACTCGCGTGATCAGGAGTCGACTCGGCTGTAGCGGGAGTCGACTCAAGCTTTTCCGGAGTCGACTCGGCAACTGTTCCAAATTTGAATTAAAGTTGCCTTCACAACTGGGAGTCGACTCGTCTTGACCTGGAGTCGACTCGCCAACTTCTGGAGCTGACTTGGCAATTTCGGAGTCGGCTCATCCACTGAAATTCGTGGATCCAATTTTGAATTTGATCCACTCGAGTCGACTCGACAATCCTGGGAGTCGACTCGAATCTCAGAGCCCGAACTCCCGATTCTCTGTCTTTTGGCTCGTCCAGTCTTGGAGTCGACTCGAACTTTCTCGGAGTCGACTCGGCTCTCAGTTTCCGAAACTTGGTCTTCTGTCTTTTTGATGTAAAGCTGTCTTGGAGTCGACTCGAGCTGTCTGGGAGTCGACTCGAATCTCAGAGGCAGTAACATGATCTTCTGTCTGTTAATGGTCGCGGAGTCTTGGAGTCGACTCGCATATTGCGGGAGTCGACTCGAATCTCAGAGTCCGAAAATTGCTCTCTGACTTTTTTTTGTGTTCCTCTGAGAGTCGACTCTCACCTTCTTTGGAGTCGACTTGCCATCCATCGGAGTCGACTCGCGTTTCACTGGAGTCGACTCGAATCTCAGACCCGAAAACTGCTCTCTGACTTTTTCTTTGTGTTCCTCTTGGAGTCGACTCTTGCTATCCTGGAGTCGACTCTTGCTATCCTGGAGTCGACTCGGTGAACATCGGAGTCGACTCGCGCACTTTGGGAGTCGACTCGTTGACAGGTTCTGAGTTGAAGCTTTCTGTTCTTCTGTCTGTTCTCAGTCGGAGTCGACTCGTACTGATCTGGAGTCGACTCGAGCCCGTGCCAGTGAACTTGATACGCTTGGAGTCGACTCGTGATACTCAGGAGTCGACTCGAGTCTCAGACTTTGGTTCAGGCTGACTTCTTAACTTATCCAAAATACTATGAACCAAGTCTAGAGACACGTAGACAGGATTTTCACTGAAACACTTAATTGAATTCATTAGTAAACAAGAATTATACTCAAATGCTTTGAGCTCATCAAAATCAAATGGGGTTTTAATCAATCACTCCACAATCTCCCCCTTTTTGATGATGACAAAACATTGAGTATATGTAAAGTGAATTGCACAATAAACAATGAAATAAAATCCATAAATGAATTCAAATGTCTGGTAATTCAATTTATCCAAGCTTGAAAGGAGTGAAACAATAAATTTCGGAGTTAATGCTCCCCCTTTCATTTGGAATTATATAAGCCTTCATATCATGCAATCAATTGTTTGGCTTATATATATTTAATAATTTAGCTTGCTTAAAATTCAGATTCTCCCCCTCAACATATGCATTCTACTATGTTTTGATTCTCTGAATTTTCTTTTAATGCTTTGAAGTTTATGAACTGAAATTTTTAGTTTTTAGAGGGAAAATCTGTCAATTTGTTCTTGAGTAGGATTCAGCTAATCTCCGAATATCCCTTGAATAGATTCTGGAGATTACTCCATTAGGAGCCCCAAAAGAGAGATAATGAGCCTCGAGGTACCGAATCCACTAAAAACAAATTTGTGTGTTTTAAGAGTTTATCTTTTTATTGATTTCCATTGATTTCTTTTACATATTTTATGCATATTTCTTCCCTTTTACATATTTTATATATATTTCTCCCCCTTTTTGTCATCATATCAAAAAGGAGGTAATCAAAACACACAATCAAATATAAATCAAAAGGCACAGGATTGAAGAAAAATGCGGCTACTCATTGTATTAATTTGTATGTAAGTACATTTCAGAATACAATAAGTAACGTAAAGTAATACATGTCAAAGCAAAATACAAAAAGTAGCTACGGTCTCCTCGAGGATGTGGCTCCTCCTCTCGAGGATGTGGCTCCTCCTCTCAATCTGTTCTCCTCCATGAGGAGGGTGACCGCATCTGTAAGATGCCCGAGCTGAGTGATGATGGATGAGGTGGCCCTGCTGTGTGTAGTGGAGAGCTCAGTCACCGACGTCTGAAGTGTATCCAGCTTGTCGATGAGCACATTCGACAAGCGCTCGGCCCCCTGGGTGGTGGTGCTCATGTCCTGTCGGATGTTATCGCGCATCTTCCGAGTGGTGCTCGAGACTTCGCTCATGCTATAGAACTGGGCTTGGACCAGGAACCGCACATTGTCGATCTCTTCCCGCACATGGGCCGTCATGTCAGTTACGGCTGTCAAGGAAGGGACCAACGCTGCGAAGGTGCAGGAGTGGGAGCAGGCACTGAACCTCGGAGCTCCTGGAGCAGATCTCAGACTATCTCCTGCCGCGGCTCCCGGAGCTGCTCAGACGAGATCCGGACCTCCATAGGCTGAGTGGGTGGAGCTGAGGAGGAGGGTCCGGCGGAGGTGGTAGGAGCAGGAGGAGTGGATGGAAGGTTTGGGTAGTCTGAATCGGGCTCAGGACTGGGGGAAGGTCTGGTGGTCTGTGAGGTGAGGGACGACTTCCTAACCCAGATCCCCTCTCTCTTCCGAAACCCCATCCTGTGTAGAGTCCCTGTACGCGTGCGATCAGTCCATCGCAATGCGCGAAAGGGCTCCCCCTCAGGAATGGGAATCTCGTATCCCTAAACAGAAGGGTGAATATCATGCCGTATGGGAGGGTGAGCCTAGGTCTATCTAGGGGCTCACACATATACCTATAGATGAGTTTGGGAAAGTTGATCGGGGTGTCCTGAAGAATATAAAACATAAGAGCTAGGTCTCTCTCATTTACAAAATCAAATCTCCCCGTCTTAGGAAAGATGGACCTAGACAGTATACTCAAAAGGATTCTCACCTCAATCGGAAGTGAGCTAGCAGAAACCTCGTCTAGAGGTGACTGGGGTGGATGCCCTAGAACGGCCGTAAGGGCCTCAACCCTGTCCTCAGGGTGTGTGGGAGCCACCCCTACTAATGGAAGGTGGAGGATGTGGGCAATAAGATCCTCCGTAACAAACAGAGGGACACCGGCTACTGTGCCCTCGATACCCCCATCTCTCCGATGGACGGTACCATAGAACTCTCTAACAAGGCCAGGGTAAGTGGGGAGATCTAAAGTGAGGAAGTACTCTAATCCCTGTGTCCTAAGCCTATCACCTATGGTGAACCCTTCCCGGGAGAGATAGTCGAAGTCGACATATCTCCCGGTGGTGACGGCCTTTCCGGCCAATGGCCTCGCGGGAACCGCCCTAGGCGGGGAACGAGCCGGAGGTGGTTGCCTCGCGGGATCGTGCCGCGCCTTGGAGCGCCGCTCGGGACCGGCCTCGGGTCGGGACCTCTTCCGGACAACGGTCTTACGCGGCATTATGACCTAGACGGAATGAAAAACCTAAAGGACGGAGAAAGGTCGACGGAGGAGGCTTGGGACCGACCGGGGGCGACCTAGGAAGGGATGAAAAAACCGAAGAACCGGTGAAAGATCGACGGAAAAGGGGTTGGAGACGATCGGGGACGACCTAGGAGTCGGCTCTAGGGCTTTTGAACAGTGGCGGCTTGAGAGAAAAGTGTTTTCGAAACGACAAATCTAGGGTTAAAAAGTCGGATCCCGACTGCAAGTCGACTCTACTGAGTCGCGAGTCGAGTCGACTCCAAAATATGCGCGAGTCGACTCTCCTTATGCGCCTGTAGACTTCGAGTCGACTTCCGACTATATGCGAGTCGACTCCCTCTCTGCTGCCATCTTTGCGAGTCGACTCCCGCTGTTGGCGGAGGCCTGAGGGGCCGAGTCAACGTTGGCGGAGGCCTGGAGGGCCGAGTCAGTCCCGCCGCCTGCCAACGTGGATACGCTGGAGGAGTAGGGTGGGTTATACCACTAGGGGGTCCCTGAACCCACTGGCGAGGCCCTGTCGGAATCCGGAGTTGGGCGAGGCTTGGTCGGAGTCGACTCGTGGCGCTATGGGCCCCTGCGCTAGTTTAAGGAAATAAAGTTGCGCCTTCACTAACACCTGCGGGTTGTGGTGTAATGGTAGCGCTTGATCCTGACCATTGGTATCAGAGCCATAGGTCTCGAGTTCGAAACCCAGGCATCACGTTGGGGGGGGGATTGTTGACGGAGGCCTGAGGGGCCGAGTCAACGTTGGCGGAGGCCTGGAGGGCCGAGTCAGTCCCGCCGCCTGCCAACGTGGATACGCTGGAGGAGTAGGGTGGGTTATACCACTAGGGGGTCCCTGAACCCACTGGCGAGGCCCTGTCGGAGTCCGGAGTTGGGCAAGGCTTGGTCGGAGTCGACTCGTGGCGCTATGGGCCCCTGCGCTAGTTTAAGGAAATAAAGTTGCGCCTTCACTAACACCTGCGGGTTGTGGTGTAATGGTAGCGCTTGATCCTGACAATTGGTATCAGACCAATTGAGGATGATAGTGTTATTTTGATGATTAACAAGTAATTATCTAGAGCATGCTATAAGTTAAATTGATACTTCATTTATAAGTTCATTACTCTCAGTACATTTGTTTAATTGAAAATATATATATGGTCTTGTTCATTTGGATGAATCTAACCTTGAGAATGCAGCAAAGTGTGGATTGAGTCGACCCATAGGTTGATTGGGTCGACCCCGGCACATCTAGGAATCATCTGGCACACTCCTGCAAAAACAGCACAAATGAACAGTGAGTTGGGTCGACCCAAGGTAAGCATGAGTCGACCCAACCTCCAAAGAACCTCAAAACGCAAAGGAAGAATGCTCTCTAGATTCACTGAGAGGGTCGACCCACACAGTGGTTGAGTCGACCCAAGCTTGAGTCGACCCAAACTCTGAGAGGGTCGACCCAAAGGGCAAGACAGAAAGACAGACAGAAAACGGTTCTCTGGAATTACTGAGAGGGTCGACCCAAGAAGAATTTGAGTCGACCCAAGTGAACTTTGAGTCGACCCAAAGAATGGTTGGGTCGACCCATGGGAAGAAAGGCTGAAATTGAAGTTTCTGTGGTTTCTGAGAGGGTCGACCCAAGGAATGTTTGAGTCGACCCAAGTGAAGGTTGGGTCGACCCAAGGACAGGTTGAGCCGACCCAAACACGGGCTGAACATAACGGCTAGTTGTGCAGAAATGCTTTTTGGACTCCCAACGGCTATAAACGGCTAGTTTCTTCAATCCAACGGTCAGAAAGGACTATTTGGAGGTTGGAGAAGTATTTAAGAGGGAGTATTCATTAGAGGAAGTAAGCTTTTGGGAAAATACATTAAGTGCATTCAAGAGAGAACCCTAGCAAGGCAAGCTTCATCCAAGTGCTTCATTCAAGAATCAAAGAAAGGGATTGAGCAGATTCAAAGAGGCATCAAGAGCTCCATCCTTCCTTGAAGAGTGAAGCATCCTTGACAAAGAAGAGCAAAGTCACTTCAAAGCGATAAATACTCTCTAACTCTTCTTTGTAGTTTATATTGTTTTATATGCTCATTTAGGAGTTTGAATCTTTTCTTTTTATTTGTTAAACACTTTGTAAAGGTTCGTTGGTGAGCCCGTAAAACCAACAAAGGTTCGTTGGTAAGCCCGTAAAACCAACATAAGTTTTTTGGTGAGCCCGCAAAACCAAAGTGTAAAGGTTCGTTGGTGAGCCCGTAAAACCAACAAAGGTTTTTGGTGAACCCGAAAAACCAAAGTATATAGGTTCGTTGGTGAGCCCGTAAAACCAACAAAGGTTTTTGGATTGTGAGCCCGAAAAACAATCCAACTGTAATCCGCGAGATTATAGTAAATTCCCAAGGGGTCGCTTGGGGAGTGGACGTAGGTGCTAAGGAGAGCACCGAACCACTATATATTGTTGTGTTTGTGTTGTGCTTGTGTTTACATTTATTCTTGCATTATCCTCTATCCTTGCACTAGTTTAACTCATTCAAATAGCTTAAGAAAGCATCTACCGCACTTAATTAAGAAAACTTTTAAAGCACCAAAATTTAGAAGAAACCAATTCACCCCACCCCCCCTCTTGGATTGTCACCTTGGGCAACAAGTGGTATCAGAGCAAGGTGCTCTAATAGTACCCATTGATCTCACAATCAAGAGTTAAAGATCATGACAACCCAAGTGGGATGTTCTGTAGGAGAGGGACAATTAATTGATAGACCACCTCTATTTAATGGCACAAACTACACTTATTGGAAAGCTAGAATGAGGATATTCATTCAAGCTTCAAACTATGAATTATGGTATATCATTACTAGAGGCCCTCACTCACTCTCTCACACTATTAATGAAAAAGACTTAGCACAATTGAATGCTAATGCTATGAACATACTATATTGTGCTATCCATGAAACTGAATTTAATAAAATCTCTGCATGCTTATCTGCTAAGGAAATCTGGGATACTTTAGAAAATATTTATGACAATATTCAGATTAGCTCACATGTGCTTCAATTACATACTAACAGTGAGCCTGCAGAAAACGATGTTGAATCTCCCAATCCGGAAGAAAGAACAACAAATGAAGAATTCGGTGATGAAAACAAGGATCCATACCCAAACACCGAAAAATTCAAAAGCTTCCTAAAGACAAAGAAGAAGAGGAAGCAAGAAGAAAGGAAGAAAGAGATAAAAAGCAAGAAAGCCTTGACCAAGGAAGAGTCAAGCAAGAAAATGAAAGTGAGGAGCAATAATAATGATACTAGCTCCAAAGAACTACAAGAGGTAACTAACTTATGCTTTATGGCACAAGAAGATAAGGTAAAATCTGAATCTGATTTCACACCTAATGAATTTCAGGAAGAATTCTCTTATGATGAACTATTAAATGCTTTTCATGATTTGTATGGTGAATGTAGAAAATTAGCTACGAAAAATAAAAATCTTAAAAAGATAAATCTGGAAATGTCAGAAGAAAGAAATTCTTCCGCTAAAATGAGAGACAAATTAAACTCTGAGAATGAACGCTTAAGATTAAATTCGGAAGAATTGATTCTAAAAAATCAGAATTTAATTAAAGAAAATCAAAACTTAAGTGAAGAAGTTAACCAATTGAAATCTTTTATTAACAAATTCACTGTATGTTTAGAAAGATTAAAAACGATGTTTGAAAGCCAACATGCTGTTTTTGATAAATCAAGACTTGGTTGGATTCCTTTGCTCAATAATAAACCCCTAAAGAAAAAGGTTATCAATTCGCCAAGCAAACCATCAAATAAGATAACTTATTTCAAACATAAAAAGATTGGGCATAAAAACTTTACCTATGGTTCAAATACGAATAAATCAAATGGTAAAGTTATTGCAATTAAACAGATTTGGATTCCAAAAGGAACCATATGCACTAACCCTCAAGGACCCGAGCAAGCTTGGGTACCCAAAATGAAAATATGAGGGTATAGATGTAAGTGTGCCAAGCTACCCATGGAACAAATGAAATTTTCATACAAATGGGTGCTTTGACACATAATTAAAGATAAGTCTCAATTTATTCATTAGATCTAGTATAAGATTTAACATTCTACATCGTGTATCAAAATTATCCTTTTATGAAATTACGATACTCTCTGCATCAAAGTTTTTAAATGCCTCATATGTTAAATCTTATCTCAACGATTTTAGCATGAAACTTTCTAGTGCTTGCATCATGATAAGAAAACAATGAATGGATATATATATAACCTTCTTCTTCAAGTTTACAAAATCTAAATTCCCTCTATAGTATAAACACTTAATGCTGATTTCATACCTTCATGTTAAAACTTTATTGAGCACAATACTTATGAAATCTTATTTCATTATTTGTGAAGGTATGAGTATAATTTATCATTATATCACTCATTTCTTATGTGATTATTTGAAATATATTATGATTTACTCTATAAGTCGCATGTATGCATCATATGTTTCAATCATAAATGATTAATGCGTCGTGATCATAATGGGAATTCTACTAAAAAGTTTTATAACAATGGATTGTTTTTCCTTTATAAGTAATTCTCAAGACTATTCTAAAAATCTAAGATTAATAAATCTGATCTTTAAAGTGTTTCATTTAGTATAATCATTGTATCCTTGATTGAATGATTAATATCCTTACATAAAATTATCTCAAATTCTACTGATTAATGTTAACACGTCATGTTTAATCTGAGCATAAAAATATTCTAAAAGTATGAATATTAATTCCTTTGAACCATCTCCCATAAGTCAAATATAAAATCTTAATTAATCTAAAAGAAAATTGCCTATCTCTCTGAAACAAGATTATTTGTATTGAAAGCCGAACCATAACCAGAATTTTGATAGAAACAACTATTTAAGATAATTTGATTAAAACTTAACTGGTATATCTTATTGATAATTATCTTAAGCAAATAGAATCTAAGCTGAATTGCTTCTGAAAATAAGAAATTGGTTTGACTTTGATAAATCTTCTTATTGCCTCACATGGGTGTCCTTGAACCACATTATTTAATAAAACTTATCTCTTTAGTTCAAGTGACTTGTGCTTGCTTATATTTAGGCAATCTCTTGAGTAAAGTGACTCAAATTCAATTATTATCATGTCTCATGTTGAGTCATCTAGTTAAGAAATATGTTGTATGAATGTTTTTGTATCCTAGAGAACCTAATGAATTGCCTTCAAGAAAAGAAAAAGATTTTGCTAATGATACAGGATTTGTGAGCAAGAAATTTCAACTTGAAGGACACCTCGATGAAAGATACAATAAACATTCCCTTGGAAACAAAAAAAAGAGGAAGATTTTCTTCAGCCAAGGGTGTAAAGAATCTAAAATGTATTTGGCTTGAAGAATGCTAAATGCACTGGTAATCTAAACTCTTCTCTTGTGAGTTAGTTGAGCAAAATCAATAGTCTGAAATTATATGGTAGCATGATTAAACCCTTAATTGCTGATCATCTTGATATCATGCTTCATTCTCATGCTAATGATAATTGTTTCATGGTATGATTAAATTGAAGTTCACTTTTGCCTGTATAATGCATAACCATGAAATACACAAGTTTATGCCTCAAGTTTCTAATTCAAAATAACTTGTGATAAGCTATGAATCATTGGGCATAATGAAAATGCTGCTTGCATGATATATATTTATATGCAGCATATTAGATTAATTCTTTATTCTGCTCTTTCATGTAACTACTTGAAAATAACAAAAAGAGAGAGAGATAAAGAAAAAGAAAATGAACATTGCTCAGAAGAAGTAAAAGCTAAGTAAATACTCCAATCTTAAGTAAAAGCAGCGCAAGCATAATATATTCAGCATAGTTGTGAGACTTGTGTGAGCATTCTTTTGGAAGGGATAAAATCCGTAATCAATTACACGTAAACAGGGAGAGTTTGAAGTGAACATTTTAACATTTCTATATTGCTCATCATAGGGATGGTGCCAATGGGGAGGCTAGTGGTAGTACCCGGCACTATTTGACCCAACTATTCGGTGTAGGGTATATTAGGGACGGCACAAGAGGGAGGCTAGTGGTAGTACCTCGTGCCCCTTCCAACTCCACCGGATAGGGATCAAATAGAGTATAGAGCATAAGAAGGTAAAAATGAAAGTATATAACAAGAATCAAGTCAAATTTTTAAATCACTTGAAAACACACTTTAAGGATGAAATCAGTGCAAGATTATATTTAAATAGGAGGAGTTTATTTGAAAAGAATTGATTTTGATCATTGACATGCTTGCTCTTAATATTTTAATGCATGACTTAACATATAATATGTTTTGCATGTGACATGATATTTTGAATTATGTGTTTTCAATATTCAATAGCAAAGATCCTTCCTAAATATAACTTGTAATGCTTCATGCCTATAAAATTTGATTGAAACATGTTATTACCAACAACAACATCATTTTGTTTTAATGAATATATTTTGAAAAATAAAAGAAAAGAATAATTTGAATTTGCAAATTAGGCAAAATAGATTGATTCTAATTTATCTTTCAACTTGCCTAACATTAGTACATAATGTTCTCCAATTTGTACCAAAATTCAATATGAATTATAAAGATTCTGGATGTACTCTAATGTGTTTGAAATATGTGTTTTCAATCCTAATAGTTTAAGATGAGCAACAAATGAGAAGATACATATCTCAAATTACAACCTTGAAAGCCTCCTTGAGAATCTTTATGAAATTCAGAATCTGATTTTGTATAAAAGCTTAAACTCAATATGAATTTCTAGATAAAACTACAGCTTAAGAAAAATAGAATAATTCTGATGCCTTGATTGCTTGCACCGATACGCATCTGAAACATATCATTTCTTATCTTCAAAGTGTACTAATATTGGTCTAAATGATGTGTTTTTCAATGATCTTGATTGCGAACAAATGTTTCTAAACATATGATATTATTTTGATATTAAAAAAATTTTTTGGTGCTTCATATATACATTGCCAAAAAAAAAACTATTCTTAAGAAGAGAGTTAATGATCCTAAAGCTTAAAATATTTCAAAAAAAATTCTGGATCATTCTACATTCTTGATATTATAGAAGAACAAAAAAAAAAAATATTAAAAGAAAATGCATCTTTTGAGGGGGAGCTTTAAATACTCAATCTCTTTATTGAAGATTATCCTCAAACTCTAAACTCTCAAATGGAATGATTAATTAAGAGGGAGAAAGAAAGTTTCAGAGAGAGAGAGATCATATAGAACTTAATCGTATAAATTCGCATCTAAAGATGAGACAAAGAATATTAAATGTAAAGTGGTATTAAACTTTGCGCTTCATTGAATATCCTTTGAAAGTTGGATTTCCATCTATATTCATCGGTAAATCATTTATTTCTGAAAACTAATGGAAAAGGATTCCATCTGTCTTAGTATCGAAAATTTATCTTGGAATCTACTTATGAGTTCTTATTGGCTTGCACTTTAGTATTTCAATCCTGAGCCAATTCATTCTAATTGATTTTGATGATATGATCTTTAAAGGAGTAAAAGAAAGTCTTTAAGAGAGCTTTAAAAGAACTTTCAAAGCCCTGAATTTTATGTATCCTACATTGCATAAATTCATGTTTTGGTATCTATGCCCCAATACTTTTATATCATGAAAGAACTTTGAAGTCATTAAGAATTAACGATTCAACATAATTTTATATTTTTCGAGCATATAAGTTTTGATCTTTATCTACTCTTATACTATACTCTGAAAATTAATTTGATTGCTCTCATTTTGCTATATACTTAATATATTAAAAAAAAAATGTTGGATATTCATCCGTGCCTTTCCTTGAATATTATTCTTGATACTTCTTGAAATAACTTGAAAAAGATTCCATCTACACTTGATTTGAAAAATATCTTTGGAATCTACAGTTAGAGATTTTTTTTTTTTGGCTCACATCTTAAATGTCTCATTTCTAAAGCCAAACACATAGAAATAAGATATCATTTTATTAGGGATCATGTGCAAAATGGAAACATATGTATTGAACATATATGCACTGAAAAACAATTAGCCGACATATTTATGAAACCCTTGAGTGAAGATAGATTCTGCACGCTAAGGAGGAAATTAGGCATATGTGATCCTTTTTTATTGAAGAGATATAAAAGGGAGCAAGCAGTCTCATGATACATTCCTCCCATTTCTAAAAACCCATGAAACATGAGTCAAATTTGTTATCTATAGATTTCTTACTCATGTATCATTGTCCCATAAAGAGTTTATAAGGATTGGAAGCAAAGAAAATTTTTAGAAGCAAAAAGGAAGAGAAAAGGAAAATTCTGCACTTGGGCCGACCCAACCCAGAATAGGGTCGACCCAACGTTGAGTCGACCCAAGAAAAATCTTGAGTCGACCCAACGTCGGGACCCCACTGTTAAAATGGGACCCGAGAGCATATCTAGGGCACTGTTTACCCTTTGTCCTCTTCCGAAAACCCTATTCCTCACTCTCAAATCTTCTCCAATTATCTCCAAACAGTAGAATACTTCAAGATCTTGGAGAAATGGGACCCAAGAGAGCCGTAGTCAAGCTATCCAGAAAAGTCTCACGATCTTGTTTAAAGCCTAGGATATGTATCTAGTTCTCATATGTATTTTGTGTTTATCATGCATCTTTAAACTTTGATTAAGGAACATTGTATCTGCTTTTATTTTGGGCATTAATGTATGAAAATGTTCCTATTGTGATCAATGAAGTCTGAAGTTTGTTCTTAATTGCATCTTTTCCCATATATATGTTTTTGATGATAACAAAAAGGGGGAGAAGAGAAGGAAAGAGTATATAAAGGAGAAGAGAAGGAAAGAGTATATAAAGGGGGAGAAGAAAAGATAGAATATTCACGTTAAGAAAAGAAAGAGTATTTCATTTGAGAAGTTAAGAAAGAGTATTAATTTTGGGAGAAGTAAAGATAGTGTTTAAAGAAAGAGTATTAACTTTGTGAGAAAGAGTGAGTAAAGAAGTTATGAAACGAAAAGAGAAATAAATGGGCAAACAAATTGAAAATCATATAAGAAAGCTTATATATCTAAGGGGGAGCAATTTGTAACAATGAAAATCATCAGATCAAAAATCTCTATCATAATTCAGAACTTGGCACGCTCCTCTCGCACCCCGATACATAACCTGAAACTCATATGATATCTCAAATTTTTGAAGTTTCATTGCTAATGAATTATAAATGAAAGGGGGAGCCATTCAAAAAGTCAAATTGGCAAATTTTGAATAATATAGGGGGAGATTTCACAAGTATATATGAAAAGCTGAAATTCTGAAATTCAATCCCTTTTATAAACTGATTTTAAAGACAAGTATCAATAGGCTTATACTCTTTATTTTGTAATCATCAAAAAGGGGGAGATTGAGGATGATAGTGTTATTTTGATGATTAACAAGTAATTATCTAGAGCATGCTATAAGTTAAATTGATACTTCATTTATAAGTTCATTACTCTCAGTACATTTGTTTAATTGAAAATATATATATGGTCTTGTTCATTTGGATGAATCTAACCTTGAGAATGCAGCAAAGTGTGGATTGAGTCGACCCATAGGTTGATTGGGTCGACCCCGGCACATCTAGGAATCATCTGGCACACTCCTGCAAAAACAGCACAAATGAACAGTGAGTTGGGTCGACCCAAGGTAAGCATGAGTCGACCCAACCTCCAAAGAACCTCAAAACGCAAAGGAAGAATGCTCTCTGGATTCACTGAGAGGGTCGACCCACATAGTGGTTGAGTCGACCCAAGCTTGAGTCGACCCAAACTCTGAGAGGGTCGACCCAAAGGGCAAGACAGAAAGACAGACAGAAAACGGTTCTCTGGAATTACTGAGAGGGTCGACCCAAGAAGAATTTGAGTCGACCCAAGTGAACTTTGAGTCGACCCAAAGAATGGTTGGGTCGACCCATGGGAAGAAAGGCTGAAATTGAAGTTTCTGTGGTTTCTGAGAGGGTCGACCCAAGGAATGTTTGAGTCGACTCAAGTGAAGGTTGGGTCGACCCAAGTGAAGGTTGGGTCGACCCAAGGACAGGTTGAGCCGACCCAAACACGGGCTGAACATAACGGCTAGTTGTGCAGAAATGCTTTTTGGACTCCCAACGGCTATAAACGGCTAGTTTCTTCAATCCAACGGTCAGAAAGGACTATTTGGAGGTTGGAGAAGTATTTAAGAGGGAGTATTCATTAGAGGAAGTAAGCTTTTGAGAAAATACATTAAGTGCATTCAAGAGAGAACCCTAGCAAGGCAAGCTTCATCCAAGTGCTTCATTCAAGAATCAAAGAAAGGGATTGAGCAGATTCAAAGAGGCATCAAGAGCTCCATCCTCCCTTGAAGAGTGAAGCATTCTTGACAAAGAAGAGCAAAGTCACTTCAAAGCGATAAATACTCTCTAACTTTTCTTTGTAGTTTATATTGTTTTATATGCTCATTTAGGAGTTTGAATCTTTTCTTTTTATTTGTTAAACACTTTGTAAAGGTTCGTTGGTGAGCCCGTAAAACCAACAAAGGTTCGTTGGTAAGCCCGTAAAACCAACATAGGTTTTTGGTGAGCCCGCAAAACCAAAGTGTAAAGGTTCGTTGGTGAGCCCGTAAAACCAACAAAGGTTTTTGGTGAACCCGGAAAACCAAAGTTTATAGGTTCGTTGGTGAGCCCGTAAAACCAACAAAGGTTTTTGGATTGTGAGCCCGGAAAACAATCCAACTGTAATCCGCGAGATTATAGTAAATTCCCAAGGGGTCGCT
Organism: Phoenix dactylifera; assembly: GCF_051530095.1. Lineage (NCBI taxonomy): Eukaryota > Viridiplantae > Streptophyta > Magnoliopsida > Arecales > Arecaceae > Phoenix > Phoenix dactylifera. The sequence goes on from NC_143200.1 coordinate 14,586,263, forward strand.
TGGGGAGTGGACGTAGGTGCTAAGGAGAGCACCGAACCACTATATATTGTTGTGTTTGTGTTGTGCTTGTGTTTACATTTATTCTTGCATTATCCTCTATCCTTGCACTAGTTTAACTCATTCAAATAGCTTAAGAAAGCATCCACCGCACTTAATTAAGAAAACTTTTAAAGCACCAAAATTTAGAAGAAACCAATTCACCCCCCCCCTCTTGGATTGTCACCTTGGGCAACACCCGCAAATGCGCGAGTCGACTCCCCCTTAGGAGCCGACTCTGAAACTTACTCGAGTCGTCTCTAACCTTGGCACGCACCTAAAAATCATGCTATAATCGTGCCAAATGAGGGAAAAACACTAAAGTATGATCTGATTTGATGATTATTGAAAAGAAACTCTATTTTAACCACAATCTAGTCATCAAAATCAATGAATCTAGTGGAAACCACCACTAGGATGGATCAATCACTCCTAATCCCCTCCTAAGCACACTAAACCTCTCTTCACTTAGGGGTTTTGTAAAAATGTCTGCTAATTGATCATCAGTACAAACAAATTAGAGTGTCACATCACCATTCAATACATGATCTCTTATGAAGTGATGTCTTATCTCAATATGTTTAGTTCTTGAATGCTGAATTGGATTTTTAGTTAGATTAATGGCACTTGTATTATCACAATTAATGGGAATTTTATCTTGTTTAATGCCATAATCTTCTAGTTGTTGTTTAATCCACAAGATTTGAGCACAACAACTCCCGGCTGCAACATATTCAGCTTCAGCAGTAGATAATGCAACCGAGTTTTGTTTCTTGCTAAACCATGAGATAAGGTTTTCTCCTAGAAATTGACACGACCCGCTGGTACTTTTTCTATCAAGCTTACATCCAGCGAAGTCTGAATCTGTGTATCCTATTAAGTTTAGGCTAGATTCTTTAGAGTACCATAGCCCTATATTCTTAGTTCCTATTAAATATTTAAAAATTCTCTTAACTGCAACTAGATGTGATTCTTTAGGATTAGCCTGATATCTAGCACACATGCAAACACTAAACATAATATCAGGTCTACTTGCAGTAAGATACAATAAGGATCCTATCATACCTCGATACAGTTTCTGATCTACAGATTTACCTGATTCATCTTGGTCTAATTTGCATGATGAACTCATGGGGGTGCTGATTGATTTGTTTCCCTCCATATCAAACTTTTTGAGCATCTCCTTGATATATTTGGCTTGATTGATGAAGATGCCTCCCTCAGATTGTTTGATTTGGAGTCCAAGGAAGTAAGTCAGCTCTCCCATCATGCTCATCTCAAATTCACTCTGCATCAAGTTAGCAAATTCTTCGCAGAGACGATTGTTAGTAGCACCGAAAATAATATCATCAACATAAATCTGTACTAACAGCATATCTTGGTTTTTCTTTTTCAGAAATAGAGTTGTATCTACATTACCCCTAGAGAACTCATGTTCTAATAGGAATTTGCTAAGTCTCTCATACCATGCTCTAGGTGCTTGTTTCAAACCATAAAGTGCTTTGTTCAATTTATAAACATGATTAGGGTATTGATGATTTTCAAAACCAGGAGGTTGTTCTACATATACCTCCTCATTAATATACCCATTTAAAAATGCACTTTTTACATCCATTTGAAATAGTTTGAAGTCCTTAGAGCATGCATATGCTAATAATAATCTAATAGCCTCAAGTCTAGCTACAGGAGCAAAGGTTTCATCAAAATCTATACCTTCTTCTTGATTATACCCCTTTGCTACTAGTCTAGCCTTATTCCTTATTACGATTCCATTTTCATCTAGTTTATTTTTATAAATCCATTTTGTACCTATAATTGGATATTCAGAAGGTCTCTCAACTAGATTCCACACTTTGTTTCTAGTAAATTGGTTTAATTCTTCTTGCATTGCATTTATCCAATTTACATCATTTTCGGCTTCTTCTATATGTTTGGGCTCAAAGTGTGAGACAAAAGCTAGATGGTTATTTAAATTCCTAAGGGATGCTCTAGTCCTAACCGGTTGAGATGGGTCATCTAGAATTAGTTCCTTAGGATGCCCGTGAGCATACCTCCAAGCTTTAGTTAGCCCATGATCCACAATAGCCTCTTGGCTTGATGATGCTCCTTCAATCAATTTTTGATTATCATCTTGTAATGTCATTTCATCTATCTTTTCTTCAAGAATTTCAGCATCATCATCAAAGTTAACTTTCTTACTAGAGGAGATGTCACTAGAATCATCAAATACAACATGTATAGATTCTTCTATAACTAGGGTTCTTTTATTAAAGACTCTATAGACTTTACTAGTTGTAGAGTAACCTAAGAATATGCCCTCATCAGATTTAGAGTCAAATTTACCTAGATTATCTTTCCCATTATTATGAACAAAACACCTACATCCAAAAACATGAAAGTAGTTTACCTTTGGTTTTCTGTTTTTCCAAAGTTCATAAGGTGTTTTCTTTATAATGGGTCTTAATAAAACTCTATTTAATATATGACAAGAAGTATTAATGGCTTCTCCCCAAAAGTACTTAGGGAGGTTACTTTCACATAACATAGATCTAGCCATTTCCTCTAGAGTTCTATTTTTCCTCTCCACAACTCCATTTTGTTGTGGTGTCCTAGGTGCAGAAAAATTATGAGTTATCCCCTTTTTACTACAAAATTCCTCAAATGACTGATTTTCGAATTCGGTACCATGGTCACTTCTAATAGCTATTACTGAGGTATCTCTAGCATTGGTTACTTCCTTATGAAACTTTTTAAATACTGAAAAAGCTTGATCTTTATGTGCTAAGAACATAACCCAAGTGTACCTAGAATAATCATCTATAATAACTAGACCATATTTATTTCCACCTAGGCTTGTTGTTCTAGTTGGTCCGAATAGGTCCATGTGTAATAATTCTAGAGGTCTAGAGGTAGAGACACATTTCATGGATTTAAATGAGTTCCTAGATTGTTTGCCAAATTGACATGCTTCACATATTTTGTTCTTTTCAAATTTTAATTTTGGCAAACCTATCACGGAATCTCTTTTAACTAGTTTAGTTATTGTGTCCATGCTTGCATGACCTAACTTACGGTGCCATAACCAACTAGCATCATTATCTTTAGTTTCATTAACAACTAAACATTGGTTATTGTTGCCCAGTAGATACAACCCAAGAGGGGGGGTGAATTGGGTCTTTCAAAACTTTTATGTTACTTCTAAAACTTTTTGATTAACTATGCTAAGTTGTATAGATGCACAGTGGAACTTGAACTTAGCAACAGTTTGATTTATTGAATGAGACTTGATTAAGTAAATTAAATATGCTTGCAACTAAAGGATGCACGGATAAGAGTTAAGCAAGCAATTTATCTAAGTAAGTAGGTGAGCAAGTTAGACAATGACAAAAAGCATCACAAACACAACAAACATATAGTGGTTCGGTGCACCCCAGCACCTACATCCACTCCCCAAGACCTCTTGGGAATTTCACTATAATCCTCCAGATTACAGTCGGTTGTTTTACAAGCTCACAACCCAACTTGTTGTTTTACACCGGGCTAACAACGAACCCTACAATCCGGTAGTTTTTCGAGTGAACTACCCAACTCGTTGTTTTACCCCGGGTTAACAACGAACCCTACAATCCGGTAGTTTTTCGAGTGAACTACCCAACTCGTTGTTTTACCCCGGGCTAACAACGAACCCTAAAACCCCCAATTTCACCTAGGCTTGGGACGCCTTTCCCTTGTTCCAAGTCCCTTGACTGGAACAAGCACAATAAAGAAAGAGTTTTACAAAAGATTGGAAAGCTCTAAATAAGCGAATATAACAATGATAAACTTTAAAACTCGGAAGAATCCTTTTGCCGTTGGAAGCGTGGGAAACGATGATTCTTCCGATGTGGATCGCGTGGGCTTGAGTGTGAGCTTTGAATCCCGAGCGCACGAGAGTGGTTGAGCTGAAATCACTTGGGAAGCTTGAAAACACTTGATTTCTTCACTTGAATGCACTCACTCCCTTGAACTTTTCTTTCTTACTTCTCTCTTGAATGATCTAGCTTTGGGTTGGTGAAGAGTTGTTGAGAAGCACTTAAGAGGTCCCTTTTATAGCCCAAAAAGCAAATATAGCCGTTAGAGACAAAGTAAAAAGGATTTGAAATTCAAACCAAACCTGAAAAGCTGTCAGTCGCGTCCCAGGCGCTCCGGGGACGTCTCCGCTTCAACGAGAGACGTCTCGGCTACAGGATTTTACTTTTTACGTTGTCTGGGGTCGACTCGGCACTTTAAGGGGACGTCTCGGCTTGTTTGCACTTTTTGAATGGGGACGACTCCGCTGCTTTGGGGACGACTCCGCTTCTTTATCTCCGAAAAACATGTCCTCTGGAATTCCCTGAGAGAGTCGACTCCGCTCCTTCAGGGGACGTCTCGAGAAGTCTCATTTTTACTTGCGGGGACGACTCCGCGTACAGTGGGGACGTCTCGCGCATATCTCTTGAAAATTGCCTTTCTGCCGCCACTGAGAGAGTCGACTCCGCTACTGAGAGAGTCGACTCCGCTAATGCGGGGATGACTCGGTAGGTGCCGGGGACGTCTCCAAGTGTGCCAGTTCTTCCTGTTTGTGCCAGAGACGTCTCTGAAACTATCCGGAGACGTCTCGGCTGTCCCTGATCTGTTTTCTTTAACTCAAAATATTCTTCAATAAATTCATAAAAATTATGGGAACTTGCCTAGACATTTCTTAACAATATTCTTAATTAATCACATGAATTCCTCAATTAAATTGTTAAGATAAATGGAATTATACTCTAGTATTTTGTATTCATCAAAATCCATTAGGGGGTCAACAATCTCCCCCTTTTTGATGATGACAAAACACTGAGTATATGCAAAATTCGAAGTTTAAACATATACACAGTATTTGATCAGATGTACAAGTATAATGTTTTGATTAGAGCTAGATACAGTGTGCATAATTGCATGGGATTGAACTTTATAGCTCTTAAGCAATTTTAGCATATCAACTGAGTTTGAATCAAGTTAAAATGAAATATTGATGCTGAAGATAATTGAAAGCTAGATTCTTTTTGACTCCCCCTTTCTTTTCCAGAAGGGCAATTATCTTAAAGTCAATATTCTTCAATTTTATCTTTTCATTTTGTTGATTCTAATTAAAATTTCAAGTATGAGTTTAAATTTTGCATTTTGCATTCCATATTGGTTCTACATTTTGCATTCCATATTGGTTCTACTCCCCCTTTTTGACAAAACTTGGAGTAAATGCAACACATAAAGCATTATGAGCATATACTCAGATATTTCTCCCCCTTTTTGACAACATCAAAAAGATAGTGAAACATTAAGCACAAAGATAAGAATGCTCAAGGCAATAATGTTAGAAAAAGATAAATGAGCATAGTTCAGAGCCATTTCAGATAATTTCAGAGCAAATTATGATGAGAGCACATCTAATGTGATTCCAAGGATAGTTTTCAACTCAAGTGTAGATGGAATCTTTCTTAAGTTAATTCAAGAAGTACCACAAATGATATTCAAGGAAAGCACGAATGGAAATCTAACCTCTCTTCAATAATAAGTATGAAAGCTTGTTCATTTAAGATCTTTTGCCCAATATATTAAGTATTTTATCAACATGAGAGCAATTTAATTAATTTTTAGAGTATAAGATCAAAACTTATATACTTGAAAAACATATCATCATGTTGGATCATTAATTCTTAATGACTTTAAAGTTCTTTTATGCATAAGATATATTATCCAATTAACAAGCCTCAAGGTGTATCATAAAGATTTTCAGATTTAAATTTCAGATGATACATATTGGAGAGTATTAGGATCATTTTTCATTTAGTATTCTTTCTCTCTCCTTTAGTTATGGATTTATGCGATTAAGTTCCATAAGATCTCTCCTTCTGAGATTTTCTTTCTCTCCCTCAATTGATCATTCCATTTAAGAGTTTAGAATTTGAAGATAATGTTCAATAAAATTGTCAATCTCAAAAATATATTTTCTATAAGTTTCAGCTTATTTTCATGAGACTCAAGGTTTGAGATAAGACAACCTTTATAGAACTCATCTCAAGGTATAAACTTATTATATAATTAAAGCAAGTCTTGCAATATAAGGAGGTTCATCAAAATCAATCCATAAAAAACAAGGTAGGCTTCAAATTAAAGTAACTTTAGGATAGGATACTGAATATCTAAAGCTCCCCCTCAAAAGATGCATTCTTCTTTAATCATTTTAAATTGTTGAATTTCAGATTATAGTGATAAACGTGAATAACACTGAAATTCTGTAATATCGAGAATGTAGAGTAATCTAGTATTATTCCAAAATTTGTAGTAATTACTCTTTCTAATCCTTTACGAACAAGTTATGCTTTCTCTTAATCTTAGAGAAAATGTATAGAAATATCAATCAGAAAATGATTCATTTGAAGCTTAGTTTCTTTCAACCGCATTTACATTTTCTTTTTTTTTTAGAATCATTTGAGTGAGCTGAAATATTTCTAGTTTTAAGATCATTCACTCTATTGATGGAAGTTTTTAATAATGTAGGAGAGAAAAACATATAGATGATCATTGTGGTATATATATTTATAGAACTCAATTTCTTAATCATAGTTTTTCAGCAATGTATACATGAAACACAATAAATCCTTTTAATATCAAAATAAAATCATATATTTAGAAATTTTTGTTTGCAATCAAGATCATCGAAAGACACATCATTTGAACCAATATTAGTATACTTTGAAGATAAGAAATGATATGTTTCGGATGCGTATCGGAGCAATCACCAAAGGCATCAAAATTAATTCTGTTTTTCTTTCAAAATCATACTTTGAGATATGTATCTTCCACATTATAGCTCATCTTAAATGATTACAATTGAAAATACATATTTCAAACATATAAGAGTATATACAGAATCTTTGTATTTAATGTTGAGTTTTGGTACGAATTAGAACATTATATACCAAATTTAAGCAAGTTGAAGGATCAATAGAGATATTCTTCTCTTCTCCTTTTTACAGATTTATTTAACTTTCAGATTTTAACGATGATTGTGAATGACAAATCTGAAATTTCTTTTCAATAAGACCAAACAGAAGATGTTATGTAGCATTTCAAACATTCAATCAAATTATTCAATCATGGAACATTACAACATATAGGGAATTCATAATTCAGAACATCAGGCCACATGCAAAATATGTTATGTGTTAAGTCATGCATTAAAATAATAAGAACACGCATGTCAAGGATCAAAATCAATTCTTTTCAAATAAACTCCCCCTATTTAAATATAATCTTGCATTGATTTCATCCTTAAATTATGTTTTCAAGTGATAAAAAAAATGACTTGATTCTTCTTATATACTTTCATTTACTTTGTCTTTCATTTTTACTTTCTTATGCTCTATACTCTATTTACTCCCTATCTGGTGGAGTTGGGAAGGGGCACGAGGTACTACCACTAGCCTCCCTCTTGTGCCGTCCCTAATATGCCCTACACCGAATAGTTGGGTCAAATAGTGCCGGGTACTACCACTAGCCTCCCCATTGGCACCATTCCTATGATGAGCAATATAGAAAGATTAAAATGTTCACTCCAAACTCTCCCTGTTTGAGTGTAATTAATTATAGATTTTATCCCTTCCAAATGTGCCGAATATATTATTCTTGTTTTGCTTTTCCTTAAGATTGAAGTACTTGCCTTTGCTCAGATTTTTCATCTCTTGAATAATGTCCATTTTCTTTTCTTTATCTCTCTCTCTTTTTGTTATTCTCAAGTAATTTACATGAAAGAGTAGAATAAAGAGATAATCTTATGTATCATATAGATGTATATTATGCAAACAACATTTTCATTGTGCTCAAGGATTCATAACTTCTCACAAGTTATTTTACATCAAAATTTTAAGCATATACTTGTGTATTTCATGGTTATGACATAGGCAAAGATATATTTTAGTTTGGGCAAACCATGAAACAATTTCTAAATGTATAAGTCAGTCAATACACATATAGACATGATATCAAAAATTAATAATTAAAGAATTTAATCATGCCATAATAGAATTTAAGTTATTGACTTTGCTCAATTAATTTGTGAGAAAGGTATCTAAAATTACCTATTCATTATATGTTCTTCAAGCCAAACTAGATTTCTTATGTGTGAACTTTTGGCTGAAGAAGATCCTCTCTCTTGTTTGCATGTGAATGTTTAGTGTATCTTACATGAAGATATCCTTCAAGTTGAAATTTCTCATTTTTCTTTCTTGAAGGAAGGTCATTAGTTTCTTTAAGATACAAAGCATTCATCCAACATATATATATTTTTAATTAGATGACTCAATATGAGATATGCCAATAGTTGCATATTGAGTCACTTTACTCAAGAGATTGCCTAAATATAAGCAAGCACATATCATTTGAACTAAAGAGATAGATTCATTAACCAAGATAGTTCAAGGACAAGCATGTGAGGCAATAGACAGATTTATCAAGGTCAAATCAATTTAGTTTAGATTCTATTTGCTTAAGATAATTATCAATAAGATGTGTTAACTAAGTTTTAATCAACTTATCTTAAACGTTTGTTTCTATCAAAATTCAGATTATGATTTATTTGTTATCAATAAAATATGATTAATTAAAGTTAGATTGAAGTCTTGCACAAGGTCACATAATGAGCATACAATCTGGTCTACTAGCTGTATGATAAAATAATTATTCTATCATGCTTCAATACAGCTTTAAACAATAGATCTACTTTGCGTATCCTTTTCAATTTCTACAAGATGGGGTCATAGATATACCTTCTTCATGCCAATCTTCTATAAGAGTTTTCTTGTGAACTAACGTTGGTCAATGAAGATCCCCTTTCTTGTTTCTCTTAATTTGGAGTTTGAGAGAAAATGTTAATTCATTCATCATACATATTTCAAACTCACCTTGCATGAGCTTAGTAAAATCTTCATATAAATCCTCGTTTGTAGAACCAAAGATGATGTCATCAATGTATACTTTGAGCAAATAAGATATCACAAATTCTTATTTTTGATGCATAGATTTATCACTATTACTTTCTATCAAAAAGGTTACTCAAGCTTTTATATCATGCTTTTGATGCTTGTTCCAAATCATATATTGCTTTATCATATTTTTTGATTGGTGTTAAAAAAACCTCTTGCGGTCATTCGGGTAATATTTCCAAAGGAGTTTAATGAGTATTTTCAAATATGGTGGTTATTTAACATATATCTTCTTTAATAAAATAAGCACCTAGGAGTGCATTCTACACATTCATTTGATAGAATATAAAGCTCATAAAGCAATCAAATGATAATGGTGATCTTTACTTCTAATCATGCAAGAATTTCATCAAGATCTATTTCATCTTTTCTTAATTTAGTCTTTTAGTAATCATCAATTTTACTTCATTAAGTGTATTTCTGAAAAACTCAATTTGGTTCTAATTATTAACAAGTTTTCAGATTGTTATATGTAAAAGATTAGCCATATACATATATAATTTAATTTTAGTATCTTGATAATAAATCATTAGTCTCATAAAATGAGTTCATATTTCTACAACTAGAATCTTTTTATGAATATTCTATATGCATTGCTTGATGAATGATATCCAACGATAGAAATATCTTTATCAGATTTGGCATTGTTTTCAAGAAACCATATCAAGCATAACATATACTACGGAAAAATATGAAAGATATGCAACAGATCATTTTCTATTTTTCAGAAAATCAAATGGAGTTTTCATCAAAAATAGATCTAATAGAAACCATATATATGACAAGCAATGATGATAGTTTTTTTTTTTTTTAAAAAAAAAATCATTTAAGTAGATGACGATCATACATCATTGCCTTTTTCATTTCTTCAAGGATTCTATTAATCCTATTTTACTTATGGTGTTCTTGGTGCAGAAACAATTGTATTCAATATTATTTTCTGTGCACAACTTAATAAAAAATTGGTTTTCAAGACTATGCCATGATGCTTCTTTTACTTTCATAGTTTGCAAACCTTTTTCATTTGATCCCTTTCACAAGATTTAGCAAATGCAGAAAATACTTTAATTTTACTTGCCAAGAACAAATCCAATGTAAGCTTGTGAAAACTTAGTGATGGAAACAACATCTTTAGATTTAGAAATTGATTCTTGTTTGTTTCCTTAGTTAACATGCATAGCAAACTTTGACCTTGCAGAAGATAATCTAAGTAAACCAATGACAAGATCTTTTGAGATTAGGTCCATACTAGCATAAGTTAATTTTATATGCCAAAAAGAATTCTTTGATCATAGTATTTATAATGCATATATTCAAAGATATACCAAGTACACATTTTCATATCTATGATCAATGAACAATAATGCCATGGATAAAAACTCTCAGCCAAGCATATAGAGAATTCATAGAGTTATTCTTAGGAGAATTGATTTACCAAATTATCCATCTATAAGTAAAGCATAATCTAGAAAGATGGAGTGATATAGTTTCACTTATATCACAAGAAAAGAATGATTAATACTTGCAAGTTATGTTTTAATCAACTAATAAAACAATTTCAGTATGAGAGGATGCAAGAATTACTAATTTCATTATTTCTTCCATTTTAGTCACTTTTCTTAAGTATATTTTAAGTTTCACTCTTTAATATATGTCTAGAGCACCCAATGTCTAATTTAACATCTTTTGTTGGAGCCTTGAGTGCTAGACACACCTGCAGAAAATATTTAGATTTTCAACTTAGGAACCCAAGCTCTTTTGGGCCCTTGCAGGTTAGCTATTATTGTTCCTTTTGGAACCCATATTTTCTTAATAGCTATTTTGTCCATAGGCTTGCAGATTTTAGGACTACAAGAAGTGTATTTCTGCATCTTTTTATTAAATTTAACAAACATGGATTTAACATGAGTGGTAGATAACCCTTCAGTTTTCTGTTTTTGCCTTTTAGGTTTATCAAATTTGCAATGTACAGATTTAGGAACAGAAGAGATTTTGCATAATCTTTGTTCCTGTTTATCAGCATTATAAGAATCTATTTTAAAATGATTAGAAACTGTTTTAACAAACATATTATTGAAAGATTTTTGGGTGTACCAAGGTTGACATCCCAATCCAATATTATCAAATTCAGCTCTTTGATTATTTATCATTAGATTCAACTTTTCAGAGCTCAAAGTAAATCTTTCAACAACAGGTTTTAATTTGTCAACTTCTTTAGTTAATCTTTTGTTGTCTTCTGAAAGCAATTCATTATTTTTCTTAAGTTTATCATGGCTTTCAGTGAGAAGTTGGTTTTTCTGATTTAGTTCTTTATTTTCCTTAATTAAGATTTCAGTTTCATTTACTAGGATTTTCTTTTCATTCTTCAGGTTCTTGTTTTTACAAATGAGTTTCTTATGTTCTTTCATTAAATCAAGAAATGCATCATGTAACTCATCAAGTGTAAAATCATTTTCAAGTTTATCATATACTTCATATTCAGAAGAGGAGACACTTTGCATTTCAATACATACCTCGTCCTTGTGTGCCACAAGGCATAGGTTTTCAATATCACCTTGTCTCTCTTTTTCTTTAGAGCTAATTTCAGATTCACTAAAAATGTTAGTGCTTTCATATTTAGCTTCTAGCATATTCCACATGTCTTTAGCAGTTATGCAAGAAGATATGCAATTAAACTCATTCCTATCTAATGCACAATATAATAGGTTCATGGCTTTTGAGTTTTGTTGCACCATTTTCTCATTATGACTAGTGTTTGTGTGTGTTCCATTGACTATAATTCTCCATAAATTATAATCAAGTGATTGTATGAAAATGCGCATGCGTGCTTTCCAATGTGTATAGTTTATGCCATTAAATAGTGGAGGTCTATCAATTAATTGTCCCTCTCCTAGAAAACTATCTATTTGAGTTGTCATGATCTTTGGCTCTTTGACGGTTAGGTTAAAAACACAAGGCAAGAAACTATAGAGCACCTGCTCTGATACCACTTGTTGCCCAGTAGATACAACCCAAGAGGGGGGGTGAATTGGGTCTTTCAAAACTTTTATGCTACTTCTAAAACTTTTTGATTAACTATGCTAAGTTATATAGATGCACAGTGGAACTTGAACTTAGCAACAGTTTGATTTATTGAATGAGACTTGATTAAGTAAATTAAATATGCTTGCAACTAAAGGATGCACGGATAAGAGTTAAGCAAGCAATTTATCTAAGTAAGTAGGTGAGCAAGTTAGACAATGACAAAAAGCATCACAAACACAACAAACATATAGTGGTTCGGTGCACCCCAGCACCTACATCCACTCCCCAAGACCTCTTGGGAATTTCACTATAATCCTCCAGATTACAGTCGGTTGTTTTACAAGCTCACAACCCAACTTGTTATTTTACACCGGGCTAACAACGAACCCTACAATCCGGTAGTTTTTCGAGTGAACTACCCAACTCGTTGTTTTACCCCGGGTTAACAACGAACCCTACAATTCGGTAGTTTTTCGAGTGAACTACCCAACTCGTTGTTTTACCCCGGGCTAACAACGAACCCTAAAACCCCCAATTTCACCTAGGCTTGGGACGCCTTTCCCTTGTTCCAAGTCCCTTGACTGGAACAAGCACAATAAAGAAAGAGTTTTACAAAAGATTGGAAAGCTCTAAATAAGCGAATATAACAATGATAAACTTTAAAACCCGGAAGAATCCTTTTGCCGTTGGAAGCGTGGGAAATGATGATTCTTCCGATGTGGATCGCGTAGGCTTGAGTGTGAGCTTTGAATCCCGAGCGCACGAGAGTGGTTGAGCTGAAATCACTTGGAAAGCTTGAAAACACTTGATTTCTTCACTTGAATGCACTCACTCCCTTGAACTTTTCTTTCTTACTTCTCTCTTGAATGATCTAGCTTTGGGTTGGTGAAGAGTTGTTGAGAAGCACTTAAGAGGTCCCTTTTATAGTCCAAAAAGCAAATATAGCCGTTAGAGACAAAGTAAAAAGGATTTGAAATTCAAACCAAACCTGAAAAGCTGTCAGTCGCGTCCCAGGCGCTCCGGGGACGTCTCCGCTTCAACGAGAGACGTCTCGGCTACAGAATTTTACTTTTTACGTTGTCTGGGGTCGACTCGGCACTTTAAGGGGACGTCTCGGCTTGTTTGCACTTTTTGAATGGGAATGGGGACGACTCCGCTGCTTTGGGGACGACTCCGCTTCTTTATCTCCGAAAAACATGTCCTCTGGAATTCCCTGAGAGAGTCAACTCCGATCCTTCAGGGGACGTCTCGAGAAGTCTCCTTTTTACTTGCGGGGACGACTCCGCGTACAGTGGGGACGTCTCGCGCATATCTCTTGAAAATTGCCTTTCTGCCGCCACTGAGAGAGTCGACTCCGCTACTGAGAGAGTCGACTCCGCTAACGCGGGGATGACTCGGTAGGTGCCGGGGACGTCTCCAAGTGTGCCAGTTCTTCCTGTTTGTGCCAGAGACGTCTCTGAAACTATCCGGAGACGTCTCGGCTGTCCCTGATCTGTTTTCTTTAACTCAAAATATTCTTCAATAAATTCATAAAAATTATGGAAACTTGCCTAGACATTTCTTAACAATATTCTTAATTAATCACATGAATTCCTCAATTAAATTGTTAAGATAAATGGAATTATACTCTAGTGTTTTGTATTCATCAAAATCCATTAGGGGGTCAACAGTTATGTTTTGCTAGATCTTCAAGGTCTACAACATATACATTTCCACGTCTAATTCCTTTAAAGACTAAACTATTGTCATTAGGGTTTGTTATAATGCATAGTGATGGTTTAAACATAACATCATACCCTTTATCACATAATTGACTAATGCTTAACAAGTTATGCTTAAGACCATCAACATATCTAACATTATCAATAAAAGTAGAAGGGGTGATTTGAACTTTACCAATACCAATGATGTGACCTTGGTTGTTGTCTAGCTTCAAGGGTGAAAAATTGATCCTTATCACCCGTCATGTGTCTTGAGCAGCCACTATCCAAATACCAGCAGTTTTTGTTGACCTTGGCTGCAAGACACTCCTACACAAGCAAATCATGTCATCTTAGGTACCCAAGTTTTCTTGGGTCCTTCATGGTTAGTCAAGTTGGTTCCTTTTGGAACCCATACCCTTTTAATTTTCCTTTTTATTTTACCTTTCCTAAAATTACACACATTTGCTTTATGACCTATAGTTCCACAACAAAAGCAGGTTATTTTCTTAGTTTTACTTTCTCCAGCTTTAACAAAGAAGTTACTAAGAAGTTTTTGTTTATTTCTTGGTTGATATCCTAAACCCGCTTTATTAAATACTGCTCGTTGACTATTTAGTATCATATTCAATTTTTCTGAGCTATATGTAAATTTTTCAACTAAGGGTTTGTATTTGTTAAGTTCTTTGGTTAGTGTTTGATTTTCTGCCTTTAGATCATTTAGTTCTTTTGTGAGATCCTTGTTTAAGATTTGTTTATGGTTTTTAAGTTCTGAGAGTTCCTTAGTTAGTTTTTCATTATCCTTAGTTAAGGTATTAGTCTTTTGAGTTAAAAGTTGGTTGCTTGTCTTAAGGTCTATATTTTCTTTGGTGATTAAATCCTTATCCTTAACTAATGAATCATACTTACGGATATAAGTTTGGTTAGTTACTTTTAATTCTCTGTTTTTAACATTTATAGCCTTATATTCAATCATTAGTTCATTAAAGGCATCATAAAGCTCATCAAAAGTAAAATCTAAAGGCGATTCGAGCGTTACCTCATTTCCATTGGCCATGAAGCAGAAATTGGCCTTTTCCTCTTGTTCCTCATCCGATGAAGAGGATGATGAGTCTGAGTCGGATAGTGTCGTGACAAGAGCCTTCTTCTTCTTGTACTTGCTCCCCTTCTTCAGTAAAGGGCACTCAGCTCTTATGTGACCCGGCTTCTTGCACTCGTAACACCCAATCCCCTCATTTTCCCTTTCCTTACCTTTGTCCTTGCAGTAGGAATTTGAGGGGCCTCTCCTTTGATGATAGGACTTCTTGTGGTTGATGAATTTTCTGAATTTGCGCACAAGAAGTGCCTCACCATCATCATCCTCATGTTCTTCTTCTTCACTGCTGCTACTGCAAGATAAGTCCTTGTTAGATGAAGTAGATTTTAGAGCTATTACCTTTTTCTTATGGGAGGACTCTTCCTCGTTGTGTTGTTTCATGGTTAGCTCGTGCGTCATTAGGGATCCAAGAAGCTCCTCAAGTGGTAATTTGTTCAGGTCCTTGGCTTCTTGGATTGCAGTCACTTTAGCTTCCCATGACCTTGGTAGACACCGAAGGATTTTCCTGACAAGCTCACTGTTAGTATAGTTCTTGCCAAGACTTTTTAGGCCATTGACAATGTCAGTAAACCTAGTAAACATGCATGTAATTGTTTCATTAGAATCCATTTTAAATAGTTCATATTTATGAACCAAAATATTTATTTTGGATTCTTTGACTTGATTCGTGCCCTCATGGGTCACTTCAAGTCTGTCCCAAATCTCTTTTGCAGAATTGCAAGTAGAGACCCTATTAAATTCATTTCTATCTAAGGCACAATAAAGCACATTCATAGCTTTAGAGTTTAGTTGTGCCTTCCTCATGTCATGTTCATCCCAATCCTTTTCTAGTTTGGGTACCGTGACACCCTCTATATATATGGATGGGATGTATGGCCCATTTACTACAATGGTCCACATCTCATAGTCTTGGGCTTGGATGAATATTCTCATCCTAGCCTTCCAATATGAGTAGTCGGATCCATTAAAGAATGGGGGTCTTTGGGTGGACTGACCCTCAATGTGGGAAGATCCAAATGGGGTTGTCATTTTGATCTTTTACTCTTGGGTGGAAGAGTTTAGGCTCTAATACCACTTGTTGCCCAGATAGACAACCCAAGAGGGGGGGTGAATTGGGTTTTAAAATAATTTTAACTATTAAAGCGTTTGTGGGTGACTAATTAATGCTTTTTACAAGATGATTAATTAGTTGCTGTGATGTGTATGAAATGAGAGTAATGGTAAGAGACAAGCAATCACAAACACAAAGCTTTTATAGTGGTTCGGAGCTAACCCTTGCTCCTACGTCCACTCCCCAAGTCTCTCTTGGGAATTCACTATAACCCCTTGGATTACAGCCGGTTGTTTTCCAAGCTCACAACCAAACTTGTTGTTTTACGAGCTCACAACGAACTCGGTCGGTTTTCCCAGGCTCACCAACTAGAACCAACCCCGATTGTTTTTCCGGGATCACAATCGAACCCTTACACGTTGGTTTTACACTCGGCTCACCAACCAACCTCAATACTCTTGATTCAATGCCCCGATTGAACCAAGCAAAGACAAAGGTGTAGATAAAAGAGACAAACAGAAAAATACAGCTTCTCAAAAGCAGATAAATGGCAATATGAACAATAACGAAGTTAAGAGCCCTCAAACGCTTTTAAGTTGGAGAAGAGGAAGGGCTTCTTGAACTTCGGGTCTCCTCTTGAATGTGTAGTCGACTTGAATGCAGGAGAAGACTCTTTTAATGTTGGGAAGAAGTAGGTGGATGTAGTTAATGCTGCTCTTCCCTCTTTTTCGTTGAAGAACAAGTTGCAGAGATTGAAAGCTTGATTACTTGGAGTGGAATGGTTGTTCTCTTCCTTGCTACAGTCTTCTGTGGCTATTTAAACCAACCCCCACGGAAACTAGCCGTTAGAGAGCTTTTTCTGCCCGTTCTGCACACTCTGCGCAGCCTGACAATGTGTCCGTTGGTGGGTTAGAGTCGACTCGCGCGATCAGGAGTCGACTCGGCTGTAGCGGGAGTCGACTCAAGCTTTTCCGGAGTCGACTCGGCAACTGTTCCAAATTTGAATTAAAGTTGCCTTCACAACTGGGAGTCGACTCGTCTTGACCTGGAGTCGACTTGCCAACTTCTGGAGCTGACTTGGCAATTTCGGAGTCGGCTCATCCACTGAAGTCCGTGGATCCAATTTTGAATTTGATCCACTCGAGTCGACTCGACAATCCTGGGAGTCGACTCGAATCTCAGAGCCCGAACTCCCGATTCTCTGTCTTTTGGCTCGTCCAGTCTTGGAGTCGACTCGAACTTCCTCGGAGTCGACTCGGCTCTCAGTTTTCGAAACTTGGTCTTCTGCCTTTTTGATGTAAAGCTGTCTTGGAGTCGACTCGAGCTGTCTGGGAGTCGACTCGAATCTCAGAGGCAGTAACTTGATCTTCTGTCTGTTAATGGTCGCGGAGTCTTGGAGTCGACTCGCATATTGCGGGAGTCGACTCGAATCTCAGAGTCCGAAAATTGCTCTCTGACTTTTTCTTGTGTTCCTCTGAGAGTCGACTCTTACCTTCTTTGGAGTCGACTTGCCATCCATCGGAGTCGACTCGCGTTTCACTGGAGTCGACTCGAATCTCAGACCCGAAAACTGCTCTCTGACTTTTTCTTTGTGTTCCTCTTGGAGTCGACTCTTGCTATCCTGGAGTCGACTCGGTGAACATCGGAGTCGACTCGCGCACTTTGGGAGTCGACTCGTTGACAGGTTCTGAGTTGAAGCTTTCTGTTCTTCTGTCTGTTCTCAGTCGGAGTCGACTCGTACTGATCTGGAGTCGACTCGAGCCCGTGCCAGTGAACTTGATACGCTTGGAGTCGACTCGTGATACTCAGGAGTCGACTCGAGTCTCAGACTTTGGTTCAGGCTGACTTCTTAACTTATCCAAAATACTATGAACCAAGTCTAGAGACACGTAGACAGGATTTTCACTGAAACACTTAATTGAATTCATTAGTAAACAAGAATTATACTCAAATGCTTTGAGCTCATCAAAATCAAATGAGGTTTTAATCAATCACTCCACAAAGTTATAAAAAGTTTTTAATCCTTACCTATCTACGAACGGTTATCAAACGATGTTCATGCGATGAACGTCGATCCCGCGCATGCCCCTTCCGCTGCCATCTGATTTTTGTTTTGAAATATCAGCGGCATGGGCGGGTTTCTAACAGTGGTATCAGAGCCTAGACTTCGTAGATTAAGGTAAGAATTAATTATCTAAAGGCTTATTAGATCTGAAAATTGAATGATCATGCATGCTGAAAATTTCTGCGTGCGGATTTTTCAGGGTTGCTGAATTTTTGCATGCTGATTTTTATGTGATAAGATGATGATTCTAATTGCATTGATAATGAGATTACAAAGTTTAGAATCATGATTAGCATGATCAGCAACCTATGTCATAACATAATCAATTAATTCTCAGATCTGAAAATTATAATTGTTGCATATGGTGATGATCATAGGATTCAAACCCTTTTGGTATTAAATGTAAAGACCTGCGATGTGATTTGCAATGTCATGTAATTTTTCAGATGCTTGCATGCATCTTATTTAATGTTTTGAGAGGCCTGCGTGCCTCCTAAAAGGGAGATGTAATTTATTTTATTTTTATTTTATATCTGGTTGTATTTCTGTGATGTGATGGACGTCAACGATCAAGTCGAAGATGATGCATGAGATGAGCAGGGGTCTAAGCGGTTGATGGCGATTGGATCAAGAGTTGGTCAAGGATCGAATCAAGGAGGCTTGGAACCAATTCAAGAGTTGAAGACCAGTTGATCGATTGACGTGCATGTGCTTGTAATACGACCTAACTAGAATCTATGATCATCACCTATTTAAAGTTTAGCTTTAATTATTGCTGCAATTATAACTGCCTGCAATGTGCCGTTTGCATGTGATGTGAATGAGAGTCGGGCAGATAGGTTTACATGTGATGTAACAAACCCAATTGAGACCTAAATTAAAACCTCCTCAATCAAGTCGAGAGTGAACCGACATGAGCAAGTCTTATTAGATTAATTGATCTAATTGGTGTCTAGGAAAGCATGAAAGGTGGTTACTTAATTAGGACCTTACTCTCTGAGTAAGGGGAGCCTCCCACCTGCTTACCTGGCCAATTGTTCGATTATCTCTTATAAAGAGCTCAAGTTGCAAACACTAAGACCTGATTAACCAATATTAAGTCAATAGGTCTTCCACTGTAGTAGGCTGCTAAGGCCTTTCTGATGTTGATTTGTCTCGGCTGGACACAGTGGTCAAGTTGCATCGGAGGGCTGGATCTCTCTATAGACATGAGATGTTGTAGGGTAAAGGTGGGGTTGGGCACCAATAACTGTTAGGTGAGGACCCAATGACGACTTTATTCCTACGGTTATACGGTGGGTCTGACTTAACTAAGAAATGGGACCAATAACTGTTAGGTGAGGTTTTCATGGCTTAGAGACCAAGTTGTACTGCAACATGCTTGAGAAGCATTGTACAAGAGTTGTACATTCATCAATCTATGTGTCACCAATAACTGTTAGGTGAGGTGGCATATAAATCGGTGGGACCGCAGTACCAACTAGAAATCCTAGTCGTGTGGGATTTCCGTTTCTCTACCAGGGGAGTGTGAGGGATTCGAGAAAATAATGGGAATTACATTTGTTCTAAAAAACCTTAGAACAGATTAATGATCAAGTGCAAAAGTCTAACTAGAATCTTTACTCTCTGCAGATCATAATGTCAGCTTCAAACCCTTTGACCCGTATTCTTGAGACCAACCGACTGACCGGAACCAATTACAAGGACTGGCTTAGAAACCTCAAAATTATTTTGGACTGTGAGAAAATAGGCTACATACTCGATTCAGATATCCCCACACTACCAACACGTCCTACTGATGTTCAGCGACAGATGCATCAAAAGTGGATGGATGATGACATTAGAGTTAAATGCTATATGATGGCATCTATGTCAAATGAACTCCAATGCCAGCATGAAAATATGAAGACTGCTAGGGACATACTGGCACACCTGCAAGAGTTATATGGTGAGCAGAGTCGCACAGCTCGTTTTGAAGTGTCCAAGAGGCTCTTCAAGACAAAGATGCGCGAAGGGCAGTCTGTCCATAATCACGGTCTGACTATGATCAAGGACCTAGAGGAGCTTGAGAAGCTCGGA
Source organism: Phoenix dactylifera (assembly GCF_051530095.1). Classification (NCBI taxonomy): domain Eukaryota; kingdom Viridiplantae; phylum Streptophyta; class Magnoliopsida; order Arecales; family Arecaceae; genus Phoenix; species Phoenix dactylifera. The sequence goes on from NC_143200.1 coordinate 14,606,358, forward strand.
ATGAACATGCACAAAGAATTGCAAGTGGATTTGATCCTACAGTCACTTCCTGATTCATTTGGTCAGTTTATAGTAAACTACCACATGAATAAGATTGAATGCACTAAGACTGAACTGATCAACATGTTGGTAACCGCTGAGGGAGCCTTGAAAGGTTCAAGGGGCAATGTCTTGCTGCTGAGTTGACTTCTGGTTCCAAGAGAAAGTCTACTTGGAAGAAAAAGAAGCCTGCTAAGAAGCACAAGAAAGACAAGAAGCCAAAGAAGGAAGTTCAAAAGAAAAAGGCTAACGATAAAGAAAAATGTTTCCACTGCAATGTCGACGGTCACTGGAAGAGAAACTGTCCTTCATACCTCGAGAGCCTGAAGAACAAGAAAGGTGACACACCTTCAGAAGGTATAGACTTGCTCATAATTGAAACTAATCTAACGGTTTCTTCTACTTCTAGTTGGGTTATAGATTCTGGTTCTAGTGCTCATTTGTGCACTACCATGCAGGATCGAAAGGAAAGTAGAAGGCTGGCGGAAGGTGCGGTAACCCTTCGGGTTGGCAACGAGGCAAAAGTTGCTGTTGTGGCTGTGGGCACCTACCATCTGCGACTACCGTCTGGTTTTAGTTTATTGCTTAGAGACTGCTATTATGTACCTGCTGCTAGCAAAAATTTGATTTCTGTTTCATGTCTAGCACAGGAAGGTCATGTTTTTACTTTTGACAAAGACTGCTGTTCTATTTATTTTAAAAATAAAATAGTTGCACGTGGTTTTATGATTGACAGTCTCTATCATTTGCATATGGATGTATCTATAAATGTGTCTGAGTAAAAAGTGAGTGCCAAAGGATCCAAAAGATCCAGGGATGAGATAAACCAAAAGTATTTGTGGCACCTCAGGCTTGGCCATATTGGAGAGGACAGAATGAACAAAATGGATAAAGATGGGCCTCTTGGCTCATTGACTTCCGAGTCATATCCAGTTTGTGAGTCCTACCTTCAAGGAAAAATGGCCAGATTGCCCTTTGTAGGACATGGGGAGAGGACCACTGAAATACTTACCCTGATACACACAGATGTGTGTGGCCCATTCGATGTGCAAACCAGGGGACGTTATTCGTACTTCATTACCTTTACCGATGATTATTCACGGTATGGGTATGTGTATCTTATGAGACACAAATCTGAATCCTTCGAAAAGTTCAAAGAGTTCAGAAATGAAGTAGAAAAACAAACTGGAAAACCCCTTAAGGCTCTTCGATCAGATCGAGGAGGAGAATACCTTAGTGGAGAATTCCGGGACTATCTCAAGGACAATGGCATAGTCTCACAATGGACTCCTCCGGGTACACCTCAACTCAACGGGGTGTCAGAGAGGAGAAATCGGACTCTATTGGATATGGTCCGGTCCATGATGAGCTTCACTGATCTACCGATGTTTCTTTGGGGAGATGCCTTACTTACCGCAGTATATCTACTGAATAGAGTTCCCTCTAAATCCGTTCCTACCACACCGTATGAGATATGGCATGGTAAGAAACCAAGTCTTGGTCATCTCAAGATTTGGGGATGTCCGGCCCACGTCAAAAGACTACAGGCGGACAAACTAGAAGCTAGGACCATAAGTGCTCGTTTTATAGGATATCCTAAAGAGTCATTAGGATACAGTTTTTACGTCTCAGAGGATCACAATGTGTTTGTGAGCCGTCATGCCATCTTCTTAGAAAACCAGTTTATCCTTGATAGAGGCAGTGGGAGGAAAATTAAGCTTGAAAAGAAAGTCTCTGAAAAGCAACGAGTCATGGATCCTATCGAACCCATTCATACAGAGCCAGTACACGATGTCCCTCGACCACCTCGTAGATCAAGTAGGGTCTCCCATCCTCCCGATAGATACTTAGGTATACTAGAAGAGGATACCGAGGCAATGTTCCTAGTGGGAGATAGGGATCATACACAAGATCCCAAAACCTACGACGAGGCGATATCTGATATCGATTCCGAGAAATGGCTGGAAGCCATGAAGTCAGAGTTAGACTCCATGCATTCCAACCAAGTCTGGACCTTAGTAGACCCACCAGAAGGTATTGTACCTATTGGATGCAAATGGATCTACAAAAGGAAAATAGGTTTGGATGGAGAGGTAGAGACCTATAAGGCAAGGCTTGTGGCGAAAGGGTATAGTCAGCGCGAAGGCATTGACTATCAGGACACCTTTTCACCTGTAGCCATGCTAAAATCCATCTGAACATTGCTTGCCATTGCAGCATTTCATGATTATGAAATCTGGCAGATGGATGTGAAAACTGCTTTCCTGAATGGATATCTTGATGAAGATATCTATATGGAACAGCCTTTGGGTTTCACTTCCAGTGATGGAGATCACAAGGTTTGCAAGCTGCAAAGGTCCATTTATGGACTAAAGCAAGCATCTCGGAGTTGGAGCACTCGTTTCGATGACGCAATCAAAACGTTTGATTTCATCAAAAACGAAGAGGAACCGTGTGTTTACAAAAAGGTTAGTGGGAGCGCTGTCGTATTTCTCATACTGTACGTGGACGACATCCTCCTGATAGGGAATGATATTTCCATGCTAACCTCGGTCAAGGTCTGGTTGTCAAAAGAGTTCTCCATGAAAGACCTTGGGGAAGCATCCTATATTTTGGGAATAAAGGTCTATAGAGATAGATCTAAAAGGATGCTTGGCCTATCACAGAAAATGTATATAGAGGAAGTACTGAAAAGGTTCAGCATGGAAAACTCCAAAAGGGGTCTCTTACCCCTTAGGCATGGAATTCATCTCTCCAAGAAGATGTGCCCCAACACATCTGAAGAGATTCAACGCATGAGCAAGATTTCCTATGCATCGGCAATAAGGAGCCTCATGTATGCCATGCTATGTACACGACCTGATATAGCTCTTGCTGTGAGTATCACAAGCAGATATCAGTCAAATCCAGGTGAAGAACACTGGACAGCTGTGAAGAATATTCTTAAGTACTTGAGAAGAACTAAAGATTTATTCTTGGTCTTTGGAGGATCATCAGAGTTGAAGGTAGAAGGATACACAGATTCAGACTTCATGACTGATGTCGATGATAGGAAGTCAACATCTGGATATGTGTTCTTGTGCAATGGTGGTACGGTGAATTGGAAGAGTTCTAAACAACCGATCATTGCTGATTCTACTATGAAAGTTGAATACATCGCCGCCTCTGAAGCTGCTAAGGAAGGCTTCTGGTTCAAGAAATTCATTGCGGAATTGGATGTAATGTCATCAGATGCCATAACACTCTACTGCGATAATAATGGCGCCATAGCTCTTGCTAAGGAGCCAAGGTCTCATCAGAAGTCCAAGCATATAGAGCGGCGCTTCCATCTCATACGCGACTATGTTGAGAAGAAGTATGTCGAAGTACAGAGAGTAGACTCCGCGGATAACGTGGCAGATCCGTTCACTAAACAGCTAAGTCAGCAAAAGACTGAAGCCCACCTTGAGAAGATGGGACTAAGATATATGACTGATTGGCTTTAGTGCAAGTGGGAGATTGTTAGATGTATGCCCTAGAAGCCAATTTTGGCTGACACATTATTAATTCTAGGACATAATTTGTACTTGACTTTTTTATTATTGAATAAATGAAAGGCATCTTTTTCATTCATATTATTATTGTGTCTATGAATCGTCCAAGGAATTAATAAGATGATGATGCATATTCTCAAGAGTTGAGAATTTGAGCCATGTATCATTAGTGATTAATTTCTAAACGCTCCTGATTGATGGATCATCACGAGGACGGTGATCGATCCGATGAGATCAGTGCACAGATTACTTTCCTTATGGATGGACGAGACTCGAGTCCACAGTGTGGCGACACTGAAGTAATAGTGCTGGTGCTTGTTAAGAACAAGGGTACTGAGCGTGACCAATACAAGAAGTCACTTGGATGTCTATCCACTCGTCAGTGACTTGCTTGATGTTGCAGTAGTGTGACTGGTCCTTTGACCTGCGGTGCTTCGGCTACTCACGGTGAGGTTTTTGTAGTTTGACTGCACACATACATGGTCTCTAGCCATATGGGTCCATGCAGTGTAGATTGGCTGCAGTAAGTTCACTGTAGGAGTAGGGTATGCATCTATAAGGAATCTATCGACCTTGATAGATAAGGAGAGATCCTATGTGATTTATAAGACTGAGTTCGTAAGACCTCGGCCGGGGCAGTATGCACAGTGGAGAAAGAGTTTTCCACTCTCGAACTTAAGTCGAATAAATTTTCACATATGACAAACGATGGGGTTTGACGAGTTGTCCATGACCACCATCCTGTAGGAATCCACGATAGTAGGACTGTATCACACGATAACTGCACCTAGAGGTTCATCATTCTATTCTACTGGGTAGCCACTACATGCTGCTAGGTGTCACTGGTGGATGGTGGGACTCACAGGGATTATCTCGATGATCGATAAAACCCTAAAGAGTAGAGTTGGAATCGTTCCAATCCATTGAAAGGAGTTTTCAATGATATTGTGATAGAGATCATAATATATCTCACTACCAGTCAGAGTAGAACCTATGGGGTCACACACACTAGAAGTATTGACCGATCCGATGGTTGAATCGTGATTAGGAATCACTAGTAATCAATTCGATTGATATTCAGTTGAAGAAGGAACAAAGGGAATTGATTAATTGGACTTAAACACAAATCCTACTTTGAGTAGGATTCCTAAAGTCCTAATTGGATTAGGACTGGAAATTCTAGTTGGAGTAGGACTGGGATTCCTACTTGAAATAGGATTCCTATAATCCTAATTAGATTAGGAGTTTTGAATTAAGTTTGGATTCCTACTTGGAGTAGGATTCCTAGAGTCCTAATCGGATTAGGACTCCGAATTCAAATTAAAGTCCTAATTGGATTAGGACTAGAATTAAACAAATCCTAATTGGATTAGGATTCCTTAAGTCCTAATTGATTATTAATCTAACGAATCAATATGACTCCTAATTGGATTAGGATTGAAGAGTTCAATTGAGTCATGGTTCATTTAAGTTCTAATTGGATTAGGACTAGCATAGATTGAACCCGATTGATTCATGATTTGGTTAATCCTAATTAGATTAGGACTAAACCATGAAAAGGGCACCCAATCCTCATTGGAAGAGGATTAGGTTAACCAAGTGAGAGGGGCATGAGCCCCTCTCCTCTTGATTGGTGCGGGATGAAGAGAGAAGGGGGTCGGCGCCCCCTCTTAAGGAATCTAGTCTAGGGCTCCTAAATTGTAGGAGCCCTAGATGGCTATAAAAAGGGGAGGGATCATGGGCTGACGCCCTAAGGTGCTTCCTCTCCTCTCTTCAGCCGTCATCACCCCCTCTCCTCCCTTGGTTCGGCTGCAAGCAAAGGAAGAACAACTCCAAGTGTTGGCGGCCTCCTCCCCTTCCCTTCCTTCATCCAACGCAAGGAAGAAAAGAAGGCTGCGTGGGGATTCTTCTTCTTCCTCTTCTTCATCCTTCTTCTTCCTCCTCTCAAGTACATTCAAGAGTTGAAAGAAAGAGAGGAGATCAGCCATTAAAAGAAGTCTTTGCAAGGGAGCTAGCACCCCGGAAAGACGAGAGAGCTTTGATCGGATCTCTGCTTCGTGTGGATACCTGTAGAGGCCGGACACTTGAACGGCTTCAAGCGAACCCTCTTCCTAAAACCACGAACTCAGATTTGCGGTGATCATCTACCCGCACAAGGTGAAGATTTGATCTTCTTAAAGTTATAAAAAGTTTTTAATCCTTACCTATCTACGAACGGTTATCAAACGACGTTCATGCGATGAACGTCGATCCCGCGCATGCCCCTTCCGCTGCCATCTGATTTTTTGTTTTGAAATATCAGCGGCATGGGCGGGTTTCTAACACATGCTGTTTTAGATAAATCAAAATTTGGCTTGACTCCTTCGCTTAGCAATGAATCCCTAAAGAAAAAGGTTATAAATTCGTCAAGCAAATCATCAAAGAGGATAACATATTTCAAACATCAAAAGAATGGGGATAACAACTTTACCTATCGTTCTAACATGATTAAATCAAGTGGTAAAGTTATTACAATTAAACAAATTTGGATTCCAAAAGGAACTATATGTCCTAACTCTCAAGGACCCAAGCAAGCTTGGGTACCCAAAATGATAATATGAGGATGTAGATGTAGGTGTGCCAAGATACCCATGGAACAAATAGAACTTTCATACAAATGGGTGTTCTAGACACACGTCAAAAAAATGAAACTTAAAATATACTTATGAAAAGTAATTAAAAAAAAAAATAATAATGAAATCAGTAACCCTTGCATCTCATCATTATTTTTGCTTTAGTATTTGATTAAAATATGAATTGCAAGTATTGATCAATTTTGTGATGTAGAAAATATTTTTGGAAATATAATCAAATCACTTTATTTTATAGTATACTTTACTCACTATTGGATAAGTTGCTAAATGATTAATCAATATATTAAGAATAACTCTATGAATTCTCTATATGCTTGATTGAGAGTTTTATCCATGGCATTATTGTTTATCAATCATAAATATGAAAATGTGTACTTGGTATGCCTTTGAATATATGCACTATGAATACCAAGATTAAAAAAACCATCTTTGGCATATAAAATCAACTCATGCTAGTATGCACTTAATCTCAAAAGACCTTGCCATTGGCTTACTTAGAGTATCTTCTGAAAGGTCAAAGTTTACTATGCATGTTAACTAAGAAAACAAACAAAAATCAATTTCTAAATCTAAAGATGTTGTTTCCATTACTAAGTTTTCAAAAGCTTACAGTAGTTTTGTTCTTGGAACTCAAATTGAAATATTTTCTACATTGGCACAAACTCACAAAAAGGGTTCAAATGAAAAAGGTTTGCAAACTATGAAAATAAAGAAGTATCATGGCATAGTTTTGAAAATCAATTTTGTATTAAGTTGTGCACAGAAAATAATATTGAATACAATTGTTTCTGCACCAAGAACACCATAAGTAAAATAGGATTAATAGAATTCTTGAAGAAATGAAAAAGGCAATGTTGTATGATAGTCATCTACTTAAATTTTTTTTTGTTAAAAGCTATCATCATTGCTTGTCATATATATGGTTTCTATTAGGTCTATTTTTGATGAAAACTCCATTTGATCTTCTGAAAAATAGAAAATGATCTATTGCATATCTTTCATATTTTTCAGTAGTTTATGTTATGCTTGATATGGTCTTTTGAAAATAATGCCAAATCTGATACAGATATTTCTATCTTTGGATATCATTCATCAAGCAATGAATATAGAACATTCAATGAAAAGATTCTAGTTGTAGAAATATCAATTCATTTTTATTCTTTATGAGACTAATGATTTATTATCAAGATACTAAAATCAAATTATATATGTATATGGTTAATCTTTTACATATAACAATCTGAAAACTTGTTAATAATTAGAACCAAATTGAGTTTTTCAGAAATGCACTTAATGAAGAAAAATTGATAACTACTAAAAGATTCAATCAAGAAAAGATGAAATAGATCTTGATGAAATTCTTGCATGATTAAAAGTAAAGATCACCATTATCATTTGCTTGCTTTATGAGCTTTATATTCTGTCAAATGAATGTGTAGAATGCACTCCTATGTAGATATTTCATTAAAATAAGTAGATCTATTATTTTAAAGTTGTATTGAAGTATGATAGAAAAATTATTTTATCATACTGTTAGTAGATCAGATTGTATGCTCATTATGTGCCCTTATGCAAGACTTCAATCTAACTCTAATTTTATTGATAACAAATGAATCATAATCTGAATTTTGATAGAAACAACTATTTAAGATAATCTGATTAAAACTTAGCTAGCATGTCTTATTGATAATTATCTTAAGTAAATAGAATCTAAGCAAAATTGATTCTGAAAATAAGAAATTGATTTGACCTTGATGAATCTTTCTATTGCCTCACATGCTTGTCCTTGAACCATCTTGGTTAATGAAACTATCTCTTTAGTTCAAGTGACATGTGCTTGCTTATATTTTGGCAATCTCTTTAGTAAAGTGACTCAACATCCAATTATTGTCATATCTTATGTTGAGTCATCTAGTTAAGAAATATGTTATATGAATGTTTTGCATCTTGAAGAAACTAATAACTTTCCTTCAAGAAAGAAAAAAAACTTTGCTGATAATGCAGGATGTATGAGCAAGAAATAAGAAATTTCAACTTGAAGGATACCTCCATGTAAGGTACAATAAACATTCACATGCAAACAAGAGAGAGAACTTTCTTCAGCCAAAAGTTTACACATAAGAAATCTAGTAGGTATTTGACTGGAAGAATGCAGAATGAATCGGTAATTTTAGATACCTCTCTCATAAATTAGCTGAACTAAGTCATTAACTTAAATCTTATTATGGCATGATTAAAGTCTTTAATTATTAATTTCTTGATATCATGTCTATATATGTATTGATTGACTTATGAATTATTTTATGGTTTGCCCAAACTAAAATATATCTTTGCCTATGTCATAACCATGAACTACACAAGTTTATGCTTAAAATTTTGATTTAAAATAACTTGTGAGAAGCTATGAATCCTTGAGCATAATGAAAATGTTGTTTGCATAATATACATCTATATGATACATAAGATTATTTCTTTATTCTGCTCTTTTATGTAAATTACTTGAGAATAACAAAAAGAGAGAGAGATAAAGAAAAGAAAATGGATATTATTCAAGAGAAGTAAAATCTAAGTAAAGGCAAATACTCCAATCTTAAGGAAAAGCAAAACAAGCATAATATATTCGGCACATTTGTGAGACTTGTGTGAGCATTCTTTTGGAAGGGATAAAATCCGTAATTAATTACGCTTAAACAGGGAGAGTATGAAGTGAATTTTTTAACATTTCTATATTGCTCATCATAGGGATGGTGCCAATGGAGAGGCTAGTGGTAGTACCCGGCACTATTTAACCCAACTATTCGGTGTAGGGCATATTAGGGACGGCACAAGAGGGAGGCTAGTGGTAGTACCTCGTGCCCCTTCCAACTCCACCGGATAGGGAGCAAATAGAGTATAGAGCATAAGAAAGTAAAAATGAAAGACAAAGTAAATGAAAGTATATAAGAAGAATCAAGTCAAACTTTTTAATCACTTGAAAACACACTTTAAGGATGAAATCAGTCCAAGATTATATTTAAATAGGGGGAGTTTATTTGAAAAGAATTGATTTTGATCATTGACATGCTTGTTCTTAATATTTTAATGCATGACTTAACACATAATATGTTTTGCATGTGGCATGATGTCTTGAATTATGGGTTCTCAATATTTTGTAATGCTTCATGCTTGGACAATTTGATTGAATGTTTGAAATACGACATAAAATTTTTTTTGGTATTATTGAAAAGAAAGTTCAGAATTGTCGTTCACAATCATCTTTAAAATCTGAAAGTTGAATAAATTTGTAAAAAGGAGAAGAGAAGGATATCTCTATTTAGGCAAAATGAATTGATTTTGTTTTATCCTTCAACTTGCCTAAATTTGGTATATAATGTTCTAATTCGTACCAAAAACTCAACATTAAATATAAAGATTCTGAATATGCTCTTATATATTTGAAATATGTGTTTTCAATCGTAATGATTTAAGATGAGCTACAATGTGGAAGATACATATCTCAAATTATGATTTTTAAAGTCTCTATTGAAAATCTTTATGAAATTCAGAATCTGATTTTGGATAAAAGCTTAAACTCAATATGATTTCTAGATAAAAACTACAGTTTAAGAAAAATAGAATAATTCTGATGCCTTGATTGTTTGTCCCGATACGCATCTGAAACATATCATTTCTTATCTTTAAAGTGTACTAATATTGGTCTAAATGATGTGTCTTTCGATGATCTTGATTGCAAACAAATATTTTTAAATATATTATTTTATTTTGATATTGAAAAAATTTATTGTGCTTCATGTATACATTGCTGAAAAACTATGATTAAGAAATTGAGTTCTATAAATATATATACCTCAATGATCATCTATATGTTTTTCTTTCACACATTCTTAAAGACTTCCATCAAAATATATATATAGAGTGAATTATCTTAAAGCTAGAAATATTTCAGCTCACTCAAATGATTCTTAAAAGAAAGAAAATGTAAATGCTTTTGAAAGAAATTGAGCTTCAAATGAATCATTTTCTGATTAATATTTCTATATATTTTCTCAAAGATTAAGAGAAAGTATAACTTGTTCTTGAAGGATTAAAAAGAGTGATTGCTATAAATTTTGAATAAATCTAGATCACTCTACATTCTTGATATCATAGAATTTCTGTTTTTATTTACGCTTATCATTAAAATCTGAAATTCAACAAAAAGAAAAGAATGATTAAAGAAGAATGCATCCTTTGAGGGGGAGCTTAGACATATCAAGATTTTACATCTTATTCAAAAGCCATCATCACTTGATGCATTTCTTGAATGTTTTATGGATTGATTTTGATAAACCTCTTTGTGTTGCCATTATTTGTCTTAATTCTATAAAGTTCATCTTATCTCAAATATTAAGTTTTATAGAAATATGCTCTCATTAGTGTAAGCTGTGCTGAAACTTATAGAAAAATATATTTTCGAGATTGACAACTTGAATGTTTTATTGAACATTATCTTCAAATTCTAAACTCTTAAGTGGAATGATCAATTAAGGAGGGAGAAAGAAAATTTCAGAATGAGAGATCATATGGAACTTAATCGCATAAATCCATAACTAAAGGAGAGGGAAAGAATACTAAATAAAAAGTGATCCTAATACTCTCCAATATGTATCATCTGAAATTTAATCTAAAAATCTTTACGATACACCTTGAGGCTTGTTATTTGGTTAGTATATCTTATGCATCAATCATGAACCAAATTGCAATTCAAATAGTTGATCTTAAGAGCCTCTAATTTAATGAAAAAGGGGGAGAATAATGTGTTGAATTTTTTTGAGTATCTCTTAGAAAACCTATTTTTGGAATTTACTAATGAGTTCTTATTGGCTTGTTCTTTAGAACTTCAATTTCGTGCCAATTCATTATTATGTGTACCAAAATGTGCTTCTTTTTAAAGGAATAAAGTCTTTAAAAGAGCTTTAAAAGAACCTTCAAAGCTTTGAATTTTATGTATGCTCTAAGATATATCATAAATTGCATGAATTCATGTTTTGGTATTTATGCAACAATATTTTTACATCATAAAAAAACTTTGCAATCATACTTAATATATTGCTCTTATACTCTGAAAATTAGTTAAATTGCTCTCATGTTGCTAAAATACTTAATATAGTGGGCAAAAGATCTTAAATGAACAAGCTTTCATACTTATTATTGAAGAGAGGTTAGATTTTCATTCGTGCTTTCTTTGAATATCATTCGTGGTACTTCTTGAATTAACTTGAGAAAGATTCCACCTACACTTGAATTGAAAACTATCTTTGGAACCACATTCGATGTGTTCTCATTATAATTGGCTCTGATCTATGCTCATTAATCTTTTTCTAACATTATTGCCTTGAGTTATATGATTCATATTCTTGCAATAATTTGACATACAAATCAGAGTACAATAAGAAAAAAAAATATTTGAGTATTCTTATCTTTGTGCTTAATGTTTCACTATCTTTTTGATGTTGTCAAAAAGGGGGAGAAATATCTAAGTATATGCTCATAATGCTTTATGTGTTGATTATAAGTATATTTAAGTTGATTAAATCTAAAGCATTATCATGAAGTATATGTTAAAGATATATATTTTCTACTTCAAACAACTTAGCTATGCATTACTTCTAGAACACAATATATTTTATATTGCATATACTCTAAGTTTTGTCATCATCAAAAAGGGGGAGACTGATGATCCAAAGATTGATTTAAAGATTGATTTTGATGATCACAAAACCTTGAAGTATAAATACTAATGTTTGCGTTGCAAGAAGAAAGATAATTTATTTTGCAAGGAACATAGCAAATTGGAAAAATACAAGAAGGCCTCAAAAGCTCTCAAGAAGAGTTGGAAGAAAGCCACACTTCATTGGCCCTAGTATCAAGCTTAAAGTATTCAAGCTGGAGGAGCAAATTCTAAAAGAAAAATTTAAAAGAATTGTCCTCGAGTCGACTCCTGGACATTAAGAGTCGACTCCGACTGAGAACAGACAGCTGGACAGAAAGATTCATCTCAGAACCTGTCAACGAGTCGACTCCGGAAGAATTCGAGTCGACTCCAATGCTTGCCGAGTCGACTCCAGGGTAGTACGAGTCAACTCCAGGGAGTAACAGACAGAAACACAAAGAAGCTATTTTGGACTCTGAGAGCCGAGTCGACTCCCGAAGAACTCGAGTCGACTCCGATGGTTGGCAGGTCGACTCCTAAGGAAGCGAGAGTCGACTCCCAGAGAAATACAAGGCAAAAAGTCAAAGAGCCGATTTCGGACACTGAGAGCCGAGTCGACTCCCGCAAAATTCGAGTCGACTCCGAGGCAACGCAACCCCAAAGACAGAAGACGGTATTTTTGTCTCTGAGAGGCGAGTCGACTCCAAGACAGCTTGAGTCGACTCCAAGGCAGCGCAACCCCAAAAGATAGAAGACTGTTTTTCGGATACTGAGAGCCGAGTCGACTCCGAGACAGTTCGAGTCGACTCCGAGACGGCACAAGTCAACAGACAGAAGATCGAGAGTTCGGGCTCTGAGTGCCGAGTCGACTCCCAGAATATCCGAGTCGACTCGAGTGAGCAAATTTGAAAGCAACTTCTCTGGATTCCTTAGAACGAGTCGTCTCCAAAAGTGCCAGGTCAGCTCCAGACATTGGGGAGTCGACTCCAGTGAGGATGATAGTGTTATTTTGATGATTAACAAGTAATTATCTAGAGTATGTTATAAGTTAAATCGATACTTCATTTATAAGTCTATTACTCTCAGTATATTTGGATAAATTGATATAGATACATTTCATTGTTTATTTGAATGAATCTAACCTTGAGATGCAGCAAAGTGTGGATTGAGTCGACCCAAAAGATGATTGGGTCGACCCCGGCACATCTAGAAAGCATTTGGCACACTTCTGCAAAAATGGCACAAATGAACAGTGAGTTGGGTCGACCCAAGGAAAGCATGAGTCGACCCAAACATCAAGATCCTCAAACAGAAGACAGAAAATGGTTCTCTGGATTTACTGAGAGGGTCGACCCAAGATATAGTTGAGTCGACCCAAGCTTGAGTCGACCCAAACCCTGAGAGGGTCGACCCAAAGGCAAGACAGAACAGAAGACAGAAAAGCTTCTCTGGAAACCCTGTTAGGGTCGACCCTAGAAGAAGTTGAGTCGACCCAACTGAACCTTGAGTCGACCCAAAGAAAGGTTGGGTCGACCCAAGTGAAGGAAGGCTGAATTTCAAATTTCTGTGGATTCTGAGAGGGTCGACCCAAGGAATGTTTGAGTCGACCCAAGTGAAAGTTGGGTCGACCCAAGGACAGGTTGAGCCGACCCAAACACGGGCAGAAGCATAACGGCTAGTTCTGCAGATGTACTTTTTGTCCTTCCAATAGTGAGTAACGGCTAGTTTTTGAATTCTAACCATTGGGGCTTGTCCAATGAAGGTAGGAAACTATTTAAAGGGGCACTATTCATCAGATAGAATATCTTTTCCAAAGAATATCAAAGAGTACACAAGAAAGAGAAAGTGCCCTAATCTTCTTCATCCAAGTGCTTCATTCAAGAATCAAAGAAAGGGGTTGAGCAGATTCAAAGAGTCATCAAGAGCTCCATCCTCCCTTGAAGAGTGAAGCATCCTTGACAAAGAAGAGAGAAGTCACTACAAGCGATAAATACTTTCTAAACTCTTCTTTGTAGATTATATTGTTTTATTTGCTCATTTAGGAGTTTAAATCTTCTTCCTTTATTTGTTAAACTACTTGTAAAGGTTGGTTGGTTAGCCCGCAAAACCAACGGAATAGGTTGATTGGTGAACCCGTAAAACCAATTGTAAAGGTTCGTTGGTGAGCCCGTAAAACCAACATAGGTTTTTGGTGAACCCGGAAAACCAAAGTGTAAAGGTTTTTGGATTGTGAGCCCCGAAAACAATCCAACTGTAATCCGCGGGATTATAGTGAATTTCCAAGGGGTTGCTTGGGGAGTGGATGTAGGTGCTAAGGAGAGCACCGAACCACTATACTTCTTGTTGTTTGCATTGTGATTTGTTTAAGTTCACTAACACATCATTTAACACAAGTAAGATAGTTAAAATTAAAAGAAACCAATTCACCCCCCCCTCTTGGCTTGTCACCTTGGGCAACAAGTGGTATCAGAGCAAGGTGCTCCAATAGTACTCATTGATCTCACAATCAAGAGTTAAAGATCATGACAACCCAAGTGGGATGTTCTATGAGTGAGGGGCAATCTACAAATAGACCACCTCTATTTAATGGCACAAACTACACATATTGGAAAGCTAGGATGAGGATATTCATTCAAGTTTCCGATTATGAATTATGGTACATCATTACTAGAGGACCTCACACACCCACACTTAATATAGAGGGCACTATCATACCCAAACCAGAAATGGATTGGAATGAAAGTGATAGACGATTGGCACAGTTAAATGCTAAAGCTATAAATGTACTTTATTGCTCATTAGATGTAAGTGAATTCAATAGAATATCTACTTGCATCTCTGCTAAAGAAATTTGGGACAAACTTGAGGTCACTCATGAAGGGACCAATCAAGTTAAGGAGTCAAAGATAAACATATTAGTACACAAGTATGAATTGTTTAAAATGAAATCTACTGAGTCCATAACTGATATATTTACTCGTTTTACTGACATTATAAATGGGCTTAAGAGTTTAGGAAAGTCTTACACTAACTCTGAATTGGTGCGAAAAATTCTCAGGTCTCTACCAAGAATTTGGGAGGCCAAGGTAACCGCAATTCAAGAAGCTAAGGACCTCAACACACTGCAATTAGAGGAGCTTCTAGGATCACTCATGACCCATGAGTTGACAATGAGGCAAAATTCAGAAGATGAGGTCAAGAGAAGAAAGCCCATTGCCCTAAAGACTACCACCCCTAAACAACAAACTGAATCGGAAGATTCAGATGATGATGAAGAATTTGATGAAGAAGGGATGGCTATGCTTGGAAGAAAATTCAGAAAATTTATGAGAGGTAAGAATAGATTCTATAAAAAGAAACTCTTCCTCAAAGGTAACTCAAGCAAAGAAAATGGTAAGGACAAAGAAAAGGAAAAAGAAACTCCCATTTGCTATGAGTGTAACAAACCCGGGCATTATAAGATAGATTGTCCGGATTTGAAATGGATGGCAAGAAAACTGAAAAAGAAGAACTTCATGGCTGAATGGAGTGAAAGTGAGGAATCAAGTTCGGAGGAGGAAGATCATCAAGAGACGGTCCAAATGTGTCATATGGCCAATGACGATGAGGTAGATTCTGAACTTGACTGTGATTTTACTGTTGATGAATTACATGATGCATTCTTAGAACTCATGGAAGAACATAAGAAACTAATTAATAAAAATAAAGTTCTAAAAGAAGAAAATCAATCTCTTATCAAAGATAAGTTAAAATTGTCTCATAACTGTGAAACATTAAGTAGGAAACTTACAAATGAAACCAAGAATCTAATTGCTGAAAATATCAAGCTAAAAGAAGATGCTGAAAAATATAAATCCTTGGTAGATAAATTTACACTTAGTTCTACCAAATTAAATATGATTCTTGATAGTCAAAAAGCTGTATATGATAAGGCTGGTTTAGGATATAAAACAAATAGGAAACAAAAATTCTTAAAGAACATTTTTGTAAAAGCTAAAAGTGAAAATATTACTTGTTATTGCTGCAATAAGTTAGGACATAGAGCACATGAATGTAACTATAGAAAGTCCAGTCAAAACAAATTAAGTAATAATCAAAAGATTAAATTCAAGAAAGTTTGGGTTCCAAAAGGAACATGGAGTACTAACCCTAAAGGACCCAACTTAGTTTGGGTACCTAAAGTTTCTTCTTGATCTTGATTGCAGGAGTGTCTTGCAGCTGATAAAGTGGAAAAACGATGGTATCTAGATAGCGGCTGTTCAAGACATATGACCGGTGACGTAGATCAATTTGTCACCTTGGAATCAAAGAAGGGTGGAGTAGTAACCTATGGAGACAATGGTAAAGGGTATATCATTGGAAAGGATAAAATTTTCATTACTCCATCTATTTTTATAGAAAATGTCTTATTAGTTAAAGGTTTGAAACATAACCTTCTTAGCATAAGTCAATTTTGTGATAAAGGGTTTAAAGTCACATTTGAAGCATCTGTATGCATAATCACAAATCCTAAAGATAATAGCATTGTACTTGTAGGACAAAGGCAAAGAAATATTTACTTAGTAGATCTTCATGAGTTAGGCAAGAAAAATGGATTATGCTTAATTACTAATGAAGAAAAGAAAAATGAAACTAGTTGGCTTTGGCATCGAAGACTAGGATATGCTAGTATGGAATTAATATCAAAACTAGTCAAGAAGAATTTAATAAAAGATGTGCCAAAATTGATCTTTGAAAAGGACAAAATCTGTGGACCATGTTCATTGGGAAAACAAACTAAATCATCCTTCAAATCAAAGAATATAGTATCAACAACTAGACCATTTGAACTCATACACATGGATTTATTTGGACCTACTAGAACTGCAAGTCTAGGAGGGAAGAAGTATGGACTAATTATTGTTGATGATTTTTCAAGATATACATGGGTTTCATTTTTGGCCCATAAGAACGAAGCATTTTCAGAATTCTTGAAACTGTATAATAATATCATAAATGAAAAGAAACTCACCTTAGTAGCAATTCGAAGTGATCATGGTACTGAATTTGAAAATCAACACTTTGAAGAATTTAGTACTAAAAATGGTATTTCACATCAATTTTCAGCACCTAGAACGCCTCAACAAAATGGGGTTGTTGAAAGGAAAAATAGGCAGAAATGGCACGCACGATGTTGTGTGAGTCAAATCTTCCAAAGTACTTTTGGGCTGAAGCTATAAGCACTGCTTGCCATATTCTAAATCGAGTTTTAATACGACCAATAACCAAGAAAACTCCTTATGAACTTTGGAAGAATAAGAAACCAACTGCTAAATATCTTAAAGTATTTGGATGTAGATGTTTCATCTTAAACAATGGCAAAGAGGATCTAAGTAAATTTGATGCCAAGTCAGATGAAGGTATCTTCTTAGGATACTCCACATCTAGCAGGGCATACAGAGTATTCAATAAAAGAACTCTAGTAGTGGAAGAGTCAGTCAATATTATATTTGATGAGTCTGATAGTGAGTCTGCTAGGAAAGAAAATATTGTTGATGATGATACAGGAATTATCGACTTTGAAAAGTTGAATATTGATGACGTGCCAATTCAAGATAAGGGAGATGATTGCGTGCCACCACAATCTCAAAACTTGCCAAAGGAATGGAGGTATGCATATGGACACCCTAAAGACTTAATCATTGGTGATCCATCTCAAGGGGTAAGAACTTGATCATCTCTTAAAAATTTAAATGATTATCTTGCTTTTGTTTCACAATTAGAACCTAAGACTTATGAAGAAGCTGAAAAAGATACTAATTGGATAAATGCCATGCAAGAAGAATTAAATCAATTTAAAAGAAGTAATGTATGGACATTAACTGAAAGACCAAAGCATAACTCAGTAATTGGAACAAAATGAATATTTAGAAATAAATTAGATGAAAATAGAGTAGTTATAAGAAATAAGGCTAGACTTGTAGCTAAGGGATACAATCAAGAAGAAGGAATAGATTTTGATGAAACATTTGCTCCTGTAGCTAGATTAGAGGCTATTAGATTACTTCTAGCATTTGCATGTTTCATAGATTTCAAATTGTATCAAATGGATGTGAAGAGCGCATTCTTAAATGGTTTTATTGAAGAGGAAGTATATGTAGAACAACCTCCTGGTTTTGAGAATCATGAATTGCCAAATCATGTGTTTAAACTACATAAGGCATTATATGGATTAAAGCAAGCTCCTAGGGCTTGGTATGATCGATTAAGCAAATTTCTGCTTAATAATGACTTTAGTAGAGGAAATGTAGACAAAACACTATTTTTCAAAAGAAAGAACAAAAATCTATTAGTGGTTCAAATATATGTAGATGACATAATCTTTGGTGCCACAAATGATACTCTTTGCAAAGAATTTGCTGATTTAATGCATGGAGAATTCGAAATGAGTTTGATGGGAGAACTAAGCTTCTTCCTAGGATTACAAATCAAACAAACTAAGGAAGGCATTTTCATTCATCAAACTAAGTACACAAAGGAAATACTAAAGAAGTTTGGGAATGAAAATCATAAGGGAGTAGGCACTCCAATGAATCCTACTAGTAAGCTAGACAAAGATGAAAAAGGGAAGAGTATTGATATTAAGCTTTATAGAGGACTAATTGGATCCTTGCTCTACCTTACTGCTAGTAGACCAGACATCGTATTTAGTGTAGGAATATGTGCTAGATACCAATCAGATCCTAAGGAGTCACATTTAAGTCCTGTTAAAAGAATCCTTAGATATTTAAGAGGAACTACAAATATTGGATTATGGTACTCTAGAGACTCTTGTCTAGATTTGCTTGCATACTCAGATGCTGATTTTGCTGGATGCAAATTAGATAGGAAAAGCACAAGTGGCACATGTCAATTCTTAGGAAACAGCTTAGTATCATGGTTTAGCAAAAAGCAGAATTCAGTGGCACTGTCAACAGCTGAACACAAGTGGCACATGTCAATTCTTAGGAAACAGCTTAGTATCATGGTTTAGCAAAAAGCAGAATTCAGTGGCACTGTCAACAGCTGAAGCTGAATATATAGCTGCTGGTAGTTGTTGTGCTCAAGTACTATGGCTTAAGCAACAACTAGAGGACTATGGAGTTAAGCTAGATAATATTCCTATTAAGTGTGATAATACTAGTGCCATCAATCTTACTAAAAATCCGGTTCAGCACTCTAAAGCCAAACACATAGAAATACGATATCATTTTATTAGGGATCATGTGCAAAATGGAAACATATGTATTGAGCATATATGCACTGAAAAACAATTAGCCGACATATTCACAAAACCATTGAGTGAAGATAGATTCTGCACGCTAAGGAGGAAATTAGGCATATGTGATCCTTTTTATTGAAGAAATATAAAAGGGAGCAAGTAGTCTCATGATACATTCCTCCAATTTCTAAAAACCCATGAAACATGAGTCAAACTTGTTATCTATAGATTTCTTACTCATGTATCATTGTCTCAGAAAGAATTTATAAGGATTGGAAGCAAAGAAAATTTTTAGAAGCAAAAAGGAAGAGAAAAGAAAAATTCTGCACTTGGGTCGACCCAACCCAGAATAGGGTCGACCCAACGTTGAGTCGACCCAAGAAATTTCTTGAGTCGACCCAACGTCGGGACCCCACTGTTAAAGGGGGACCCGAGAGCACTATTAGGGCACTGTTTGCCCTTGTCCTCTTCTGAATACTCTAATCCCCACTCTCCAAACTCCTCCAAACTCCTCCAAACAGTAGATTACCTTAAGATCTTGGAGAAATGGGACCCAAAAGAGCCGTAGCCAAGAGATCCGGAAGAGTCTCACAGATCCAATGTGAGGAAAGGCAACCTACGGAGCCATCTACCGTGTCTCCACAACGTGAGGCACGTGTGGAGCCACCTCCTCCTCCTTCCCCCTCAGTTATACTTGCAAGATTTGCGGGGAGACCGGTTACAACGGGGAGAGGGATCCATTCCGAGTTCTTTGATCAAGAAGGGTTTAGGTTGAGGGAATGGATCCAAAGGCAAGGTTGGGAGTATCTTTGCTCCCTAGATGTGATGATCTACCCCAGATTAGTTCGGGAGTTCTATGCCTTCCTTAAAACTGGAATGGGAGGGCTTGTTTCGGAAGTTCGAGGAGTTAGGGTTCGAGTTTCCGAGGAAAGTTTGAGTGAGCTACTTCATCTACCCTGCGAAGGAGCCACTCCGGAAAAACCAGAAAACAAGATGAGAGCTCTGCAGTTGATTATGGAAAATGAGGGCTTTGACTTCTCAGAAAAGGTAATATCAAGCTCTTTATCTGCTGAAATGAGATTATTGCTTAGTATCATAAATAGAATTTTATTTCCAAAGAGCGGGAGATTCGATCGCATCACAGAGCGAGATTTAGTAGTGATGGAGTATATTATTCAGGGTATTCCCCTGAATCTCCCGGCCATGATACTGAAGCAGATGAGGAAAGTGATCTGCAACTCCAGAGTATCCCTACCTTATGGTATGATACTCACTTTGGTTTTTCGACAGCACGGCATATCTGTCGAGGGGGAGGTATCCAGGCATCTGCTTCATACTGACACATACACTGCACGGACACTTATACGTATGGGTTATGAGAAAGTGAACGGGCAGTGGATTCATACTGGAGCAGGGATTCAGGGTGAGGCACCAGAGGGTGAGGCAGAGGATGATGCACCAGATATTGGAGACTCTATCCCTGAGGATGAGGAGCATATGGATCATCCTACTGTACCTTCCGAGGCTGGACCATCGTCATCTGCTCCTCCGAGAGATACAGATGAGTTCTGGAGTAGGCTGACTGAGATTATGACAGCTCAGGCCAGGACCATCACTGACGGGCTAACGAGCAGATTGGATATTATGTCAGCTCAGGCGAGGACTGTCACTGATGGGCTGACGAGCCGACTGGACATCATGACTGCGGAGATCAGTGATCTGAGGCAGCAGGTAGGAGCACTCCGGAGAGAGAGAGAGAGACCCATGGACCTTCTGTGCCACAGGCTGCTGAGTCAGAGATATCGGCACAGAGTCATCCAGCTCATCGTGCTCCACGCCAGACACAGTCTCACCAGGCTCGACCTCCCCTCGCCACGTACACTAGGAGGATGAGGACTAGATCCCAGCCATTAGATACTCCCTAGGCAGATATTAGCATTTCTGGTTAGAGCCTAGGCTAGATATCTAGTTCTCATATGTATTTTGCTTTTATCATATATGTTTAAACTTTGATTAAGGAACATTGTATCTGTTTTTGTTTTTGGGCATGAATGTACTAAAATGTTCCTATTTTGATCAATGAAGTTTGAATGCTTGTTATTTATTGTGTCTTTTCCCATGCATCTATTTGATGATAACAAAAAGGGGGAGAAGTAAAGAAAGAGTAATGTAATAGGGGGAGAAGTAAAGACAGAGTGATAAGAGAAGTAAAGAAAGAAGGAGAAATAACGAAATAACTTGTAAAACAACTTGAAAATCATATAGGAAAGCATATGCATCCAAGGGGGAGCAATTTGCAACAATGAAAATGATCAAGTCAAAAATTTCTATCAAATTTCAGAATTTGGCACATAGAATTTCAGAATTTGGCACGCACCTTTCACACCTCGATACATAACCTGAAACTCATGTTTTATCTCAAATTTTTGGAGTTTTATCTTTAATGAATTATAAATGAAAGGGGGAGCAATTCAAAAAGTCAAATTGGCAACATTTGAATGATATAGGGGGAGACTTCACTCTTATATATGAAAAGCTGAAATTCAGCAAGTTAAGCCCTTTCAAATACTGATTTTAAAATAAGTATCAAAAGGTTCATACTCTTTATTTTGTAATCATCAAAAAGGGGGAGATTGAGGATGATAGTGTTATTTTGATGATTAACAAGCAATTATCTAGAGTATGTTATAAGTTAAATCGATACTTCATTTATAAGTCTATTACTCTCAGTATATTTGGATAAATTGATATAGATACATTTCATTGTTTATTTGAATGAATCTAACCTTGAGATGCAGCAAAGTGTGGATTGAGTCGACCCCGGCACATCTAGAAAGCATTTGGCACACTTCTGCAAAAATGGCACAAATGAACAGTGAGTTGGGTCGACCCAAGGAAAGCATGAGTCGACCCAAACATCAAGATCCTCAAACAGAAGACAGAAAATGGTTCTCTGGATTTACTGAGAGGGTCGACCCAAGATATAGTTGAGTCGACCCAAGCTTGAGTCGACCCAAACCCTGAGAGGGTCGACCCAAAGGCAAGACAGAACAGAAGACAGAAAAGGTTCTCTGGAAACCCTGTTAGGATCGACCCAAGAAGAAGTTGAGTCGACCCAACTGAACCTTGAGTCGACCCAAAGAAAGGTTGGGTCGACCCAAGTGAAGGAAGGCTGAATTTCAAGTTTCTGTGGATTCTGAGAGGGTCGACCCAAGGAATGTTTGAGTCGACCCAAGTGAAAGTTGGGTCGACCCAAGGACAGGTTGAGCCGACCCAAACACGGGCAGAAGCATAATGGCTAGTTCTGCAGATGTACTTTTTGTCCTTCCAACAGTGAGTAACGGCTAGTTTTTGAATTCTAACCATTGGGGCTTGTCCAATGGAGGTAGGAAACTATTTAAAGGGGCACTATCATCAGATAGAACATCTTTTCCAAAGAATATCAAAGAGTACACAAGAAAGAGAAAGTGCCCTAATCTTCTTCATCCAAGTGCTTCATTCAAGAATCAAAGAAAGGGGTTGAGCAGATTCAAAGAGTCATCAAGAGCTCCATCCTCCCTTGAAGAGTGAAGCATCCTTGATAAAGAAGAGAGAAGTCACTACAAGCGATAAATACTTTCTAAACTCTTCTTTGTAGATTATATTGTTTTATTTGCTCATTTAGGGGTTTAAATCTTCTTTCTTTATTTGTTAAACTACTTGTAAAGGTTGGTTGGTTAGCCCGCAAAACTAACGGAATAGGTTGATTGGTGAATCCGTAAAACCAATTGTAAAGGTTCGTTGGTGAGCCCGAAAAACCAACATAGGTTCGTTGGTGAGCCCGTAAAACCAACATAGGATTTTGGTGAACCCGGAAAATCAAAGTGTAAAGGTTTTTGGATTGTGAGCCCGGAAAACAATCCAACTGTAATCCGCGGAATTATAGTGAATTCCCAAGGGGTCGCTTGGGGAGTGGATGTAGGTGCTAAGGAGAGCACCGAACCACTATACTTCTTGTTGTTTGCATTGTGATTTGTTTAAGTTCACTAACACATCATTTAACACAAGTAAGATAGTTAAAATTAAAAGAAACCAATTCACCCCCCCCCCCTCTTGGCTTGTCATCATTTAACTCCAGGTTCAGTCGAGTCGACTCCAAGTCAAGACAGCACTTTAATTCAAATCCAGAACAGTTGCCGAGCCGTCTCCAGAAAAGCATGAGTCGACTCCTGCAACAGGCGAGTCGACTCCAGATCGCGCGAGTCGACTCCGATCCCAACGGAAACATTGTCAGGAGTTTCAGAATGTGCACAACGGCTCTATTTTTGTCTCTAACGGCTAGATTTTTGTTTCCACGATATCTAAAGCTATAAAATCAAGAGGAGGGCTAGGGAAGAGGAAATGGAAGTGGGAGAAAACACTTAGGAAAGAGATCTCAAAGAAAAAATCTCCCAAAAGCACAAAAGGGCCATACAAAGCAAAATAGAGAGAAGAAGAGCATCCGAGTGAATCCCAAAGCTTCCTCTCCAACTGTGTGCTGCCTCAGTGATCCTCTACCTTGTGCGAAATCAGAAGAGGGTCAAGTAAAGAAGAAGCCGAGTTTCCTCATCTACACAACTTGTTTGAGGGCTTCTCTTTACTCTATTTATTTATATTGTTATATTTGCTTGTTTAAGAAGCTTTGATTTGTTTTAAATTCTTGTTCTAATATCTTGTAACTTGATTCAATCAAGGGATTGAATCAAGGGGTTAAGGTTTGTTGGTGAGCCAAAGGAAAAACCAACGTTGTAAGGTTATGGTTGGTGAGCCTTTGGAAAAATCAACTGGGTTGATTGTGAATCCGGAAAACAATCGTTGTAAAGTTGTGGTTGGTGAGCCTTTGGAAAAACCAACTGGATTTGATTGTGAACCCGAAAAAACAATCGGTTGGTTCTAGTCGGTGAGCCAATGAAAACCGACCGAGTTTGTTGTAATCTCGCAAAACAACAAGTTGGGTTGTGAGCTTGTAAAACAACCGGCTGTAATCTGAAGGATTATAGTGAAATTCCCAAGAAGTCTTGGGGAGTGGATGTAGGTGCTGGGGTGCACCGAACCACTATATGTTTGTTGTGTTTGTGATGCTTTTTGTCATTGTCTAACTTGCTCACTTATTTACTTAGATAAATTGCTTGCTTAACTCTTATCCGCGCATTCTTTAGTTGCAAGCATATTCAATTTACTTAATCAAGTCTCATTCAATAAATCAAACTGTTGCTAAGGTTAAATTCCACTGCGCATCTATACAACTTAGCATAATTAATTGAAAAGTTTTAGAAGTAGTATAAAAGTTTTAAAAGACCCAATTCACCCCCCCCCCCTCTTGGGTTGTATCTACTGGGCAACATAGTACATAACCAAATGATACACACTTAGTAAATTAAGCAAAGCTAAAAAATTATATATTGTGTGTTAGTACTGATGAATATTATATTCCAGAAAGTATGTATCGATTTACTTAGAGCTGTATATTGGCTTGGTAGATAATTAATTTGCTTGATGTGTATTACCTAGTTATGTAGTATGTACTAATAAAAAGTATGTTCTGAAAATTGTGTATCAATTTACCTGAAAGTGTGTATTGAATCATTGTTGGATGTGTATCAAATCATTGTTTGGCGTGTATCAAAGAGGCTTAAAGTATGTATCAGAAAATCGATGTGTATCATCTGACCATATAGTATATACCGATGAATATAATATTCTAAAAACTATGTATCAATTTGTTTGGAGATGTGCATTGGGTTACCAGATCACTGATTTGCTAAGTATGTATTATATAGTCGTGTACTGTGTACTAGTGAACGTCATATTTAGAAAACTATATATTGATTTACCTAAATGAGTGTATTAACTTATTAGATAATTAAGTTGTTTAGTGTATATCACCGCACTATATAGTATGCATCGTAAAAAAACATGCTAGAAAAATAATGAAGAAAGAGGATGCCGTGCTTTTTTTTGTAATCATGAGATTAATAACTCCATTAGTAAGAGTAGTCTTTGACTTTTAGGTTTCTTTTTTAAGATGAATACTAAAAGAATCATCGCAAAATAAGAAGCCTGCCCCATATTTCTTTCTCTAGTACTCGCTTCATTTGATTTTTGTTCGGAAGAAAACATGGTGTAAACATGTTTCTTTGCTTTTGCACGAAAATCATTCTTCCTTGGAATGCTGAGTAGAATGGAAGGGGAAAAACTCTATCTTTCAGCTATAGGGAGTAGTGTAAATTGAAGAATTCTCCTCTGTTGCCCAAGGTGACAATCCAAGAGGGGGGGGGGGGGGGGTGAATTGGTTTCTTCTAAATTTTAGTGCTTTTAAAACTTTCTTAGTTAAATGCGATGGATGCTTTCTTAGGTTATTTGAGTGAGTTAAACTAATGCAAGAATAGAAAGTAAAGCAAGAGAAAATGAAAGCACAAACACAATCCAAACACAACAATATATAGTGGTTCGGTGCTCTCCTTAGCACCTACGTCCACTCCCCAAGCGTACCCTTGGGAATTCACTATAATCTCGCGGATTACAGTTGGATTGTTTTCCGGGCTCACAATCCAAAAACCTTGTTGGTTTTACGGGATCACCAACGAACCTATACAACTTTGGTTTTCCGGGTTCACCAAAAACCTTGTTGGTTTTGCGGGCTCACCAACGAACCTTTACAACTTTGGTTTTCCGGGTTTACCAAAAACCTTTGTTGGTTTTGCGGGCTCACCAACGAACCTTTACAAAGTATTCAAACAAATGAAAAGAAAAGATTTAAACTCCTAAATGAGCATATGAAACAATATAAACTACAAAGAAGAGTTAGAAAGTATTTATCGCTTTGAAGTGGCTTTGCTCTTCTTTGTCAAGGATGCTTCACTCTTCAAGGGAGGATGGAGCTCTTGATGCCTCTTTGAATCTGCTCAATCCCTTTCTTTGATTCTTGAATGAAGCCCTTGGATGAAGCTTGCCTTGCTAGGGTTCTCTCTTGAATGCACTTGATGTATTTTCCCAAAAGCTTGCTTCCTCTAATGAATACTCCCTCTTAAATACTTCTCCAACCTCCAAATAGTCCTTTCTGACCGTTGGATTGAAGAAACTAGCCGTTTATAGCCGTTGGGAGTCCAAAAAGCATTTCTGCACAACTAGCCGTTATGTTCAGCCCGTGTTTGGGTCGGCTCAACCTGTCCTTGGGTCGACCCAACCTTTACTTGGGTCGACTCAACCATTTCTTGGGTCGACCCTCTCAGAAAATACAGAAACTTGAAATTCAGCCTTCTGTTGCCTTGGGTCGACCCAACCTTTCTTTGGGTCGACCCAAGGTCAGCTTCAGAAAATTCAGAGCCTTGAATTTCAGCCTTTCTTCACTTGGGTCGACTCAACCTTTTCTTGGGTCGACTCAAGGTTTACTTGGGTCGACTCAACTTCTTCTTGGGTCGACCCTCTCAGTAAATCCAGAGAGCATTCTTCCTTTGCATTTTGAGGTTCTTTGGAGGTTGGGTCGACTCTTGCTTACCTTGGGTCGACCCAACTCACTGTTCATTTGTGCTGTTTTTGCAGGAGTGTGCCAGATGATTCCTCGATGTGCCGGGGTCGACCCAATCAACCTATGGGTCGACTCAATCCACACTTTGCTGCATTCTCAAGGTTAGTTTCATCCAAATGAACAAGACCATATATATATTTCCAATTAAGCAAATGTACTGAGAGCAATGAACTTATAAATGAAGTATCAATTTTAACTTATAGCATACTCTAGAGAATTGCTTGTTAATCATCAAAATAACACTATCATCCTCAATCTCCCCCTTTTTGATGATTACAAAATAAAGAGTATAAGCCTATTGATACTTGTCTTTAAAATCAGTTTATAAAAGGGATTGAATTTCAGAATTTCAGCTTTTCATATATATAAGTGAAATCTCCCCCTATATCATTCAAAATTTGCCAATTTGATTTTTTTGAATGGCTCCCCCTTTCATTTATAATTCATTAGCAATGAAACTTCAAAAATTTGAGATAAAATAAGAGTTTCAGTTTATGTATCGAGGTGAGAAAGGAGCGTGCCAAATTCTGAATTTATATGTGCCAAATTCTGAATTATGATAGAAATTTTTGATTTGATGATTTTCATTGTTACAAATTGCTCCCCCTTAGATATGTAAGCTTTCTTATATGATTTTCAATTTGTTTGCCCATTTATTTCTCTTTTCTTTTCATAACTTTTTTACTCACTCTTTCTCACAAAAGTAATACTCTTTCTTCTCAAATGAAATACTCTTTCTTTTCTTAGAGTGAATACTCTATCTTTTCGTCTCCCCCTTTATATACTCTTTTCTTCTCCCTTTATATACTCTTTCCTTCTCTTCTCTTTTATATACTCTTTCCTTCTCTTCTCCCCCTTTTTGTTATCATCAAAAACATATATATGGGAAAAGATGCAATAAAGAACAAACTTCAGACTTCATTGATCAAAATAGGAACATTTTCATATATTAATGCTCAAAATGATGAAAAGTACAATGTTCCACAATCAAGATTTAAAGATATAAGGAAAAGACAAGATTCATAAGGGAAAAAGCAAGATATATATGAGAAAAGGCAAGATACATACGAGAACTAGATTTCTAGCCTAGGCTCTAAATATAGATGCTAAGATCAGCCTAGGGAGACTCTAATTGAGAGTGGGAAATAGGGTTTTCGGAAGAGGACAAAGGGTAAACAGTGCCCTAGATAGCTCACGGGTCCCCCTTTTAACAGTGGGGTCCCGACGTTGGGTCGACTCAAGAAATTTCTTGGGTCGACTCAACGTTGGGTCGACCCTATTCTGGGTTGGGTTGACCCAAGTGCAGAATTTTTCTTTTCTCTTCCGTTTTGCTTCTAAAATGTTTTCCTTGCTTCCAATCCTTATAAACTCTTTATGGGACAATGATACATGAGTAAGGAATCTATAGATAACAAGTTTGACTCATGTTTCATGGGTTTTTAGAAATGGGAGGAATGTATCATGAGATTGCTTGCTCCCTTTTATATCTCTTCAATAAAAAGGATCACATATGCCTAATTTCCTCCTTAGCGTGCAGACTCTATCTTCACTCAAGGGTTTTGTGAATATGTGAGCTAATTGTTTTTCAGTACATATATGCTCATATGTTTCCATTTTGCACATGATCCCTAATAAAATGATATCTTATTTCTATGTGTTTGGCTTTAGGAATGAGATATTTAGAATGTAAGCCAGAAGTGATCTCTAAATGTAGATTCCAAAGATAGTTTTGAAATCAAGTGTAGATGGAATCTTTTTCAAGTTATTTCAAGGAGTATCAAGAATAATATTCAAAGAAAGGCACGGATGAAAATCCAAATAAAAGTATTGGGGCATAGATACCAAAACATGAATTTATGTAGTGTAGGATACATAAAATTCAAGGCTTTGAAAGTTCTTTTAGAGCTCTCTTAAGGACTTTCTTTTACTCCTTTAAAGATCATAACATCAAAATCAATTAAAATGAATTGGCTCATGATTGAAACGCTAAAGTGCAAGCCAATAAGAGCTCATTAGTAGATTCCAAAGTAAATTTCCAATACTAAGATAAATGGAATCCTTTTCACTTAGTTTTCAAAACAAGTGATTTACCAATTAAGTACAGATGAAAATCCAACTTTCAAAAGATATTCAATGAAGCACAGAGTTTAATACCACTTTACATTTGGTATTCTTTCTCTCATCTTTAGTTGTGAATTTACATGATTAAGTTCTATATGATCTCTCCCTCTGAAATTTTCTTTCTCCCCCTCAATTAATCATTCCATTTGAGAGTTTAGAGTTTGAAGATAATTTTCAATAAAGAGATTGAGTATTTAAAGCTCCCCCTCAAAAGATGCATTTTCTTTTAAACTTTCTTTTCTTTTGTTGAATTTCAGATTTTAATGATAAACGTGAATAAAACTGAAACTTTATGATATCAAGAATGTAGAGTGATCTAGAGTTATTCAAAATTTATAGCAATCACTCTTTTAATCTTTTAAGAACAAGTTATGCTTCCTCTTAATCTTTGAGAAAATGTACTGAAATATTAATCAGAAAATGATTCATTTGAAGCTCAAATTCTTTCAAAAGCATTTACATTTTCTTTCTTTTAAGAATCATTTGAGTGAGCTGAAATATTTCTAGACTTGAGATCATTCACTCTTTTAATAATATATATACATATATATTTTGATGAAAGTCTTTAACAATGTAGGAGAGGAAAAAAATATATAGATGACCATTGAAGTATATGTATTTATAGAACTCAATTTCTTAATCAAGGTTTTTCAGCAATGTATATATGAAGCACAATAAATCTTTTCAATATCAAAATAAAATCATATATTAAAAAATATTTATTTGCAATCAAGATCATCAAAAGACACATCATTCAGACCAATATTAGTACACTTTGAAGATAAGAAATGATATGTTTCAGATGCGTATCAAGGCAAGCAATCAAGACATCAGAATTATTCTATTTTTCTTAAGCTGTAATTTTATCTAGAAATTCATATTGAGTTATTCCCCAAAATGATGCAATCATTGAAGCATATAATGAAGGTTACAAAAATACAATGATAGAGGCATTTTTAAATTAAGTTTAAGCTTTTATACAACATCAGATTCTGAATTTCATAAAAATTTTCAAGGAGCCTTTTAGGATTATAATTTGAGATATGCATCTTCTACATTGTAGCTCATCTTAAATTATTAAGATTGAAGACACATATTTCAAGAACATTAGAGCACATCCAGAATCTTTGTAATTCATATTGAATTTTGGTACAAATTGGAGGATATTATGTACTAATGTTAGGCAAGATAAAAGATATGTCAGAATCAATCCATTTTGCCTAATTTGCAAATTCAAATAAATTTTTTTTATTTTTCAAAATATATTCATTAAAACAAAATGATGTTGTTGTTGGTAATAACATGTTTCAATCAAAATTTATAGGCATGAAGCATTACAAGTTATATCTAGGAAAGATCTTTGCTATTTGAATATTGAAAACACATAATTCAAAATATGCAAAACATAACAAGCATGTCATGGATCAAAATCAATTCTTTTCAAATAAAATTTTCTTTATTTAAATACAATTTAGCACTGATTTTATCCTTAAGGTGTGTTTTCAAGTGATTCAAACTTCATTTGATTTTTCACAACCTTCTTATATATTTTTATTTATTTATCATTCATTCCCCAAATTTTTAATTTCTTTCTTTAACCATTCAATGAACATTTTGATTATCTTCATTTATTTTTCGGTTTTACTTTTCTATGCTCTATATTCTATTTGCTCCCTATCCGGTGGAGTTGGAAGGGGCACGAGGTACTACCACTAGCCTCCCTCTTGTGCCGTCCCTAATATGCCCTGCACCGAATAGTTGGGTCAAATAGTGCAGGGGTACTACCACTAGCCTCCCTATTGGCACCATCCCTATGATGAGCAATATAGAAGGTTTAAAATGTTCACTTCAACCTTTTCCTGTAATTAATTACGGATTTTATCTCTTCCAAAGGAATGTTCATATTAGTCTCACAAATGTGCCGAATGTATTATGCTTGTTTTGCTTTTCCTTAAGATTGAAGTATTTGCCTTTACTTAGATTTTACTTCTCTTGAATAATATCCATTTTCTTTTCTTTACCTCTCTCTCTTTTTGTTATTTTCAAGTAGTTACATGAAAGAGCAGAATAAAGAATTAATCTAATATGCTGCATATAAATATATATCATGCAAACAGCATTTTCATTATGCCCAATGATTCATAGCTTATCACAAGTTATTTTGAATTAGAGATTTGAGACATAAACTTGTGTATTTCATGGTTATGCATTATATAGGAAAAAGTAAACTTCAATTTAATCACACCATGAAACAATCATCACTAGCATGAGAATGAAGCATGATATCAAGATGATCAGCAATTAAAAGTTTAATCATGCTACCATATAATTTCAGATTATTGATTTTGCTCAACTAACTCACAAGAGAAGAGTTTAGATTACCAGTGTATTTAGCATTCTTCAAGCCAAATACCTTTTAGATTCTTTACACCCTTGGCTGAAGAAAATCTCTCTCCTTTTTTGTTTGCAAAGGAATGTTTATTGTATCTTTCATCAAGGTGTCCTTCAAGTTGAAATTTCTTGCTCATAAATCCTGTATCATTAATAAACTCTTTTTCTTTCTTGAAGGAAAGTCATTAGTTTCTTCAAGATACAAAACATTCATACAATATATTTCTTTAGCTAGATGACTCAACATAAGATATGACAATAATTGAATATTAAGTCACTTTACTCAAGAGATTGTCTAAATATAAGCAAGCACAAGTCACTTGAACTAAAGAGATAACTTCATTAAGTAAAATGGTTCAAGGACAAGCATGTGAGGCAATAGAAAGATTCATCAAGATCAAATCAATTTCTTATTGTCAGAAGCAATTTAGCTTAGATTCTATTTGCTTAAGATAATTATTAATAAGATATACCAGTTAAGTTTTAATCAAATTATCTTAAATAGTTGTGTCTATCAAAATTCTGATTGTTACATAGAATCAAAATGATAAACTATATTCTCAATAAAGGATCTAGTTTTAATAAGAATAGTATGAATTGATATCTCTACAACTAGTATCTTTTCATTGAATATTCTATATGCATTGCTTGAAGAGTAATATCCAAAGGAATATTTGTTTTACCAGATTTGACATTATTTTCATAAGAATATATCAAGCATGACATGTATGACTGAAAAATATAAAAGATATACAATATATCATTTTCTATTTTTCAGAAGATCAAAAGGAGTTTTCTAATAGAAACCATATGTATGACAAGCAATGATGATAGCTTTTAACAGAAATCATTTAAGTAGATGACTATCATACAACATTGTCTTTTTCATTTCTTCAAGGATTCTATCAACTCTATTTTATTTATGGTGTTCTTGGTGTAGAAACAATTGTATTCAATATTATTTTCTGTGCACAACTCAATAAGAAATTGGTTTTCAAAACTATGCCATGATACAATTTTATTTTCATAGTTTGCAAACCTTTTTCATTTGAACCCTTTTTGTGAGTTTGTGCCAATGCAGAAAATATTTCAATTTAAGTGTCAAGAATAAAACCAACATTAGCTTTGAGAAATCATCCATAATTACAAAATTAGAGAGCTTATCTCCTAGGTTCACAATCCTAGAGATCCAAATAAGTTCTTATGAAGAGTTTTCAAAGGCTAAAAGGTGAAAACAATATTTTCAGATTTAGAAATGATTCTAGTTTGTTTTTCTAGATGACATACATAGCAAACTTTGACCTTGCAAAGAATAATCTAAGTGAACCAATGACAAGGTCTTTTGAGATCAAGTCCATACTAGTATGAGTTGATTTTATATGCCAAAATTAGACTCTTTAATCTTGGTATTCTTAATGCATATAAAAAAAAATTATACCAAGTAGACATTCTTATGTTTGTGATCAATAGAAGATAATGTCATGGATAAGACCTCTCAATCAAGCATATAGAGAATTTAAAGAGTTATTCTAAGAGTATTGATTAAGCAAGTTATCCATCAATAACTGAAGCATAATATAGAAAGATGAAGTGATTTGGATATATTTTCTTTTCATGCCAAAAGTATCACTTATATCACAGAAATGATTAATACCTGCAATTTATGTTTTAATTGGATACTAAGGCAAAGAGAATGATGATATATGCAAGGATTACTAATTTCATTATTCTTTTCATTTCAATTACTTTTCTTAAGTATATTTTAAGTTTCATTCTTTAATATATGTCTAGAGCACCCAATGTCTAAATTAACATCTTTTGGTTGGAGCCTTGAGTGCTAGATATACTTACAGAAAATATTCAGATTTTCAACTTAGGAACCCAAGCTCTTTTGGGTCCTTGTAGGTTAGCTATTATTGTTCCTTTTGGAACCCATATTTTCTTAATAGCTATTTTGTCCATAGACTTGCAAATTTTAGGATTACAAGGAGTAAATTTCTGCATCATCTTGTTAAATTTGACAAACATAGATTTAACATGAGTAGTAGATAAACTTACAATTTTCTGTTTTTGCCTATTAGGTTCATCAGATAAATTAGAATCTGTTTTAGGACAGATAGTAGAGGATTTAACACACATGTCATTAAGGGATTTTTGTGTGTACCAAGATTGATATCCTAATCCAGCCTTTTCAAATTCAGCTCTTTGATTATTTATCATTAAGTTCAGTTTTTCAGAGCTGATAGTAGATTTTTCAACTATAGACTTAAATTTGTTAACTTCTTTAGTTAGCCTTTCATTGTCTTCTGAAAGTAATTTATTATTTTTCTGAGTTATATCATAGCTTTCAGCAAGAGATAGATTTTTTTGATTTAGCTTTTTATTCTTTAACCTAAGCTTCTTATATTCAAAGTATAGATCATGAAGAGCATCATGAAGTTCATCAAATGTAAAATCAGATTGAGCTTCAGTATGTACTTGATTTTTGAATGAGAAATCACTTTGTGTTCGAGTACATACCTCATCTTCGGGTGCTCCAAAGCATAGATTTTCAGTTTCAGTTTGATGCTCTTCTTCTTCGGAACTAGTTTCAAATTTACTAGAAATGTTAGTGCATTCATATTTAACTTCAAGCATATTCCATATTTCCTTAGCAGTTATGCAAAAAGATATGCTATTAAGTTCACTATCATCTAATGCACAATATAGAATATTCATGGCTTTTGCATTTTGCTGAGCCCTTTCTTTATCATGATTAGTGTTTGTGTGTAGCCCATTGACTATGATACTCCATAAATCGTAGTCATGTGCTTGAATGAAAATGCGCATGCGTGCTTTCCAATATGTGTAGTTTATACCATCAAATAGTGGAGGTCTATCAATTAATTGTCCCTCACTCATAGAATATCCCACTTGGGTTGTCATGATCTTTAACTCTTGATTGTGAGATCAATGAGTACTATTAGAGCACCTTGCTCTGATACCACTTGTTGCCCAAGGTGACAATCCAAGAGGGGGGGGTGAATTGGTTTCTTCTAAATTTTAGTGCTTTTAAAACTTTCTTAGTTAAATGCGATGGATGCTTTCTTAGGTTATTTGAGTGAGTTAAACTAATGCAAGAATAGAAAGTAAAGCAAGAGAAAATGAAAGCACAAACACAATCCAAACACAACAATATATAGTGGTTCGGTGCTCTCCTTAGCACCTATGTCCACTCCCCAAGCGTACCCTTGGGAATTCACTATAATCTCGCAGATTACAGTTGGATTGTTTTCCGGGCTCACAATCCAAAAACCTTGTTGGTTTTACGGGATCACCAACGAACCTATACAACTTTGGTTTTCCGGGTTCACCAAAAACCTTGTTGGTTTTGCGGGCTCACCAACGAACCTTTACAACTTTGGTTTTCCGGGTTTACCAAAAACCTTTGTTGGTTTTGCGGGCTCACCAACGAACCTTTACAAAGTATTCAAACAAATGAAAAGAAAAGATTTAAACTCCTAAATGAGCATATGAAACAATATAAACTACAAAGAAGAGTTAGAAAGTATTTATCGCTTTGAAGTGGCTTTGCTCTTCTTTGTCAAGGATGCTTCACTCTTCAAGGGAGGATGGAGCTCTTGATGCCTCTTTGAATCTGCTCAATCCCTTTCTTTGATTCTTGAATGAAGCCCTTGGATGAAGCTTGCCTTGCTAGGGTTCTCTCTTGAATGCACTTGATGTATTTTCCCAAAAGCTTGCTTCCTCTGATGAATACTCCCTCTTAAATACTTCTCCAACCTCCAAATAGTCCTTTCTGACCGTTGGATTGAAGAAACTAGCCGTTTATAGCCGTTGGGAGTCCAAAAAGCATTTCTGCACAACTAGCCGTTATGTTCAGCCCGTGTTTGGGTCGGCTCAACCTGTCCTTGGGTCGACCCAACCTTTACTTGGGTCGACTCAACCATTTCTTGGGTCGACCCTCTCAGAAAACACAGAAACTTGAAATTCAGCCTTCTGTTGCCTTGGGTCGACCCAACCTTTCTTTGGGTCGACCCAAGGTCAGCTTCAGAAAATTCAGAGCCTTGAATTTCAGCCTTTCTTCACTTGGGTCGACTCAACCTTTCCTTGGGTCGACTCAAGGTTTACTTGGGTCGACTCAACTTCTTCTTGG
Organism: Phoenix dactylifera; assembly: GCF_051530095.1. Taxonomy (NCBI): domain Eukaryota; kingdom Viridiplantae; phylum Streptophyta; class Magnoliopsida; order Arecales; family Arecaceae; genus Phoenix; species Phoenix dactylifera. The sequence continues at coordinate 14,641,706 of NC_143200.1, forward strand.
GTCGACCCTCTCAGTAAATCCAGAGAGCATTCTTCCTTTGCATTTTGAGGTTCTTTGGAGGTTGGGTCGACTCTTGCTTACCTTGGGTCGACCCAACTCACTGTTCATTTGTGCTGTTTTTGCAGGAGTGTGCTAGATGATTCCTCGATGTGCCGGGGTCGACCCAATCAACCTATGGGTCGACTCAATCCACACTTTGCTGCATTCTCAAGGTTAGTTTCATCCAAATGAACAAGACCATATATATATTTCCAATTAAGCAAATGTACTGAGAGCAATGAACTTATAAATGAAGTATCAATTTTAGCTTATTACCAGGTCTGAGCTACTTTTTATTTAGCAAGCACAAAATATTGGAACTTGGTCTAATTTTTAGGTTGAGCTAAGTCTAAGTTCGATTCATTCACATTTTCTAACGAAACAAGCTCAAACAACCCTACTTTCAAGTCGAGCCTCAGATATCATGAACAATTTAACTTATTTTTGCAATCGTGACAATCTAACTTTTCCATTTCACTCGTTTCAACTGCTCTTTTAGATAATTTTTGTTACATACTTCATGGAAAAGCTAATTTAATTACATATATTTTTTAGATGAGATGTTGATTGCAGACCACTGTAGGGAGGAAGAGAGAAAGAGGAAGAAGAAGGGAGGGAGAAGGAAGAAGAGATTATAGAGACATAGGAAGAAGAAGAAGAACAAGAAAGAGGCTAGGATTTTTTCATTCAATCAAGTTCCTCATACATAAGAGGGGTGATCTTTATATAGATCTTACATCTTGACCAAGTCAAGTAATCAATTGACCAAATCAATCAATTGACACTGACTAAATTTTGACCCTTACATCAATTAATCCCATACCAAAATTGGTCCACTAAATTGACCCAATTACATAAACCCAATTGACTAGTCTAATAATAAAACAACTGACCAAATTGATTTGACTAAAAAAAAGTAAATAATGCAATAAAATAAAAGTAACTCAAACTCAAATGGACCCAATCCGGGTCTGACTCAATCCGGAGGCTCAGAATCCTATCCTAGCCATAGTGATGTCATCCCCTGGTGCGGACGCGAACGAACGGCTCTGATGTCCCCATCAAATGTCCTGAGATTAAATTACGTAGCACAAACACCAGTACTATATCTTTCACATGTGACACCTTGGTGTTAGATGACAATTGTACTTCTAGATGTCAATAAATCATGCATGCACCAAAATAGATGTCGATAGTAGCCTCCAAGAAAACAAAGCAAGTATAGGAAACCTCCAAACAGTCTTCCTCTTCTTCTTCATCATCTTTTATATTTGTTAGACTAAAATCCCAAGACTTAGCAAAAATAAACACGAACATTGACTCCTCACTCATGGACACATTCTTGAGTTTGTCTCTAACGCTGTAACTTTTGTTGGTAGCCCATTGTCAACAAAACAATTCGGGAATATGAGCTCGAGTATGGCTTGATTGACGTTTGAGTCAAGTCGAGTCGAACTTAAGTAATGCATTTTTTCATCAAGCCAAGCTTGAGCTTGAATTATTAAGACTCTATTGATCTCGAGTAAAGTTTTGAGCCTGAGTATTTTAAATCAAGTAAAGCTTGAATCTCTAGCTATTCGACTTAGCTCGACTCATTTGCATCCCAAGTCTCAACCAATTAAGATGAGGTATAAATAGCTCATCATTACAGGTTGTTATTGTAGGATAGCGTTGCATATGGTTATAATGTGGTGGTGCTCAATTTGCCAATTATTGGATAATATATAATAGTACCTATGAATGGAAGAATGTTGCCTAGAAGACAACCTAAGAGGGGGAAGGGTGAATTGGGTTCTAGTTAAATTTAGACTATTTAATTCACTTATGAAAGTTTTCTTGATTTTAAACAAATGCAATTAAACAATTATAAGAAAGCGGTAAAGAATCAAGAAAAGATAATCCACCTCACAAACATATAGAATTTTATAGTGATTTGGAGCCAACTCTTGCTCCTACGTCCACTCCCCAAGCTTCCCCTTGGGAGTTTACTATAATCCTCAGATTACAGTCTGGTTGTTTTACAAGCTCACAACCTAACTTGTTTTCTCGGAATCACAATGAACCCAGTCGATTTTTTCTGGCTCACCGACTAAAACCAAACCGTTTGTTTTTCGGACTCACAAACAACCTAGTCCGATTCACAGGCTCGGACTATGCCTTTCCCCTTGATTCAATCTCCTGATTGTATCAAGTAACAAGAAGTAGTTGAAAAGTATTTAAGACAGTTACAAGTTTCTTGAAAAGCAAATATAACAATATATACTGAATCGTAAAGGGAAGAAGCCTCTAAACAGAATCTGTCGATGTAAGACTTAGCTTCTCTTTTACTTAACCCTCTCTTGAATGTTCTGGTGGTTGAGGATCACTTGAATGAGCTTTGAATGAAAAGAAAACTCTGATTTCGCTTGGATTGCAATAACTCTTTCACTTTGTTTTGAATAGCTCTAACTTTTCTTTGGTAGGTGATTTTCTTGAATGCTCTCAATGTAATGTGTATTATATATTCAAAAACACTTGGGTTCACCTCTTTTATCACTTCTCCCAGAGAACTAGCCGTTGGAGAGGGAAATAGAGCCGTCTTGACATTTCTGGGTGTCCTGACACACTATCCATTGGGATTCGAGTCGTCTCGCCAGTCTTCGAGTCGGCTCGGCTGAGATAGGAATCGGCTCGAGTTTGTTTGGAGTCGACTCGAGATTATTGGGCTCTCTCAAAATGGTTCTCTGTCGATTCCTGTAAGAGTCGGCTTGTGAATGTCGGGAGTTGACTCGCCCTTGACTTCTTCAAAAATGAATTTTCCCCTCTTTTATGGGAGACGGCTCATGAAGTTATAGAGACGACTCGCACTTTGCCTTGTTAAAAAAGACTCTGTCTTTTCCTATTGGAGTCGACTCGTGAATAGTAGGAGTCGACTCGGGTACTGCATTGAGAATCTTAATGTTATTTTGATGTTTACAAAGCCATTAAGGCCATATGGAAGTACTAATGCCATTAACTTAAGTGATTAAGTATATAAACACTCAAAAAAGAAAGAAGCGATACATTCTTGATACATTCTACATACTCGATACATCCATGATACACTCTTCTACTACGTTTAAAAGGACTCTCAAGAATTCATCTTAGGATAAATCTTTTAGAAGAACTTCGGAAAAAACTTAATTTTCAGTTTGACTAAATTAAGAGTGAAGTTTTTTTATAAAGGGCAATTCTGTCTTTTTGCCAGTCAAAGAGATGAAACCTTTATGTACCAAGCATCCTAAATCAATTGCGATGTCTTTTATTGCTTTAATGTGCTAAACTAACCTTAAGATGCAGAAAATCAGGGTTAGAGTCGACCCCAGAAAGTTTGGAGTCGACTCTGATATATTTGGCACGTTATGGCATGCTGTGGCACACCTTGATACATTTGGCACAGAGTTGGAGTCAACCCTAGAAGAATTGGAGTCGACTCTGGCACATTTGGCACATCATTGGCAAGCCTATGTCACCATTGGCACACTTGGCACATGGTTCGGGTCGACCCCAGAAAATGACATTGAAGCTTCAGTCGACCCCAACAAGTGAACATCAAAAAATTGATTCTAGAGCCGACTCCGAGAAAGTTAGAGCGACCCCAAGTATACTCGACTCGACCCCAGCTTGAAACATCAGAAAAACAACTCTCTGGATTTCCTGAGAGGGTCGACCCCACTTGACCCCACTGTAGCTCGAGTCGACCCTAGCCTGAAAAGTCGGAAAAACTACTCTCTCAATTTTCTGAGAGGGTCGACCCCAGCCAAGCTCAAGTCGACCCCAGTAACACTCGAGCCGACCCCAGTCTATGGAACAGTAGCTCGAGCCGACCCCAGTCTATGGAACAGTAGCTCGAGCCGACCCCAGATATGCTCAGGTCGACCCCAGCACGACTGACAGCATAACGGCTAGTTCTGCAAATGTACTTTTTGGTGCTTCAACGGCTAGAAATGGCTAGTTTCTTCATTCCAATAGCTAAGAAGTGACTAATAGGGGTTGAAGAAGTATTTAAGAGCTACTATTCATCAGAGAAAAACATCTTTTGCAAAAATCAAGAGTGCATTCAAAAGAAAAGAAAGTCTAAGTGTTCTTCATTTATTTGCTTCATTCAACTTCTAAAAGAAGGTGGTTGAGCGGTCTTTAAGTGTCTTTAAGAGCTCTACCAACCCCTTGAGGAGTGAAGCAACATTGGCAAAGAAGAGAAGAGCAATCTACAAAGTGATAACTATTCTTTTACCTCTTTTTTAAGTGCATTATTGTATTACTTGCTCATTTAGGAGCTTCAAACTTTTTCTCTATTTCTCTTTGTAAGGTCTGTTGGTGAGCCCATAAAACCAATTGTTAGGTTTAATTGGAGATCCCGTAAAACCAATTGTAGGATTTTTGGATTGTGAGCCCAGTAAAATAATCTAACTGTAATTCGAGGGATTATAGTGAATTTCCAAGGAAACGCTTGGGGAGTGGACGTAGATGCCTTGGGGTGCACCGAACTACTATAGGTCTTTTGTGTTTGCATTGTGTTTATTTTGCTTTCACTGCATTTATATACTTTAATACAAGCCAAAACAATCCCATCTATCAACTTAATTAAGGTCCTAAAAATTTAGAAAACCCAATTCATCCCCCCTCTTGGGTTGTTATCTTGGGCAACATGTACCATCGAAAATACTTCTCTGTCTTTTTCTGTTGGAGTCGGCTCACGCTATCTAGGAGTCGACTCGAAAATTATAGTGTTAAAGCACTTCTCTATCTTTTTCTATAGGAGTCTGCTCGCGCTATCTAGGAGTCAACTCGAGAACTGTAGTATTGAAAACATTTTTCTGTCTTTTCCTGTGGGAGTTGGCTCGTGCTATCTAGGAGTCGACTCGGAAACTGTGACATTAAAAGCACTTCTCTATCTTTTTCTGTTGGAGTCAGCTCGTGCTATCTAGGAGTAAACTCGAGGATGTGCTAGACAACAAACTTATGCGAGAGACGTCTCGTGAACAGTAGGGGACGACTCGAGTGCAGACCAAAGACAAAAAAAATTCCAACACAAGAAAAAAAAACAAGTCTTAAGGTTCTTAAACTATTTTCTAATGAATCTCTTTCAATTCTAGCAGTATTTATGCCTGTAACACTCACTTGAATTCATTAGTACAATAAGAAATATACTCATGTGTTTTGGACTCATCAAAATCAAATAAGGGATCAATAAAGAATAATGTTGTAGTTCTAAAATATTATTCCTTGTGTGAGGATTTAGCAGCTTTGGTTTTCCTCAAGTTAACCGAATTATCAGTTTATCACATGCATTTTGTCTCACTGAAAATAACATATATCATGAGCAAATGGCCTAAAATTCTAGATCACGGAACATTAAATCAAGCATGGATTCAGAAATCAAGCGGAGGTAGAAGAATTGTAAGTGAAGAAAGTAGAATTCAAGTAGGAGCATGGTAGTGGCACTGATACCTGAGGGATAACAAGGAACTAAAAGGTCTATGAGTTGACGGATTAATGGAAAAGGATGGAGCACTGGATGGGAAGGTAGGTTCTGTAAGGGAAACAAGATCCCAATATAATATGTAAAGCACCACATTCGTCACCTGTGGTCGTGCCGGAGTGGTTATCGGGCATGACTAGAAATCATGTGGGCTCTGCCCGCGCAGGTTCGAATCCTGCCGACTACGACTTTAATTTTTGAGCATTTTTAATTTCGTTTTTTTTTTAAACTGTCGACTAGATAATGTTTGATCCTATTCGTGACTTATCATGTTGTAGTATTACTGGTCCTTGCACGGGAGAAGGTTGCATTAGTTATGTTCATCTAAAACTGTATTTTGCTTCTAATTTTTGTGGTCCTTAGCACATGGGACACACATGAGAAGTGAAAAAAAAATGGTTGTCCTGTGACCTTTTTTTTATTAAAAAGTTATTCAATTGCCGATATAGATTTTAGCAGGGGAGTGCATGGTATATGAAAACTTGATAGTTCGATTCCATTATATATACACACACACATACATCAGAATAATACATTTTTGTTACCACGAGATGTATTGGCTGATGTGGATCATTTGATCGGAATGAAATTTGGAATGGATACACTTGACGATATGAATCACTTGAAAAATAAACGTATTTGTCCTGTAGCAGACCTGTTGTAGGATCAATTCAGATTGGCTCTTGTTCGTTTAAAAAATACGGTTCAAGGAACTATATGTGGAGCAATCAGGCATAAATTAATACCGACTCCTCAAAATTTGGTAAATTCAACTTCATTAACAACCACTTATGAATCGTTTTTTGGCCTACACCCATTATCTCAAGTTTTGGATAGAACTAATCCATTGGCACAAATCGTTCATAGGTAAATATTGAGTTATTTGGGTCCTGGAGGATTGACGGAGCGAACTACTAGTTTTCAAAGAAATGCGTTGAGAAATGGTAGATGTATAGAATCTTTCAACGAGATAGTGCTTTTTCAAATCGCTCAAAATAGAATCTGTTCCAAACATATATGCTATGGTTCCTTACTTTGACAGGGTGCAAATATCTAAATTTTACCCTTTTAAATACTTTTTCAGACCCATTGCCGATACTAAGTAGCAGTCAAAAATTTGTATCCATTTTTCATGATATTATACATTGATCAGATATATCATGGCCAATTCCTCAGAAGATTCTTCCACAATAGACTCTAATAAGTGAGATTTCGAGTATATATATATATATATATTTGATCCCCTAAGATCCAGTTATCATAGAAGCGAGGGGTGGCAACGGTGGATGTCTTCCGCAATTGCACCCAATAGGTTATCATGGTCATCTTTAAGCCCAATGTGGATCCATAGGTGCTATGCGGGGTTTATGCCAGTACTGACTACAGGACCCGACAAGTGCTATGGGATGAGATCACTACCTTGGTATCCCAAGGCATTCCCATTGCTCTAGTTGGGGATTTCAATTGCATCCTGAGCCCCAGTGAGAAAAGGGGGGGCAGGGAGGTTACTGATTCAGTGGATAGAAGGAAATTTCGGAATTTCGTGTCGTGCAATGGGCTGGTGGATCTTGGCTATATCGGTTCGCGTTTCATGTGGTGCAATAACTAGATGGGCAGAGCTAGGGTCTGAGAACGGATCGACAAGGTCATGGTGTCCTCGGATTGGGTCCTCCGGTTCCCTACCTATACCATGTGAGACACCCATCCCGTATTGTGTCGGACCACCATCTGCTGCTGATCTCTATAGACTCGGTCTCGAGTCATCGCCCCCCCATTTCGATTCAAAAAATATGGTTGTCCTACCCCATGGGATACGTCAGGACAGCCTGGGCTCTATCGGTCCGAGGCGATGTTATGTAGAAGGCCTTGAGGAAACCAGAGTTTACTAAGAGGCAGCTACGCCGGTGGAACCGAAAGGTTTTGGGGAACATCTTTCGCAGACTAGAGGAGGTGGAAGTTTCTATAGCAAATATGAAGGATAGAGAAGATTGGGGGGGGGGGGGGGGGAGGAAGATTTGGGGGGGGGGGGGAGGGGAGGGGGGGCGAACTCCCAAAGTCTGATATGGCTACCTTATGGGATCTCCTTGCCACACATCACTTACTTCTACAACAGCAAGAGGTGTTTTGGAGGCAAAAATCAAGGATTCAGTGGGTCTGTGAGGGGGATCGAAACACTCAATTTTTTCACTCGTCGACGGCTATCAGGAGGCAGAGGAGCATGATCCGATCCTTACGCGATGAGACGGGTCAGCGAGTGGAGGGTGAGGCCGCTGTCAGTAGGGTCTTATTCAACTTTTTTTGGTCTAGGTGGACAGAGGAGGGAGACAAGGCGGACATAGTATGTATCTCGAGACCTGACGTTCAAATAGGAGATGTGGAGACCAAGACTTTGGTGAGGCCTATCTCAAAGAGGGAGATGTAGGAGGCGATCTGGTCCTTGGCGAAGGATAAGGCCCCGAAATCGGACGACTTCCCACCACTATTCTTTCAAAAGTATTGGTGGATCATTCAGAGATCAGTAGTGGAAACAGTTCAATATTTTTTCAGTCGGGTTATGATGGCTGAGGACTGGAAGGCTACTTATGTTACCCTGATCTCTAAGCACTAGGATGCGACGGAACCTAGCAACTTTAGGCCCATCAGCTTGTGTACTACCTTGTATAAGGTTGTGGCAAAAATCTTAGTGGGGAGGGTGAAACCCTTGTTGCCGGCTATTAACAGCCAAGAACATGGGGCAGTTGTGGGGGGGAAGAGTATCTTGGACAATGTCATGCTAGCCCAGGAGATGACGAGACCTCCAGTGGGCTCCAGAGTGGCGGAGTCTAATGGCCCTCAAGCTAGATATGGAGCGGGCTTATGATAGGATTCATTGGTGTTTCCTCCGACGTGCATTAGAGAGTTTTGGTTTCTATAGTATCTGGATTGACTGGGTGTTGGGCTGCATTCGGAGGCCCAGTTTCTTTATCTTGGTCAACGGCACGCTATTGTCTTTCTTCCAGTCTACTATAGAGTTGCGACATGGATGCCCCTTAACCCCGTTTTTGTTCATCATGTGCTCTAATGCACTGTCGCGCGCCCTGCAGGCTGCTTGCGCCTCCTGAGCCATTGAAGCTTATGTTCCTGGCCTGGAAGCCCAGCTCATTTCTCATTTACTTTTTTCTGATGATTGCCTTCTTGTGGTCAGGGTGCGAGTGAGGGAAGCATTGGTCCTTAGAGGAGTGGTGGTGGAATATTATGCTGCTTTGGGTCAGTGAGTTAACCTCCAGAAGTCATCCATTTCTTTTAGCCCAAGTACTGACTGTGGCATTAGGGGGGAGATTAGGGGGATCCTGGAGATTCCGAAGCAAGAGGGTGTCTGAAGCTACCTCGGTATACCCATCACTAGAAGAAGGTTGCAGGTCTCTGAGTGCCCTAGACTAGTGCAGCAGATTCAGAGTAGGTTGGATGGGTAGCGGGCGTCATCCCTTTTCATGATAGGCAGGTTGACTTTGGTCAGTACTGAGCTTGATGCTTGTGTATCTTATGGCCAACACGGTGCTACTATTGACTGTGGTAAACGGGATTGAGCAGCTCCTACAGAGCTTCCTTTGGGGTTCATTTGGAGGGAGTCATGGGGCGCGCGTGGGACAGTGTTTGTCAGCCCCTCGGGGAAGGTGGCCTCAGACTACAGTCTCTTCAGGCTAGGCACGCGGCAATCATTGTCCGACACGCGGTGTATTTCCTTCTTGAGCCTTAGGGCCTCTAGAGTCAAGCTATGGCTGCCAGATATGGTCGAGTAGGGCCGGTGAAGGATATTCAGCGTGGGAGGTCGGTCTCCATTATGTGGCGTGAGATTAGGAGGTATCTACCGATGGCTTGGGCTAACACTAGTTGGCTGATTGGTGATGGAAAGAGCATTGATGTGGTGGGAGACACGTGGATGGATGTCCTATCGTTGAGGTTATGGCCGACCATGGTCAACCCGGAGGGGGTCGAGGGTCTACGAGTGAGCGACCTACTCACTCAGGACCAGGATTAGGGTAGGGGCATCGCCCGAGTCCTAGAGTTGGATCATGAGATAGGCCCGGATTGTGCTTGGGTCTGGCGATTTGGTCTGCACCCGAGACTGACTCTGTTCCTTTGGAAGGTAGTCTAGAATAGACTTTCGATGAGATTTATACTGAGCAGACGAGGGGGGAGCATACCCCCACATTGTGCATGGTGTGAGGACGACGAGACCGTCGACCACATGCTCTTTCGGTGTGGGTGGGCGAACGGAACCTGGCAGTTATTCGGGTTCCCATAAGAGGCCTATGGCCAGAGGGACCAGTTTGTGCTGGCTATCCGACGATTATCTAGTAACCCCTAGCTGCATCATATGGCTTTTGGAACAACCTGCATTGACTACCAAATCTGGTTGGCCAGAATGCTCGAACTTTTGGTGAATGGAGCCTGTCTCCGCGGTTTGCGATGGAGCAGGGCCGAGCACAGGTAGCAAAGCTTTTTTAGCATACCCCTGCAGGCGAGCCTTTGATAGCTCGAAAAATTTGGGACTCTCCTTATGCTCAGATAGCGCCACGGATGGTGTTCGTCACCTGAGAGCCCCCACCCTCGAGCTTCCTTAAGGTCAACTTCGACGAGTCAGTATTGGATGAAGAGCACAGAGGGGGCGCAAGTTTCGTTATTAGGGACTCACGCTCGAGGATGGTGGCGGCTGGTGGTTGTCATCTTTCGGACACCACTGTTTCTAGAGCTGAGCTGCAAGCGGCTTGGGCGGGCATTCGCTATGCTCGACGGGTGCTGCAAGCCAACTCTATTATCATAGAGGGTGACTCGGTCACAGTGATAAGTTGGATCCAGGGGGGCTGAGTGGCCTGGGTGGGGACCATCCCCTTCTTTGGGATATCTGGTCGATGGGTGGAGACGAGGTGGCTTTTCAGGCCAAGCACGTCTTTAGGGAGGCCAATAGTGTTGCAGATTGGGTGGCCACTTATGCGGCCAATCACTTCGGTGGCACCCTGTGGACCTGGAAAGAGGATTTGCCTAGAGCATTCCATGATATTCTATTTTCTGATTTTCTTGGGTGTGTTCGTTCTCGTGTAGTTTGACTTGCCTGCCTTAGCAAAAAAAAAAAGAAAAGCCTTTAGCATATGCACCTCACTAGTCCAAAGAACTCCACCAAAATGATCAACCACGAAGGAAACTATCCATTCCACTAGTCTGTTTGCCTCCTAATAGATATGCCTCATCCCAAAGAAGATGCATCCTTTGACCAAACTTCAGATATCTCCATCAAAATGTCGTCAGCTCTCAAAATACATCGGGTGGGGCAGAGGCTGCCCTAGTGATGCCGAACCAAATCCGAGAACAACGGCTGCAGCGGCGACGATGCACTCTTAAGATTATTGTCGTGTGTTGTAACTTTAAAATGGAAGCAAAAGAAGACGGAGAAGAGAAGGAGGAAGAAGAAGAGAAGAAGGAGAAGGGAAGGAGGAAGAGAGGAGGGGAAGACGTGGGGGAAAATTGTTAATCCTTCATTAAAAATCTCATCATAAAAATAGTTCTCTATATATAGGGCCCAAATACACAATTTGCATAAACCCCCTTACACAGAAATAAATCTTAATAAGCCCACAAATAACACAAATAAACCACAAATAAGCCCTAAAATACAAATAAGCCCAGAAATAAAATAATAAAATAAACATGCAAATAAAATGGTGGCCTAGCTGATGTCCCCATCAACTCCTTTCGGATGGAAAAAAACTCTACCTCGTCGAGTGCAGATCTGGCCGGCTGTCGTACTGCTCCAGAAGATCAGGATCAAGGCGCTACAACTCGGCTCGCGAAATCCACGTCACATCTTATTCGGGTCGACCTTTCCACCGAACAAGGTAACGTTGGTAGCTTCCTCTCCTGGTAGAAATAACCTGCTTATCTAATATATGTTTTATGTGTTCTCTGCATGCATGAAACTTTGAAGATGGAGGCTCAATAGCAGGTGCGGAGTCAGGGTGATCAACAACAACGGGTGTATCAACAAAAGGATCAGAAGGAATGAATGTGGACTTCTTGTAAAGGACTAAATCTTCAATATTAAATGTCGCACTAATCCCATAGTCTTCAGGAAGATCTACAACATAAGCATTTGAACTGATTTTCTTTAGAACTTTGAACGGTCCCGCACTCCGAGATTGCAACTTTTTGAACGTTCCCAAAGGGAGTCGTTCAGGTCTAATTCTTACCATGACATAATCGCCTACATTCAATTATTTATAACGTCTGTGCAAATCAGCAAGGGATTTATATTTTAAGTTATTAGAGTGAATATATTTGCTGATCTCCTGATGCAATGAATGCAGGTGTGAAGCAAATGATTGTGCAGACTCAGAGACTCTATGTTGATGAGACATGAAAATCAAGTCTATGGGTTGCCTAGGTTTATATCCATTTACCACTTCGAAAGGACTCATGCCTAAGGTCCTATTGACCGAAATATTATATGCAAACTCGGCGGTTGGTAACACGAGATCCCAAGTCCTAGCATGCTCACCTAGCAGACATCTTACAAGATTCCCTAGACTTCGGGTGACAACTTCTGTCTGGCCATTAGTTTGGGGATGATAGGCAAAGAAAAATTTTAATTTGGTACCCATTATGTGCCAAAGAGTTTTTCAAAAATAGCTCATAAATTTAATATCCCTATCGGACACAATAGATTTTGGGAGGCCATGGAGTCTAACGACTTTGTTAAAATAGAGTTTCGTAATCCTAGAAGTATCGGAAGTCTTAGAACATGGAAGAAAATGAGCCATTTTAGAGAATCGGTCCACCACTACAAAAATGAAATCGTGTTTGGTCGAGGTACGTGGAAGCCCTAACACAAAATCCATGCTAACATCTTGCCACGGATAATCAGGAACAGGTAGTGGAGAGTAAAGACCAGTGTTCTGTTTACATTGTTTGGCTAGTTGACATGTGCGACACTGACCGACAATTTTGGCCACTTCTCTCTTGAGACTCGGCCAGAAGAAACGTCTTTCCACCATTTCAATGGTTTTCTCTCTCCCGAAATGTCCAGACAGTCCTCCAGCGTGTATTTTCCATACTAGAAAATCTCTCAATGAGGTTCGAGAAATACACAATTGGTCGAAGCGAAAAAGATAATCATCTTGTAAAAAGAAATCATCTTGTTCTCTCTCTACTCCATCTCGTAGGGTCTGGTATACATCACTAAAATCGGGATAGGTGGTATATTGTTTCCTGATCTATTCAAAACAAATTACTTCAGTGCTCATCACGGATAGGAGAATGATCCGTCGACTGAGCGCATCAGCAGCCTTGTTCTCAACTCCAGCTTTATGTTTCAGTACAAAAGTATAGGCTTGCAGAAACTCAATCCATCGGCCATGTCGAAGGTTCAGTTTCTTTTGGAAATTGAGATACTTTAAAATCTCATGGTCGGAATACAGGATAAATTCTTGCGGTAGCAAGTAGTGTCGCCAATGTCGTAAAGTTTGCACTACCGCATAGAATTCCTTATCATAGGTGGAATAATGCAACCTGCCGTCACTTAACTTTTCGCTAAAGAACGAGACAGGGTGACCTTCTTGGCTTAACACGCCACCTATGCCAATGCTAGAGGCATCACATGCGACCTCGAATACCTTAGTGAAATCAGAGAGGCGCAAGACAGGTGCTTCGGTCATCCTTTGCTTAATTTCTTTAAATGCTTGGGATGCCGACTTAGTCCAGATAAAGTCTTCTTTCTTCATGCAATCTGTAATGGAAGACATTATCGAACTAAAATTTCTAATGAAGCGATGATAGAAAGTAGCCAGACCATGAAAACTACGTACTTCTGCTAGGGTCTTGGGTTCAGGCTAATCGACTATCGCGCTTACTTTTTTCGGATCAGCGGAGACACCCTTGGAAGACACTATGAACCCTAAGAAAGTGACGTGATCAGTCAGGAAGGTACACTTCTTAGGGTTTGCAAAGAAGCTTTCTCTCCGCAGGACATCACAAACCTGCCTTAAGTGTGAGAGATGGAGCTCTTGAGTTTGACTATAGATGAGGATGTCATCAAAATATACAACGATAAATTTATTCAAGAAAGGTCGAAAGATCTGTGTTATCACCCTCATAAAAGTATTAGGAGCATTTGTTAATCCGAAAAGTATTACTAGCCATTCGTAGAGTCCATCTTTGGTTTTAAAGGCAGTTTTTCATTCATCCTCAGGACGAATCCGAATCTGGTGGTACCCCCTCTTTAGGTCGATCTTGGAAAAAACTGTAGCACCAGACATATAGTCCAAAAGGTCGTCCAACTTGGGAATGGGAAAACGATACTTAACCGTAATTTTATTGATAACACGGCTATCGACGCACTTCCTCCAAGAGCCATCTTTCTTGGAAGTGAGGAGTGCAGGTACAGCACAGGTACTCAAACTCTCACGAATATATCCTCGAGTGAAGAGTTCGTCAACTTGACGTTTCAGTTCAGTGTGCTCGTTTGGGTTTAGCCTATGATGGGGAAGATTTGGCAAAGATGCTCCAGAAATGAGATCAATTACGTGCTGAATATCACGCATCGAAGGGAGTGTATCTGGAAGATCCTTAGGAAAAACAGAGTGAAACTCCTCCAACAGGGGAACTACTGCGGCCGGATGCTCGGAATTTGACTCCACATTGATAACTCTAGCCACAAGAGCGAACACAGGTGATTGGCGTTCGATATCTTTCATTACCTCTTTCGAAGTAATGATGTGAAGTGACTCATCTTTCGATGGTGTAGCACCTTTCTTTTCAGGGGCGGGATCTCTAGGAGGCAATGAATTTAGTATAATTTTTCGACCCTGGAACATAAAGCTACACGAATTCGACCGACCATGAAGGGTGACGTCCCTATCATATAACCAAGGTTTTCCTAGAATGACTTGACCTACGTCCATCGGAAGGCAGTCGCACCAGATCTCGTCTTTATAAGATAGAAATTGAATCGGGACAATGCATCTTTTCGACACTGAGATGAACGTCTTATCTACCCAGGCTACCTTATATGGGTTGGGATGAGGGGTAGATTTCAGACCGAGGCGGAAAACAACTCCAGACGCAATGGCGTTGATGCAACTCCCGCTATCAAATAGGATTTTGCATGTTTTACCATTGATCTTAATAAACGTGTAAAATAAGGATGTTCTACACCAATCTTGTTCGGTCTTGGTTTGAGCTAGAGTACACCTAACTACATGGAGCCTAGGGTTTTGGTCATTCCGATCAGTGGGCTCATTTTGGGATTCAGTCTGAACAAACTCTAACCCGGTCTGTTCATCTCCAATGTCTTCTATGAAATCCTCGATGTTTGGTTCATAAACTTGTCTTGGCATTACATTGGGACGCGATATGGCCAAACTTTTGGCACCTGAAACACTGGGTTTGACTTCTTAATGACGGGTTGGAATCTAGTATGCCTTTTCCTTTATCAGTTGACGGACTTTGAGCAGGCATCGGGAACGGCCTAGTCGGTGCTTGGCAAGAGCCGGGCTGATTAGGATGGTTGGAAAATGGTCTGGATTGCAGAAAATAGCTTTGATTAGATCGGGCTCCTGGGGGTATGGACCGAGAGTCGGTACGCCTCACTGCAGGGATTCGTAAGAAACTATCCACATCTTGAGCCAACTAATATGCTTGGCCAAGGGTGGTAATCTCTCGGAGGATTAATTCTTTTTGGATCTCCTTGCGGAGTCCTGCCCGAAACCTAGAAAGGGTAACAGTTTCTTCTTCGATTACACTGCACCTCATGTGAAACTCCTCAAATCGTGCAATGTAATCGGCAATGGTTGAAGTCCCTTGAGTTAGTTTCTGCCACCTATCCATAAGGCGTTGTCGGTAAGAGAATGACAGATACTTCTCATTCAGTTTTTCTTTCATATCCTCCCAGGTGGTGATACGAAGAGGCCTCTAGGTCTCACGCATATGTTCAACGTTATGCCAGTACCAGTAAGCTTGCCCAATAAGCTTCATTTTAGTGAATCGTACTTTTTTATCATCAGTCATTTCGTACCACTCAAAATAGTTATCCATGGCTGCTCTCCAATCAAGGTACACACTCGATTCTAATTGACCAGCAAATGTGGGGGCATCTACTCGTACGGTACGAAGTAGTCGCTCGTCAAGGTCGCGTTGGTGATCAGGAGAAAGTTGGTTCCTAGGAGGATGGGAAAAAGCTACAGGTGGTGTAGTCAAACCAAGCTCGGGATAAGCTGCGATTGGGGTTGACGGTTCAGGAGTCCTAGGGTGTTGCACTAGAGCACGGATCTCTCGTTTGAATTCATCTTGGTCAGTGAGTCATGCAGGGACTCTGAGAGTCAGTAAGTACTCTCTACCACTACGGGTTGGCATGCAGGGACTACTCTAGTTGGTGATGTGACATGCAGTGCTACTAATGAACCCTTACCAAATGCAATGCAGGACAACCTACTAATGCAACCTACTATGAATTCGGAAATCAGCAAATTTTCATAAAAATAACTTAAAATTAAATGTTACTAATTTGTACTTTGGTTATTTCAGAATTGAAGTAGGAAATTAGTCACCGTAAGAAGTTAGGTTGCAAACACGTATTACAGTCGTTCTAATCTTAAAGTAATCTGATCGACGGATGTTGAGAATTATCCTGTTGCTAAGGTGTGCTAATTTAATATCTAGATTTAAAGGGTAAGTAGGATGGGTGTGGTAGTAGATGTTCTAGGTTTTGCAGTTTGACAGGAAAGTAATTTTTCAAAATAGGACTACATGCAAGAGAACTAGAACATAATTAGATAAACAAGCCCAAAAGAAAGAAGAACCTGTTACCTGTGGCGGATGCAGTCAATCAGAATCGTGTACTCGTGGACTGGGGCGACGATCGGGGCGTGGTTGCAGCCGATGGACTCTCGAAACGGCTCCAATTGGATCTGATCATAGCAACTTGGTTGGGCTTGCGGAAGAGAGGAAATTGGGCCCAAAAGGCCTGCGGGTCAGGGCCCGCAGCAGAGAAAACAGGGTGGGCGGGCCAGAGTGAGGTTGGGCCCTGAGGGGTGTGTAGGTGGTTTGGGACCGATGAGTCGGCCCGTGAAGGAAAGGGGGGGGGTGTCACGACCCCCGCCCCGTTCCCGGCGGGCCGCCGCGACAGTCCTAGGGTGCGGGTAGGCATAAGGCTACCAGCCACCGCGTAGAACCCTACTACCTATCAATCATCAATAAATCTTGAAAAATTTGGCATGATACATGCACAAAATGATCACTTTTCCTATAGTGACCTGTCAGGATTATCTCAATACATGCAACAATACTACCTGTCAGAGCAGTACACATAATCTGTCACATAATGAACCTGGACAATATATATCAATACATCATCTCAGGCATATAACTCATCTGTATAAAAATCTGGTTCCCATTCCATCCATGGTCAAACCCATATCCACAACAGGATCTATGACTGTAACTATACACTATATACAATAGAAGGTTTATAATATACCAAAATATATAAACCTTCATCTACATTATACTATACTATACTATGGAGCGGCATAGCTAGTAGGCAACCACTAATCCTGCTCCTCTCTATACAATACCTGCCCTGCAATCAAAAACACCAAACTGGGGAGTGAGTATATGAATACTCAGTGAGTGGAGTAGAGAGTACTATGCACATGAGACAAGATATAATCATGGCTCGAGGTGAAATCTCAAGATCAATAACAAGATAAACATGATCTCAACATAGAGAATATGGAGTAAGTCATCAATATCACCACAATCAATATCAACTCATCTGAAGCATATATGGAATAATCAAGTAAACATATATACTACTCATGAATATGCTCAATAGATCATAATGCTGGAACATACAAATCAGGTGTCAATATGCTGAATCATCGACAAATAGCTATCGGGAGGTGGGTCTTACGCCCCAGGAGAACCATAACAACTCCCTACTGCCATATAAATACATCGAATATGACACCACACCAATATGTAAATCATCACTAGACAGCTGTCGGGAGGTAGGTTTTACGCCCCAGGCGAACCAGCAACAACTCCCTACTGTCACATGCATATGCAGGATAAGACACCATATCGATAATATAAATACTAGACAGCTGTCGGGAGGTGGGTTTTACGCCCCAGGCGAACCAGCAACAACTCTCCGCTGTCACATGCATATGCAGGATAAGACACCATACTGATAATGTAAATGCTGGCCAGTATCCAGAACAGAAATCCATCTCACATCTATATACTAAACGGCACCTCGCGGGAATTCTACATCCGCGGAAAGCCATACTGCACCTCGCGGGGTCTTACTATGCCCGGCGGCAAGCAGAATATAAGTCGTAGGACCGGCGGATCCTACGCCTAGGGCCATGTCCCCCCTAGGAAGGGACTGGGCTCCGCCCACCCAGAAGGCTACTATGTGCACACAGGCCGATGTTTAACCCTCATCGACTATAGGTGTCCTGCAGATACTGCCAAGCCATGCATAAATGCCATAATGCACCCTCCCAATACTCTACTAAAAAGGAGTATGATCAAGACTACCACTCACTCGATCATGACCCAATCATAAACTAACATCAGGGTTAGGAGTGAGGGTCAAGGAAGTGCAATACAACTCAATATACCACTAAAAAGGCTCTACAAATCTTTAAAATAGAGAAAATGAAATCAATTTACAAAAGAAATCATTTCACAATTCGGAATCAATTTGATTACTCATCAACCCCTCGTAATTCCTCTCAATGTTCTCTCAAATGCATGTACATAATAATCAAGCATAGGGAATCAAGATTATAGAGGAATCTACTACAATATCAATCAATATGCTCAAGTGGAATCAATTCACACTTGGCGACATTCATGAAAATGAATTAAGGATGCTCATGGTGCAAAGTACATGACTCCCACTCACCTGTCAATCCGGCACAGCCCTGATACGCCTCCAAAAATCTACAGCAGGCAGTGGAGAACTTCTTCCTCTTATTCCCTAGCTTCTTGCCCAACTGATACATGCATTTACAATACATTTAGTTTTGTATCAAGGGCCATAATCTACGTGCCAATTATAATATAGGAAACTTTAATTGATTCAACTCCCCCGTTCCCTAAATCTTTTTTTTTCTTTCTCTTTTTCTTTTTCTATTAATTAACTCACCATTTATGTGTATTAGGGACTCTCTTGCATGAGTACAAGGTCCCCTTAGCTTAATCTAGGCTTAATACCCTATTATAGCATAAAATTCCCTATTTTTCCACCCGGATGAACAGTAACCCGGACCGACAGCCGGTTACTTCATCCCGGGTTTGATCCACTTTCCAGACTCCAAATTTGATGAAATTTTTACCTAACATTTTAAACTCATAGAAAATTCCAAAAAGGTAATATGCATCACCATCGGAGGCCGATTGGCCTCCAAAATAATTCACCGAAGTTAGGACTTCGACACAGTTTTTCCGTAGTGCCGGAAAAATTTGTCGAAATCCGATTCTTCCTCTTTTAACCACCTCTACAACCCTTATCCGACCCCTCTAGACTACATCCACCCTTTGTATAGCCTAATGTCATCAAAAGACTAGATAGAGATGGATATTTATCTTTTTTTTTTGGAAATCGAGGTCCTTGCGTAGAGGAGAAGGAGATCTACACTTTTTTCTTCAGCTGGAAGTGCAACCGGGATCCCTTTCCTCCTCGAATCCCCTTCCTCTTCTTCTTTCTTCTTCTTCTTCTTCTTCTCTTTTTCTTTCTTTCTTTCCTCTCTATTTCACGCCTAAGACTCCCCCTCTCTGTCTCTCGGTTTCATTCCAAAAGCCACAGCAAACCCCTCTTTAAATCACATCAAAGCACTATTCACCCTTTGTTTAATATTATTAAATTCTCATTTTGCCCCTAACACTTCAACATATCTACTGTTATGCCATTAACTTTTGATTTCTTTCCAATTTTACCCTTACCACTTCAACGTATCTACAACTATGCCATTATCTTTTGATTCCTTCCAATTTTACCCCTTATATCAATTTTAAAGGACTATTCTATCCCTTTTTATATAAAAAAATTTTTGGGGTTATTACATCCTCCCCTCCTTATATAAAATTCGTTCTCGAATTTAAAAGAGTAAATTACTTGATTACTCAAAGGGGTGAGTGTATCTACTCTTCATATTCTGCTCGGTGTGGTATTGGGAATCAAATAAATTGGAAGTGTTTTACCTTCTATCTCTACCACACAGGTAGGATACACATACTTCGCTTCTATACTATCCCCTCATCATCTAGAGCCCGCCTGGCCAAACTTCTTGGCACAGGTACAGGAGGTGGGATGGATACTACTGACGAGGCAGGAGATTTCCTCCGAGCAATCTGCTCTCTCAGAGCCTGATTCTCCGCCAGTAACTGTTCCATCAATGCATCTCTACTTCCTACCTCTCCTTGATCATTAACCCTCCGTCTATCAGCAGGAGGAGATTTTTCTCTTTGGGGCTCGACATGTGCAAAACCCGCATCCAATGCTATATCTGGCTCCATCCCCTTCCCAAGACGAGCAGATCCTCTCCTTGGAGGTATTCTTTATATGTCTCTAAAAGAATTAAAAAAAAGAACTCTTAAGTCTTATCCCCAAATATATTTTACTGAATTATAAATGACTCATAAATTAACATACAGAAAAATCCTATGCTCCATAGTATAATCCTATACTTAATCCTGACTCATCCTATTGCTCTGACAGGACTCTTCTTAACCTATGCTCTGATACCACCTTTTGTCACGACCCCCGCCCCGTTCTCGGCGGGCCGCCGCGACAGTCCTAGGGTGCAGGTAGGCATAAGGCCACCAGCCACCGCGTAGAACCCTACTACCTATCAATCATCAATAAATCTTGAAAAATTTGGCATGATACATGCACAAAATGATCACTTTTCCTATAGTGACCTGTCAGGATTATCTCAATACATACAACAACACTACCTGTCAGAGCAGTAATCACATAATCTGTCACATAATGAACCTAGACAATATATATCAATACATTATCTCAGGCATATAACTCATCTGTATAAAAATCTGGTTTCCATTCCATCCATGGTCAAACCCATATCCACAACAGGATCTATGACTGTAACTATACACTATATACAATAGAAGGTTTATAATACACCAAAATATATAAACCTTTATCTACATTATACTATACTATACTATGGAGCGGCACAGCTAGCAGGCAACCACTAATCCTGCTCCTCTCTATACAATACCTGCCCTGCAATCAAAAACACCAAACTGGGGAGTGAGTATATGAATACTCAGTGAGTGGAGTAGAGAGTACTATGCACATGAGACAAGATATAATCATGGCTCGAGGTGAAATCTCAAGATCAATAACAAGATGAACATGATCTCAACATAGAGAATATGGAGTAAGTCATCAATATCACCACAATCAATATCAACTCATCTGAAGCATATATGGAATAATCAAGTAAACATATATGCTACTCATGAATATGCTCAATAGATCATAATGCTGGAACATACAAATCAGGTGTCAATATGCTGAATCATCGACAAATAGCTATCGGGAGGTGGGTCTTACGCCCCAGGCGAACCACAACAACTCCCTACTGCCATATAAATACATCGAATATGACACCACACCAATATGTAAATCATCACTAGACAGCTGTCGGGAGGTGGGTTTTACGTCCCAGGCGAACCAGCAACAACTTCCTACTGTCACATGCATATGCAGGATAAGACACCATATCGATAATGTAAATGCTAGACAGCTGTCGGGAGGTGGGTTTTACGCCCCAGGCGAACCAGCAACAACTCCCCGCTGTCACATGCATATGCAGGATAAGACACCATACTGATAATGTAAATGCTGGACAGTATCCAGAACAGAAATCCATCTCACATCTATATACTAAACGGTACCTTGCGGAAATTCTACATCCGCGGAAAACCATACTGCACCTCGCGGGGTCTTACTATGCCCGGCGGCAAGCAGAATATAAGTTGTAGGACCGGCCGATCCTACGCCTAGGGCCGTGTCCCCCTAGGAAGGGACTGGGCTCCGCCCACCCAGAAGGCTACTATGTGCACACAGGCCGATGTTCAACCCTCATCGACTATAGGTGTCCTACAGATACTGCCAAGCCATGCATAAATGCCATAATGCACCCTCCCAATACTCTACTAAAAAGGAGTATGATCAAGACTACCACTCACTCGATCATGACCCAATCATAAACTAACATCAGGGTTAGGAGTGAGGGTCAAGGAAGTGCAATACAACTCAATATACCACTAAAAAGGCTCTACAAATCTTTGAAATAGAGAAAATGAAATCAATTTACAAAAGAAATCATTTCACAATTCGGAATCAATTTGATTACTCATCAACCCCTCGTAATTCCTCTCAATGTTCTCTCAAATACATGTACATAATAATCAAGCATAGGAAATCAAGATTATAAAAGAATCTACTACAATATTAATCAATATGCTCAAGTGAAATTAATTCACACTTGGCGACATTCATGAAAATGAATTAAGGATGCTCATGGTGCAAAGTACATAACTCCCACTCACCTGTCAATCCGGCACAGCCCTGATACGCCTCCAAAAATCTACAGCAGGCAGTGGAAAACTTCTTCCTCTTGTTCCCTAGCTTCTTGCCCAACTGATACATGCATTTACAATACATTTAGTTTTGTATCAAGGGCCATAATCTACGTGCCAATTATAATATAGGAAACTTTAATTGATTCAACTCCCCCGTTCCCTAAATCTTTTCTTTTCTTTCTCTTTTTCTTTTTCTATTAATTAACTCACCATTTATGTGTATTAGGGACTCTCTTGCATGAGTACAAGGTCTCCTTAGCTTAATCTAGGCTTAATACCCTATTATAGCATAAAATTTTCTATTTTTCCACCCGGATAAACAGTAACCCGGACCGACAGCCGGTTACTTCATCCCGGGTTTGATCCATTTTCCAGACTCCAAATTTGATGAAATTTTTATCTAACATTTTACACTCATAGGGAATTCCAAAAAGGTAACATGCATCACCATCGGAGGCCGATTGACCTCCAAAATAATTCACCGAAGTTAGGACTTCGACACAGTTTTTCCGTAGTACCGGAAAAATTTGTCGAAATCCGATTCTTCCTCTTTTAACCACCTCTACAACCCTTATCCGACCCCTCTAGACTACATCCATCCTTTGTATAGTCTAATGTCATCAAAAGACTAGATAGAGATGGATATTTACCTTTTTTTTCGGAAATTGAGGTCCTCGCGTAGAGGAGAAGGAGATCTACACTTTTTCCTTCAGCTGGAAGTACAACCGGGATCCCTTTCCTCCTCGAATCCCCTTCCTCTTCTTCTTTCTTCTTCTTCTTCTTCTCTTTTTCTTTCTTTCTTTCCTCTCTGTTTCACGCCTGAGACTCCCCCTCTCTGTCTCTCGGTTTCATTCCAAAAGCCACAGCAAACCCCTCTTTAAATCACATCAAAGCACTATTCACCCTTTGTTTAATATTATTAATTTTTCATTTTGCCCCTAACACTTCAACATATCTACTGTTATGCCATTAACTTTTGATTTCTTTCCAATTTTACCCTTACCACTTCAACGTATTGTTGACCCCCTAATGGATTTTGATGAATACAAAACACTAGAGTAAAATTCCATTATATCTTAACAATTCAATTGAGAAATTCATGTGTTTTACTTAGAATATTGTTAAGAAATGTCTAGGCAAGTTCCCATAATTTTTATGAATTTATTGAAGAATATTTTGAGCTAAAGAAAAAGTTCAGGGACAGCCGAGACGTCTCCTGATAGTTTCAGAGACGTCTCTGGCACAAACAGGAAGAACTGGCACACTTGGAGACGTCCCCGACACCTGCCGAGTCGTCCCCGCGTTAGCGGAGTCGACTCTCTCAGTAGCGGAGTCGACTCTCTCAGTGGCGGCAGAAAGACGTTTTTCAAGGGATATGCGCGAGACGTCCCCGCTGTACGCGGAGTCGTCCCCGCAAGCAAAAAGGAGACTTCCTGAGTTGTCCCCAAGATGGCGGAGACGGCTCTCTCAGGGTTTTCCAGAGAATGGTTTCTGCGGTGATAAGGAAGCGGAGTCGACCCTGAGATAGCGGAGACGTCCCCATGCATAAAAGTGCAGACAAGCCGAGACGTCCCCTGAAAGAGTGGAGTCGACTCTCTCAGGGAATTCCAGAGGACATATTTTTCAAAGATAAAGAAGCGGAGTCGTCCCCAAACAAGCGGAGTCGTCCCCACTCAAAAAGTGCAGACAAGCCGAGACGTCCCCGTAAAGTGCCGAGTCGACCCCAGATAAAGTAAAAAGTAAAAATCCTGTAGGCGAGACGTCTCTCGCTGTAGCAGAGACGTCCCCGGAGCGCCTGGGACGCGACTGACAGCTTTTCAGGTTTGGTTTGAATTTCAAATCCTTCTCTTTTTGTTTCTAACGGCTATATTTGCTTTTTGGGCTATAAAAGGGACCTCTTAAGTGGTTCTCAACAACTCTTCACCAACCCAAAAGCAAAATTATTCAAGAGAGAAAAGTTCAAGAGAGTGAGAGCATTAAAGTGTAGAAATCAAGTGCATTCAAGGTTCTCTTGTGATTTCAAGCTCAACCGCTCTCGTGCGCTTGGGATTCAAAGCTCACACTCGATCCTACGCACTCCACATCGGAAGAATCAACATCTCCCACGCTTCCAACGGCAAAAAGATTCTTCTGGGTTAAATTGTTCATAATTGATATATTTGCTTTTTAGAGCTTTTATTCTCTTTTGTAAACTCTTTGATTGTAGTGCTTGTTCAAGTCAAGGGACTTGGAACAAGGAAAAGGCGTCCCAAGCCTAAGAGAAATTGGGGGTTTAGGGTTTGTTGTGAGCTCGGTGTAAAACAACGAGTTGGGTAGTAAACTCGCAAAACTACCGTACTGTAATCTTGGATTATAGTGGAAATACCCAAAGGCGCTTTGGGGAGTGGATGTAGGAGCGGTGGAAGCTCCGAACCACTATAAAACCGTGTGTTTGTGATTGTGTCTTCTCATCCCACTATCATTACCTTATTTCATATATTTGTGTGTTTTAATTTTAATTA
Source organism: Phoenix dactylifera (assembly GCF_051530095.1). Classification (NCBI taxonomy): domain Eukaryota; kingdom Viridiplantae; phylum Streptophyta; class Magnoliopsida; order Arecales; family Arecaceae; genus Phoenix; species Phoenix dactylifera. Next base: position 14,666,402 of record NC_143200.1, read on the forward strand.
GCCGAAGAGTTTTAAAACACCCAATTCACCCCCCTCTTGGGTGACCATCTCTGGGCAACAAGTGGTATCAGAGCAGGTGCTCTGTGTATTTCTTGAAAGACCTAACCGTCTTAGCCAAAGATCTAGATGGGAACACCCTTTAACAATGTTCCTGCCGAGGGGCAAGCAACCAATAGACCTCCACTCTTCAATGGGACAAATTATACCTATTGGAAGACTAGAATGAAAATCTTCATTCAAGCACAAGACTATGCCTTGTGGAGGGTTATAGTCAAGGGACCACAAGGACCATCACATGTGGTTAATGGCATTCGAGTTTCCAAACCTGAGGAGGATTGGGATGAGAATGATGATAGGATGGCTCAACTCAATTCTAGAGCCATGAACTCACTATTTTGTTCTTTAGATGTAAATGAGTTCAATAGAGTCTCTACATGTAGTTCCGCCAAGGAAATATGGGATAGGCTTGAAGTTACCCATGAGGGTACAAATCAAGTCAAAGAGTCCAAAGTGAACATTCTAGTTCACAAATATGAATTGTTTAAGATGGAACCTAATGAAACCATCACATGCATGTTTACTCGCTTTACCGATATAATTAATGGTCTAAAGAGTTTGGGTAAATTTTATACTAACCCGGAACTTGTGAGTAAAATTCTCAGGTCTTTGCCGAAAGCATGGGAAGCAAAGGTCACGGCAATCGTAGAAGCCAAAGACCTCAACACTTTGGGATTAGAACAACTACTGGGCTTATTGATGACGCATGAGCTCACAATGAAGCAACATGAAGAAGAGTTGCCGAAGAAAAGGACAATCGCACTCAAAGCTACTTCAAGTGTGTGTGAAGAAGAGAGTAGTGAGAGTGAAGAAGAAAGCCAAGATGAGGACTTGGGCTTGATAGTAAGAAAATTTAAGAAATTCATGAGAAGAAAGAAACCTTTCCCAAGAAAGAAATTTGGAGGGAGAAATGATTGGGAAAAAGAAAAGGAAAAAGAAAGAGACCCAATCATATGCTATGATTGCAAGAGACCGGGACACGTTCGTTCCAAATGCCCTCAACAAAAGAAGTATTTTGGAAAGGAGAAGAAGAAGGCGTTAAAGGCAACATGGGATGATAGTGACACATCATCCTCCGAGGAAGAAAAGGAAGAGACCGCCAATTTGTGCTTCATGGCGTTTGAAGACGATGAGGTATGTCAAAACCCAACTATAAATTTTACTTTAGAAGAATTATATGAGGCTTTTCAAGAACTTATGGGTGATTGTGGTATGTTAGGAGCAAAGAATAAAGAATTAAAAGCCTCTAATCAAAAACTAAAGGAAGATATTGAAAATCTATTAAATAAAAAGGAGAGCATTAAAAATATTAACACTATTGACCTAGAAATCAAAAACTCAAAACTTAACATTGAAAATGAAAAGGCAAATACACTAATTAAGGAATTAAATCTACAAGTAAAATCCCTATTCGATAATAATACCTCACTTGCACAAAATGTTGAATCTCTTAAAAAAGATAAGGAAGAACTAGTTAAAGAAAATTTGAATCTCAAGAATGAGGTACATAAGTACAAACCAATTGTTGAAAAATTCACACAAAGCTCTGAAAAATTAAATCTCATTCTTTCAAATCAAAGAGCTGTTTTCAATAAAGCCGGATTAGGATATAAAACTAATAAACAACAAAAGTATCTAAAGAATTTCTTTGTAAAAGCAAAAGATGTAAAAACTGAAAAACCTACATGTTTTCATTGTGGAAAGAATGGACATAAAGCCTACTCTTGTATTCAAAGAAAAATCCAAACTAACAAGAGTACATTTGTGAAAGCCAAAAACATAACTAAAGTATGGGTGCCTAAGGGAACCAACCACACTAACCACGAAGGACCCAAGAAAACTTGGGTACCTAAGAGCTTCACATGATCATTTTGCAGGTATGCCTTGCAGCCGGAAATAAAAAGAGAATGTGGTATCTTGATAGCGGTTGCTCAAGGCATATGACCGGTGACAAGAGTCTCCTCGTCACCTTGGAATCAAAAGAAGGAGGATTAGTCACATTTGGAGACAATGCTAAAGGACGAATTATTGGTGTTGGTAAAATCTCCATATCACCCTCCTCATTTATTGATAATGTATTGTTAGTTAATGGACTAAAACATAATTTATTAAGTATAAGTCAATTTTGTGACAAGGGCTTTAAAGTGTCATTTGAATCGTCACTATGCATAATTAGTAGTCCAATTGATAATGAGATCATACTCACAGGACATAGGCATGGAAATGTTTACATGGTAGATCTTGATGATCTCACCATGAAGGATGGCCAATGTCTTGTAGCCATGAATCCCAAAGTCAATGAGACTAGTTGGTTATGGCATCGTAGGTTAGGGCATGCTAGCATGGATTTAATCTCTAAATTAATTACAAAGGATCTAGTCAAAGGGCTACCAAAAATAGACTTTGAAAAGAATAAAATTTATGCTGCATGTCAATTAGGGAAACAAACAAGAAGTTCCTTTAAGTCTAAAAACATAGTTTCAACATCAAAACCCTTAGAACTAATTCACATGGATTTGTTTGGACCCACTAGAACTGCTAGTCTAGGGGGTAAGAAATTTGGTCTTGTAATTGTTGATGATTTTTCACGTTTTACATGGGTTTCATTTCTTGCACATAAAGATGAGTCCTTTCCCGCTTTTATTAAGTTTCATAATAGAGTTTCGAATGAACTCAATCTTAAACTAAAAGCAATTAGGAGTGATCATGGTACCGAGTTTGAAAATCAGTATTTTGAAAAATTTTGTGAAGAAAATGGTATCAATCACAACTTCTCGGCACCTAGGACACCTCAACAAAACGGGGTGGTAGAAAGGAAGAATCGCACACTAGCAGATATAGCTCGTACCATGTTGTGCGAATCGGATCTACCAAAGTATTTTTGGGCTGAAGCAATAAATACCTCATGTTATATTTTAAATCGTGCTTTAGTTAGATCCATCTTAAAGAAAACACCTTATGAGTTGATAAAAAGTAAGAAACCAAATATAAGTTATTTTCATGTTTTCGGTTGTCGATGCTTTATTTTAAACAATGGAAAGGACAATCTCAGTAAATTTAGTGCTAAATCAGATGAGGGGATCTTCTTAGGTTATTCCTCATCTAGTAGAGCATACAGGGTCTTCAACAAGAGAACTCTCGTTGTTGAAGAATCTATTCACGTTGTTTTTGATGAAACTAATGGAGATTCTTCTAGAAAAGAAAAAGATGGTGATGCAGGTATACTTGAAGACCGAATGAAGGAATTCTCCATACAAGACAAACAACATGAGGATGAGGTCAAGGAAGATACAAATCAGCAAGATGAAGAAGGTCAACCTCCATCAAAAAATCAAGATCTTCCTAAAGAATGGAGGTATGCACATGGTCATCCAAAGGATCTAATCCTTGGTGATCCTTCACAAGGTATAAGAACTAGATCCTCTTTAAGAAACACTAGTAATTATCTTGCTTTCGTTTCACAAATAGAGCCTAAATCACTAGAAGAAGCTGAAAAAGATGATAATTGGATGAATGCTATGCAAGAGGAATTAAACCAATTTGAAAGAAATGAAGTTTGGACTCTAATAAAAAGACCCCCTAATGTTTCAATTATAGGCACCAAGTGGGTGTATAGAAATAAACTAGATGAAGATGGAATAGTATTAAGAAACAAAGCTAGGCTAGTGGCCAAAGGATATAATCAGGAGGAAGGAATAGATTTTGATGAAACTTTTGCTCCTGTTGCTAGATTAGAGGCTATTAGACTGCTTTTAGCATATGCATGCTTCATGGATTTTAAACTCTATCAAATGGATGTAAAAAGTGCATTCTTAAATGGCTATATAATGGAGGAAGTTTATGTAGGACAACCTCCAGGTTTTGAAAATCACTTACATCCAGATTATGTGTATAAATTGCATAAAGCATTGTATGGACTTAAGCAAGCTCCTAGGGCATGGTATGAAAGATTAAGTAATTTTCTAATTAAGAACAAATTTAAGAGAGGAAATGTGGACAAAACCCTCTTTATTAAAAGAAAAGGAAATGACTTATTGCTTGTACAAATTTATGTGGATGATATAATTTTTGGTGCTACTAATGATAGTCTTTGTCAAGAATTTGCCAAGCTTATGCAGGGAGAATTTGAAATGAGCATGATGGGTGAGCTCAACTTCTTCCTTGGGCTGCAAATAAAACAATCAGAGGAAGGCATCTTCATCAGTCAGTCCAAGTATATCAAAGAAATGTTGGAGAAATTCAAGATGAAGGATGCAAAAGAAATCAGCACACCCATGGGCTCAAGTTGCAAGCTTGACAAAGATGAAAAAGGTAAAAGTATAGACTGCAAATTGTACAGAGGTATGATAGGCTCTTTACTTTACCTTACTGCTAGTAGACCAGATATATTATTCAGTGTTTGTATGTGTGCTAGATACCAAGCATGTCCTAAGGAATCACACTTGCAAGCTGTTAAAAGAATTTTTAGATATCTAGTAGGGACATCTAATGTAGGCTTATGGTACTCTAAACAATCTGATATAAACTTAATTGCATATTCCGATGCTGATTTTGCCGGGTGCAAACTCGACAGAAAAAGCACAAGTGGCACATGTCAATTCTTGGGTGCCAACTTGGTTTCTTGGTTTAGCAAGAAACAAAATTCAGTTGCCTTGTCCACAGCTGAAGCTGAGTACATTGCAGCCGGAAGCTGTTGTGCCCAAGTTCTTTGGATTAAGCAACAACTTGAAGACTTCGGTATTAAAATGGACAATATACCAATTAAGTGTGATAATACAAGTGCAATCAACTTAACAAAAAATCCTGTCCAACACTCTAAGTCAAAGCATATAGAGATTAGGCATCATTTTATTAGGGATCATGTGCTGAAAAATGATGTGGTGATTGAATATGTATGTACTGAAAATCAATTAGCTGATATCTTTACAAAGCCCCTTTGTAAAGATAGATTCAATTTCTTAAGGAATGCTTTGAGCTTGTATGATCCTAGCAAATGAATTGAACTTGTATTGCATTGCTTTGCTACTCGAACTAGTAATCCACCTCAAGGCAAACATAAGTGAAAACATAAATTCATCTAAGCTAAATGACGAACTGCTTGACTTTCCGGAGGATGGTTACCCTCCCTTGGACTCTTCATAGAGATATTTTCAGAGCCTATATCATGGGTATTCGAAATTTGGTCAAACATTCCTCATTTCAACATTAATAAGTTAAAAATCATTATCAAATCATTATAAGATGTAATATTAAGGGGGAGGATCACAAACAAATTCACTCTGTGTTTATCAAAAGAAATCATGATTGATTAGGGTGATTAAACAAAAATTTTGGAAATGCAGTCTGAAATTTTTTTTGTGCCGGAGACGTCTCTGGCAAGTCGCCGAGACGTCCCCCCAGGGGGAGACGTCTCGCCTTAGTCGCCGAGACGTCTCGGGGACCGAATGAGGACTTTTTAAATAGGTCGAAATCGCTCGAGCCGACTCGAGCTTTCTCCCTCATTCCCGACCAAAACGGAAAGCCCTAGCCTCCATTTGCTCTCAACCTCAAAACCTAGCTTCCATTTGCCCTAAATCGCAAACCCTAGCATCCATGGCACCAAAGAAAGCTAGGACAACCCGTGGGAGGCGACCTAGAGTAGCGGGCGACGGTGAGGAACGGCGGGAAGAACCCTCCGCGCCTTCTCCTCCGGTTGCTCCGCCAACCACGACGATTTCCTGTGCAAATCGTACAGTCACGACTGGTAGGTACATCGATTTTTCCTTTCTAGATCATGAGGGGTTCTCTATTGGAGAGAGACTCCGAGCCCAAGGGTGGGAGCACCTTTGCACCCTCAAAACCTCGACCTACCCCGGCCTTGTTAGAGAAATGTTTAGTGATATGGCCTTAGGGGACTTAGGGTACACTGCATATGTCCGAGGGACATTGGTAGAAATTAATGAGGATGTCCTATCCACTGTCCTACAAATTCCTAAGGACGGTGAGGCACCGACCTCACATCCCCAAAGGGAAATAGCCCTAAACTTGATTCTAGGAAGAGAGGACTGCGGCCCTCTTGATGTTGTCTACTCCCAGGACCTAAATGCAGAAATGAGACTTCTTTTAAGCATTGTCAATCGGGTCCTATTCCCTAAAACCGGTCGCTTCGATTTTGTTTCGGAGCGAGATTTAGTTATAATGCACCATATCCTACAAGGGATCCCCCTAAACCTCCCTAGACTCATGCTAAATTACATTGCCCAATGTCATAGGTATTCCAGGTTTAGTATACCCTATGGCATGATCTTTACCTTAATATTTAAACACTTCAAGGTTCCCATACCACCAAATGAACCTGCAAAGGCCCTAAGAAACACCGACTATTACAATGAGGGCTCAATGAGAAGAATGGAATTTCACAAGATAGATGGGTCGTGGGTCAAGGTTCCAAAAAGAAAAGCACAAACCATAGAGCCTGAAATCCCACATCATGAGTCTGACCATCACTCTCCTCCACCTAGCCACATGGACATCCCTGATATTCCCTCCAGCTCAGCTGGACCTTCCACATCCATGCCACCACCTCCTCCAGTCAGTGGGACCTCCTTCCTATCAGAGGAGCAGATGCACACCTTAGCATCTGTCATTTGTCAGCAGATGAGGGAGGAGATGAGATCCATGATGACTGCGGAGCTGGCCCCCATCAGACAAGAGCTGAAAGATATTAAAGCTCAAATTGAAGCCCAAGAGCAACAAATAATTGGGGTGGGTGCCACCGAAACCTGCAGATCATTAGAGCTCAAGGACAGCTTGAAGGCCATTTCCAAGAGCCTCAAAGAATTGACAAAGCCAGATGGCAATGTGGGCACCTTAGTTGCCCAACTTAGAGGCAGAATTGAGATGGCAACCTTAGAGTTTGAAGCACTTGTGGCAGGTTTCCACAAGTCACAGGGAGATCACTTTAAGACCCTCATGGATTCTATCAATGGTTTCATAGATGCAGCCTGTAAGGCTTATGCACAAAGTACAACTGGTAGGCACCATGAGGAACGACGCCGATGATGGATATCCAGTAGGATCTTCTTTTTGTAAATCCTAGGCCATTTTGAAACACTTTTGTATTAGAAATCAATACTTGTAATGATTTCTTCTTTTTGACTATGTAATGACTTCAAAATCTCACAATGATACATGATTACAATCCCTTTTTGAAAAATGTGTGTACATTGCCATTTCTGTGGATGTGTTTCTGTGAATATGAATGTGCCTCTTGATGTGTCATAAGAATCTCAAAACATACATTAAGTATTTAAATTTGGCACAACTTATCAAAGCATATGAAACAGGGGGAGCACAACCTGAATATCAAAGGGGGAGTAAAATGAATGCTGAATTCTACTATAAATTGAGTCTTAAGCACCTAAGGATAATTTGTCCCCTTCATTGTTGATGACAAAAAGGGGGAGTGGTGGTATCAATATTGTAAGGGATATGGTTATTGAAGAATATTGATTTTTAAGATAATTGCCCTTCTGGAAAAGAAAGGGGGAGTCAAAAAGAATCTAGCTTTCAATTATCTTCAGCATCAATATTTCATTCTAACTTGATTCAAATTCAGTTCATATGATAAAATCATTTAAGAACAATTCTATGCACAAGGAAATTTGAGTGATGCACATTGTATCTAGTTCAAATCAAAACATTATACTTGTATATCTGATCAATACTGTGTATATGTTTAAATTTCAAATTTTGCATATACTCAGTGTTTTGTCATCATCAAAAAGGAGGAGATTGTTGACCCCCTAATGGATTTTGATGAATACAAAACACTAGAGTAAAATTCCATTATATCTTAACAATTCAATTGAGAAATTCATGTGTTTTACTTAGAATATTGTTAAGAAATGTCTAGGCAAGTTCCCATAATTTTTATGAATTTATTGAAGAATATTTTGAGCTAAAGAAAAAGTTCAGGGACAGCCGAGACGTCTCCTGATAGTTTCAGAGACGTCTCTGGCACAAACAGGAAGAACTGGCACACTTGGAGACGTCCCCGACACCTGCCGAGTCGTCCCCGCGTTAGCGGAGTCGACTCTCTCAGTAGCGGAGTTGACTCTCTCAGTGGCGGCAGAAAGACGTTTTTCAAGGGATATGCGCGAGACGTCCCCGCTGTACGCGGAGTCGTCCCCGCAAGCAAAAAGGAGACTTCCCGAGTCGTCCCCAAGATGGCGGAGACGGCTCTCTCAGGGTTTTCCAGAGAATGGTTTCTGCGGTGATAAGGAAGCGGAGTCGACCCTGAGATAGCGGAGACGTTCCCATGCATAAAAGTGCAGACAAGCCGAGACGTCCCCTGAAAGAGTGAAGTCGACTCTCTCAGGGAATTCCAGAGGACATATTTTTCAAAGATAAAGAAGCGGAGTCGTCCCCACTCAAAAAGTGCAGACAAGCCGAGACGTCCCCGTAAAGTGCCGAGTCGACCCCAGATAAAGTAAAAAGTAAAAATCCTGTAGGCGAGATGTCTCTCGCTGTAGCAGAGACGTCCCCGGAGCGCCTGGGACGCGACTGACAGCTTTTCAGGTTTGGTTTGAATTTCAAATCCTTCTCTTTTTGTTTCTAACGGCTATATTTGCTTTTTGGGCTATAAAAGGGACCTCTTAAGTGGTTCTCAACAACTCTTCACCAACCCAAAAGCAAAATTATTCAAGAGAGAAAAGTTCAAGAGAGTGAGAGCATTAAAGTGTAGAAATCAAGTGCATTCAAGGTTCTCTTGTGATTTCAAGCTCAACCGCTCTCGTGCGCTTGGGATTCAAAGCTCACACTCGATCCTACGCACTCCACATCGGAAGAATCAACATCTCCCACGCTTCCAACGGCAAAAAGATTCTTCTGGGTTAAATTGTTCATAATTGATATATTTGCTTTTTAGAGCTTTTATTCTCTTTTGTAAACTCTTTGATTGTAGTGCTTGTTCAAGTCAAGGGACTTGGAACAAGAAAAGGCGTCCCAAGCCTAAGAGAAATTGGGGGTTTAGGGTTTGTTGTGAGCCCGGTGTAAAACAACGAGTTGGGTAGTAAACTCGCAAAACTATCGTACTGTAATCTTGGATTATAGTGGAAATACCCAAAGGCGCTTTGGGGAGTGGATGTAGGAGCGGTGGAAGCTCCGAACCACTATAAAACCGTGTGTTTGTGATTGTGTCTTCTCATCCCACTATCATTACCTTATTTCATATATTTGTGTGTTTTAATTTTAATTAGCCGAAGAGTTTTAAAACACCCAATTCACCCCCCTCTTGGGTGACCATCTCTGGGCAACACGTATCTACAACTATGCCATTATCTTTTGATTCCTTCCAATTTTACCCCTTATATCAATTTTAAAGGACTATTCTATCCCTTTTTTATATAAAAAAAAATTTTGGAGTTATTACAGGGGGAATGAACCTGAGGTGGGTGAAGAGGGTTCAATGTTGAAACCCTCAATGAAATGAAAAGGGGGGGGGGAGGCGGTGAAGTGGTGGTGGAGGCGATGGTTTTGCGGTGTGCGAGCAGAGGAGGGGCGGGCAGCGGCAAAGCAAGGAGGGGCGACGAGGCGGCGGTGGTGGCAATCGGGCGGTCGCGGTAGCAGCGGGACGACGACGGTGAGGCGGCGCGGCTCGGTGGGGAGGGAGAAGACGGCCTCGGGCGATTGTGGATCTCGGCGGCGGCAGGAAGCGGCACGAGCGGAGGCGGCGAAGACGGAGCGGCACAGGCGGAGAGCTCGGGTGGGATGCTCGGCGGCGGTGTTCGTCGGCGAGGAGGCTTGGGCTTGGGCGGCGCGGCGGGAACCGAGCAGCAGAGTGGCGGTGGCGCGATGGCGGAGGAATGACGACGGCCACGGCAGCGCCGGCGGGGCGACGACAGCAGCTGCGGTGCAGGCAGAGACAGATCTTGGCGATGGCGGCGGAGGCGGTGGCGGTGGCGACGAACCATGTTGATGCCGAATCAAATCTGGGAACAACGGCTGCAGCGGCGATGATGGTAGAAACCCCTTGGGTTTCCTTTCGACAGAAACAGAGGTAAGCTTTTTTTTTTTCCGGGACACGTGCTGGCCACGTGATCCTACGGCTTTTTTTTTTTTTGAACCTTAACGGGTTCGGGTTAACGGGCTCAGATTTTCGGTTGCAACCCGCTCCGATAACCGTGAGTTGAGCACGTGCAGGTCACGTACAAAATATTTTTTTTTTTAAACTTGTTGGATTTTGGACCCGGGCTACCGGGTTTTGGGGGTAACGGGTTTAGAGCTTACCCGTTACCACTCGTCTTCAACCTCCCGACCGAAACGGGAGGATGATCCGGACTGCTCGGCGGCCATTGCAGATCGACTGAGGGGGTCGGCGGCGCAGCAAATGACCGTGGTGCTGCGGTCGGCTGCGGCTGGGGGTGGGGCGGAGGGCGCGACGGCGGCTGCGGCAGCGACGGGGGACGCAGCAGCGGCTGCAGGCAGGGCGGAGGACGGCGGCGGCTGCGGACTTGTGACGACTGACACGATGGCGGGTGGATCCTGCTAGTCTGTTGTGGCCGGCGGTTGTTTCATCAGGTTCGAGGGACAAGGCCGCAAGAAGGGCGTCGACGCTCTTCTTCTTTCCGGCAACGGGAACCACTCGTGGCCCATCGGCACGCTCCGGTGTCCGTGGTCAGGGCACCGCGTAGAGCTCGTGCGCCAATCGAAATCCGGGGATCCGGCGATGCTCGGCCATACACCGGTGGTTGCAGGTGGTGGAGGCAGCGGACGCGATGACGGTTGGACGGGGAAACTGAGGGATTTCTTCTTTTCCTTCTTCTGTTTTGAAACCGAGGGGTTGTTCCCCTCTGTCCCTTCTTGTGAGAACCGAGAGAGCGAGGGATCCTTTTTTTCTGGTGAGCGGAACTGACAGAGGGAGGGGCCCTGTTCTTGTTGTTGGTGGGAACCGAGGGAAAGGAAGACTGTTGTTGGATCGGGGCTTTGGTAATAGAAGCAAAACCGATTTGCTATGATACCAAGTTGATGCCAAACCAAATCCGGGAACAATGGCTGCAGCG